>NW_024080668.1:3861374-4461374 GCF_003009895.1 Hyaena hyaena | reverse complement strand
GAATTGGTTAACAATTTAGATCTGAACACTGAATACATCTTGGGTTTTGTCTCTAGCATATCAGCTTACCCCTCAGTTTTTGCTTAGCCACCAAGGGGCTTACGAGATGACACTGGATACAATAAACTCTTTTTAGAGAGCATTAGGAAAAAGATACACTATAGTACTGCCCTAATTTCGTAACATTATCTTGGCACATGAAATACTGAAAGGCAATCTGCAAAGAGAAACGTGTAATTTATGTATCCTCCACTCATTCTCAAAAGGATTTAGGGCAGAAAATATAGAATTCATTTTACAGGGAGTGCCCACTTGAACTCACCGAATACAGAAAATGTAATCTATATTCAGAAAGAGGCATATTTTCTATTTCAGAGTCTGTATCTCCCCCTCTCTCTGACCCTCCCCTGCTCACGCTGTCTCTCTCTCTCTCTCCTATAAATAAAAAAAAAAAAAAAATACAACTACCTTACAATCCAGTAATTTAAAAAAAAAAGAAAAGAAAGAGGCATATTTTTATAAACATTTCTCTATGAAATCTCATATTGTTAAAAAGGTTTGAGTCAAAATATTGGATTTTAATCTGCTCTTTGGCCCCTTCCCCAAAACACAGTGGTACCTTTCTGGAAAGGCCAGGAAACACATAACAAGACCTGAAACGGAGAATTTCAGCACGTGCTGCCCCATGCGTGGGGAGCACAGTGCCTCACGCTTCACCAGCCTCGTCTGGGGTCAGCCCTCCCAGCATCTTCTGGGATAATATCTCTATCGATTGGTCTGGCTCTTCGAAACGAGCAGACTAACATTTGACAGGCCGAGTCCCGGAAGGAAAACCTGCCATTCTCTCCCTGAGTCGATACCTTTAAACAATTCCAAGCTAAAATGATCACAGTCATTTGATGCAGATGGAAGTTTTGCTTTGGACTCACTTGAAAACACGTGCCAGCTGCCCCGGCCTGGCTCTGGTTTAAGGTCCACCATACTGGCCCGGCTGCCATTTCTGCCATTTGGTGGCTTCGCAGGGCTGGGAGAGGTTCCTGGGGGAGGGGCTGGAGCCTGCGGCCCTGCTGTGGTCTGTCACCTACTTGGTTTTACCCCTCCGGTCGGAGGCACAAAAGGACACAGTTTCAGGGCAGTGGCATTGAGTGGACAAAAGATTACTTACCAAAAAATAAAAAAATAAAAAAAAATTAAAAGAAAGAAAGAAAGAAAGAAGAGAAAGGTAACAAGCAACCAATAGTTCCAACAGTTTTTAGGCATCTGAGTAAGGTGCTGTGCTAAGTGCTACAAAGGAAGTGACTTCATGGAGGAAAACTCATTTATCTCTGAGAAGGGGAAGGAGATGACCAGATATGGACTATGTACAAGAAGATATTTCTTATGCCCACGAATGTTTACAGACACTATCGATTTCTAGTACATCACTAGATCTTTGTACTTGCACCAGGACTCCTGTCTTCCCGGGAACTGGAAAAGTCAGTTTAAAATCAGAAGGGGTAAAGCCACTTTTTATTGTCTTAGCAGTATCATAATATCATTCCTCTTTCAAAGACATCCATACACTAAGCTGTACACTTAGAAATGGTGAAGATGGTCAATTTTGTGACATATATTTTACCATAATTAAAAAGAGAGAGATGGGGCGCCTGGGTGGCTCAGTTGGTTGAGCGTTCAACTTTGGCTCAGGTCATGACCTCACGGTTCATGAGTTTGAGCCCCGTGTCGAGCTCTGTGCTGACAGTTCAGAGCCTGGAGCCTGCTTCAAATTCTGTGTCTCCTTCACTCTCTGCCCCTCCCCCACTCACGCTCTGTCTTTCTCTGTCTCTCAAAAATAAAGAAATGTAAAAACAGAAAAAAATTGTAAAAGAGAGAGAGAGAGATGGATGTGTGGTTCCTCTTCTTGGGGCTAATACCTCTTCAGGTTGTTTTCTCACTTCCCAGGTCCCTCCATTCCTGGTGTTCATCCAGTGGACAGCCCGGAAGCACCTCTGAGTCTCAGCCTGGCCAGGCTTTTGTTACTGTTACTTGCTGTTGTTGCTATGTATAGTATTTAGGTAGGAAGGTATTTATCCCTAGTTTTATTGAGGGATGACTGACAAATGAAATTTGTATATATTTAGGTCATATACCATGATTTGTAAAAGGCATACAACACAATGATTTAATAGACATACTTTTGCGTTCTGAAGTGATTACCACAATCAAGCTAATTTACATATCTATCACCTCACATAGTTTTAGCAAACTAAAAAAAGCTTCTGCTCCACAAAGGACACCATCAACAGAAAGAAAAGGCAAACTACGGACTAGGAGAAAATACTTGTCAACCACAGGCCTGCTGAGAAGCTAATATCCAACATCTATAAGGGATGCATACAACTCAACAGCACACATGCGCACACATGCACACATGCATGCACACACATGCACATGCACACGCACACACACACAAACCTGATTATAAAACAGGCAAAGGATCTGAATAAACATTTTTCCAAAGAGAATATATAAATGGTCAGCAGGTACATAAAAAGATGTGTGACATCACGAATCATTAGGAAAATGCAAATCAAAACCACCATGAAATACCATTTCAGAATGGTGAGTTTTATTTTATTTTTATTTTTTAACAATTCTTTTAGTGTTTATTTATACTTAAGAGAGAAAGAGAGAGAGAATGAGCACCAGCAGGAGAAGGACAGAGAGAGGGGGAGACACAGAATGCAAAGCAGGCTCCAGGCTCTGGGCTGTCAGCACAGAGCCGGACACGGGGCTCAAACCCATGAACCACAAGATCATGACCTAAGCCAAAGTCAGGCACTTAACTGACTGAGCCACCCAGGTAACCCCCGGAATGGCTATTGTTAAAAAGACAACAGGTAGGTGCTGGTGAAGGTCTAGAGAATAGGAATCATCATGCACTGGTGACGGGAGTTTTTTGTTTTTTTGAGAGATAGCAAGCAGGGGAAGGGCATGGAGAGGGGGAAAGAGAGAGAATCCCAAGCAGGCTCCATGCTGTCAATGCAGAGCCTGACATGGGGCTCAGTCCCACAAACCATGAGATCAGGTCCTGAGCAGAAATCAAGAGTTGGATGCTTAACCCTGGTAGGTGCCCTTGGTAGGAATTTAAACTGGAGAAACTCTACAGAAAATGGTATGAAGGTTCCTTGAAAAATTAAAAACAGAACTACCATATTGTTATTTGTGTTAAGCAAAAGCTGTTTCTCAACCGGTAAGTGCAAATAAAGCTTCCTTCGGAGCATCCGTCCCCAAGAGTGTGGATATAACAGGGATCTCATTGGTGTAGCTTCTCTGTTCTTCTGCTCTCCTTTCTAGAACAGTCTGGAAACTCATTTTGTTAGCTGGCTAGCAAGCTAATGGTAGAATCCATTAGTCCTGACCTTCTAGCCAGCGTGTCCCTTGCGGAATCTAAGTAAGACATTCCTGACACCTTAGGAGTGAGGTGAGGGGTTATTTTCTTTCTTGATTCTCTGTGTGATACTCAGGGACTATAAAAACCAAAGCGGACAGTAGGCCTTTTGTTAATGTAGACCCGGGCACAAGCTTACACTTGATTGTATATTGTGAACCTTTTCCAGGAATGCGCAGGCAAAGTATGTTAGTCCAACTTTTGGCTTTCCGTTGATAATTTAATAGTAATAATAAAGCTTTACTTGCAGAGCGCCTATCTCCAAGCTGTTTCATTTGTTTTATGACGGACATCTGGATTAAAGTAACTTGTGCTTGCACTTGCTCTGGATATACTTCCATCGGGCGGTGGGGGCAATGCACAAAATGCCTGAGAAAATGGCAACTCGGAAACTCAGGAAACACTCCGAAAACTCTGGCACCTCTGTTCCAACCATTTCTCTCCCGGGATGACACTGGCTGTGGGGGCTGACCACACAGGGACCTCCTCTCAATGTATCATTTTTTTATGACTCTTGGAAAATAACCCTAAGTGTATCCACCTGCTACAGTCTGAACGTTTGTGTCACCTCAAAATTCGTATGATGAAATCCTAAGCCCTGCGGTGATGACATTGGGAGGCAGGGCCTTGAGGGCTGATTAGGTCATGAGTGTAGAACTCTCATTGTTAGGATTAGTGCCCTTATAAAAATGAGACCCCAGAGAGCTCCCTTCTGATGTGTGGGGTTACAGTAAGAAGACGGACGTTGAGGAGGAAGCAGACCCTTTCCAGACACACACCTTGACCTTGGACTTCTCAGCTTTCAGAACTATCCGGAATAAATAAATAAATGTTGTTTAGAAGTCACCCAGTCTATGGTATTGGGTTATAACAGCCTGAAATGACTGAGAAACTTTTTTCCCCTAAATTTCTGATTTCTCTAACACAAAAAGAGGACTCTAATGGGTTGCGTCCACCGAATTCAGTAAGACTTTTTTTTTTTTAAATCCTAATGAGGAGAAGGGAACTTGCTTCATTTATGTTTCTTGATACTTGCACTACAGACTCAACATTTTCACGCCTCACTAAGACAGGAGCTCTGTAAGGCAGGGGCTTGGCTTAGTTCCCGTTGATTCTGCAGCCTTCATCAGTCAGGAAATACCTGTTGCTGGCTGACTGAATGGCAGGACTTCCAGACTGAAAGCTGAGTAATCTGAGTGTTCTTCCTCCCCAGGATCTTTTGGGCCACGGAAGTGAGGTGCTCCCTGAGCACTGTGGACTGTGGACCCGTCTTCCACTGGAGGGGGCAGGGAGGCCACCACAGGGCAGAAGCCACAGGGCAGAGACATCTAAAGAGGACAGTGAGGAAGTCCGCAGGCACAGCAGGAAGGAATTTAAATCCAAACCAAAGTGAAGAAGAAGAAGGAATCTTGGGGTCCACGTACAGAAAGGTAACGACTAGATAAAGCCCAAACAAAACTTCGTTTTCCCGTGGGTTCACTGGGGCTTGCTGGGGCGGGAGGCCTCCTCTGCTCTAGCACCTACGTCTTCTACAGCTGCCTGTGTCCTGGTTACGAACGTGGAGCGAGCCTTGGCACCACGCACCTCATCTCAAAAGCAGAAAGGAGAACGACCACAGCCAACCCACGCGGCAATTCCCCACCATCGCAAAGCTCTGAAACCGTTCTACTCACGGCCCCAACTCCGGGGAAAAGAGCGGTTCTATGGCTGGTTGTGGGCCCAGCACAAAGTGGCTATGATGACTTCATTCCAAACTCTGGGCTGTGACTTGACCTACGAGCAAATAATTCTCTGCAAAACCGCCTTCAAATCGCATAAACGGCAACAGGAGTTTAATATGCAAGGTCTCTGCTCTCTTCTCCAGACTCACGGAAACCTAGGAAGGGCAGCAGTGTGAAGCGCTGGCCATCAAAACGCACATCTGATTTAAAAGCTGACTGCTAGCCCTACCTAAACCCTGCAGCACAGCAGAGAAGGTGACACGCTGGGGGAGTCAAAGGGACTGACAGGGGTGACCAACTGACCTCATGGGTCACTGTCCATACTTCTCGGAGACTGTAAGGTCGCCTTCCGAGCCCTCTATCATCTGAAAGGAAGGCCGAGCCAAGAGGGGATCAAAGCCCCATTGCGATTTCAAGACAAGACAAAACTCACGTCCGACCAACACAGCGAGACTTTGTTTCATTTAGCTAATGAAGCTCTGGAGAGTAAGTTAATCTTCCATGGCTGCTGAAACCGCCACCACAAAAGATACCCTCCACTTCCGGAGTGGTTCCACCATATCAAGCCCTGGGGGGAAGCTGCCAGGCCACACATACCCAGTGTAGGACGTTCCTGAGCACCTGCCGATGCAATGTCCCTGCTGAATAATCACAACACCTGACATCCCGAAGAGGGATCATGATACTGTTTTAGGTTTCTTAAAGAAAAACATATAAAAAGTCTATAGAGTATATATGATTCAAGAAAGAAACAAAGTGAACAGTTTCAAATGAACAATGACAAGTTTCTACAGGGCAAGATACTAGTGTATTTCTTGAACAAAACAGTCTATAGCAAGTGGTCAATAGGGGACTTACTGATTATCTAAAATTAAAAAAATATATATATATGGGCTTGGGGCACCTGGGTGGCTCAGTTGGTTAAGCATCCAACTTCAGCTCAGGTCTTGATCTCTTGGTTCGTAGGTTCAAGCCCCATGTTGGGCTCTGTGCTGACAGCTCAGAGTCTAGAGCCTCTTCAGATTCTGTGTCTTCCTCTCTCTCTGCCTCTCCTCCCATTAAAAAAACTTAAAAAAAATCAATGGGCTTATCTAAAAAGAAACCAGAAGCCCAGACCCCTTCTACAAAGCTCTACTGGATCAGAGGATGGCAATTTTAGATACGGAAGGACAGCAAACAGAGCTAATCAAACCCTTTCAAAGTCTAAAATGCCTTCCAAAAGTCAGGGGATCCTGCTTATGGAGAAAGTGGCTTCTGTTCTAATTCTATGTCTCTAAGCAGAAAGGCTTTCGTGAAACTAACATTTTAAAACCTCCACCACAAGGGAGTGGAAGAGGAAAGTGTGTGCTAACTTTTAGGGGAAACGGAGAAGGCTGGCCACACCCAGCAAGACCCTTGAAGCAGCTCCCACAATGTCTGTGGAGAGATCTTTCTCTACATAATGGTAGACGAATCTTGTCAGATGTTTCTTATTTTTCATTATAAGAAATGTTACGTGTCACAATACTTCAAGCTCGCAGCGTGAATGGAAAACAGGATGGCGCGGTGACTTCATGCCAATGGTAAATCAAATGTCCTGTCTGGCAGGAAAAGTGTCATTAGCCTGCGAAGTGATCTAGCTGATGTCATTTTTGAAACAGAAGTAATAGGTCTATTTGAATTTATGAGGAAAACAATCGATTTTATTTTCAGCCATTTACTTTTAGAGGTCAGAAGGAAAACATTTATTTTGCCTTTTAAAAGAAATAGCATTCATTATGCTCCCAAAAAAGTAAGTTCCACAAAGAGTAAATATTTCCATTGGCAAAACACCGAGCTCGGAATTTCATTCTTTAAAAGTCAGGTTATGAAAGACGAACATCAGCCCCAAATGGGGCATTAAACTAAAAATAGCTTATCATTTCTGCTCACTCACACAGGTTGGGGCTGCCTTGGCTGTACCTTCAAGGTCAAGAAAAATGGACTGAAACGTAGAGTCTTCAACAACCTAATAAGTAGCAGTCTAACCACAGACAGAATGTCCCCAAAGAGGTTATCTACGCAATTCACCTGTCTTGCTACTTTTTAGTCAAAGCAACTGTGTTCAGGGAGAATGGTATGTTTTTCCCATAGTAAACATTAACAGGTAAAGTGGAGAAGCGAGATCTGCTATAAGGAAATTCAGATGAAAACCAATTTAAATAATCAAAGGTTTTTTTTTTTTTCTCAAATAATCATGCTCATTTTAATGATAATGATGAGTTGTTAATGATTATAAAGAAAGCTTCTGATGTGTTTTTGAGTGAAAAATAGGTTCTAAGACATATAGAGTATAATCAGTTTTAAAAACATACTTTTATAATGAGGATGCCTGGAAATGAGTGCAAGAATACATACGGGGCATGAATACTAGCTTGTACATTCAGTCATGTTTACTAGGGAAAAATTTTACATAGAGTGAGATTCACTATTTTTGTACTTAGTTGTATGAGTTCTGACAAAGTCATAAAATCATAGAACCATCATCCCAGTCAGGATATAGAATATTTCCATCTTTATTAAGGAGGACACTTGTTATGATGAGCACTGGGCAGTGCATGTCAGTGATGGATCACTGAATGCTACTCCTGAGACCAATACCACATTGTATGTTAATCAACTAGAATTTAGATAAACATTTGAAAAGAGGGAAAAAAAGAGAACACTTGCATCTTTCCAGAAAGTTCTTCTGGGTCCTTCTGTAGTTCATCTCTCTCCCCACCGCAGATCCTGGTCATCAATAACCTGCTTTCTTTCTCTTCTCACAGTGCTTAGTCTCGAAACCATACAAATAGAATCCTAGAGTAGACGGCCTTTTGAATCCTGTTGGCTTTTTTCCCCTTAGAATATGAGATTAGAGGTGATTTCTTCCTTTTTGCTTTTCTGTTCTTCTCGATTTTCTAATTTTTCACTAAAAATTATTTTTCTGGTTTATACAAATGAAAATAAAAGCCAGAAAACTGTTGACAGGTTCTATGGTAGAAAAAGTAGAGAAAGCCATGAGGGCACATGTGAGGACAAATGTGGTAGAAGATGTCAAAACTGTGGAATTCTTTCACCAGAAAGTTAACTTTGAGAGGCAACAGAGGCCCAGCCAGTGTTGGGCAAAAATCCTACCTACTAGTTGTGTGGCTACGAGCAGGTTACTTACCACTTTTTAGCTTCAACGTCCTCACTTTTAAAGTAGGGATTCAAATAGTGCCTCAATCATGAAGGTGTTAAAGGACTGTAGGGGTCTGTGCATATAGGCCACTGGCATTTGGTAATCTTTAGCACTAAAATTGCATTTACGGTTTTTTAAATTTGATTCTTCTTTTATTTTTTTTGAGAGAGACAGAGACACTGTGAGCCGGGAAGGGGCAGAGAGACGAAGGGAGAGAATCCTTAGCAGGCTCTGTGCTGCCAGTAGGGAGCCTGACGCAGGGCTCACACTCACGAACCTGTGAGATCATGACCTGAGCTGAAACCAAGAGTTGGACGCTTAACTGACTGACCCAACCCGGCACCCATTTATGATTTATCTGACTATTTTTATCATGATTACTACCATAATGGAGACTTCAGAAGTGTTCCAATATGAAAGGACATTCTAGGCCCAGGAGAAGAACCCCAGGATAGAGAATGATAAGCAGGGGACAGAAGGAAGAGGGGTGAGGTCACAGGCTGGACATTTTAAATCTCAAAACTAAGTTCTAGACATGTCACTTTAAAAAATTTACAACTTCTATCAGTCCTCAGTTGGTGGGGAGGGGAGGGCATGGATGAGGGCATGTGTGGGGATGAGCACTGGGTGTTATATGGAAGCCAACTTGACAATAAACTATTTTAAAAAAAGAAAATTTAAAACTCCTGATTTTTCTAAACAAAGCTATTATCATTTTATTATGACATCTGAATGAATTCATATACCTGTGACCTTCTATTCTTGAAATACTACAAGTGAAGGCTCGTTATTCAAGGTGCCTCGGAAAATATAATATATTCATAGTAAAGACCAGCCAGTCTTACATGTTTCCTTACTATGTAGGACTCAGGGATACTTTGGTGAACACATACATTGTATCTGTCTGACTCTCCTTCCATCCCATTGGAGTAGCCCAAACCCTCTGGCCTTCCTCCATCCCCTGCATGACATCAACTTCGGGGAGATAAAGTGGCTAATAAAGTTGGTAGCCTAAACAGGAACATGACATGTCATATCAGTGCACAATGAGACCAAGCAATTGTGTAGTTCAGCTCTGTAAGGTTTTTGGTTGTCAGCGACTCTGGGGTGAGAATGAGTTCATAAAATACAAATATGATCCACCTTTATCTTCCCAAGACCGTAATGCATGCCAGGAAGTGAGTAAGTCTGTCTCTATCGGGAAGCTCCCAAGCGTTTTGATTGAAATAGAACATCTCATTTAATTCTGATCCTTGGGATGAATTCCCAATTCATGAACAGATCCAAGCTTTTCATAATAGATGGCAATTGAATTAAAACCATGTCTGCTGTCTCTGGCCAAAAGTACACATACATTAAAAGCAGAACTATTGGCTTCAAGCATTTTGGCCAAAAACCAATTATAATTGCATTATGGCTAACTTCATATACATCCGTTCCTCTGGGTATGTCTGTGTGTGTGTGCATGTATGTTTCCAAATGTAAAATGTTCATGGAACATGTATTATTGAAAAATCGCACCGGCCAAGGAATGATCTTCCAGCTAACTCTATCAGATGACTGTCTAAGATGGTTTTTTTGACCAGGAAACTTACCATCCCCGCATCCTGTCACTCAAGACACAGGTCAAGTGTCACTTCTCCATCAAGCCCTTCCCAGTTTCCCTACACCAGAAACAATAACTGTCTTCTTTCTACTTTGGATACAATATTTATATAGATTATTCATTATTATATAGATGTCTTCTCCCCACAATTTGAGAGCAGAGCTCATGGATAATTTGTACTCTCCCCTTCCCACTGCTGCCTAGCATGACACTTAATACAAAAATAAATGAATAAAGGGATGAACGATATTTTATTCCATTTTGACACAATAATCAATGTTTGCTCTCATAAGACAGTAATAGCTGAACAGTCCAGAAAATATGACTTGGGAATATGGCTTTGGCAATATTATAATTTCTAATTCCTCACAATTCCTGGCTCCTCTTGGAACTTTGTTAATATTTCAGTGGACACATCAGATAGTCTATCCATGGATCTCTGGGCCCAACTCCAGTAATGCAAAAACAACCTGAGTGTCAAGGGTTTAGGAAGAAACTTTTTTGGGAGTAACAGAGTACTTTGATTGGGACTTATGTGGACACTAAGAAATGATCTGTCTTCCATATACATTCAGGGTAACAAAGAACTTTTTGTGCAGATACCTATACACCAATCACACGTAGCTTCTACATTTTAATCAAGTAAATGACCTGCATGAAAGATGAGTTGAGAAAAAGAGAGAAGGCATGTTTACCCTCTTACCAAATCACGTAGGATGCTGGAAAGATAACTTCCTCCTTCAAATCCGAGAAAACAATTACCCAGAAAGTCAGAGAGCTTGGAACAATATTTATCCCAATCTGGTATTTCTCTCTTCTTTTGCAAAGTGTCAAAAATCTAAAAGTGAGGGGGATAAGTACGTGGCATTCTTCATCACCCTGATGAGAGACAAGTAATATTCACTGACCACCTGATGCATAGTTTTGCTTGCCCAGTCCTCACAACAAGGAAAGCTCCCATTTAGACTATTTGACAGATGGCAATATTGAGGCTTATGTCATTAAAAATTATGCATATGCTGAAGACCATAGAGCAGAGAATATTCAAGTCAGAACTCATTTCCAATTAGGTTAATCTTTACAGCCCAATATTCAACTCTGGAGACTTATAGACATTGTTGGTCAATTCATTTTCAGTTGGCCCAGATGAACACGACCTGTCTTCTAACTGCTAAAGAGCTTGGGGAGCTTATCTCCGAAGGATTGCAGAATTTCCAGAAAATCCTGAATTCACTAGGAATTAACAGTCTCTGAGCAAAGGACAACACAGGTTTAAGAACATAAAAGTTGCGGGCGCCTGGGTGGCTCAGTCGGTTAAGCATCCAACTTCGCTCAGGTGATGATCTCACGGTTCGTGGGCTGGAGCCCCGCGTCGGGCTCTGTGCTGACAGCTCAGAGCCTGGAGCCTGCTTTGAATTCTATGTCTCCCTCTCTCTCTCTGTCCCTCCTCCCCATGCAATGCTCTCTCTTCTCTCTCCCTCAAAAAATTAATAAACATTAAAAAAATGAAAACCAAATAAAAGAACACGAAGCTCCAGGTTATTGTGGACTCCTACTGGGTTATATTCCCAGGATTGCCCCATAGGCCTCCACTCTCTGGCATCCTGGACATATGCCATGGGAACGTAACAGGGATAGCATTTCCAAGGGCGTTCTTTTCTTTCTCGGAGTTAAGCCTCAGAAACATTTATTGAGTGCTTACTTAAAGATGTTGGAGCTTTGCACATTTTATTCCTGTTAATGCTCCCCACCTGATGAAATTAGTATTTTAAACCCCTTGAGGACCCTCATGTCTAAAGAGAGGTTAAGCTGCTCGGCTATGAGCACACAGCTCTTGAGAGGTGGAGCTGGAAAGGGAACTTGGATACTTCTAACTTTAAAGTATACCATGGAAACCACATTCCCCACCACTCCCAAGGATTGCTGCCTTCCACACGTTGGAGCTCAAAACCTCACGTCCGTCCAGCTGCTTTCCAGAGATGATCATTCTCTTAACGTTCATCTTCATCATCAAATAATTCACCAAATGGAGCTGAAGGTTGTGAATGCTTTAAAAAAATCACTGAGCGACAGAGACAGAATTCCAGTTCCTACGCAGTTACTCAGAGAAGGGGGAGAAACCACAGGTGACTGCTGCCTGGACACCCTGGTCCACACCACACGACTGCCTCTGCTCTGACTCCCATTTTTACATTTTTCTCAGGACTGTTGTAGGAACAGATGGGCTAGTGACTGGAGTATTATCAGCTCTGATCTGTGCAGCTGGAGCTTCCCAGAATTGCAGAAATAGCAACCTTCTGAATAATTTTTCCTGCCACAAACAAGTGCTGTGTCTGCTATAATAATCCCCTTAGTGGGCCTGGGGGGCCCTCTTCCCAGCCCAGAGCCGTGGTTCAGTTTATTTTAAACCACGATGGCCTTTGGTATTTCAGCTAAGAGACACTTCAGACATGTGGACCACCTGACCTTTGTTCTGTCTTCTCTAAGGCAGACAAGCAAGATAATAACATTTGGGTTCAAGGACATTTTATCTTCAGCTGTCATAAAAAAAAGAAAAACAAAACAAGATTGGAGGCAACTTAACTGTTTTCTTTTGTTTTCCTCTTACTTCTAGGCCAGGAGCCCTCCTGTGGAGGGTGCCATATTGAAAGTGCCCAAATTAGGACCCCAATATTTGTGCTCCCAAGAGGCCAAATGTGTACAAACCTTATTGACTACATTTTGACCATGATGCATATGCACTCAGAAGCGTTCAGTTAAGATGTTTGTTTTTTATGAGGCAAAATCTACACCTCTGATTCAATATTTGGTTTTTTCATTTGAGGGCTTTACAATCACAAACTGCGCATCTGAATGAAATGGGACCTGATACTATTTAGAAATAACAGAAATCAATACAGAATCATACACTTGATTTTTCATCCATTAGACACTTGGCTTCTCGGGTACTCTCTCTCCCCCAGTGGCAAAGACTGTGCCAACCGGTCAAATAAATACATAAATACTTAAGTATTAGAACTATTAGATGGTTATTAAAGTTCTACAAACTGTAGAACTCTAAAGAATCTCCTTAGTTTTCAATGATGACAAAACTATGTACACACATCATTTCTCTATTCTCAAATGCATTGTTTTTATAGCAGTTTTGCTGAGATATAACTCACATATGAAATAATTCAGCCTTTTAAAGTGTAGTGGTTTTCTCACTATATTCGCAGAACTGTGCGACATCACTACTACCTAATTAAAAAAAATTTTTTTTAAATGTTTACTTATGTTTGAGAAAGAGACACAATACAGTGCGAGCAGGGGAGGGACAGAGAGAGAGAGGGAGGCACAGAATCCGAAGCAGGCTTCAGATCTGAGTGTTGACAGCTCAGAGCCTGACATGGGGCTCGAATTCACAAACCACAAGATCATGATTTGAGCCAAGGTCGGATGCTTAACCCACTGAGCCACCCAGCTGTCCCTCCACTATCTAATTTTGGAGCATTTTCATCATCCCAAAATGCACCCATCAGCAGTCACTCCCCCTTCTGTCTCCCTAGCCCCTACAGGCACTAGTTGACTTCCTGCCTGTATGGATTTGCCTACTGTGGACATTTCATATAAATGGGACCATATGACATGTGGTCTTTTGTGTCTGGCTTCTTGGACTACACACCATGTTTCCAAGGTTTACCAAGCTGCAGCACGTTTCAGTACTTCATTCTTTCTAATAGCCGGATATTTCACTATATGAATGGATACCTTTTTATTCATCCATTAATAAGTTGGTGGGTATTTGCCCTGTTTCCACTCTTTGGCTATTGTGAGGAATGCTGCTCTGAATATTTTTCGCATGGATATATGTCAAGCATCTCATTTTTAGTGAAAACCATAGTCTTTAGCAAAGAAAGAAGTGTAAGTCATTTTATGCCAATGGATGGCAAGGTTTTCACGGGAAGAACTAGAAGAGAACAGGGTATGTCGGAGGAACCTGAGGAAGCCTCATGCAGCAATGCACCGTGAGGCCCACCCCCGCGGGCCCTGTCCTGGGTCCTGTGGGCTTCTCCAATGTGCTACTGACATCACGGCCCTGCAACTCAACTGCGAGTCGCTGAGGGTGACAGCGCTGGCCCACCCACCCACGAGTCTCCAAACCCATCATCATCCCCTGGATTGGGAAGTGGAGAGAACTGTGAGCCACACCCTGATGGCATTCTTCTACTAGAGTGACCTAAAAAGGTTTTCTCACTAAGGACTGAAGAGGTCAACAGGCAAATCAGATTTTTATTAACAGATCCCTTCCGTTGTGATGTGCTGCTGTCTCATCCAAATGAAAGGAGCTTGTTCGAATAAACAGATAAGTTAATAAAAGGATAACTTAACCTGTTTTGTGAACATAGTCCTGGACAGTTAAAATCTCCTTTGTTTCTGTGTTGATTAAATAGCAAAGGCATTTTCCCAGTGTCTGAAGTACTAGCTGAAGAGGGTGTACATTAACTTCTTCACCCTCAAGTAAAATAATATTACAGAACTCAAGTGCCTAAGACTCAATTTATTCCATAACCAGAGGTTCAAAAGGTCAGTAATTACGAAGCTATGTAGGACAAAGAAATGTTTTGCATCCTCCAAATTATCAGGGGTAGTTTGTTAACTAGTGCCTGTGGACAATGAGTGATGACCCCCGATTCAGCTTTGTTCTCATTAGAAAGGACTTCAACCAAGCTGAAAGGCAGCTGGAGCTCAATAATACCTCAGTAAATTCCTGTTGTCTTTTCACAATTGGATCTGCATTTTTTTTTAAAAAAGGAATAAAACCAAAAAGTCACAAATAGACCAGTCTCAATGCAATATAGTCATTCACATGGTGGTCCTTTCCCTCAACAAAATTATAGCATCTGAATTTCTTGTAAAAAAAAAAAAAAAAGCCATAGAAGCAGCCACAAATTCTATGTGCCTAAACGGCCAAGACTAAATTTTAGTGAGGCAGGATAAATCACTGCCGCTGTTCTCCCCAATCCTACAAACAAAAGAGGTTCACCCACCCCCTTCTCATCCACCCCAGGCAACAAAACAAAACAAAAACCTGGTGGGGGCTCCACACAGTCACAGTACCTGAAAGATACTGGGGGCAGCAACTGGGGTTTGCATTTAGAAAGCAAAAGAAAAGAGACTTGAAGGGGAAATGGACACACACAAGACAAAGGAAGGGTCCAACCCGAAGGTTAGCAAACTATGGTCCCTCGGCCAAATCTTGCCCACCGCCTCTTTTGGGAAGGCCCCTGAGCTACAGCACAGACAAATTCTATTATTATAAAAATATATTTGAATTATTGGAAGTAAAAAACTAGAATAAATAGTATTTCATACATATGAAAATTAAATAATAATAAAAACCCAATTTCAGTGCCCATAAATAAAGTTTTATTGGAACAAATCCCTGCTCATTCATTTTGCATAAGGTTATTTTCGGGCTACAATGGCTGAGTTGACTAGCCACAGCAAAGACTAGATGGCCTACAAAGGCCATAAGAAATTATTAGCAAACTCTTTATAGAAGAAGTCTGTACCGAAAGGGTACATTTCATCCCAAATCTCCAAAATGGAGCTCAAGAAACAGAACAGGTTCTAAACCACCCATTGTTACCGGATGGGCAGGGAGGCCATGTATTTACATGGGAAGACCGCTCAGATGCGATTCTTGTCCCAAAGAACCAAAGAAAATAATCAGACACACCAACTTTACTGGTTTGAGAGTGTTTGCCAACCAACGACTTACTTGTCTCTTTATAGATTTGTTTCAAGCAACACAGCTTATCAGTGAACACAAGAACACATTAACTGCCCACACATTAGCATTTAGTACAATTATCTACAAAAGGGACAAGGAATCCATTTACATTTCAAATCTTCTTCACTCCATTTAGCCTGAAACTTTTTTCAAGTAACAAACACAGTCAGGAACACTAGATAACTACTTCTTATCAATGTGGACGCCATTTTAATCCACCCTTAATAATGCTGCCGTTGTGTGAAGGTGAAGGAGTGAAGCAACCAGGGAAACAGAATGACTAATGAATAGAAATTGGAAGCCTCGCAAGCTCACTGACAATAGCCTGTGTTGTGATGTCAAAGTTTCATTAATTGGATGTGTTAATGAGCCACTCCCTCTGTGCTCTGGTTCCCTTAACTCTATCCTGTGCTTATCAAAGAACGCAGGGCCCTGTGTCTTTGGCCTAATTCAAAAATAACGCGCAGAAACACGTCTGTGACCAAACTCCATAATCTGAACATCACTCACGCTTCATGTTGTGTCTAATAGTCAAGCGGATAGGTTTCTGTCCTCATGTGGGAATAAAAAAATAACCAAAAGGCAAGATTCTAAATGCTTTCAAATTCTGGAATGGGAATTCAAAGTCATTTTATAGTTGATCTGGTCTTCAAGATTTTGCTCCCAAAATCTCAGCTGGACTCATCATTTTCCCTGCCACACCCCCCCCCCCAAAACTGCTGATGTGTGTGGTTTTCCTTTCGTGGCTCATTTGTGCGCAGTAGCATGATGGCCTAATTTTTAATCAAAATTTGTTCGTGTTGAAACCCTTCAGTTCTTTAAAAAACTTTTTTTTAACCATTCGAAGTAAATAAGTAAATAGCAAGTTGCAGAGAGGCACAGATGGCTGGGTGATCTAGGGGAAGCCCAGATGGTGTATCAACAGGCCCACGAGCCAGTCATCCTATTTGTGGCTTCCAATCTGATAGTGGTTGGGATTAATATCACCTCCACAGTCTCCATGCCAGCTGAGGGGCACCCAAGACTGGTGTCTGAGCCAGAAAAGATCTGACTGAAGACATCCGGGTCTTACCTCACTGTCTGCCACAAATCTCAAGTTTCAGAGGGACTGACATGGCCCAACCTCCTTCGTAGCTGTTGTAGGTCAGCCATGCTTCTAACTCCACATGCCAGTGGGAACATGTGGGCCCGGGGTATCCTCCTGTGGATTATAACCCCACTTTTTCTTTAAGACAATCCCTATGACATTTATAATGTATGTTTCAGGGGGAAAATCTTCTCAAAAAATTAAATACAGATGGAATAATATTCCCTAAGTCCCTAAGGAACTTTGTCACATGACTAAAAAATTGCCATTATTGTTCCCGACATTATACACGGGTACACATTATTACAGTCTTCTGAACAAATAATGAGTTTACAGAATTTGGAAATAGCGTTTCCTTTCATTTTTATCAGGAGCAAATCCATACTTTGGGGAAAATAAAAACAAACACACCAGTGTTCTCAATCAATTTGTGGAAAGGACTAACAGAACACCGTGTAAATAGGCTAATGTGTACAAACAAAAGAGAAAGGCTCAGGGTTTGAAAATCAGCTTCTTCGAGTTATTAAAAAAAATACAAATTACTTAGGAAGCCTATGCTGGGAAACAGCAAATCCAAATTTATGAAGTTAGATGACCCCTGGGCCTCAGCTCCCCAACAAGGAAAATGATGTCCAAGAGTAGATTATGGTAACGAAATGAGTTAATACACTAAAGGGCCCAGCACATGTAAGCACTTAAAGGTGTTAACTATTACTACTTAACTGTTGAAAGTATTTCTTGGGGCGCCTGGGAGGCTCAGTTGGCTAAGTGTCCGACTTCGGCTCATGTCATGATCTCACGGATCGTGGGTTCAAGCCCCGCATTGGGCTCCGTGCTGACAGCTAGCTCAGAGCCTGGAGCCTGCTTCCACTTCTGTGTCTCCCTCTCTCTCTGACCCTTTTCTGCTCACGCTGTCTGTCTGTCTCTCTCTCTCTCTCTCTGTCTCTTTCTCTCTCTCAGAAATAAATAAAAAGCATTAAAATTTTTTTTAAAAAAGAAATTATTTCTCAATAATTTCTGAAGCACATTTTCTTCCAGAGAATCTGACTTTTTTTTTGATACATAGGAGATAAAATAAGTGGTCATCCAATGAGCATAATAAATGCAAGCAAAAAAAAAAGAGGAAATTAAATAATCAGAAAGAAAGTGGGGAGGAAACAGGAGAAGTGTAACGCTACGATTTATAATTAAGGGGCCATACACCATGCCGCCGTAATTTAGAACAGATCATAGAGGAGCAAAGTTAAATATGGAAATAAGTCGAATACGAAAGCAACCAAGGAAAATAATGATGCCGTTAAAAACAAGGTCATGCCTTTAGTGGTGCTAACAGCCAAAGTGGGAATTTGAGCCATTATGGAAGAATCTGTAAGCTCTTTCATACTTCATTTTAAGGCTTTTAATAATTATTCAATCTTCCTGGCACTGCCTCAGAGTGGAGACCATAGGAACTCTGGGACAGTCACCAAGGAATACTCTAGAAGTAGGTAAGTGCGCCAAGGCAGAGCGACAGCAATTATACTGAGCTGTTTCCAGGTCAAAGGCAAACCTGGTAAATCTTTCCTTAAATCTCCCAAGAAAGTGTAAGGTTCACTCCTCCAGGCACAAATAAACTGGATCCTACTAATTTGAATACAATCATGCTCCTTCTTAGGACAAAGGGAGCAAGACCCAGAAAGAGGAAGTGATCTCTTTCAACACATTCTCTTTTAATACCTGGAAGCAGGATCAAAGACCAGGATGGGTAATCCAGGAGCAAGCTAGGAAGGATGGATTACGGTTGCCGTGACAACCCCCCAGGATGAGTCTAGTGATTGAAATGTCTTCGGGAGACACACTGCTGGGTGGATTCCACCAGGCACAATGGGCAAAATTTAGGCTGGTCGGGTCTGGGATTCTTCCATGGACAGGACTTTAAGTAGCCTGTCTGTTCTATAAAAATAAAAATCACTTCAACCAAGCAACCTAGAACCACTCGGCAAACCTAGTGCTTTTTCACTCTCTGCTGATGTGGGTTTGGTGGCCAGTGGCTTCTTCCGTTGCTCATCTTTTTCAACTCCTTTTGTCCTTTCTGTTTTGTTCGTTTGTTTGCTCATTCACACTGTTGTTAGTCAGTGGAGGAAGTCATTTTAAACAGAATTAATGTATTCTAGCCACCGGTCCAGGAAGGCATATGGTGAATGAGATGGAACAAGAGTTATCTGCACACCCCGCAGCGAGGACCTCAAGAGACACAGATCAGACTGTCCAATCTTCATCTACTACGTTGTCATTCGCCCATGCTCCTGATTCCCAGGCCTAACTGCCTGCCTGGCCTACATTCTTGAAATTCTCATGAGACCTCTGAACCCAGTCAATGAACTCAAATGGGAACCCACTGTGTTCTTTCTCACGTCAGCTCCTTCGCTCTTCTCCAGTTCTTCAAATGGCTGTTATTACTCTGGTTGGTCTCAGATCCAAAGTCACCTCCTCAAGGAAGCCTTGATCACCCCATGTATGAGGGTCTTCCTCACCCCTGCCAAACTAACTGCTCCTCATCCCAGAATCCTACTGTAGTTTACTCACAGCCCTGCCCACCGTATCTGAGATGATCTTTCTCATTTATTTGTTTACTTATTGATACATGTGCCCTCCAGTGGAATAAAGCCCGATGAGACCAGCATCCTGTATGGCTCACTGCTGCATCCGTGGAAGCTAGCAGAGTAGCTTGCGCTTAGTACATGCTCAGTGTGTTTACTAAATGGAATTTGTTGAATAAATGCCATATCGTAAGTTTCATGACGCTGCATAAATTTCGGAAGTTTTCTCTCTCATATATTTGCTTAAAAAAATACTTACATCAGTTATGTCTGAGATAAAGCACTTGGCACTTGGTAGGATAAGCTTTAGTCATCTGAGATACTTAGACATGTAGAAAGCCCCACTGCCCCTGAGGCACGAAATAAATCAGGTCTCTATTGTTTTCTTTCTTGTACACTTAACACCTGTACACGTAATACAGAAGCTTACATAGGTTGAATTTAAATGCATCTTGGGGCGCCTGGGTGGCTCAGTCGGTTGAGCATCGGACTCTTGGTTTCGGCTTGGGTCACAGTCTCACAGTTCAGCAGTTTGAGCCCCGCATCAGTCTCTGTACAGACAGTGCAGAGCCTGCTTGGGATTCTTTCTCTCTGCTCCTCCCCCGCTGGCACTGTTTCTATCTCTTTAAAAAAATAAATAAATAAATTCACCTTGATGATAATCATGATCCTACTGTGATTTTGGGTATTTATGCCAAAACAAATGTCCATAAATAACACGTAAATTTATTTTGACATAAATGCCTCCTGTCTTCTAACAAATGACTCAATTGTTTTCACTAACAGCTATTCAAAAATGTGTTTTCAAAAAAAAAACCCAGCTACTAGCCTTAGGACAAAGAATAAAAACAAGCCCAATTCACCCCTCAGGCAGTTTCAATAAATGACAAGTAGAGACGCTAACAGCTCCCAGTGAAACTGGGAGGCATTCATCTGAGAGGTACCCAGATCATTCAGGAACAGGAGAAAATGTTTGGTGGCTCTTAATTTGATGATCCCTTTCTATCAGCCAGGTCACTCTATTCATTTTGGTTGAACTCAACAAACGTGTACTGAATTTCTAGCTTGTGTCCCATCGCTCAGTTAAGTCTCGGACAGAACGCAACTGGTAAGACACAGACGCTGCCCTCAGACGACTTAATATTTGTTCAGGTGCCTGGAAAACAGCAGACACTCAATAAAAGTATGCTGAATGCACTAAAGCAGAAAACAACATTAGATAACAGCCTGAGAAAGATTTACGACATGGCCTGGGGCTCGCAGCATGGAGGGGGAGAAGGAGCCGGAGATGTGGACTCACAGACCATGCTGGAATCACAGCCCTGCGGCTTTCTAGCTGTGTGACCTCTTGCAAACTTCTTAACCCATTAGGGTCAATTCAATTCCCATGTAAAATGGGAATAAGAAGTCCTACACGTTGCTGGATTTGCTCTTGGGGCATTAGATACGATATTTATAAAGCACTGGGTTTGGCCCAGGGCAAGGGCTCAATAAGTGGCAAATAGGATCTGGCTTGGAAGGGTGATCGTGGGGAGTGGGCTGTGCTTTGAATCAAACCAGTATAGGAGAGACAGGTAGAGACCTTCCAGGTAGTGGGTGCTTTGTTGGTAGAGCCTGGAGGAGGCCCATGTGGGGCTTGCTATCTGGAGGGAGCGAATCACTCTGTCAGCCACATTACAACAGGCCGAGAAACAAGACAGCAGAATGGAACGTAAGACCCAGGCGTGGGCTGAGGGCTTTGAACCCCAGACCCAGGAGTCTGTAAATCTGTGCGGTCAGTTAAACAGAGATCCACTGAGAATCTGCGGCAGGGAGTGCACAAGCTGCCAGAAAATCAGATGACATGTTTGGAAATGCAGGGAAAGCACAGAGCTGCGCTGAGCCCATCTGGCCCAGGAGCCACATTTTTAGAGATCAGGAAGCTCATATTTAAAGTGCACGGCAAACGTGCTCCGAATCCCAGACAAGCTGGTACCAGTGTCCAGACTGGAATCCAAGCGTCCTCACTGTTAACCTAGCACTTCCCCACCAAGGACACCAAAACATGGGATGCATGTACACCAAAATACAGCATTTTATATACGTGTGTGTAACATAGCATGCATATGTGAAAATATCCTCCGGGGTAGATGCTGTGGTGGCAGGGAATGACTTTCTCTGGGATGGAGAAGCAGGCGGCCACAGATAGCTCTCCCCAGACGTCTCCCCCTCTCTCCAGAACTGCTTCAACCTCTCCCTCTCTCCCGGCTGCCACTGAGACCTACTCGACCCCACAATCCCTGATCTCATAAATATTAATCAAAGTTAAATAACACTCTGAGGAAGCCACGAGATAAATCTAGAAAGTGAGGCTTCCTACAGGACAGGTGTAAAGAGCTAAGCAAATCAATGGCATGACAAATAAAAGGCAGGGCTCTGCTCTACAGCCCAAGAGAGTAAGAGACATACCAACCAAACACAATATGTGAGGCATGCTGGGATCTTGACTTACAAAACAAAAACAAAAACAAAAACAGGGGCGCCTGGGTGGCTCAGTCGGTTAAGCGTCAGACTTCGGCTCAGGTCATGATCTCACTGTTCATGGGTTCAAGTCCCACGTCGGGCTCTGTGCTGACAGCTCAGAGCCTGGAGGCTGTTTCCAATTCTGTGTCTCCCTCTCTCTCTGACCCTCCCCTGCTCATGCTGTCTCTCTCTCAGAAATAAATATAAACATTAAAAACAAAAACAACCCCAAAAGACAGAAAACGTAATGGCAGCTGTAAAAGACAGCTCCCAGAAAGAGTAATGAGAACAAGGAGTGAAGAGTGGATGAGACACAGGAACACGGTTAATGTGTGACATGAAGGTGGCACAGCAGCTCTGGAGGGAAATGCCAGCCTTTTTAGAGATGCCTACGTGGTACGTAGAGGCGGAACTGCAAGTTGTCTGAGATTTGCTTAAAGTACTTCAGGCGAATAATGAAGGGCAGACGGGGTGAGCGGAGCAGAATCTTGATAACTGTTGAATCTGAGTAATGGGTATTTGGTGGTTCATTGCATTATTCCACTTTGAGTATGTTTTAACTTTTCTTGATAAAAAATGGGGTTTTGTCTCACCCCCCACCAATTAAACCAACCAAATGAAAATCGCTGAACTGCACCCTCCCCTTATAAGCTGCCCCAGTCTCCTTTCCCACTGTGTGGCATGCTGGTCCCTCGTACTGCACCTGAACATTGGATCCTTCCTGAGCCCTCCTCACCCTCCTTCGTTTCTCTGCGTCTGCTCACCTTACATCCATGTCTTCAGTAAGCACCCAAAGAGCACCTGGAGCCATGGCCCGACCCGCAGCCGAGCTGCAGCTCAGTGCTGTGTACCCAGCTGCACATCCACTGTGTACGTACTCACGGAACGCACCGACCCTTCTCTCGCATGGGTTCTTCCTTTGTTCCGCATCCCGGGTAAGGGCCCACAACTGCTCCCCCTGGCCACCGTCCACATGCCCCACCTCTGACCGATGACACGGTTGGCCACTTCTATTTCGGGAAGGGACCTCAAATGTGTCCCTGCCTCATGCTTCCACTGCCTGAGTGAGACTCCGCTCAAGCCCGGAATCCTTTGGAGAGTGCTCTCTTCTCTCTCCGCTGCCAGCCACCCCTAGCCCAGCTACCCCAGTGCCTTTCCTTCCAGGCCTCGCATAACCTTCACTCTTGAAGAGCCTGACCAGTCTGCGTCTAAATTCCTGTGGATCTAAGAGCAATAATCAATGTAATAAAAACAGTGACTATTTACCCCATATCAAGTATTTTGCTAGGTACTTCATTCCTTGTCATTTGATTTTAGCCTCACAACAGATTTTTAAAAAACCAGATATTATTATCCATTTTATAGATAAACTGAGGCACAGACAGATTATAGTCATTGGCTCAGGGTCACACAGTAAGTGGAGAGGCACAGACTGGGAACCTAGACGGTCTAGTTCTAAAGCACAGGCATCCACCCAGAAAGCCAGCCTAACTGATTCCCCAACGTGAAGTGAACCTCCTTGGGACTCAAGTTTTCTTCATCTGTGAAAGGGGATTGATAACATCTGCCTCATTAAGACTGCTGTAAGGATTCAGTGAAATAAGAACTCAAAAAACCATTAGCTGTTGCTCTGAACTGGACTACTTCCAGTTTTTTTGAGAAGGGCTTTGGAGATTCTCAGCCCAGCGTGGCTCCCCACATAGTTTCCCTGGTGTGTGGCAGGCATCCCTGGAAGGAGCCTGGGACTTTCCATGGAGTCAGCCTTGGTGGGTGGGCTCCCTGTGTTAACAGAACCACGTCCAGACAATCATTTCACTACACAGTCATTCCTCTGCTCAGGACCGACTGGGTTTCCCCTACCGTGCCAAGTGGGTAAGATCCCTTACCTTAGCTACTCAGTCTGCGGGTAAGATAAACACACAAAAAATCATGTCATAGCCAGGTAAGTGCTCAATCAGGTACTGAGGGAAAAACAGAGGTGTTCGCTTGGCCTGGGGACAAATCAATGACTGGGCACAAATCCACCACGAGCACTTAGCAAATGCTAATTTATGGTGGATCAGCGATACTGTTCCACAACCACATTCCCTTTACAAAAGATTGGGTTCAGCTAAATGTCAGAGTTCAGTCTCTTTTCTGTGCTCAAGGTCATCAGGAAATCTTCACTGCGCAGCCTCAAAGGTCCCATTTACTGCAAGCAACCTCGCAGCTCCAAGAAGAGGAGAATATAAAATGTGGTTTCATTTTTTAAAAAAATGCTAAGGTTACTTAATAATTCAAAACCAGATTCTATTTTCCTTTTATATAAAAGCACTCCATAAGAATATAGCTATGGCTCTCTGCATATAAATATAATATCAAAGATTTCCCTCCATGTGTCTCTTTATTTCGAAAGCACACTAGAGGTTCTTGTCCGCACAGGACTTAGAAAAGACTACCACCATGGGCAGCTTAGTTGTTTGAGAGCCAACAAAAAATATCTGCTGTCCGTTTATTCCAGTCCAAATGGCCCAGACATCCTTGCTGACCTGCTTGTGAGCAGCCCATCGGCCCTGGGCATGGTGGAGTCATTAGGGCTGAAAGGAGCCAGCCAGTGAATCACGGGCCCTAATTGTTCATGAAACACAGGACCGTCACCCAACGGCGGGCCTCCCAGAGCCTGCTGCCATGGGCGCAACAGGACACACACAAATGGGGTGCAGGGCAGTGTGAAAGCCCCGTCTCTCCTGTGTGCATCCAGCACAGACGATGAAAACCTCTCCCTGCTCTCTGCGACAACAGGGAAGACCGATGGAACTATTTACCCAGGCCCAGAAGATGAAATGACCCAGTGTGTGCAGGTTTATACAGCACCCAAAAGCTGAAGACACCAAAATGTCCTATCTATCGCCGCTACAATGATCCTAGCAAAACCCATCAGACCAGTCCATCTCTGGTCAAAATGGCGCCAAATGCTAGGGCTTCTCTTCCTACCCTGACATTCAAATCCATTTAACCCCTTTTTTCCCCTTGACGTTGTCCTTGTTCAAGTTACCCAAATGGTCTACCTCTAGCTATGAGCCAAATGGTCAGCAGCTGCACCATTAGTCTCTTCTGTAACTGTTGTTTGAACTGCTAAGGAGGCCTCTGTTTTCCTCTCTGTGTCTGAAGCAGCGTGACAGTACTTATCTGCTATA
Source organism: Hyaena hyaena (assembly GCF_003009895.1). Lineage (NCBI taxonomy): Eukaryota > Metazoa > Chordata > Mammalia > Carnivora > Hyaenidae > Hyaena > Hyaena hyaena. The sequence continues at coordinate 4,436,316 of NW_024080668.1, read as the reverse complement.
GATTGCTTTATCTATTCTTAAGCCCCAGAAGGTAGCAGCAACTGTGGTAGCTTGCAGATGTTGTGTGGCGGGGGGAGGGGGAGGTTGGGGGGGGGTCCCCTGCAGAGCAGCACAGCACATGGTGGTGTTTCCCACTGACCACAGAGGGAGGAGGATCACTGGGAGAATGCAATGATTTCATGGCCCGTTGAGGTAGGGAGGCCGTTCTCAAGAGTCCACCCACCTGCAGGGGGTCCTTTACAATCGTCTATTTGCTCCAATCCATCTGCCTATTTGCTTTTTAAGTAAAAAGATGTGAAACGTTCCCTCCCGTCAGAAATGCAATGGCTCTGACTACATTGGGGAGATGCGGAGCGAGTGTGCCTCACTTCCATAAAAGTCTGCGGCCAGTGTTCCTACCTAGAGAAAAGAGATGGGGCGTTTTTCAACTTTCAAAGGGAAATCTTCCAAAGACTTAAGAATAAAGAATCTCTCTCCAGCTGTGCTCCACAAGACCATAAATCTCAGGCTGCAGAGCCTTCAGCACAGAGCTGTACGCATTCTGGCTATGGGGTGGGCAGGGGGGGGGGGGGAGGCAGGAAGACCAGGACACAAAGTCAGTTGGAGAATAAAACAAGGAATCTTTTCTCCGGTTCCACTTGGTGCAACAGCTAAGATTCTCCGAAGCCCACGGACTGTTTTCCTGTTCTTATGTGAAGCAAGCTTTCCCTGAGTGGCCTTCTCTGGGCTAAACCGGACACCAGAGAGAAAAGGCCCGTGGGCAGCATGGGATCGGTTTTCCCTCCTACTTACTCCAGGCTTACAGCGCGAATGAAGGGGCCTCTCTCTGGAGGTCAGGGCACCCCTTGAGGAACACCAAATAGTGGTGATCTTTGTCATGGATTCAAGAGAAAACTGCACCCCTGGAGTCTGTAAACAGGTAACTTCAGGTACTTTCTAAGTACTTTGTGTTTGTTATCATTCATGTTGTCGCTCATTAACGAGCCAGGCTCCAAAGGCACAGGAAGATTTTACATTAAAAAAAATGTTTACTAATTTTAGAGAGAGAAAGAGACAGAGCATGGGGGAAGGGGCAGGGAGAGAGGGAGATATAGAATCTGAAGCAGGCACCAGGCTCTGAGCTGTCAGCACAGAGCCTGATGCAGGGCTTGAACCCATGAACCCTAAGATTGTGACCTGAGCTGAAGTCGATGCTTAACTGACTGAGCCACCCAGGTGTCTCAGGAAGAATTTATAATAAGGAAACATTAACTTTTTAACTTTACTTATTTATTTATTTGGTGGGAAGAGAGGCAGAGAGAGAGGGGGAGAGAAAATCCCAAGCAAGGCTCTGTGCTGCTAGCACAGAACCCAACGCAGGGCTCGATCTCATGAACTGTGAGATCATGACCTGAACCAAAACCAAGAAGCAGACGCTTAATCAACTGAGCCACCCCAACCCAGGAACCCTTTATAAAGGTATCTCTGTAATTCTTTTAATTTTTAATTTTTAGAGAGAGAGAGAGAGAGAGAACATGAGTGGGGGAGAGGGGCAAAAGGGGAGGGAGGGAGGGGGGGAGAAAGAGAGAGAGAGAGAGGGGGGGGAGGGAGAGAATGAGAACATCTCAAGCAGGCTCCATGCTTAGCACAGAGATCATGACCTGAGCCAAAATTAAGAGTCAGACACTCAACCGACTGAGCCACCCAGGCGCCCCGATAAAGAAACATTTAGTTGAGAAGACTCTGTCCATATGGCCGTTTTCTGTGCAGTCAGGTCGCTGCTGTTCGCCTTCAGCACTCGGCATTTCCGTCCGGGTGCTCTGCGGGAGCCTAGTTTGAGAGCCGCGGCTGGGAGTAGAGCTTCCTCCCAGTCCCTGCTGCTGAACAAAGAAGGGATTCCCTAGTGACAGTCACAAGACCTGTTACATAATCTCACTCCTGTCCTCCAGGAGCCAAGCCCAATGGTTTATCTGTCTGAGATGAAGAGCATTTTCCCACCTAGACCACGGTATTTTCATTTTATGCCTCCCACCAACAGACAGGCCGGAGGGAGACGCTCAGACTTTCCTGACCCTCCAAGTCCCTCCAACAGGCAATTTCTTTTGAATGTAAAGGCCATAAACAGACTTTTATAGAACTGCTATTTTGTTTGAAAACAGTGGATTCTGCCTGGATCTGAACCCTGATTCCATTACTTGGCAGCAGTGTGCCACTGGGCATGTTAGCGTCTCCTCCCCGTGCCTCAGCTGCCTCACCTGCATGGTGATGCCATGATAATAAGAGCACTTGTCTCACAGGCTGGCTGTGATGAGTCAGTGCCTGGCAAAGCACTGGGCACTTTTTTTTTTTAATGTCAGTCACTCATCTTGCATTTAAGAGTCAGTGTGACATGTTTGTTAAAAACTTACTTCTCTTCCACTTAATTGTGATATCTTGGGAAAGCCCAGTTCTCTTTGCTTCCATTTCCTCATCTTTAAAATGTAGAAAATCACAGATGCTACCTCACAGCCCCGCTATTAAATTTACACAAATTAACGTAAGGAATTTAGAACAGCGTTTGGCCAAGAATACGTGCTTAATAAAAGTTAGCTATCAATGTCCACAAGCTGAAGCTATAAAAGTACCATCAAAGACAAGCTGAGAATCATGAGTTTGTTTTCTGCCAGGGGAAGATTGTTCCAGAAGGTTATTAGGCAGGGGCAGAAATAAATTGTGCTATCTATCAATATTTTTTCAATCAGAACTCAATTTGTATTCAAGCAAGAATTGCTGTGTTTTTTTTTCCTTCTCATTTCTATTTCTTTCCCTTTTATACTTCTTTTTCCATCAAGTATTGGAAAGGAGGCTCTACAGCCAGCCTGCCTCAGTGTGAATCCTCCCTCCACCGTATTTAATTGTTAGCGAGGCGAGCCGCCTCATCTTTTAGATTCTCAGTTTCCTTTTCTGTGAATTGGGGTGCACAAACCCACTTCACCAGACTCAAGGACTGAACAAGCGGAAAGAACCAGTGGCGCTAATTATTTGTGTGACTTTGCATCTTTATGATTCATGACCCATTTGCTGTCGTTAGTCCCAGGCCAGGGCATGAGCTTCTCGCTAAGTGATTATCTCCCACGACCTCGGATACAGCTGTGCCTTCTCACCTCCTTGCTTCACCTTAACATCTGCACTGCAGCCACCTTATCCTCTCAGGCATGCCTAATTCCCAGTTATTGTGAGATGCCCTTTCCAGGATGTAACTAGAGCGATGAACTGTGTTCCGGCACGGGAACCTTGAGTGGCCTAGAGAAAGCATGAGGCCAATACAACATCTGCATCACGCTGTCCTGAAATCAACCATTAGGGCCAAAGATACATCTGGAAGAAAGCCACCAAAATGGGGCCAGTGAGGCCCCCGAGCTGGGAGGCTGTGGGCTGTGACACAAATGTTTTAGGGTAGATGGGTCTACCTCACCAATTTGATCTTGGGCAGATGCCTCACTTTTTTTTTTTTTTTTTTTAAAGAATCTTAATTCCTTCATCTTTTTTTTTTTTTAACGTTTTTTATTTATTTCTAGGAGAGAGAGAGAGAGAGACAGCGTGAGCAGGGGAGGGTCAGAGAGAGAGGGAGTCACAGACTCTGAAACAGGCTCCAGGCTCTGAGCTGGCAGTCAGCACAGAGCCCGACGCAGGGCTCGAACCCACGAACTGCGAGATTGTGACCTAAGTGAAAGTCAGACGCTTAACCGACTAAGTCACCCAGGCACCCCAGATGTTTCACTTTTATTGAGGAGTAGTTAGCTTCTATGTTAAAACAGAATTATTCTACATGGTATGTATTTTGAGGAGGGGAGTTCCCTTGGATTGGATCTTTGAGGACACCAAACTTGTGACAACCACCCCACACTGCTCATCCCCCCCACCACGTGCTCCAAATCGCTCTGCTTCTGCGCTATGCTCTCTCTCTCCATTGTCTTTACCATTTTCTAATGTGCCATATAATTTTGCTGGTTCGTTATGCTTACTGGCTATTGTCCACTTCAATCTCCACTAGAATGTGAGCTCAAGAGAAGGGATCTTGGGTGTTCCTTTTGCTGATGTGTCCCAGGTGCCCAGAACAATACCTGACTCACAGCAGGTGCTCAGTGAACATTTACCAAGTGAATGGATAGATCACAGTCTGAAAGAACATCAGACAAAACACGCCTAGGAATGTTAACTTTTGGGAATCATGTGTTGGGTATAATTTAAGTGTTTATGCAAGTTCTCATTATTTCTTCCCATTTTAATCCAAAATTATTTTATCACTCCCTTTTTCCCAGTCCCTCCAGTCTGCGGGAGTTTCAAAGGTTAGGCTTTGTGGACAGCACTCCCAAGTAAGATCGGCACACTTGACTTTCCCCGGTATTGTCCCAGCTGGGGTAGCTGAGTGACAACACTGTGGCAATTGAGTGCTGCACTGGCATCAGGAAGAAGGGAGAAAAACAGCGGGGCCATCACCCCCCCCCGCCCCCATCTACTGCTTCCTTGGCCTTCATGTTTGACACGATGCCTACAAGTTCAAGAGTTCAGTCACTGCATTTCACTACAAATTATGTTGCAGAAAAGGAAATAATGTGCCGTGTGGTTCTAAATCTTCTTTTCCACAAACTATGCTGTCTTGCCTTATTGTTCAGTGATGCAAAACTTCTCCTTTACAGAAGATGTATTAGTCTTGATCCCATTAATATGGGTCAGTAATACTCTAGGTAATAATCCATGCAAGGCAAAGTCATCACGAATGTTAGGGTCTTTGAATTTATCAAGTGATAGTCCATGGTGTCATGCAACATAAATGAGCTCAGAGAGAACAGCTAAAAATTACTTTCTCATAACTGGTTGTTGAAATTACAAACAAAAACAACTGGAAAGAACACAGCTGATGGACAGCTGGAAAAACTCCAATTATTCAAGGCCCACGAACCCCCACACATTCAGAAGGCATACTATAATTTTCATCAATCCGCATAAGATTAAGTTGGATGTACTGAAAAAAACCATTTCTTTTTCCCATATGTGATAAGGAAGCCTTATAGACAAGGACCCTGCAAGCTACTTTTGGGAGGAAACATGTATCAGAATCCTCAGTTAGGCTTTTTTTTTTTTTTTGGCTCAATTAATCAAAACAGCAAATATTGTCATCTTACTTTGAAAAAACACATCTTTTTCATGTTATGATCATCACTCTTAGGTATCTCTGTCCCCCTCCCTTCAGAAATACGGCCCCCACTGCTTTTCTGTGAAACAGTATACTTTCCTTTCCCAACACACAGGTACCTGCACTCTTCCAATTTTACCAGCGGGCTGACTGTGCAGCTGCTGACTTACGTAGCACTCAAACATCAGGGAGGCAAGGACAGGGCCCAGGTCACTCGCTGCCTGTAGTGATAGGCAGCATTGGACCGCGGTTGCTCCTGTAGTGAACTGACCCCTAATTAACAGCCTTTCTGCACTAAATTAAAAAAAAAAAAAAATCAAATCAACTCTATTTTTTAAATTTTCAAGGAAAGAATGAAAACCGGATGGATTTTTAAGCCATATGTGTGGTTTTAATGAAATACGTAGACATGGAACGTCTTGATTTCTCAACTGCTTTGTTAATCATACGTATTTAGTACACACCGGTCCTAATTACAGCCGCCTCAGTCCAAAGCAAGACTAGGGAATGACATCCATCAACCTCCCCAAAGACGATAAAATCTGATTGATTCACTCTCCCTGTCCTTCTGGTGCTCACCTTCTAACCCACCGCCCCCCGAGGAGAAATATCATTCCCTTGAGGTTTACTATTTTTCTACTTTTTTAAAAATGTTAATTTATTTATTTTTGAGACACAGAGAGCACAAGCAGAGGAGGGGTAGAGAGAGACAGAGAGAAGGAAGAGAGAAAAGAGAAGAGAGTAGAGGGGAGATGGAGACAGTGAGACACAGAATCCGAAGCAGGCTCCAGGCTCCGTGACGTCAGCACAGGGCCTCACGCGGGGCTTGAACTCACAAGCCGTAAGATCAGGACCTGAGCCGAAGTCAGATGCTCAACCGACTGAGCCACCCAGATGCCCCTGGGCTTCATTCTTCTTCCTATTTGTGTTTAAAGCTTCTCCACCAGGCTATGTGTTCACTTCCAATGAAGCGCAGTCAAGACTACACTAACCTCTGATTCTTCAGCATCCAGAGCTCCTCCAGAACCATGCATTTGGTTAAAATAATTGCTTGCCATATGGGAATGAAGTCACCATTTGTTACAATGGTTAAAGATAAGTTTTCTTCTCAAATAGTGTAGAGGGCAGTTGCTATGACACCTGACAGGCTGGACCGAGGGCCAGCCCGGCTGGCTGTAGTCATGGTGAGGATACACCGCTGTGTCAACAGCCAAGAAGAGGCCATGAACTTTGACTTCCACGATGCCCGCGTCAGTGGCAGGTGCAGAGACTGAGTACCTTAAAATAGTAGTAAATCTACTTTCTGCTGACAGGTCAAAAGAGCCATGCATAGACATTTTTATACAAATCCATTTTACAATGATAATAAATCAAATTATGCCAGGAAGCCCTGTAAGTGATCAAGAAGAGCACAATGAGGTTGTTCGTGCCTCATGCTCACTCTACCCTGGGTGCCAAGTTCAACAGCTCTGTGAACAGGGAGTCTGCACCCTTCAGTCAGCTGCCTCACCCCAGGCAGAGCGTTTCCAGAGTCGCTGATGTGTGGGTGACTTCAGAAAGGGTCAGACAAAATGGGACTGAGTTAGGCAGCTGCCAAGATCTGCACCAATGCTGACTCAGAGCAGACAGAGAATTAGGGATGTAAAAACTCACTCTAAACTAAAGCAGCAGAAAAACCAAAGTCAGCCCAGGTCAACTGTGGAGTGTACTTTAGGCTCTCCAACTTTTTAGTCTCTCCACTACTAGCTCGGAACATGAGTGCTGGGAACACGGGGACGGAAAGAGAGAGACCAGGAAGTACGAGAAACATCTGTGAGCTGCCGCTCCGCTGCAAAGGACTAAAGAAAAAAAAACGTCCTCCAGCCTCCAAAAAAAAAAAAAAAAAAAAAAAAAAATCCTGAGTCTCTCAGCCTCTCCTATGAACAACCATCTCAAGAATGACTGGATACAATTATGTGCTTTCTTTATTTCTCTTTCTCTCTTTTTAATGTTCATTTATTTATTTTGAGAGAGAGAGAGAGAGAATAAGCATGAGCAGGGGAGGGGCAGAAAGAGAGAGAGAATCCCAAGCAGGCTCCACGCTCAAAGCAGAGCCCAACAGGGCTCGATCTCATGCCTTGAGTCAAAATCAAGAGTCAGACACTTAACCAAATGGGTCACTTAAGCGCCCCTGTGTGCTCTCTTTCTGGTTAAAATTTACATTTGTTCGAGTCTTAGAAAAATAGGTGCTTTCCAAGGTCTCAGTAAAAAAAAAAAACAAAAAACAAAAACAAAAACAAAACAAAACTATGATCGTGGGCTTGGGCTACTCTATAAGGTGTTTGTTTTGTTTTGTTTTTTAATGTTTGTTTATTTTTGAAAGACAAAGAGAGACAGAGCTTGAGCAAGGAAGGGGCAGAGAGAGAGGGAGACACAGAATCTGAAGCAGGCTCTAGGCTCCAAGCCGTCAGCACAGAGCCCGATGCGGGGCTCAAACCCATGAACTGTGAGATCATGACCTGACCCAAAGTCGGACAGTCAAACGACTGAGCCAACCAGGCGCCCCTGGAAGTTTGTTGCTTTAATGATTTACACACTCTGTATTGCTACAAAATGGACTTAAGTACAGTCCACTTATCATAACTACTCCTGGAAATTGAAGGGAAGCTATTTAAATATTCTAAACGTTAAAATTTTTCCTCTGTCATATTGGGATTGTGACTGCTATTCTAAAAATTTAATACTTTGCCCTTTATTGTTTCTAGTTACCTACTAAGGACTGAGTTGGAAGCCGGAAGTCTGTCTGGCTCTTGCCATCTACTACTCTGTGCACACCTCTTCACAGCTTTCCAAGTGACAGATAGGCCCTTTCGCCCTGAGTTGATGGGAAGTATCCTTCTGAATGGATATGTGTGTCTCACACTGTCTGATGGGAAAGAAATAAACAAGAAAAAGTAAAATGTCTCGGTGACGAATGAGCTGTTAACACTATCTTCCTTAAGGATGTTAATAAGAACTTGGAAGCAAGATACATTCTTGAGAATCTGAACGGTGATATTTTCTCAACGAGAAATAGCTCTGTGGTCTTAAATATCAGATTACTCCACCCTTCACAACATGGGTTAACTGATCAATGGGATGGATGGAATGTGTATTTAAGGAGCCCCGATGAGTCGCAAACGTAGTAAATGTTACCTCAAGATTTGCAGAAAGTCATAGGTGCCTTATAGCGTGTCAGTCACAAAATGTTCACCGAAAATGACCTCTACCTTGTCATTGCTGAAAAACGAAAAGTCAGGTCGTGTGATCTGTCAGACTGGCGAGGCTCAAGGGCTCCTGTACCCCCACTGCTGATGGAATAGATTTCCTCATGGTACTGGGTGTCAGTGCAACGTGAGGTTTGTTAATGCGGAAGCTGGTGTCAGAAACAAGTCTGTCTGTTTTTCGGGTGTGTAGTTTGGTGAGTTCCTTATAGATTCTGGATATTAACCCTTTATCTGGTATGTCATTTGCAACTATCTTTTCCCATTCTGTTGGTTGCCTATTAATTTTCTGGGTTGTTTCCTTGGCTGTGCAGAAGCTTTTAATCTTGATGAGGTCCCAATCATTTATTTTTGCTCTTGATTCCCTTGCTTTTGGCTAGGAATTTACCCAAGGGATACAGAAATGCTGATGCATAGGAGCACATGTACCCCAATGTTCATAGCAGCACTCTCCACAATAGCTAAAACATGGAAAGAGCCTAAGTGTCCATCAACAGATGAATGGATCAAGAAGATGTGGTTTATCTATACCATGGAATACTACATGGCAATGAGAAACAATGAAATCTGGCCATGTGTAGCAACATGGATGGACCTTGAGGGTGTTATGCTGAGCGAAATAAGTCAGGCAGAGAAGGACAAATATCATATGTTTGCACGTATAGGAGGAACTTGACGGAGGACCAAGGGGGAGAAGAAGGGCGGAAATGGTGGGGGAAAGGGAGAGAGGCAAACCATGAGAGACTCTTGAATGCTGACAAAAACTGAGGACTGATGGATGTGGAGGGAAAGGGGGGATGGGCATGGAGGAGGGCACTTGTGGGGATGAGCACTGAGTGTTATGTGGAAATTAATTTGACAATAAACTATTTGTAAAAAAAAAAAAAAAAAGAAAAGAAAAAAGAAACAAGTCTGTCTGGATGCCTCTATTACTGAGACACACCAGCATTCCTGTCACCGCTCTGTGACGCAGCTTATGGGAATTAGATAGGATCTCCTAAACTGTGAGACAAGAGCTTCCCTAGCATTTAGAAGGCTGGCAACAGGGATCCTGGCTCAGATGAGCTAGTCTCTACCCACACGGTGTAGGTGAACTCGGTGAAATACATCTATCCCAGCTCTATCCAGAAAAACCAAAAAGCAGCCACTCAATACATGTCTCCTAAGAACTATAAAGTGTGACGCTGGGTGGTGCAGGATGACAAATGAGGGAAAGCCAAAATCCTTTCTCCAAGGGCCTCATGACCATGCAGGAGACAAAGCTCTGAGAGTTGGGTGGAAGGCTCTGTTTCCTGCTGGGTGTGGAGGGGAGGTTTGTGAAAGACCTAATCCACTTGCCCAATTCACGGAGACAATGATGAACAGAAGAGAAGAAAGGAAGGAAGGGGGAGTGGTGGCGTCTAAGGAAGAAGTGTGAAGAACAGGAATGCCCACATCTTTTCCATTCAAGACGACGATACTGGGCAGACACAGGACATAACAAACAGGGCCAAATGAAGAGCTGGTGGAGAGGGAAGGAAAGCATTGGGTCAGTGCATCTCACCAGATCTCCTCACAGACTTGATCCAGCCACCACCCCCTGGCTGTGCCGGATTAGTACCAACAAAATAATTTCCTGTTAGGGTCTCATCTAACAGGAAATCACAGAACTGTCATGGATTTCACTAGCAACTGCTCTGCAGACAGGCCCATATCTCTGCATCTGTCAAGACATCTCTCTGTCAATATGCCCTTTAAAAATTTTTTTAATGTTTATTGATTTTTGACAGAGAGAGAGAGAGAGAGAGAGAGAGACAGAGCGTGAGTGGGGGAGGGGCAGAGGGAGAGGGAGACACAGAATCTGAAGCAGGCTCCAGGCTCTGAGCTGTCAGCACAGGGCCCTACGCGGGGCTTGAACTCACAAACTGCGAGATCATGACCTGAGCCGAGGTTGGACGCTTAGGCGACTGAGCCACCCAGGCACCTGTGTCAATATATACTTTTAATAACCTTTATGGATGGGAATTCTGTGCTTTCCCTTGGTAATGAGCCTAAGTACTGAAGCACACTGATAACGCAGGATGCCGCCCGTGGTTTCTGCAGACCTTCGCTACAGTTAAGTTCACGTGGTGTGCACAGAGGCACACCTGTGCACACACTGCCACGGTTCCAGGGTGACTCAGTCAGCGAGATCGACATCAAAAACCACAGCACGCTTACTGAGCGCTTACTGTGTGCCCCAAGGGTTCCAACTGGTTTGAATGGATTAATCGCTTCATTCTCACAAGGGTGCTCTCAGGCTGTAAACACTTTCATTGTCCTCATGTTATAGGCCAGTAAGTTGAATGGACAGAAGTATATATAGCTGGCACACGGTAGAATAGTCTGGTTCTAGAGCCCTCGCTCTTAACTACTATGCAAAGCTGCCTCCAAGAGCATCAGGTAGCTGTGGAGACATCAGGAAAGAAGAACCACACCAACATCAGGATGCCTGCATCACAAGGTACTTAACAGAAGAGCCCTGAATACAGGGAGGCAGGAGACTGGCCTCTACGACTGTATATCATGGTAGATAAGAACCCATCAATTGTAAGATGCACCATTATTATTTTCTATACCACTCAGAAAGAAAAAAAAGTGTCAAACCATGACACAGTGGTCAAAAGTCACCAATTATATATCAATCCTGATTCCACAGGTATTAAAATGTGGGGAGAAATGTACAGTTTAGAATTGATAAAATACTGTTATATTACTTTTAAAATAATTTTTTAACATTTATTCTTTTCTGAGAGAGAGAGAGCAGGGGAGGGGCAGAAAGAGAGGGAGACACAGAATCCAAAGCAGGCTCCAGGCTCTGAGCTGTTAGCACAGAGCCCGACGCAGGGCTTGAACACAAGAACCATGAGATCATGACCTGAGCCAAAGCTGGACGCTTCCTGAGTGAGCCACCTAGGTGCCCCAATAAAATACTGTTACGCTGTTAATTATGATGAACAAATCATATAACCTGGGGCTCAGTTTCTACATCTGTAAAATAGGAGGCTGATCATTAGTAAGGTCTCTTCCAACCTGACTACTCTGAGTACCACCTATATAAAGAACACCACTAGATTTAGGGTGAGGAGACTGAAGTGTCTTAGAGCTTCACACTCAACCTCAGGGTAGGCATCTGAGAGTGGGCGTCCCATGAACTCATGCTCCCTGGCACACTGGCTTGACTCATTTTAATGGGGCCCTGATGGAGGAAGCCATGGGGATTCAGACACTTCGTCTTCTGGGCTTTCCAATCAAGATCGTTTTATAACTCTATGTGTGCACTTAAGAGCAACTTTTTCCAATTATGTTCATCTTTCCAACAGAGATGTATTTCGCTCTTTGTGTTTCCATTCCCTCTTCAACTTCTTACCATTTCTATCAAAATGCCTGATTCTAAGTTCATTCAGCTGGCTCTACACTGTTTTACTGAAACCAAGGACAGATGTGTGAGCTCTTCTGGGCTGGTGATGGGCTGTATTCCCAATCATTGGGAATACATGGGCAACATTGCTGACCTCAAGGAACAGATTCAGACTAGGCCCTTGTTACTCAGACCACGAGGGCCACATTGCCTGGAAACATCTCAGATGGGTAGAACCTCACACTCCTCTTCGGGCTTGCAGAGTCTGCCCTTTCACAAGATTCCTGGGGTACTCACGGGCACAGTAAGGGTGAGAAGCATGGAGCGAGGCGTCCTCATACCAAATACATAGGAAAACATCTCAAATGGTAACAACTACTATTCACGTGTCAAATGCTCTCCAGGCAGCATCTCCCCTATGTGCTACAAGGTAGACCAGTAAATGATGGGTCATCTAAATTCAGTAACCCAAGTGCCAAGTTCTTCCAAGTGCAAGTACAGTTTACTAATCACTGTAGGCCAACAGAGCAATGCTTTGTAACCTTTTTCTCTGCAAGTGAGATCATATTCTCTTGCATTCTCTCCCTAAAACTGGAAAGACCAAAGCCCGGAACTTTCACTTAGCACAGCCGGATACTGTGTGCACCTCAGCTAGTTATGAGATTCTTGGAAATTCCATCTCTTCATCAATAAAATAGGAGAAGATAGAAAAGAAGTACATTTATAGTGTTGCCAGTAGCAAAGGCTGATTAGGCTAAACAAGTACAACTCACTGGCCTAACAATTTGATCTATGCTTCAATTTCCTCAAGGAAAAAAAAAATATGCTCATTGTGTTTTGGGATCACCCATCTATCGACACGGCTCCTAGGTGATGACAGGCAAAGATATCATTCTCTCTTTGAAACACCTCTCTTCTGAGTAGAGTGATCTGATGTAATTTTAATTGTGCCTGAAAACTCTAGCAGCCCAAAATGCCCCCTCGCATGACTATAGATGCGCATAATCTGAGAGCATAAGAGGCACCTTGTCCGTTTATTGGACTCCACAAAGGTAAAGGGTTGCTTTTGACAGAGTTGTTAAGCAAATAAGGATCCTCGTCATTGCTGAATAAATTAAGCTATTCTTATCTGACCTTGCCAAACTAGTATTGTCTCCTGTTCATTTATATGATGTGTTCGGCATGCTCACCGTGTCCGGACCCTTCTCGCCTTTGTTGCCTTTATAAAAGGTTTCATTGAATTGCTTATTAACACTGCTGTATATAAAACTACCCCTTTGAAAGATTTCTCTGGCTTGACTCCAGCTCAATTAGCAGACTACTTCCAGCTGATGAAAAGTAACAGTCAATATCAGATTATAGTTAGCAACTATTCACAAGAGTAATCAAATTAGATTTTGGTATCTATGGTGACACAACAAAAATTTCCACTGAGCCCTGTGGTTTTACAGTAAGACTACTGTGGCTTTATATTAAATTATTGTTCAAAGTATTTTCTCAAAATCCAATCTGCATCTCAGGAGATATACATTCAAGTCTGTGAACATATCAAAAAATGTATAACTGGGGCTTTTCCCATTTAAATACTACGTAGCCTTAAGAGTATATGGGAACGGAGAACAAACAGAGGGTTGCAGGAGGGGAGATGGTGGGGGTATGGGTGAAATGGGTGACAGGCATTAAGGAGGGCACTTGTTAGGACGGGCACCGGATGTTAGATGTAAGTGATGAATCACTGGGTTCTAGTGATTCTGAAACAAATGCTACACTATATGTTAACTATCTTGCATTTAAATAATGTTTTCCTTTAAAATGAGTATATGGGAACAATGTGCATAGATCTTGGTCTGTCTTCTCTTCCCATCCTTTCTTGATTCTCCATTATGACTGGCCTTTGTCATGGTGAAGTATCAACTGATTTTTTAATAAAATTTACCAAGCCTCCAGATAGTCCAGAACTGGGCCAAGTAAGACAATGATAGGAAAAAGAAAAAACAATGATAGTTTCTCAGGTGTTTGTAATCTAAATAGGATATTAAACATACAAATTAAAAGACAATACAGGAGATATCAAATCATGTGCATATAGAGCAAAAATATACACATACACACATATGTGGACATATATGTATATGACATACAAATTACATACACATCTAGTATCACTGCAAGTAGGCAGAGTAAAGCCTCTATGGGAGTTCACTGTTTTGAGTCCATTAAAAACAAAACAACAGGGGTGTCTGGATGGCTCAGACAGTTAAGCATCTGCCTTCGGCTCAGGTCATGATCTCACAGTTCATGAGTTCGAGCCCCTCATCGGGCTCTGTGCTGACAGCTCAGAGCCTGGAGCCTGCTTTGGATTCTGTGTCTCCCTCTCTCTCTCCTTCAAAAATAAATAAACATTAAAAAAAAAAACAACTTAAAATTTTTTGAAAAAATAAAAACAAAACACCAAAAAGCACTCCCAAAAAAATCCTTGGATAATATTTTCTTTTGTAAAAAAAAAAAAGCCTCGTGAGACGGGGTACGTCTTCTGGCAGACCCCCGGCCAGAGACCTCACACAGTGTTCTTGCCCACCAGGCGGCCGACGTCCAGCAAGACTGTAGCTCCCATTCTGTGGTCCATGTCCAACTCCGGACCTGTAAACATAGGTGGGATCCACCCTCCATATTTCCTGGGAACTGAGGCCTCACGATGGAGGCTGGGAAGCTTAGACCTCTTCCCCACAGACACTCTCCCCCCCCCACCTCTCCCTGCACCCCTCTCTTTCCCCTGCCCTGGCAGCACTAGAGACAGGGGACAGGGTACACACTCCGGCTAAGCAGTCATCCAACTGGGAAAGAAACTGACAGTGTCCCCTTTTATAGGCATCTCCAATCTCCCCCAGGATAGCCTCCAACCCCTGATTGGCTGGAGGAGAAAGCACTTCCTTTTAATGTTGGGAGCATTAGATGAAATGGCATATGTGACATGTGAAATAGCATATTTATAAAACATGAAGGCTAAATAAATGTAAGAAATTATTACTGCGAGACAGTAACTGATATTTTTTTTTCCTTTTTAACCCCATGTACAGCGCTTATCTTCGCTCAAATGTCAATCATGTTGTTCCAGCTCCAAGCAATATGCAAACCAAAGTGGAAAATAGCACAGCAGAAGCCACTCCACTCTGTTCCCTTAATGACTTACATTTACCTTGGCAACTAAATACACAATGACTCGGCACTCAGGGACCCTCCAGGCGCCAAGGAAACAAAGCCAGTGCTAATACATCTCCATTTATGATTCCATGTATACGATCAATGTTTTGGCAATTTACAGGCACAGCCATGTCTCTTTCCCCCTGTCACTATAAAAATACTGTTATATGATCTAGAGCTTTAGAAATTATATCAGTTATAGCCTCCATTCAAACAATTAACTTAATAATCCATGATTACCAATTAGATGCTCAATTGGACAGATGCTTGCTCTTATATACAAAAGCGGTCCTCCATATGAATACCACCCCCATCAAACTTGACTGACAGGTCTTTTTCTTCCCTCCAAGCTAAGAAAAAAAAAGTCTTTCAGAGCATTTAATTTGCAGGGTTTTATGTGTCTGATTTGACAACCTGTATGTGACTGAGATGGGATGGGTTGTATTTATACTTTGCAAACTGAAATTTTCATCACGAAACAGTGTTTCTTTAAGGACATTTCAGGCTTTGGGGAAACGTACATGCCTACCTGAGAGACCTCTTTTAAATTACCAGGTAAAGGGCATTTCTGTAGTGGGCACTTGAATACCACACCAGATATTACCAACTCAATGGGGCGTATCCGCTTCAGCCAGCCTCATTTCATTATTTCATATAGAAAAACAGTGACAGCCTACAATCCCACACACCCTCTTCAATCCCCAATCCCTTCTCTGTTTCAGAAGCACAATCAGGAATCAGAGCTTGTTCTCTGTAGAATTTCAGAGTCTGAGTCTATTATCCTGAAGTCTTGGTAACTAAATTATGATACACTGTATTATCAGGAGGACTTGATGCTGAAGCAGGAGTTAATTTCTCGAATGTATCAATCTTGAAATAGTTTTGTCATAATACAGGGGCCATGTCTTTCCAGGGAAGGAAAATGGCTGGAGAAAGAGTCAAAGCCTGTGTTCTTCGCCCCGTGAGACAAACTGATGGCCTGGACCGCTGGATTTGCCTGAAGGTGCCAGGGTGTCGTGGCCCGACATTCATCGAACACAGGTTTGTTTTTTAAAAATAGTCACTGATTTTACTATGAGACAGATAAACACTAACCAAAAATACCACAGAAACTAGGCAGCTCGATGCTTTATCACACACAACCTTAATTTTCACATTAATTAAAGAATAAATCAAGAAGCTTGGCAGAAAAGTTAAAATGTACTCTTTATTTGGCTAATCGATTTGGCATCTGTCTCTGGGACGTAAGAAACATACTCTGTTCTCTCGGGAATAAAAAGGAGGACATAGGATGCAGAAAGGCACTAAGGGAGAGAGATGGTGGCATCCGTGAAGAGCCCCAGGCCCCGGGATGGTCTTTGGAGTCTGATGCCTTGTTCTACCACATACCAGGTGGTGAACTTTATGCAAGTCACTTAACCTCTGTTGTCTCAGCCTCCACGGCTACCAAGGAGCGATCACTTCAGGTGCATGTGTGGTCTTGAACATGTTTGTGTTATTAGGTATCTTTTTCATGGAAGTTTAGGGGTAAGAAGCACCAATCACAGCCTCCTGCAAGCTGGAAGGTGTTGGGATCAGAGACTGGTCTTCCTCTGAGGCCACAGGGCCAGGCTCTCTCAGGGCGCCTCGTGTGGCTGGGTCGGCTCTCCCTGAGAGAGGCTGACTGTGTGCTGCTGACTGGCTCTCTCCCAGCCCCAGCCGAACCTTCCAGGTGCACAGTGTGCTGCCAGCTAACTCAGTCTCTTGAGCCTCAATACTCACACTGCAGTGAGAGAAATGCTAGGTATGGACGCCTCAACTTGCCTAAACTGGACAGCCTGTGAGCTGACTACCCTCCAACCCAGCTCAAGTCGACTATGGTCAGGAGAGAGCCACTGTGCTCTACAGCACATTGTATGTGTCCTAGGACCCTTGGTGGCCTACACGACTCAGTAAAATGCTCTTTCAAAAGACCCTCAAACTGGAGCAGATAAGAGGGAATGAAATATAAGGAGACACCTTTTAACATCTCTCACCACCACCCTCCTCTCCCATCCCAACATTATAATGAAAATAGTTATCTGACCAAAGCTTTCTATAATTGTGATGCCCTCTTCAGTCCTGGCCCCTGGAATGAACCCTATGGTGGGTGGAGCGGCGACTTCCAACAAGCCACGTACATGTTCTAACCCCTAAAGCCTGTGAATAAAGCCTTACCTGGGAAAAGGCTCATTGCAGATGAAATTAAGGATCTTGAGATGAGATCATCCTAAATTTAGGGTGGGCCCTAAATCTAAAGACGAGTGTCCCTATGAAATATGAGAGGACCAGGGGCGCCTGGGAGGCTCAGTCGGTTAAGCGTCCAACTTTGGATCAGATCACGATCTCATGGTTCATGAGTTCGAACACTGCACTGGGCTCTGTGCTAACAGCTCGGAGCCTGGAGCCTGCTTCAGATTCTGTGTCTCCCTCTCTCTCTGCCCTTCCCCTGCTAGCACTCTGTCTTTCTCTTTCTCAAAAATAAATAAAACATTAAAAAGAAGTTTTTATAAAAAGAGAGGACAATACAGACAGAGGCCATGTGGAGACAGGCAGAGACTGGAGTTATGTGGGCCCTAAGCCAAAGAACACCCGGAGCCTCCAGAAGCTGGAAGAGGCAATTCAGAGGGACCAGAGTCCCTGCTGACTGTGATTTCAGACTTTCGGCTTCCAGAACTATGAGCGAATAAATTCCTCCTGTTTCAAGCCACCTGGTTTGTGGTAATTACTATGAGGGTCTTATGTAGCCAACACAGATTCTAAAATAAGCATCTGTGTCCGTTCAAAAAGTACTTCCTGAGCACCTACTTCCTGCAAAGCCCCGTGCCAGGCAGGGCCTAAGAAGATGCTGGGTGGGATAAAGAAGAGGTGGGATAAAGAATTCCGCAGGTGAATTCTGCACACTGGCTGGCATGGCATCCAATGTCATGGCAGTAAGTGGTCTGAATGCACAAAAAAACGGGCTCCATGAAAACATCAGGAGGATACCATGGGGGGGGGGGGGTCCTCCGGGAGCGGGGGCATCACCCCTAGGTGTATCCAGCCTAAGCCCTATTTAGAGAAAAACCTTATGGACTTTTCTTCCTCCTGTCTTTGCTCACCTAGAGTCTTGGCATCAAAATCAAGTACCACCTCGCAGACAAAACTTGCTGGCTGAGTCCTAGAAACACCAGCCATTTCTCCCTCTGGAACACACGACCATCTCTTCAATCCTTTATTACAGCGCCCATCATGCTAAGTTGTCACAGTTGACTTGTAAGTGTGCCCCGTCCACCAAACTGCAGGGTCTTAGAAAGAAGGGACTATGTCTGATACATTCTGGGGTCCCTAGTACCTGGTACCAGAGCTCCTTAATGTGTTTCCGGGGTGAATGAGTCAGAGCTATTTATCAGTGAGTCAGAACCCTGTGTTGAAACATGCATAATTAAATGTTAAAATATTTGGAGGTCAGATACTTAAGTGCAATCATAGTCACAGCCAGAATGAATCATATTTTTTTGTATCAAAATAGAAACCTTTTCTATTCTTTTCTGCTCAACTGGCCAACTTCTCAGCCTCCTTTGGTACATAATCAAGAGTACAAGTACAAATATATAAACAAAGTAGCCTGAACACGATACAGCAAAAGGTAATGAAATCATGTATCAGTTTCAATCCAGCTGAACAGAATTCCTGGAAATGCTAGAAAACAAATCCACTGTCTCCTTCTGTGGGAGGAAAACGTACCTATAAATGTTTCGCTTTACTTTGCATGTGGACGGAGGGGATATTTTAGATCAGGCAGCAGTGTTAGTAGGCTATGTATTGGAAGAAGTGGTTTGGGATTGAGGATTCAAAGAAAAGAAAATTTCACTTAACTATTTTGTTCTTAATGTTTACATCCAGGAAACACCCATTTGCCTGCACGGAGAAGGACGGCCCATGCCCTCTGTCCTGCACAAGGGCCATGGCCGTGTTCCCAAGGTAACTAGCCAGAGAATAAATGGGCAATTTTCACAACTTGCAGAATAAAAACTGGGACCCAAGGAAGGGGTGGATGAATGTCTTTTTACACGGCTCGCCGCTGCGGGCCAGGAGGGAAGCTAACTCTGCAAACTGCAGAGTGCGGATGGCCCTCCCTCTCTCCCTTGAGGCCAGGAGTCCCTCCGCGGTGGCTTTCTGCCCATAGACACTTAGTTTGGTGACGCTATCCATGCCAGAGCCCCAGCCCCACTAGGTGCAAATCAGTTCAAAAGAGGACAGGGAACTTTGCCCACTGGACATCAGGGCTTTTTCTTTGAGTCAACAGTAAGATATGACTTGTCCTAGATATGCCCTTTAGTATGTTCAATCCTTTTTTTTTTTTTTTTTCGTTTTAGCTTCCATTTTACTTGAGGAAGAGTCAGAGGGGATAGACACACACGCACACAGTTATAAGTATGGACTACTATTATCCAATAATGACGATAAGCATTTAAACAGCATTTTGCAACTTCCATCATTTCATGTGTTATTCCTAGCAAACACAAGAGCAGGCAGATCGGTTACTATTCCTCCCCTTTTATGTAGAAGAAACCAGCTTTCTAAAGAGATTAAACGGTTTACCCAAGGTCATCTGGCGAAAGCGTATATTTGATGCCAGATAAGGTTTTCTTATCAGTGCTCCATGACATTTCCTTCAATCCACGGTGACTCGACAGAGACCCACTGAGGACCTTAGAATGTTCTCCCAATCTGGCCTTATGCAGCCTCTTGTAGAGACGGCCAGGACTAGCCAAGAGCCTTACTCTAAAGGCCCCTAACTAGTGGCTCAAGAACCACCCCTCTCAACCTCGCCTTCTCCCCTGGACCAAGGAAATCGCTAGTGAGTTCCAAAGACGGTTAGGGAATGTGACTGTACAGGAGGGAGCTGGGCAATGAATCCATCACGGAGACAAGCAGGTCTCCTCATGCCCACTGTTGTCACCTCTGGAAACGCGTGAGGGGACATCCGAAGAAAAAGGACTGACAGTCACAGATGGAGCAGGAACCGGAATTCAAGAGGCTGCTTTCTTCTTAGATGCGTGGGATCTGGGACAGCAGCCGTTAGTCACGCCGGCTGCGTCATGTCAATTTGAATTAACTAAGTTCAATTAAAAATCCAGCTCCTCAGTCACATGACACACGGCCCATATTTCAAGCGGTCAGTAGTCATGTGTGACGAGCAGCTTCCACACTGGACAGCAGAGATAGAGAACATTCCCCTCGCTGCAGAAAGTTCTAACGGACCAGGCTGTCCCAGACTACTTTCCTTTTCCTGGTGAGACCCATGATTTTTATTTTAGGAATAACTCAGAGAGAACGCAATTTACTTTAGGTCGATGCCGCTGCGGAGGGCGCCCTGAAGAAAGGATTGTTTTCCCAGGGGCACTTCGATACCACACCCAGGATGACCATGTTATACAAATGCCAAGGGTACCATTCACATCACAGGGAGATGAGTCACCTTCCCTAGAGTACTTCAGTGCTTGCCCAGTATCTGGCAACCCTCCCTGTTCACCCCAAATCTATGATTTCTTCAAGCGTTTCCCGTTCTTTCCTTAGTATTCAGGGAAAACGGGGACCTTATACAACCAAGCTCAAAAAAACCTTTAGAAAGGAACCCAGCAGCAGCATCAAGAAGGAATTTTAAAATAACTCACCTGAGTCAAGGTGCTCTCTGGCAAAATACTATTATTACTTCTGTGCCGGCATGTTTCTCCCCCCAGATCTCATTACAAATGCTTCTCGAACACCTACTATTTACTCAACAGCAGAAATCAACTCCCACTCAGAAAACAGCTAGGCATTGCCACTTAACGACTCATAAATATCAGATGTAGATACTTTATAAGAACATTTTCAAAATTCAAATTACAGGTGAGCGTTTCAGATTTCCTTCTGCAGCCTCCCTTCCATGGGTATTGCAAATTAAGTGATCAGGAGATTAAAGAATGACAGGTGTGTTCCTCGCTTCTGACACACACACACTCCCACCACCACATCCAACTCAGGGGTTTTCAAATGCACGGTGTTGCTGAAAGGTTCTTTTCTCATTAGCTTAAATTGGAATAAGATGCTTCCATATGGCCCCAGGACATTAAAAAAGTTTGCAAAACTTTCAAAATACCGAAATTAACATAAAAAACCTTACAATTTAAAAATTGAGGAACACCTTCCAGTATGTGTGATGCCATGCTAAAAATACTCTGGAGAGCGCCGGGTGGAGGGGCTGCCAGAGAGGTATAAAGAAAGTTACATCTTGACAAGAGGCATTCCTGTGATTTGGGAGA
This sequence comes from Hyaena hyaena, assembly GCF_003009895.1. Taxonomy (NCBI): domain Eukaryota; kingdom Metazoa; phylum Chordata; class Mammalia; order Carnivora; family Hyaenidae; genus Hyaena; species Hyaena hyaena. Next base: position 4,415,031 of record NW_024080668.1, on the reverse strand, counting down.
AGGGAAAAGGTTTTCTCAGCTAAATTTTTAGAAAGCACTTTTCTACACACAGCTCTCTCTTTCTTACCCTTTTTAGTTTGGTGAATACATGTTTTCACTCGGATCCGGTGTAAAGGAGCAGTGTTTTTGGGGAAAAAAAAAAAAAAAAAAAAGAGGCCCTTTTGCTTTCTACAGAGATGTATTTATACTCAGCTGGAGGAAAAAAAAAAAAATAACAGCTTAAAAAAAAGGCAAGAAAAGGAGCGCCTGGGTGGCTCAGTCCGTTAAGCATCCAACTTCAGCTCAGGTCATGATCTCACGGTTCGTGAGTTCGAGCCCCAAGTCGGGCTCTGTGCTGACAGCTCAGAGCCTGGAGCCTGCTTGGGATTCTGTGTCTCCCTCTCTCTCTGCCCCTCCCCTGCTCATACTCTATGTCTCCCTGTCTCTCAAAAATAAGTAAACGTTGAAAAATTAAAAAAAAAGAAAGCAAGAAGCAATGTAAAACACTTAGAAATGCTGGTTATTGGTCTAAAACTTGTGGAAGAAAGTTTACTTCGGCAAGACCACGAAGAAACAGGGCTCTGGCTACACAGCAACCACTTGGGAACCGTCTAAAGTATGCACGCTGAGTCAGCACACTTGTAAATCGAGATGCAAATTATATTTAAAGTAGCATGATAAATGTGCAGTAAATGAGAGTGGTCTCAAAATGTTATCCCCTATATTGCATGAGGAATCTATGTGATTAATCAAGCATGCTAACTCAACAAAACAGGTCCAGATTAGATTTTTTTTTTCTTTTTTAGCTCCACTCATCCCAAGAACCATTACAAAGTGTCTAAAAGGTCCTCAGCCTTCACTGTCCGAGATGTTGACGTTGCAAAATGAATGGACAGGCAATGAAAAATAAATACTCATTAATTCCGCTAAAATACACTTATCTGAGACATATTTCATCGGCTAATTTTGTAGTTTTAAATATGGCAATGCCCCTTGTCTTCCCCAGAAGGTATACCCCTAATTCACTTTTCAACGTTAGTTGATAAGTTTCATCAAAATGAATGCAAAAGGAATGAATCGTCATCATAACAGAATCCAACAAAGCTACTAGTGACAACCTGGAGGAAAAGTTAATTATGACCTATCAGTGATCATTTTTATTTAAATCATTTTTAAAGTTTATTTTGAGAGAGTAAGAGAGAGCGTGCACAAGCAGGGGAGAGGCAGCGAGTGGGAGATAGAGAATCCCAAGCAGGCTCCACACTGTCAGCACAGAGCCTGACATGGAGTTCGATCTCACAGACCATGAGATCATGACCTGAGCCAAAATCAAGAGTCGGATGCTTAACCATCTGAGACACCCAGGTGCCCTATCAGTGATCATTTTTAATGACGGTTACCAATTACCAATGAAAATCCACCAACGAGAAGAAACCTGGCAAATTTCAATTTTTTTTTTAATTAATAAAAACTGAGTACTGCCGTTTGCTAACCACCAGCAAGGTACTATAACTGGATCAGTCACAAAAAGATCCAGGTTCTCGGTACAGTTCAGGTAACAAATCCCAAAGTCATACTTGGAAAGGCTGCTCATAGGGAAAGTCCCAGAGAATATCATGTTATTCATTCAACAAACGAAACAATTCCCACGGCTACACGTGGGGTTTTGTTATCACTGGGAAGTGCCCCAGGTCTGCAATCTTAAATTCATACGCTCCCAGATCCAACCACAACCCGTGACTAGTTCCCCTTTTCCTGTTCAGCCATCCCAACTCTTGCCCCCTGTTGGGACTGCATCCCTCCTTCTGTCTTTTTCTTCCAATCAAACAGCCTCTTTGACTTCACTAACCCCCCACTTAGGGGCCACGCTTCTTCAAGGAGCACACTTCCTCATCCTCTCACTTAATTCCCCATGCCCTCCTCCTTGGACTACATGCAGCTTTCACATCCCAGAACAGGTCAAATGCACCCATTTACTGGCACCCCTCCAGCTCAGCGTTTGCCAAGTGGCTGCCGTGGAAACACGAACAATGCAGACTGGACCAGAGAGCGATCTGCAGTTTCTGGTTTCTGCACACCCCAAAAATATCCTTGTCAGAGAGGCATCGGGTCAGCCACCTTCCCCGGTTAGGTTATCTGAAATTTTACCACCTTCTCAAACACCCAGCTCCGCCCCCTCTGCCCCGTTTCTCAGCAAATGCCCTCATCTCTTCCTTCATGGCAAAAAAAAAAAAACAGAGGACACTGAGCCATAGACTTTACCAGCATTCAGGGCCTCTTCCCAACTACCTCCAAACCTATTTGCCTTCCTCGCACTCCTTCCCACAGTCCCTCTGTTTATAAAGGAGCCATAGCCTTTATTTAAGGCTACTTCTCCCATTTGGGTGCTTGGTCTCCTTCTGTCTCCCTCTGGGGTCTCACAATCCACCATCCCTCTCCCCTTCTCTGACTGCTCCCTGTCCCCACCCCCCTCAGCCTACTAAAATGTTCATGTCTTCTCTAAAGAAAATAGCTTCTCTCCTGCGACTCCAGGCCCCTCCCCCAGCTTACCTGTTCCATTTTTCCCTTCCAGGCAAAGCTTCTAGAGGGAGGATGCTTGCCTCATCTTCCATTTAATCCCAAAGGCACTGCAAATGGGCCTTTTCCTCCACTTGCTCCGCTGGCTATAGTAACCTCTCTTCTCAGGGTTCATGTCTCCCCGTAAACGCAGACTGTCCTAAGGTTCCATCGAGCTCAGCAAAGCAGCTGCCATCTAACCAGGATACTCTTAGGGGAAGGCAGTGCTCACCCTGCCTATGGCCTCTCACCAGCCCTGCGCCGCCTTCCCTTCCCCCTCCTCAAACAGGCTGAAGCACCAGCACCTGCTCCAACCCATGGCCTTTGGGGGTGCCAGAGCTCTATTTCACTTTCTTCTTGAATCCCTCACACACGCTCCAGGCACAACGGGCGCCCACCAAACACACCGCTGTTCTCCCTGGTCACCGCGTGCTGGATCCCGCTCAACGGCAACACTGCTCTTCCAAAAAACCTTAGAGTCATTCTAGATGTCCCTTGCCCCTCCTTCCCACATCAACAGAAACTACCACCACGTTTTGTCAATTCTAGGTCTTAAGAATCTCTTAAATGCCTTCTCCTATCCCTTTCTCCAAGGCCAAGGCCTTGTGAATCCCTCTTCCCCTGCTCAGGACAATGATCCTTGACTTTTGTTAAAGTCCCGCATGCCCCTTTTTCTCAGACAGAAGCACACCTCATCCTGCACCCGACCCAGTCCTGAAGGACTCATCTTTATCTGGTCTCCTCGAGTCCACTATGGTTCCCTCTGGGTCCTTCTCCATTCAGCTTCCAGATGAAAAGAAATCTAATCATGTCACAGCCTCAACTCCTTGCCTGTCACAGATGGTTCGTCATGGCCTCTCGCCTACACTTCCCAGTGCACATCCGCTGCTCCGAACTTACCCTTCCCCACCGTCCACAGCCACCTGCGTTATACCAAACAGTGTTAAGGTCCCGATGCTTTCTCCCTTATTAGCTGCATGTCAAATTTCTACTCTACCTTGGAGATTTTTCTGCTTGGGTTTGAATGTACCTTCTCCCTAATGACCATTCTGTCCTTCCTCAGGACAACTGTTCCCCCTGTCCTGATTATTTACACTTAGGACAGCCTCCACAAGGTGACTCTTGGGCTCTAGAGATGAGGACCGCTCATTACTCATACTGAAAACATAGGAGGCAATTATTAAATATTTGAGAATCAATAAATGAATTAATTAATGAATACAAGTGAAGTAGCATGTGCCAGGACATCTGCTAAGGCAGTACAAGTATTAGTCACTTATAAATGAAGTATAACTGCTAAGTGAAGCTGGATACCCTTCTGTCCCTTGATGATATATTCTGCTTTCTTGACAGGACTGCAAAGAACCCGGCGAATTTCATAGTACTAGATAATATGTGATAGCCATAACAAGACAACTGAAAAGCCGGGCTACCACTTCTAGGTCCACATCATCAAAACCTCAGATCTTCCTGCCCTAACGTCCTTAAAACAGTCACAAGTGTCAGGTATAGACATGAGACCCTTTTGGTAGAATGTTTACATCACTCACTTATTGTAAGACTGAAGCACTGGCATTTATCCAAGGGCCAGAAGACGGTGACATATCAGACCTATTATACTATGGAGAAAACCAGAGGAATTTATTCCCAGCCTCATCTGTAAAACTGGATGATTTGCGTGACCAATATGATTACAGATCAGCATTTCCAGAACGGCGTTTTGCAGAACTCTGGAACTCTTTCGCCAAAATATTAACCACATCACCATCAGCCATCATCTAATGATAAGGACACCCGTGTGCCAGGCACGGGGCCAAGTATTTTATACACAATTATTTCATTTGATTTCCATAATAACCTCCATTATGAGTATGCCCAGCTTTAGGGAAGTTAAAACTTAAATACAGAACTTCCCAAAGTTCCATGATCCAGAGGATGAGGACTCTACAGCCGGAGCTGTTGACCACTGCCGCCATGCTAATGAGCCTGCGTCCAAGCAAATTTTGGGCATGGATGCCCTTCCTGGAGGTTACAGTCTGCATTAACATTATAAGGTAAGGGCTCTTGGAGGTCTCGCAATAAAGCAAGCCTTTTAACTTTACTTAACATGCATTCGCTAGGCTTATTTGACTCTAGGAGGCTTTTTTAATGGAACCATTTGTAACATATCAGGGGGCACATGTTTTGTAGAATACAATTTGGCTTTAGATGATAACCAAAAGGATTATGAACTCACTGAGGCCAAAAGGAGAAAGGAGCTAATTGCAGTATTTGTTACAAGCGATGGAGCGAGTGAGGCATTTGTGTCACAATGCCAGGCGACATAATGACAGTGACGATATTCGTGAGTCAAATGAAAACTATTTCTCTATACATGGAATTAGACGCCAGTGCCCTCTGATTTGATCCCAGAAATCACAAAGCCAATTCAAGAAGCCAATGTGCCCCACGGCCGGTGGTGGTAAAGGCTTCCTGAGGGGCGCCATGGTTTGCAAATTTTGAGGTCACAGAAGTGCCTGCTTGTGCTATTTTCCGGTCTGCCACCCTTCCTTCCTTCCTAGGACACTCACATCCTCAGAGGAAAGCCTGTGGTTCCCGTTAACACAGATTCTTCGAAAGACCTAACAGTAAGAATGCTGGAGAACAAGTACGCAGGCAACTCAGCTTGGCCAACACTACAGTCCTGAGCTCCATTACTTCTCCAGATCCCATCTGCTGGCCCCCTACCACATGCCCAACTCTACACGAGAGCGGAAGACAAGGAGCTCACGGCCCAGGGGGAAGAAAGCACACAGAGCCAGGGTGGCGGACCACACGAAGTGCTTTCGTCGAACACGTGCAAGACACCACGTCACTCTCATAGCCTAATTCTTGCTAAAAAGGAAAGAGGAGCACAAAGGACTTCCCATTCCTCATCTTCACATAAGGATCTACCTTCCAAAATCCTAAAGGGAAACAGGGGTCAGAGCTCAGAGAGCAAAGCCGATGAAAGGAATGTGCCATTTGAAAGTCAGCCGACAGGTTCATGGTGTGCAAAGCACAGAAATAGGAATCAAGACGCCTGTGGTCTGGTTTTGATCCTGAGTGACCTTAGCAGAACAGCTGGCCTTTGCCTCTTTTCCTCTGTCCTACATGGACGCGACGGAGATAAATTAATACAATGGGATGGGCGAAGCTTCATGCAATTAATGAAGCAAAACAGAAAGGATGAAAAGCAAATTTCAGATCCATCAGTACAACTATTTGGAGAAAACACATCTATTTCTGTATACAAATACTCTTAAAAACTTTATGAGGACTTTTACAAAATTAAAATTAAATTACAGAATGACTTCCTGCCTACAGATTTTGTTTTTTTTTCCCCATTGTTCCATCTTCTAAAGTTGGATGGGTTCAGAAGAATCTTTATAGGACTTCTTCTTACCAAAATTCCTCATCTGACAATTCCCAGTCAGGGAAGTGTACATCTCACATTCTATACTCGGAGGATACATGAGGTGCGTTTCAAAAAGGGGGTCAAGAACCAAACAACCGATATTCTCACAGCGAAATGCTCAGGTGTTCTGTTTATTATTATTGTCAGCAGATGTTGTAGTTGTATTTTCTAATTTTTATTTTATTGTATTTAATTTTTAATTTTTATTTTAGAGAGAGAGAGTGCATATGGGAGCAGGAAAGAGGGGCTGAGGGATAGAGAGAAAGAGAATCTTAAGTAGGCTCCATGCTGAACCATGAGATCATGACCTGAGCTGAAATCAAGTCAGACACTCAATGGACAGAGCCATCCAGGCACCCCAGTAAATGTTTATATTTAAAAAAAATTTTAATGTTTATTTTATTTTTGAGAAAGAGAGAGACAGAGTATAAGTCAGGGAGGGGCCGAGAGAGGGAGATACAGAATACAAAGCAGGCTCCAGGCTCTGTCTTTGTCAGTACAGAGCCCGATGTGGGGCTTGAACTCAGAATGGCAATAGCATGACCTGAGCTGAAGTTGGATGCTTAACCAACTGAGCCACCCAGGCACCCCACAGACATTATATTTTAAAGCAGTTTTAGACTGGGAAAATAGTATGGAGGTCCCATACCCTCTATCAACCTGCACAAAGTCTCCTCATGAACATTTTACATTAGCAGGGGGTATATTTGTTACATTTACTGAACCACATTAACACGTCTTCATTATGTGAAGCCTGTCTTCTATTCAGGTTTCCTTAGTTTCTACCTAATATCTTTTGTCTGTTCCAGAATCCCATCTGGGACCCACATTACACTTAGTTTTCTGTCTCATAGGCTTGTCCTAGCTGACAGCTTTGAGAGGACTGGTCAGGCACCTGGTAAGATGCTCCCTGAACTGGAATGTGATGCTTTTCCCATGATTAGACCCACACTGTAGGTTTAGGGGAGGAAGATCACGGAGGTAAAGTGCCACTTTCATCCGTCACCTCAAGACCTGGCCAAGGTGATGCTGATGAGGTTTCTTCCCCATCAAATGACCCTTTCTTCTCCCCTTCCGCGCTGTGGGATGGAAGTCACTAGGTGCAGCCGAGCCAGGAGGAGAGGGGAGGTGGGCTCTCTGTCCTACAGGATTTATCTGGAATATTCCACATGACATTTGTCTCTTCTCCTGCATATGTTAATTTCCTCAATCACTTACTTGCATCAGTATGTTCTCATGGATATTTATTTTGTGCTTGGGGTTGTAATTCAACACCACTTCCTTTATTTTGTTGTTCGAATGTTGGCTCCTGGGAGCTCCCACAGTGTCTTCTGTGTGTCTTCCTGTGACAGACCCCCTTCGACGTGGTTCTTTTTTTCTCTTTCCCTCTTTTTGAGCCTTCCTTACTTTCTGGCACTATAGGAGGCTCCGGCATCATCTTGTATTTCCTGCCCCAGCCCTAGAAGCAACCATTTCTCCGAAGACCCCTGGTTCCTTTCATTGCAGGATGGAATCAGAAACCGTGACCTGGACACTAAGTATGCTTGTTGCTAAGAGAAGTGTCATTTCTTTTACCCTCTCAGCTGACAGCAGAGAGGTGTCCCTGTGTTTCCTTGTGTGTGCGTATATACATACCTACAAATATCTCTGTAGGGAACCACCTTTCTATATATTAAGTTAAGCATTATGGATTCCTTAATTGTCCAGAAAGTTTCAAACCCTTGAAGTTTTCTATTTAAAGTGCCTTGGAAGAAAACTGTCACTTACATTTTTAAGTTTCTCGTGGCATTCACCACTGAGTAGTCAGTAAGATTTCCTGGTCTGAAATTCAGAACTCGGGAATGGGTTCAGATATGACTCCTGTCAGATGGGACTAGGAGTCACACCCACTACAGAGGACTCCTGGAGAATTAAGACCATGTATGCAAGTATTTAGAAGTCTGGCACACATTAAGCATGTAATAAACAGTACATATATTTGTAGTTTATGGGAAAATATTTTCAAGAGCAAAAGACCTAATGGTATAATTTTTGGTTTATATTTCTTTGTGTTTGGTTGTATTTGTTTTTACCAACGGACTTAAAAGTAAGCATCAATTTAGGCATACACTTTTACTCCAAATATGGTCTTTGGAAAGATTAGGCCGACACTGTTACCCGTCATGTTACCGTGGCTGAAGGCACTAAGAAGCAGATTTCCTAAGGTACACTATCACAACCTCTTGCAATGGTTTAAAAGCAGGTGTCATCCTGAGGAAGAGACAGCAGTGAGACATAGGGCTGCAATTTCTACATTAGACTGTCCGCTATCCAACCCCAGCCACGCCATTAATAGAAGCTAGTCCAGGTTTCCATAGAAAATCATCTCAACTCCTACAGCTGATTGGAACTGTCCCAGCACTTGGAAGACCTGTCCACATAAATCTAGAATAACATGATCATAAATTCTCTTCTATCTCTTATGAGAACCCATCTGACAACATGTGGCAAAGAAGCCGCATTAATTTCTACCTGAGGCCAAATGAGATACTCGTCACATATAGTACAGACTACACTTTCGGAAGACTGGTTTCAAGTTCATGCTGGTGCTTTGGAAGATCACTCAGCTGTTCACTTAAACTAAATGCGATTTTGTATTTCTTCCACAGGGTCAGAACGCTTGCTTAGCACGGATCAGATGAGGAGTCTTAAATTCTAGTAAAGCAGGCATGTGATATATAAGATGTAAGTGGCTCCTGGGAACGGGATAGAATGCACGGACCCACCACCCAGGCCGCATCAGTTATGCAGGCCAGCCAGGTGCCTACGCAGCACCCTGTGACTGGGCATCTTGTAACAACACTGTACTTCTGAAGAGCTAGCATAGCCAGTCTAGATTAGTAACACTGAGTGCTTTCCAGAGGAGGCCAAGAAAGCCCTGAGACGGCTAGTGGGTTCAGTGAGTATCCAGAACGTCAAGTCCAGACCTCATGCTCAAGATGGAGACTTCAGAGCATAAGGTTTGTCAGTGATTGCAGGGCCAGGCTAGCCACAGGCACAGAGCAGAGTCTAAATCAGAAACTCTGAAAAGCTGCCTCACAATTAACAACAGGAGGCCCACAGTTGTGTATACCTCAGGGTAGGGCTGTCTGGGACCCTGAAAATGCCCCGAGCAGGCCCCGACTGGCCAGCCGGGTCATCACGCCCCACGTGGCACCAGTTAAGTGAGCTCATGGTCCTTCTCTGCCTAAAAAGTTTCCCTGGCATCCCATTACCTCCAGAGTAAAACCCAGAGCCCCATCTGCTCCTCCAGTCCCCTCTGCGGCCTCAGCTACATTTGCCTTCTCTCCGAGGCTGCAGGATTCTTTGCCACCACCAGGCCTTTGCACGTGCTCCTCCTGGTCTCTGAGACTTCCTTTTTCCCATTCTTCGCAGGCCTGGTTCCTTCTAAACTTTTCATTTTCCACGGGGATGTCATCTTCTGGGAGAGGTCTCCCCTGAACTTTCTCTTAAGTAACCCCTGCCCTCCCTCCCCTCTCTCCTTCAGTATTCCCCAGCCCAGCATCCTGTTTGTTTTCTGTATGGCATTCAGCATGGCTTAAGGTCGTTTTATTTACTTACGTAACGTTTGGTCTGATTCTCCCATTCCAGCATGAGACTGCTGATGCAGGAGCCTGCTGGGTTTGTCCAGTGACTAGCACATGGCAGGCATCCAGTAAGAACTGCTCATGCTGAAAACACCACGCTTAGTGAAAGAAGCCACACAGAACACCACGTATTTATTGTACGAATCCACTTCCACGAAATGTCCAGGATGGACACTACGTGGAGACAGATCCCATCAAGGCACCGGGGAGGAAGGGACAATTGGGGGCGACTGCTTAACGGGCACGGAGCTTTCTTTAGGGTCATAAAATGTTCTGGACCTAGACAGGGGCGATGGGTGCACAACACTTTCAATGTCATCAGTGTCACTAACAGGAAATGTTATTTTACGTGAATTTTACCATATTAAAAATAAAACCAGCATGGGGTGCCTGGGTGGCTCAGTCGGTTGAGTGTCCGACTTCGGCTCAGGTCATGATCTCACGGCTTGTGGGTTCGAGCCCCATGTTGGGCTCTGTGCTGACAGCTCAGAGCCTGGAGCCTCCTTGGGATTCTGTGTCTCCCTCTCTCTCTGACTCTCACTTGCGCTCTCTCTCTCTTTCTCTCTCTCAAAAATAAATAAAACTTTTTAAAAACTTAAAAAAAAAAAAAAAGAACAGCAATATGAAGAAATGCATACACTGTTCCTGCGTGGTGTCCCACCCTCCTGGGAGGTGACAGCCAGGAGGAGGCAGCTTCTCCCCGGGCTGATGCCAGCTCACATACCTGCTGGATACACCTGCAACAGACTAGGAGCAAACTGAACCACCAAGATGGACTCCTGCTGTCACCAAGTAGAGTCATCCAGTGAACACCAAATCCCCACTTGGGCTGCGCACAGACACAGTCAGACACAGAGCCCTGGCTCCGGATTCCGGGTGTAAGTGGTTGGACCGGGTAACGGCATAGGCTGCCCCTTCATTCCTGTGAATGGTCAAGACTAATGCTGCGGCCAAATTACATTGAAGGCGTGCTGCACTGACTGCTCAGAAGTAGAAAACCAATACATTACCCTTGGGGCAGTTCACTTATTGCATCCATGCAGAAAGCGGGATGTGAGTGAGTTCCACGTACTTGTCCCGGAAACAAGTGAGCCAAGCTGGCCCAGCCGGGGAATGAGAAGTGGGAAATATCAAAGCAGAAAGAGATCTGTTCCTTTCCGCTTCTGAGAACGTCAAGCCCATTGCCAGTGGTCATAACCAGAGAGGCTTGCCTTCGCTGTCTAAGGCTTCCTTTGCATTTGGAATATTTCCTTCCACGGCTCACCTACTTCTGAGACTACAGGTAAAACAGGCTGGAGAGGAGGTCAAGGAACTGGAAATACAACCCACTCAGACTATAAGGTTATAAGTCCCCTCTGGTGAAGTACATATGTTCCTGCTAACTGTTCTGCCACTCAACCACCACGTCCTGTGTACGCCTTCATTTACTTTCAACGCCTGGATCAACACTTTGTGAACTCTTCCGTAGCTCCAGAAAATAATGGGAGCGACTAATGACACCAATTAAAGCTGCACATCTAGGGAAAATACTGGGGGACACTGAGGAAATGAAATGCAAAAGACGTAGTACCATTATCGCTCCAAATATGGAAATTTACATGTAGGCATTTTAAAAATAAGATTTGCGGCTCAAAGCCTGAGATTTGCTGCTTGGACAGGGAGAAGGGAAGCCTTCTGAATCCCCCATAGTGTGTACCCCACACAAAACAGTCTTTGTAATATGATGAATAATTTAAACTATTTTTATGAGTTCGCAGAAGAGAGACTCTTTCTAAAGCAACTTCTAAAACTAAAATTCTTGATAAGCTGAACCTTACGTTGACGTGGAAAGTTTAAAGAAATATACATTCTTTCAGTGAATTAGATCTTTAACGTGAAAATGGCTGCAATGTATACAAATGAATTGAAGTATCCAAATTTAGTTCATAATGCTGTTTTCCCTGGAATCAGTCATCACAGTTACAGAAAACATGACGTCTTAACTAGAAAGAGTATGCATCACAATCCTATTAAATATCTCGTCTGAAAGTGCTTCTGAATTGGTAATTTTTAAGTGAAGCAACCAAAAGCTACAAAAACTTCTAGACAGCTATTTAAAAGCCATGGAAAAACTAGTCTCAAAAACATTAAAGTTTTCTAGTCCAATGAGACTACTTTGAGAATCTCCAGTTCAGAATTCATCCTTCTATGGTATGTCCTTATTCATCTATTCTAACTCTAAAGTAAAACACCCCAGTCCCCAGAGAAATCTGGTGAGGAAAAGAGGTTCTGTCTACAATCACTTCTGTCTGCCCTCTGTTTCCACCAGATTAGCAATAATGTATCATTCATTGTGCACTTACTGTAAGGCCAAGGGCTTTATATATTTTATCCCTCAAACTATGCTTTTTCTCCGTTTAATGGGAAGGGATCGCTGGGTGTGCAGAACATACTTTACAAGATGGCAGCAACAATATCTCCCAGCCCCCATGCTCTTATGCCATGTGACCTTGCCATCCAGACGGGGGCGCTGTGGTGCCTTGACCAATAAAATATGGTGGAAGTGAATCTGTGCCAGGCATTACAGGTGAGACCTTTAACTGGCCTGGCGGCTTCCACATTCTGCCTCTTGGAAACCAGCTGCCACACAGGAGCACAGCACCATGAGACTGCCATGCTGTGACAAGCTCAAGTCACAAGAAGAGGCCCTGGAGGATGAGTGGGCATGTCTGTAGCAAGAGAATCCAATGACTACTGAAGCACCACATGTGCAAGTGAAGAAGCCATCTTGGAAGCAGATCCTCCAGGTCCAGCCACCAAAACCAATGCCGTGAGGATCAGACACACACTATCCAGCCAAATCCTTCCTGATCTACAAAATCATGCGCAAAATAAAAAAGGCTTGTGGGTAAGCCACCTAGACCTTGGGACTGTTTGTTACACAGCAACAGATAACCATAACACTGTCCCATGAAACCCTCACCTCTGGAAGGGTCTTAGATCTGAAGAGTATTTAAAGAGATCGTAGTTGAGGTTGCCAGAGTATAAAGAGAGAAACTGAGGCTCAGAAAATTTAAGTGGGTGTCCAAGATGGCGGACGTATCCAATCACGTTGTCTCAGGCAAACAGAGGAAGAAGCCTACAGTTCTTCCTTTCTCATTGCTGTGCAGACATTCTCCTCTTTATTTTTCTAAGCTGCTAGACCAGAGCATAAATATAACAAGGAAATAAACGAAGAACAAGGCTCCATGACTAGAAAAAGAAAATGACCAAAAACAGATAGAGCATATTTCAGGTCCTCAAAGCCACATTTCTAATTTAGTTGAACTTCTAGGAGTAAGTAATGAATTTCCCCATATTAGGGTGTCTTTATTGGTCAGGAGAGTACACTCTGCTCTCAGTGGTGTTAGGGGAAGAGCTGTGGCGCATCTACGGACTAGCGGCTACAGAGGCTGCTGCGGTGAAGCTGATGGAGTCCGTGTAAGAGGCATGAAGAGCAGAAAAGAGATGGTGACCAGACTCTATTCAAAGGTTCCTTCAAAGGTCAACAAAAGACGGTCTGCACTACCTCCTCAAAACAACTATAGAATTAGTAATTCAGGATCTGCATAATCTCCTCAGAACAACTACAGAGATAGTAGTTCAGGATCCTGAATTTAAAAGTAGCACGTTTCAAATGGTCCCACTCAATAAGCTGGACTTGCACTCCTCAATATAAAGGTCCTATAGACATGGGAACATGTGGAGAGGCCAGTGCCTCGTGGCATGAATTCTGCACAGAAGAAGGGCATATGCTGTACTTCGGTCAAAGGCCCCTCATTCCCTGTGCTCTCACTGCCCCTTCGAACACAGCCTTCTCCACCAGACTCTCTGGAAATCCTTCTCACTCGGAAATACCCTCACCCACTGTATTTTTTGGGACATTCCACATCAAGCTGTTAACTGCAGCCAGGCTCTTCTCTGAGGACAACGCTTTCCCTACAGTGTCATCCAAGAAAATCACATGTTTTCCCACATCCTCTGCAGCTTCACCGCAGATAATCCATAAGCTCAAATTCAACACGTTCCTAACTGGATTTATCTGACCCCCTCTTCTCCCCTGTGCCAACCCTGTTTTGTATCTTTGTTTTAATTGATAGTCTCCCCATTCATGCTGGAAAGGTAGGAGTTGTCTCTGACTTCTTTCTGCCCCTCACCCTCAACCCATAATCAACGACAAATTACTAGATTTCCCCTCACATAGATTTTTAAAGGTTTGCTACATCTCCATTGTACCACACTTCCAGTTTCGACATTCAACAGTGGCCTAACTGGCTGGATTCCAACCCAGTCCCCTCAAATTCAGACTCCCAGATAGCCAGAGATCTCCCTTGGAAACACACTGTGTCATCATCATTCTGTTTAACTTCTTCAATGGCCATTCTGCCTAGAGGATGAATCCCAAGCTTCTTAACACTGTGAACGCAATCCTCTATTATCAGATTCCATTTCTTTAGTACAGGATCCACCTCTTAATTCCTCACTCTGTTGGCTGCAGATCCCAGAGCACTCTACATGGCTTCTTAGCTCCATGCCTTTGGTAATGCCGTGTGCTCCTGTCTGAGGGCTCACCTCCTCTCTGTCCTCTCCCACACCTCCCTTGTTACCTTCCAGTCACTGTTCAGAGAGTCCGGCTGTCCTTCCTGCCAGAAAGCCATTTCAGGTGTTGCCCTTCATCTTTCACCACCCACAGATTAGATTCTCTGCCTCTGCTCCTGTGAGAGGCCTGGATAACCACCATCACTGTGTCTCTAGCCCCTAACACAATACTCATTACTAATGTAGTTTAAAGAAACCATGATTTACTCATTCTTTGACTCTCGAGCACCAAACATGAAGCCAGGCATCGTAGTAGGTGTTTAAGAAATTTTTAATGAATGGATTGTTAAATTATTATATGAAAGTCTAGACCAAAATGTATCTGTTGTTGTGTAACAATATTTCAACCAATGGCTTAAAACAATACACATCTGTTGTCTTAGTTTCTTTGGGTCAGGAATTCAAGCACAGCTTGGCTGGGTCCTCTGCCCCAGGGTCTCTCACGGCAGCCATGAAGATGCTGGCCAGGGCTGTGGTCTCATCTGAGGCTCAACTGGAACGGGATCTGGTGCCAAGTTCATGGTTGTTGGCAGGATTTATGTCCTTTGTGCTGTAGGACTGAGAGCCTCATTAGGCTGACAGCTGGGGTCACTCTGTTTTTTCTTTTTTGCCACATGGGCCTTTCCAACATGGCCAGAAAGGGAGAGAGTGTCTCAGGAAGACAGACGTTACCACCTTCTGTAATGTAGTTACAGAAGTCATATCCCATCACCTTTGCTCTGTTATACTGGCTCAAAACAAGTCACAGGCCCCACCTGCACTCACATAGGTCAGGGTTTGGGGGCAAATGTGAAATTTATAACACTAACCATTTTTTACTTGTACATTATTTTCAGCATCATTATTTTTGCAACTGGCTCTTTAGATCAGTGAGAATCTTCTTAAATCATTTATTTTTCATCCATTTTACAGGGTGTTTGGGGCTCAAGAGGCAGGGCTTTATTTAATATACCTCAGTAATTTATAGCCAACAATACACTAAGGGAAATGTCAACCTCATAAAAACTGAAATCTGAAAAGTGAGAAATGCTCAAATTTTCCTCAGAGAAAGAGAAATTTATGAAAATAAGGCAAGTGAAGGAAGTATATTAAAACATTTCAAAACATAAAGAATGTGCCTAATGCATCAGCAATCTTTTGATGTGTCCCTATGGACTATGCCACATCTATAACAAACATGGTAGCCTGGGCCTAAGTTATGACCAGGCCAGTTGTTCTTTCGATAAATTGGCACTGAACGTGGCCAGTGACACTGCGGTCACTTCAGGGCAGAACTCTGTCCCAAAGCCTTCCTATACTCTCCCTTTAAAGGGCTTCAATCCTTTTTATAAATGTTCTGTTTCCCCGTAGGGTGGCTCTCTGCTCGCTCTGACTCAAAGCTAATCACAGCAGCATGGAGAAGTCCCCAAATGCCGCTCAAGCAACATGACAAATGAGGGGAAAGAAAAAAGCAGCTTCTGACCTTCCACCAAAATATAAAGCTATTAGCAATCATCTGTCAAGACTTAGGGAGCAGGGCAACCTGGACCCCCAAAAGCCAAAGAGGTCAAGTTCTCCACAGTGAACGGATCTCAGACCTCTCCTTAGTTCTGTGCTAAGGGAATAATGAGAGAATTTTCCAGAAAGCTTGTAAGCCTCTATGTAATTTCTGAGGTGTAGCCATTTTCTGTAGTTAGATTTTCAGGGTTTACCCGATGAAACTCAATAGCACTCTGAGGATTTAATTGGAAAACTACCCTTCTTCAAGGGCAGGACCAAGTTGGAAAGGGTACAAGCTAATGCCTCAGGTAAGGGTTTAAAATGCTGAATAGGGGACTTTTATATTAAGGCCACAAACCCACCAGCACTGGCACCAGACGGACCGATGCTGAGCTCCAGCTCAGTATCAGGAATTTTGAAAAGAGCCTGGGACAAGGATTTTAGGATCAGGAACATCAATACTCCCTAGTGGGGTGGGTTATTTCATTTCTCTGCACCCCCACTTTCTCCCCTGGAAACTGCCTATTTCACAGACTGGCAGCCTGAGTCCAGGCTCAGACATCTCTGAGCATATTTGGTGAATTTAGGGGAGGAGGAGTCCACCAGATATCTGTGCGTGAGGAGTTAGGGAGCTTCCAGCAACTGAACTGACCCAAAGGCAGGAGGGAGCCAGGCTCAGTGATCCAGCCCCACCTCCACCTCCGGGCTTGGGGCAGAGAAGGCCGTCATGGAGAAACCAAAGGAGCCTTTCTATTGCAGGGCCCTGGGTGACTTGGGGACATATGAAAGCAGCTCTGGTTTCCCCAAAGTACAACAAGGAACCTGAGAAAGAAGCAAACTCCCCCTCTGCGTGTTAATAATGTGGCCTTACTGTAATGCAGGCTCCAAAGAACACAGAATACTTGGTACCCTGGGGAGCCATTCAACAAACTCTTCAAATAGTAATTGAGTGCCAACGTTCTGATGGGTCGCCTATACAGAGACTGCCCCTGGGGCAGAAGGTACCAGAAGCCAAGACAGAGGTGCAGAGTTGGACTCAAAGGAAGTGCAGAGGGGAAGACAGGAGGGGGGATAAGCCCCCAGGGACCCTCAGGTACTTGAGGAGAATTCTGCCATGGGTAAGAGCACATGGTGTACAGGTGGGGACAAGAGTCACTAATGTCACTATCAGAATCACCCTCCCTGTCGTCATATGGTCAGGGACAGGTAGGGAGATGGGGGTTAAAAGTTTGAAAAATTTGGGGGGGCACCTGGGTGGCTCAGTCGGTTAAGTGTCCGACTTCGGCTCAGGTCATGATCTCTGCCTTGCTCCCACTTGTGATCTGTCTCTCTCTCTCTCACACACACAAAATAAATAAACACAATACATTTTTTTAAGTTTAAAAATTTTTTATAAATCCAGATTTCACAAAATTTTTAGAGCAAACCAGGAGAAAGGAAAGATATGCCTTTAGTTAATGTACAGCAAGAAACTGTATCTATCACCAGGCCAAGCTAAAAGTGCTATTACAATTTTGTTTAATGTTTATTTACTTTTGAGGGACAGAGCACGAGGAGGGGAGGGTCAGAGAGAGAGGGAGACACAGAATCTGAAGCAGCTCCAGGCTCTGAGCTGTCAGCACAGAGCCTGACATGGGGCTTGAACCCACGTACCACGAGATCATGACCTGAGAAGTCGGACGCTTAACCGACTGAGCACTAGGTGCCCTAAAATGTGCTATTTCAATTTCCTTTTGGTGGCATGTTGTGGTTGTTCCCGGCTTATCTACTCAGGGCTTCCTCATTCACCCAGGACCCATGTGAGCCCTGCCTCTCTCGGGGAGGGCAGGAGACTTCCACAAGGCTGCTGTTCTGATTAGGCACGAGATGGAAATCCTTCCGAGAAACAGCAAATCTGCTTCCCGCAGCTCACGGGTCCTTCAAACTCCACTTTAATTACCAGCGTTTCCAAGGAAAAGGCCTTTGTCTACTTCTCTCTCCAATAGGGAGTTCAGGTTTTCTTCCATTTGAAATTGCTTTATTGACTCGACGTGCAGCAATTCCCTTAGGTAGGTATCACCCGCAGATGCAATTCAGCTAAGGATTGGATTCGATTACTGCCAGGTAAACAACTTACTACCCACACAGATTCTGTCCCGAATGAAATCCCCGTGTTACTGAATTGAATACTTCTCTCTGAAACGACACCGAAAAGACCCTCTCACCAAAAGCCACATCTTGATGCTGTGTGGTAGGCAGTATGGTTCACTGAGCCATATGGACCTTGCACCTGAACTCCAGTGAGGCAAATGGCAGCGAGTAAGCTCTGCCCTTGAAGCTACGTTAGAATTGTCCTCCTGAAAGGTGGACAATTAGTGATACGTACCACTATGTCTTAGGTCTCAAAAACAGTTATACCTTCAGACTTCCTATGCCATTTGTAGGAATTTGTACGGAGAAGGTAGAGCAGCTGTCGATAGCTCACTGGTGTTCACGGCAATACTGGTGACAGGCGCATAAAATGGAAGTAAACCAGTGTCCCATGATAGGAACTGTTAAATGAACTGGTCAATCAAATAATCCACTGGTATCTTCAGACATTTACAAAATACAGCAGAAAGTATATAATGACATGAAAGAATGGCACTGTAATGAGCAAAGGAAGTTATAAAATAGTTTGTTCCATAATAGAAAAATTTTAGGGTATAAAACATACATATGTGTTTGTACACAGAAACGGTATCCAAAGGGTAGACACCGAAGTGTTAACTGGATGTACTTATTCTCAGGTGATTTTTTAAAAGGTAATTTTCCTTCTCCTCTTCTGATGTCTGAGTGTGTAAATTTTCAACACTACACATGAACTACTGTTTAATGATAAAAAAATATCTGGTTGAATTTAGGGCTGGAAAAGAATAATCTAGCAACAGACTGGCCCACTCCTTCATGTCACATATGGGGAGGCTGTAGCTTAGGAAGCTGTCCTGGGAAAAAGGAATCCCACCATGAAGAAGGGAGAAGAATTTCCTGCACCTCTATTCACATGAATGGTATCTCTAAATTAAATCTGTAATTAAATGAATAACAAAATTACAAACTTATCAAAATCACCTCTGAGTTATTACGAAACAAGAGGCTGTCCAGAGGAGTTCTTCAGCTTTTCTGGGTCACTGAGACGACACTGGAAATACCTGATGAAGCCACCCATACTGTTCACAGAAAAATGCACCCGAGCTCTAATAAACAGAAACCGTGCACATTGGTTCAGGGGTTTATAGAGACCAAAAATCTGGTGCACAGATCCCTCACAACACTGTGATTTATGCTGTGCATTCTGATATGAAATCATATGACATGACATATAAAATGAGAGAATAGGAGCCCCTGGGTGGCTCTGTTGGTTGAGCGTCTGACTCTTGGTTTCGGCTCAGGTCATACTCTCCTGGTTTGTGAGTTCGAGCCCTACATGAGGATCTGCACTGACAGTGAAGAGCCTACTTGAGATTCTCTGTCTGTCTCTGTCCCTCCCCTGTTTGTGCATGCATGTGTGTGCTCTCTCGCTCTCTCTCAAAATAAATAAATACTAAAAAAAAAAAAGAAAAAAGAAAACGAGAGAGTAAAAAAGAATAAAATAAAGAACAAAGAGGAACAAAATAAAATAACAACATATATCTTGCATATATATGATGGGTCAGTAGTAGCTTATGAAATTTTTGTCTTATGAAATATTTAATATCTGTATAAGTCTAAAGAATATTTAATTATATAAATTACTCATGTGGTATGTATTCTCAATTGTGATATAAAATACATTTATCACCGTGAGTTGGGGTTAAACACCATGAACATGACTATTCTGGAAGCCTACTACCGCAGGTTAAAAAAAAATCCTGGGGGCCCCTGGGTGACTCAGTCGGTTAAGCATCCGACTTTAGCTCAGGTCATGATCTCACAGTTCGTGAGTTTGAGCCCTACGTCAGGCTCTGTGCTGACAGCTAGGTCAGAGCCTGGAGCCTGTTTCAGATACTGTATCTCCCTCTCTCTCTGACTCTCCTCTGCTCACATACTCTCTCTCTCTCAGAAATAAATAAAACATTAAAGAAAAAAAATCCTGCTCTAGAAGGATTGATTTAACCAAGCATCTAAACACATTTTTTTGGAAGAAGATAAGGGAAAGAGTGGAGTTTCTTAAATCTTTTTTCAAAACATGATCTATTACTGTTTAGGAAAAATAGGAGCTAAAAATTTGGGTTAGGATCTGAGCAAGTAGTTTTGGATTCTGATCTGGTCTACATTCCACAAATACTTAAAAGCTTTGTTTTATTTTTTTTTTATTATTACTATTTTTTAATGTTTTATTTATTTCTAGGAGAGAGAGAGAGAGACAGCGTGAGCAGGGGAGGATCAGAGTGAGAGGGAGTCACAGACTGAAACAGGCTCCAGGCTCCGAGCTGGCAGTCAGCACAGAGCCCGACGCGGGGCTCGAACCCACGAACGGAGAGATCATGACCTAAGCGAAAGTCGGACGCTTAACCGACTAAGCCACCCAGGCGCCCCTTAAAAGCTTTGTTTTAAATTATGACTGATTTACTACATTCCCCTCTTTACTACATTGATTCCTTAAAAGCAAATCATATCTAGCCACATGTAAACTCCTTTTTCCTCTTGGGCATTCATTCATTCTCTTGTCTCATTCATTCCCACCCTCTGTCCAACCCCAGCCCGCTCTGCCCAGCATCTCTCTCAGAACAAAACAATGGATAGAAATGGAAACATCCCACAGACTTGACTGAAGCTGAGACAGCCACAAGGAGACAGATGTCCGCTTCGGACCCTCTCCAGCTCATGTCAAATGCCTGAATCAAATGGATCTTCTATCAGAATGGTGATTTATGTGCCATTAAGACAATGAAGCCAATCAGCTTTTCTCTGACACCTGTTTCAGCAGAGCCAGTGAATGGCCTTTCAATGCCTCTTGCCAATAAGACAGACACATAGCTCTTCGTTAAGTTTTACATTAAGTGATCGTAACTCTTTTGGCTCTGGCTCAGGGGACTACAGAGGAAGGAAGAAACTGGCGCCAGGCGGAACCTCTGTTAGATCCCCCGCTTTTTTCCATTCTGTCTTGACTTTGGAGCTTCGGCGCCCGGGCCTCTGCCATCTGTGGCGGGACGGCCCACGGAAACCAAAGCTGGGGCCAAGTTCACCTTCAGGGCTTTCAGCCCTTCTGTTCCCTTCTCTGGGAGGCCTCCAAAGAGTATTTGGGAGAGGGAACAGCACCCTGAATGAAATAAGTAGGGCCTGAAGCATCACTAGGAAACACAGTTCGTCATTATCAACCTGTCACGTGCACACAGCACTCTGCAAGGTACCTGAAGTCACATTACGTAGACTACCATCTGGCCCTGGCCTGGGAGTTTCAAAGTCATTGCCAAATAAAGGGAAGGATTTTCGGGGAAGAAATTATCTAAGGTCCTTAAGACTCAGGCCCAAAACCAAATACAACTTGAGGTGATGGGCTACGAAGCTGATCCTGCAATCTTTTTTTTTTTTTTAATTGAGGCAAAGATCATGTAACACAAAGTTAACCATTTTAAAGTGTATAATTCCGTGGCATTTAGTACAACGTTGTACAATCACTGGCTACATCAAGTTCCCAAGTGTCTGCATCTCCCCCAAAAGAAAATCCCAGTCACTGCCTATCACAGGATCAAAAGCAGATCTGACCCTGTGAGGTCTGTTCACGAAAGGTCTAAGCCGGGTGAAATGTCAGGGCATGGACCCTGCCATGCTTCCCCATCACCCCTGTATCCACAGCCCCAGGACAACACCTCACTCCAGGAGAGGCTCAGAAAATACTTGCTGAAGGAATGCTGAATGACTGGGAAACAAACGGAGTGGCAGATCACGTGACTTACTTTGCAACCAGTGAACTATTCATCGACTCCTGCCCACCTCTGACACTGAACCACCCATCAGTTCTGGAATCCAGAGATCTGCAGGGGGGTGGCCCTCAGGGAAGTGTTAACAAGGACCAGATTGGAGAATGAAGTTAACAGAGCATTTCCTAAGTGACAGAAACTTTACATTATCCCGCTAACCCCCCACGTGGACACTGAAGTTTAAGGGGCAACTTGTATGAGGTCCCTCAGCTGTTAAGTGACAGAGTCTCGCTGGGTCCTGGGCAGGATAGCCCAAAGCCACTGTCTTTTCTTATTTTTTAAGTTTATTCATTTATTGAAAGAGAGAGAGAGGGAGGGAGATCTTGCAGAAGCGCACGATCAGGGGAATGGCAGAGAGAGGGTGGAATGATCAGCACAGAGCCCAATGTGAGACTTGAACTCACAAACTGTGAGATGATGACCTGAGCCAAAATCAAGAGTCAGACAGTTAACCGACTAAGCCACCCAGGCTCCCCTGTCAGCATCAGACAGTCTCATCAATCAGCCTCTGAAGGAGGCACCGCTACAAGACAGACTTTCAGACACATGAGGATTAGGAGAAAGAGGGAATGAGACTTCCAGGGACGCCAAGAACAATCCGGAATCGTTTTCACCACCACAGAGCCAGCACGACAGGAAACAGCTCTTTGACTACACTTTCAACTGAATTTTCACCTCCAATCTGGTGTGGCCTGTGAAGTAGAGATTCCACAGCATGCTCAGGAAAGGCCAATGTGTTACTAATATTGGACATCTTCTTCTCAACTTATAATCTCTAGTTATTTGAGAAGACTTTAAGCATCAGTTTATTTTATTTTTAGTTTAAGTATAGTTTTACTCTTACACACAGGATGAGAAAGTCCTCAAGTAAAAAAAAAAATCAATTCAATAAATAACAGAATCTACTGGAAAAAATAGAATGTGCTTTGCCTGTCTGTTATTATTCAAGAAAAAAGAAAAAAGAAAAAAAAAGCATGTAGCATAGTTAAAAAACAAAAAGTCCACTCCTCTACTATGAGCACTGTAGGAACACATGTGTTTCAGTAAAAGTACCAGGAATATAAAGTCACAAATCTCTCAAGTGCCCAGGCTGTTCTCTACCTTGGTTACATGAAAACCTAATGAATACAGAAGTTAAAAGATGAACTTTAACAGCCAGTAGCTGTCCAGGTCTATGAACTATTCTCTGTCTGTTCATCTATTTGTCTGTATGTCCATTCAGCCAACTATCCATCCATCCTTCTATCCGTTCATCCGTCATTCATCCGTCCATCCATCCAACCATCCATTCATCCATCCATCCATCCATCATTCATCCATCCACCCATCCATCCGTCTAGCCATCTATCCATCCATCCATCCATCATCTGTTATGCTGCTAACATAAAACATTCAAGACTGTGGACAAAAAACTGCCCAGCCAGGTATCTTTGGGCCTCCTGTTGAAGACTGAATTTCTGTCAATCTATAGCTGGAAAACCAAAGTTGACTGCCATGTGTCAATATTAAGTGGAAGTTAGAGGCTCGCCCCATGGCCAGCGGTGTTTTGGCCATGCCAGCCTGGGATGAGAAGCCAACACAGCAGAACAGTTTAGAGTGGGGCTCTGGGGTTTGGTTACCTGTGTTCAAAGCCCAGCCTCTTCTCTTGCCAGCTTTGTGCTCCTAAGTGAGTTACCTGACCTTTCTGCTCCTCCCACTGTTTGGCTGTGAAACAAGGTGATATTAATATCAACCTACCCCCAGAACAGGATTAACTAGGTCATATGTGTAAGGTGTTTAAACAGGCACCTTCTGAGCACTCAGTGGCATTATTACTGTCTCCTGCAGATAATTTTCTAGCTGGTTCTTTAATAGCGGTTAAATTAGTATGGTCTAATGAGCGCTTTTCTAATAAATAATAATCACACGGTGCTATCTCCTCCACATTATTTTCCCCAAATGCCATTAGAAGGGATGGAGTCTTTAGAAACATACCACAATTCATCTTTTTTTTTCCTTAATTCACCTATAGCTTTGTAGTTCTCTATTCATCTCACCACAGGGCTTTAAATGACAGAACTTCTAACATCCCCCCAAACTGATCGGCAGATAATGTAATGTAGTTAAAAAGCCAGTTTAAAAAGAGAAACTCCTTTAGTCAAAGAAAAAATTTCCTTGAGTTGAGCCACTTCACTCACCTCAAAGAGAAAAGCATATTTTTATAACATGCCGGCCTTTTTTAGCAGACGGGATGAAATAAAATAAAGGAATTTATCCAGTTTGAATCTATCATGGGGGGGGTGGGGAAGAAGAAATATTATTTCTCTCATTTAAATTCATCTGTGATATATTTTCATAGCAAGAGGTATAAATAATGCATGATGGCATTTCAGAAACTCAGATTAATGCTCCAGTGTGCTCTATTACTTTCCACTCTGTAGTCACAATGCATGTGACCCTGCGGTGAGCACAGTGAGTGTGGCTGGGGTGGGGCTGGGGGGGGGGGCTGTTTTCCGGGGTAAGTGGGAAGGGAACAGCCTCCCCAGGGGCCTGCCTGCATCTGAGTGCATTTCCTTTTTTTTTTTTAATAGTTTATTGTCAAGTTGGTTTCCATATAACACCCAGTGCTCATCCCCACAAGTGCCCTCCTCCATGCCCATCACCCCCCTCCCCCTCCCCCCCATACCCATCAGTCCTCAGTTTGCTCTTAGCATTCAAGAGTCTTTCATGAGTGCATTTCCTTCCTCCCTAGTTACTAGCTTCCCCAGGAGGGGCTCCCTCAGTGACTGGCTGATAACCGGTTGTGATCACCCTGTGCCTTGGCTGGGAGAGGATGGCCCCGCCCACCCCCTGAAAGTGGCCATCTTGCCTCCTGCTCAGGAAAGGGAAGACAGAAGAGAGAGTGGCCCAAAGCTGGTTTGCCTACTGGAAAGGGGAAATGATTTTCCTCCCTCAGCTCCTTTTTCCTGTAAAAGACTCACACAGTGCACACACTGTGATCTCCCTCTCATGTTAACATGTGCTCCCTTATTTCACATTTATTTAAAGAAACATGAAAGCTGGAGACATTTTTGCTCAAAAACATACCACCCTGATAGTCTCTAGAAATAAAAAGAAAAGGCTTACAAATGCATTTTGTTGCTAACAACTACCAATCATGTTTTATAGTCCGTGTGTGTGTGTGTGTGTGTGTGTGTGTAGTGAAAAATTGCACAGTAAAGCACAGTGAATCAACTAAAAACAAATTATTTTCTTATCTTCCCTCAAAGTTAAATAAAGGTTAGCAGGTCCATCTTGGTGTGTGACCATGACATCAAGAAGCATCCAGTCCAAAGTTGTTTAGACGACAGTCTTGTATGGAAGAGCGTGAAAAAGAGCAGATAGAAAGAAAGGAACCAGAGAAAGTATTCTCCTTGCCTAGGATTTGGAGGAAAAAACAATTCTGACTTGGTGGATCACTAGTTGATCCAGCAAAGCCTTTATTCATTTAGTTAAACAGGGTTTATTGACCTTGGCTCAATAGTATAATGAAAACGTCACTAAAAATAGTGCAGTGAAGTATTAAAACATGGCAAATGCTCAAAAACGTCTAGAGCACATTTAAATTTATACAACCGCTTGCAATTCACCCGCGAGGTGCTGGGCAGAACACTAGGCACTGTGGGGGGCCAGGGGGGTTGCAGGCTGCACCCTGCATGTGGGGAGAGAGATTTGCCTTGAACACAAAGCACACACTATGAGACACAAAGCTGAAAGTGCCCATGCAGAAATCTTTCTAGCCTAAGACATCATGGAGGCTTTCTTCAAAAAGGTGGCATTTCAAATCTACCCTCCATTAAAAGTAGGGTTTCAATCGGCAGAGACAGGGGAGGGGACAGCGTGAATTACAAGAGTGAGTGGTCTTGATTGCCTCTGTTTAAGACCCTTCATTGCACCCAGGGGATGAATTCAAAAGCCTGAGTGAAGCCTCCTTTTAAAGGACTCGCCCACCCCCCATCTCCTACCGTTCATTTCCCACCTAGGGAGACAGTGCAAGATGTCCTAGGAGTGTGGTTAGATGGCAACACTGTCCTAGGAGTGTGGTTACTAGGGCAGAGGGCTGGCAGAGAACGGAAAGTAGGAGGTCTGCGTCAAGGAACCTCTTTTCCTTTCCTCTCTGATGTCAGGGCGAGGAAAGGGGAAACCCAAACACAGAGGGGACGGGAAGGAGAGGCGGGCATGGTCATAACTGACCATCAGTGGTAGTGAGTGGACAGGTGGTTCTGACCAGGCTCTCTCGGGCTCTATCTGCTGGTGCCTTCCAACTACGTGATGACTCCTGAAGTGGGGTTCAGCTTCTCCCACGGTCCCTGTACCTGAGAACCCCTTCAAAAGGGCAGCCTTATCTCTACAGTCCCTCCCTCTCTTGACCTTCACTCATACCCTTCCGGCATCTTTTCACTTAGCCACATATCCACACTTCCTGTCCTTGTCTGCTCCATCTGCCTTTATACAGAGTCCGGGGAGCCAGGAAGATGGCTCCTGCACCCTCCCCGGACTGGGGGGACCAAGGAGGAGATTCCAACCTCCAGCTGCTTTCCAGACACTCGGTGGACAATCCTTCCCCGCCCTGCCAGTGCTGGGATCTATCGCTAGAAGCTTCCCACATCCAACAATCTGCAGGATTGTTGTACTGCTGTACACATGAGGTGGGCTCCCATGTTTAGGGGCCACAGCTCACACCCTGCAAAACCCCTGATGGTCTTCCATCCTACCTCGGCCCACTATGCTCCACTGGCCACACCAGGGAGGGCTCACACGTCCAGAAGCTTAGCACACCTCTATGTGGGCACGGAACCCCATTCTCCCCTTTGGCGAGCAGAAGACCAACTCTCCTACTGCACCCACCGTGTTGTACTTGTCCTGGGGCAGGGGGAGCAGCACCAGAACCCCCGCCTTCCAGGGCCAACAGTACCAAGAACTTCACATTCCTCTCTGGAGCATTCCTGAGGCCTCACAGTGGGGCTGTTAGTAAGCTTTTGGGGAAGGGCTCTGGTCTCAACTGTTAGCACTTCCACTTTGGAACGTAGGGTCCTCCTCACCTTTGTTCCTCAGCCGTAATTCCAGGAAAACAGTAAGAAAATTCAAAATTAAAAAGGGCCACTCAACTCCCTGTTACACCCTCTTACAGAATCTCTAATAGTGTGCCTCACTTTCCCGCTCCTCCATCTGTGGTCCCTCCTGGACTGAGCTCCCTGAGGGCAGGCCCGTGTAATATTATTTCAGCTCAGTCTTTGTAATCAATAATGTAGTCAATACGAGATGGTGGAAGGCAAGGGAGAGAAGAGCAACCAATATATAAGGCAACGGCCAGAAAATAAAGTAGAAAAGAAGGTTGGCCCAGATCAGAGAAGGCTTTAAATGTCTAAATGAGACTTGAGAATGCAGATGAGGAGGAAGAGGAAGGCGGAAATAATTGGCATTTACTGAGCACTTACTATGGGTCAACAACGGTTCTAAGTGCTTTGTACACGCTGTCAACGGTGAGGAGGCAAGGAAGATTCTGGAGCAGGAAAGGAGTGGGGTCAGAATTAAGTTTTGTGAAGATCCGTCAGAAGGCGGACACAGGCCTCCCAGGCCGGCCCAAATGCTGGCCTCCCAAGGGCGCGGGGCGGTCCAGGCAGACAGGGCCTGAGAAGTGAGCCTGGAGTTCAGTGACTGGGGGATGCGCCAGGGAGTCCGGGCGCCATGTTAGCGGAGACGCTGTGGAAGCAGAAGGAGGTGCGGAGATGCGAGATGCGCATGCGCGGGGAAGAAAGGAAGGAGGAAGGACAAAATGGAGGGCGGTCTTCCCTCTTCTGCTCAGGCCTGAGCGAACCTCACGAAAGCAGATTGAAAGCGCCAGAGGCAGAGACTTCGTGATGAAACAGGGCCCTGGAGGGCACTGGAGGACGTGGGAACAAGTACAAGGGCAGGATTCTGCTTCTGAGATAATTTCTTTTTCCGTGAAATTAGAAAGAAGCGGAAAGTGGATTCAGAGTTCAGGGGACATTTGGTGCTGGGGGGGCGGGTGGAGAGGGAAGAGCTGAGGGTGTTCTCTTCAGGGGCAGTTCTTCTTGGTGGTGAGGAAGACGGACAGAGGTGTGAGCCACGCGTGATCAGGGGACAGCGGCGCCCTCAGTCCGTCACCGGACGACCGACTCCAGACGGGTGACAGTCTGTTCCTCTCATTTTAAGCGGGAGAGAACAAACCTTAAAATGGTTTTTTTTCCCCCCCAAGACACAACAAAATGGGATGAACAAGAAGAGACTCAAAGATGTTTATACCTCTCCTTTTTCCTGTTTCACTCTGATGAGCCGGTCTACAACTGGCTCATTTAAAGCCGTCACAATGGATCCGAGGTGGGTTTGTCCACTGCCCAACCCCACGGGCCAACTCACTGCACAGCCACTACCCCCAGCTTTCCAGAAGGTACCAGCACAGGCCCCGGCGCTGGGACACAGAGAAACATCTTCCACCACTCCTGGCGGGAGACGAGTTCCTGAGAAAACTCTTTGCACATAATCACCCTAACACACATAAAGACACGCATAGGCTAATAACACACTAACATCCAATTTGGGAAGGAAAAAATAAGACAGTAGAATCCTAAATCCCTCTCATTTTTTTCGTAATGTATTAAGCCATGTTTTATAAAAGATTTTAAGGGGACATTACATGGGTGACGGAAGTCTGTCTCACTATATATTCTGTACCGGTGATATTTCCTTGCAGCTGAAAACAGTTTAATTTAAAGCAAATCTACGGAAACTATTTCATGCCATTTCCTTCAACACTGAAGTTAAAGTCAGAACCTTGTATATTGATTTCTTGTGACATTAGGCAGAATCATAATTCAGAAAGAAAGTGGTCTTACCTGTTGTAGCACAATAATACAAGTAAGAAAGCCACAGCCACCCGGTCCAGAAATGTTATCCCAGCCAGATGGGGGTGGGGGAGGGGGAGAGAGAAAAGCTGTGATCAATAGCAATATAAACACACTGCATTTTCTAAACAAACAAATCATAAGGTAAGCATGTAAGCATCAACAGTTCCATAAAAAGATGCAATAAACAGTAAACCCATCATTTTGCTGTATGTTTGTGAGTTTCTCAGTACAAATCAGATTATCCAACATAGAGACAATGATTCCAAACAGAAATTATTTTTATTTGCATAGAAAAGCAATTTTTTTTTTTTAATTTTTGAACTGGAACAGGCAGATGACAGTCTGCAAGCCAAATCGGCCCACCACTTATTTTTTATAAATAAAGTTTTATTGGAACATGGCCACACCCATTTGTTTATGTGGATGCTTTGGTGCTACAATGGCAGAGCTGAATAGTTGCTACAGAGTCCATATGACCCTCAAGGCCTAAATGTTTACTATCTGGCCCATTACAGAAAAAGTTTGCTGACCCCTGGTGAAGAGTAATGATAAAATTATTCTTTTTCCTTTCTGCTTCTTAGACAATCCCATCCCAATCAGTCTAGATATGTATTGTCTAATATGGTAGCCACTTGCCAGGTGTGACTACCACACACTTCTAATGTGGCTAGTCAGAACTACTGTGTAAAAATACACACCAGATTTCAAAGGCTCAGTAACAACAACACAAAAAGTAAAACTCTCATTAAAAATTTTTAAAATATTGATCACACATTGCAATAATAGTACTTTTGATATATTGGGTTTAATAAAATATATCATTAAAATTAGTTTCTGCCATTCTTTTCATCTTTTTAATGTGGCTACTTAGAAAAAGTTTAGAAAATGTATATTTTATTTCTATTGGGCAGTAGTGGCTTAGAGTCTAGGCCCTAAACAATCTGCTGGGAACTAGGTCTTTCTAGGATTTGACCATAAAAGAACAAATTCAACTTAGCGGTATCTACGCTATACTCTCCTAGGATCCAGTAGCAAATGATAGATAATTGGTCTGCTTTTTGGTTTGCTGAGTAACTGAATTGTACAACTTGCCTAGATAATCCTTAAGATAGCGAAGAAATGAGTAAAAATGTTCAATTACTGACTACATACGGACTCAGTGTAACTTGCTGGAATCAAACTGGGCACAAAAATATATTTTGCCGAAGGTCAATTACGCTCTTTTACCTTCTCTCATTATGTAGATCAGAACAATGCAAGCTCTCACTTCCAGCAAATTCACTGCAGCATATCAACAAGTAAGTGGAGGTGAGAAGGAAGACCAGAAAAAACTTGGCCAAAAAAAAGGTCAAGTTCACATTAGCCCATATTTGCCAAATGCAAAGAAAATTGGAACTATGCAAACCACCTTACATAATTCATTAACAATCATGGCAACTTCTTATATATTCTGAACAGGTATCTCACTTAACACCCAAAGGTTAATAGATATGGAATATATATATATATATATATATTTAATCAGAGAGTTTACCCTTTGGTTAGGCATATTATTTCTATGTAAGTCTTTGCAGTTTAATTAGACAATCTGATGAACATTGACATAGCCAACTTAGATGTTTGCAGCCGTGGGGATGACCATTCACCTCATCACATCTGCAGTATTTGTGAAATACAACACCACTTCCCAAGACATAACCATTTCTCCCAAGGCCGCACAGAGCCCACCACGTAAGGTGTGACTGTGAAGGCAGCAGGCTGATCTTTACCCCTCAGGGAAGCAGTGCCATCAGGCAAGCACTGAGCAACTGCCATGGGCAAGAAAAGGTGGGAAGCAAAGCACTGAGCACCACCAGTCCCACCGGCCATTCTATGACATTATTAAAAACTAAGCTATTTTCAGGGTGCCTGTGTGGCTCAGTGGGTTGAGCAGCTGACTTGGGTTCAGGTCATGATCTCAGGATTTGTGAGTTCGAGCCCTGCAGTGGGCTCACAGCTGTCAGTGCAGAGCCCACTTCCGATCCTCTGTCCCCTCTCTCTCTGCTCCTCCCCTGCTCATGCTCTCTCTCTCAAATAAATAAACATAAAACAATTAAGCTATTTTCAACTTAACGGAGACCAAATCCCAAAGTTCTGTAGAGGATGAGCTGACGTCCAATGCTCCAATACAGTGATCTGAGCTTTCCCTGTCACTGTCTATCACCTTTCAACTATCCAATCGCCAAACTGCTACCCACCCCAAGCCAGGCCGGTCCACTCTGCTGATGGGGAGGGATCCAGGGTGAACAACAGGCAGGTCTTCCCTGCTCTAGAGATACTCAGAATGAGAAGGGAGCTAAGACAAGCCAAAGGGAAGTCAGATGCGGGGCAGACCGAGGTAAAGCGAAGCAGAGACGCAAAGCGCTAGGAGTGGTCACAGATGGGAAAGTCCCCGCCTTTTCAACTGGAGAAGAAGCCAGCGACTTTTCATGAAAAGGATGGAGCGAGATGAAGGGTGATCAAAGGATTCTCTGTAGGGGGGATCACCTAAAACAGGCAAGGAGGCAAGGCAGCAGTGGGCGTGCGAGTCGCAAACTCGACTCGCGGATTAGTGACATAATTCAAATAGCATGTTGGAACTGGGTCGTGGAGAGAGTGTCAATGCTGCACAAAGAGACCCGGAATTCATCGGGCAGCCTGGGGAGAATCACTGAAGGGAAGATGCAGAATGACAAGAGTGGAGACCCTGGACTGGGCGTCGGGAGGCCCGGGGCCGTGGGGGAGGGGTGACTCTCATTCTCTGGGCCCATGTTGTTGGGTTTTATTTTCTCCCTTGGAGGCAGGCAGGACCAGACAATCTCTCAAATTCCCACATGCTCTAAGAATCAGTCTGTGTCCAGGAGGACAGTTGTGCTTTAGAAAGACCGATCTGGCATCAGTAGAGCCCCAGGCTGGAGCCTGGGGACCAGGTAGGGGCTACAGTGACACCACAAGTGATATGTGCAGTGAGAATCCCAGTGCACGTGTGTGAGGCTGAAAGAGGGGGCTGCACCGAAAGACTTGAAGCACTGAGAAAAGAAAATTCTAAAGGACTTATTCTGAAAATTCCAGAAAATTCTGGTAGAACAGAAGGGAAGGGATCAGAGGTGACTTTAAGGTTTGGGGTCTGGGTCCGTGAGACACTTATTCACGTGCCCCTTGTTGTGGGCTCTGTGCCAGGCAAGGGTCTCAGGGCTGAGGAAGACAGGGTCCCTGCACCAGGCCAGTCCGCATCTGCACCGGCGCGAGGCTGCTCCTGCTTTGTGGTTTGACTTTGTCATCATGTTAGCATCTGTGGGGAGCGCCGGGGAAGACAGTGACAATTTCAACCCCGGACTGGTGCCCCAGAGCCTAGAGATCAGAATTCGCAAACCCAGCTGGCTTGTTTTCTCCACATGCCATGCTGAGCAACTCCTGGAACCTTCCTGAGCCTCAACTGCCTCATCTGCAAGAGGTGGTTGACAACCTCCCTATACTGAGGGAGAGGATCAAGTAAGTTTATATACGGAGGAGCACTCTGCGAATCCTGAAATGCTTTACGAGTATTATTTGATGAGGTTGTTAACTCTGAGGTGCTGATGTGGTAACCAGGTGCCCGATAAACTACAGATGTGTAGACTGGAAGAGGCGTCTGGCTGAAGGGAAGCCTGGAAGTCAGATCAATTAAGATTGTAGTTAAAGTCATGAGGACACACGTAAGGGCTGAGGGAATGGTGCAGGAAAGAAGCTGATGGATTAATCTAAGTGAGTGCCCACATCTGCCAAATGGGGCAAGAAACGAGTCAAGAGCAAACAGAAAGTGTGCTAACATGGGCATCAGAAAAGACACAGGGTTTGGAAACTCAGCTATGAGCCCAGACTCTCCTACTTACAATTTCCTGGCTTTGGGCAAATTATGTAAGCCTATAGTCTTTTAAATTAGATGCAGGTACCCCGGGGACATCAGAGGTGTGCAGAAAGGTACAGAAATCTTAGCCTAGCTGTATGGTGTTAAGCCCCTCCAGAGAGCTGAGGCAGGGGGTAGGGAAGGGGGGTTAGCAAGGTAAAATGGGAACAAGAATTGTGAGGATTGTAATAAAATGCAGGGTGCCCTCAGGAACCTGGGGCTTCCAGAAGGAAAAGGTGGTCAGAAGTTCCAAACCACGTGGGCCGTCTAGGAAGATGACAGCTGAAAGACTGAGGGATTCAGAAGCCTCAGGTGGCTTTGGAGAGGAGGGGTCTACAAAGTAGGGGAGCAGAGCTGGGTGGCCATGGCTGAAGAGGGCACGGTGGGGAGCGCAGAGGTACCAGAGGAAGGCGGTGAAGGACAGCAGAAGGAAGCAGAAGAGGTGACATGGGCTCAGGGCACGGAACGGGGCGATGCAGGGCTTCCGAAGCTTGGGGGTGGGGCCAGAAAAGCTGATCAGTTACTAAGGAGTAACCGCCGAGCTTAGTTACCAAAAGGAAGAGGGTGATTCTTCTGTTGTGACTGGGGGCAGCCGGGATAAAGACGTGAGAATCTTTAAGTAGGAAAATTAAAATCGAGAAGCAGTTCACGTAAGATGGACTAAAACTTTCTCACAGGTGCTGACACCCTCTGCTAAGAACAGCGAGGCTGAGGGCACAGGGCTGGGAGCCCGGGCATGTGCAGATGCTCTGGAAGAGCCCCAGCCAGCAGTGACCCAGACAGGGAGCCAGGGAGGCATGGCCACAAGGACTCCCTGAGAACTGGCTTCAGATGGGGGCTCTGCAGGCAAGAGAGGTGACTGGGTCCCCCCGAGAAGCGAATGACAAAGCTGGCTCTGAAAGGCACCTGGACTTTCCGGTACTGGAGCTGTGTTCTAAAGGACAGCTGGTGTATGCTCAGGGCTCCCAGGGGAGAGCTGGCTCCCAGGCGGGGAGGAGACAGTCTTCACTCCTTCTCGCTACTCCTCTGTCTTGGAAATATGATGTGTTAAGAGGGAAAATAAAACTAAAGATGAGATCACAGTAGTTATAAAAAACAAAAAACAAAAAACAGTGGGATGCTAATTATTTAGACCAAACGTCCTTTATAAATGCAAATATAGGGGACAGGAGCGGTTGTGAAATTGAAATTGAAGAAAATACACCAACGCACCTCTCGTCAAGCTCTGTTAGATGATATGGGCTCCCATAGATAAATTTATCAAATAATTATGCTCTTTCCTCTTAGAACATCGGAGTCTTCGAAAAATCATTTTAACAGCGTGATCTCAAAATAGAGCAATACATTTCCCTACTGAGCTGAGGATAATTTAATATCTTCTTGGTGTCTTGGGGTCATCATTAAAAAATATGCCACTAGTGGACTGTATAATATGATAATGCCTGCACGGCTGCTGAGATATGCAGAGGACTTGTCCATTCAATAAAGACCCTAGACCTCCGTGTCGCTCTAGCTAGTGATTCCGCAGTCTCCCTCTCAATCGCCTTGTCTCAAGGTGAGAGAGGTCTTACGATGTGCTGTCCATATCGATGTGAAAACACTAGGGGTTCTAGGGAAAAACCATATAATCAAATTTATTAGGCCAGGAACTGTGGTTTTCACAGAATTCTAGCAGAGTGGGCTCTAGTTGAAAGGTCTAGGGTATTTCCATACATTATCTACAAAGCAAAGTGCATTGGGTCCATTTTCTTGTTTACACACATTCAGGGAATGAGGTGGGAAAAGCCTGACCTCCAGGTAAATGTAAGTATTCACTGTATTGCCTTCTCCACATAAATATTCTGGAGAGTCTTGGTTCAAGGTTATTAACAGGATCTCCTTAACATAGGCTCAAGAGTATTTCATTATAATACCAGGGTATTTCCCATGTGTTCCTAAATGTCTAAGGGCATAGAAACCATTTTTCAGCCCTGGGTTCCCATTATAAATGGTACCATGACAGCCAACATCACTAAGGTTCTGGGTTTGGCGAGTCATGCTGACGCTTTCCAATAATGAATCCCTTATTTAATATTTATGAATGACAAGCTATTTGTGAATCCCTAAAGCTGCTGACAACTAAGGGAAGGGAATATTAAAACAATGTTTCATCTTCATCTTCTGTCCCATCCTTCACCATGAAATGGTAACAGACTGGAGCTGTCACTCAAACACACATCTTCTGGGTCTACGGAAACCAGGGCCATTAAAAAGAAGAAAAGCAAGAAGAAGAAGAAAAGAAATAAGCACAAAGCCTCAGAGGCAATTCACACATACAAATAAATAATCTTACTTTTGGAATGTGGCTGGATATTTACACATTGATACAATCAAGAAGTAGCTTCCTTTATTAATAAAGGAAAGAGTCATGGTTAAGTAGCAAGGCTCACCTCAACTCATCCATTAGTGTGTTTCTATCCTGAACATCCAGGTGACAACAAGGTCTTTCAGGTTTTCTTTGAAATCCACCCCTCACATCCACAGCCCCTCCAGGGTAGGTGAAAGTGAAGGGGAAAAATAAATGTCCATTCTGTCTCAAGGTAAAACTCCTGACAGACGAGAGTTCCTCTGCTCAGATGCTAATAACCCGCCTGAGTGTAACTGGACAGACAGCAAAAGAAACTGACCCCCAGGACATGTGGCTGAATTAAGACAGAGCCTAATTACCATGACTTGACTGGAGGTTAATTTTCTTTTTCTGTCAATAGCACACAATAAAAGACACCTCATCAATCACACGAATTAGCATGGCCCTCGGGCCCAAGCCTCAAAGAAACTAGGCCAAATCTAAAAGAAGTCCGAATAAACTACACGCCAGAACTTGAACAAAAGCAGATTACAACTCACACCAATTTTTCCTCTCTTACTATGCTCAGTGGTATCAGGCTGAATACGTTCGGAACAAGAGTAAAACCAGGATCCAAGTAGGAATGTGTTAATGGT
This sequence comes from Hyaena hyaena, assembly GCF_003009895.1. Classification (NCBI taxonomy): domain Eukaryota; kingdom Metazoa; phylum Chordata; class Mammalia; order Carnivora; family Hyaenidae; genus Hyaena; species Hyaena hyaena. The sequence continues at coordinate 4,379,644 of NW_024080668.1, read as the reverse complement.
CAAGAGCCTTATAACCATCCCTGCAAAGGTAAGTTGGAATAATCACATTTCTCAATCATTTCTTCAGTATCTACCAGGAGCACTTTATTAATGCTGTGAACATAGTGGATATGCAACAGACACGAACTGATTAAGGACAAGGAAGGGGACGAAAGTGCTTTTTATAATGGTGAAACCCCAAATTAATAATAATAAAAAAAAGAATCCACAGTGTGCTTCCTAATTATATTTTAGGGACAAGCTGAGCACAAGCCCATTTCTCCATTCCCATCCATCAGCGGTCCGAGGATCAGAAGGTGCCATGGGGAGACGTTAAAGAATACATGGATTCACAGTGGAAGACAGGAAACTACAACTATCAGATAGACAACGTTACTTTACCATTGTGACGTATGTGTCTGGGTAAGTACATGTGGCATCTTACATGGTTACCATGTTGTATGTTTAAAACCTAAAATTTCAATAGGTTAATATTCACAAGGCAGGGGGGCGGGGGAGGGCTCTCAGAGCACACACATCCCCAAGATGGATAAGGAAGCTGGGAAAACGCATCGCTCCATAAAGACAGCTCCTGAGGGAAGAAGTCATCCACAGCTGTCTGGCTGTTTGCCTTTAATTCATGGGAGCTCATGGTTCTTAGAGAATAACCAGTGTTCTCTTTGCAGAGTAGAGGGAAAAAAATCTGTTTCCCCTTCTGCTGAAGGGAAAATTAAAACGAACCCGGTACCTAATTTAGGAATGAAAGCAAAAGGGAGACCCTCTGAATGTGCATCCCGATTCTCCAGTCTTCCTCATTCTGCCTCCACGCTTGGGCCCTCCCAATCTCACCTCCATCTGGACATTTCCTGCTCCTTTTCCAAAACAACTACTACTCCTTCTACTACCACTATGATGCGGAGTAAGGTAGGAATCTGCTCGGCTCTCCACCCAAAACAGGTCTGATGATATTACCGATCACACAGAAAACACTGCCTATTTCAGATCTGCAGTTCATCCCAAAGCTGCAATTACTAGTCCTCATTCTGAAGCCAGAAGCAGTGATGTGTCTGAATTCCAGGGAGATGATTGAATGGAAATGCTCACATCTGATCACCTCTCACATACAAATTACTGTGTATGCCAATCTGGCAATTACCTCAAAAGTAATAGTAAAAGCCATGCAATCAAATTTGTTATTATGGTTGCCTTCAATTATGGGAGGCAAGAACCTGAGTGCAGAAAATTTACTGAGGGGGAAAAATGAGTCTCTGTATCTATTTTAATTTTAAATCAAGTCATTTCATTTGGAAAATCCTTTTAATTTTGGAAAAGATTGTTGAAATGCCCGGCTAAGTAGAAGAAAATAATCAGCTTGTCTTCCCTGGCATTGCAAGGAAACTTTTACTGCACAGAAAACAAAACCTCAACTTCCACGCTTCTTCAATTGAATTCCAACAGAGAGGGGCTCTGAGTCCCTAATGCTTCTTAAAGGGACACAGAAAAATGGCATAAAGACTTATGAGAATGGCATAAAAATATGGTTATGTCCTCTTGTACAATGTGACAGAGAAAATGCCATCTGCTCGCTAAGCCCTACTCTGTGTTCTGCCTGGCACATAAGAATATGGTTGGCTCCTGAACAACATGGGTTTGAACTGCATAAATCCACTTATATGTGGATTTTTTTTTTGATAAATTCTGCAGAGTACCATAAATGCATTTTCTGTAATGATTTTCTGAACATTTCCTTTTCTCTAGCTTACTGTATTGTAAGGATACAGGATATGATGCACGTAACACTCAACATGCATGTTAACCGGGTGCCTGGATGTCTCAGTCGACTGAGCATCCGACTTTGGCTCAGGTCATGATCTCACTGCATCAGACTTTGTGCTGAGAGCTTGGAGCCTGGAGCCTGCTTTGGACTCTGTGTCTTCCTCTCTCTTTGCCTCTCCCCCATTTGTTCTCTCTCTCTCTCAAAATAAACATTAAAAAAATTTTAAAAATGCATGTTAATGGACTGTTTACATTGTTGTTGGTCAGGCTTCCTTCCGGTCAACAGCAGACTATTAGTAGTTAAGTTTTGGGGGAGTCTAAAGTTATACTTGGATTTCTGACTGCATGGGGGGTTGGGGCCCCTCACCCTTGTCTTATTCAAGGGGAAACTGCATTTCCCAGCATCCCCTGCAGTTCAATGGAGCCAGTGTAATGTGGATGGAAGTGAGGTAGACCATATTCAGGCCTTGTCCCCAAAACCTCCCACATGGTCCTCCACACTCCCCTCTGTCCTGTATGTCATCTGACAGGATGCAGGGGATTCTGGGAAAAGCCAGAAGACAGAGAAGCTTGAATCCCTCCAGGACTGTGAGGAGCAGAGCCTGCCCCACCCCACATCCCCTGCTGACCTGTATTGAGTCCCCATGACCTCCTTGTGTGAAGGAAGTTGTTACCGTAGGTGGCATATCCTAACTGAGCAAGTGCAAAATACACAGGAATCAGTTCTGCCGTCTATTTCTTGTGTTGAAGTCAGGCAATTCACTCAGTGTAAACTCTAATTGTTAACATATTAAAACAAGATAGATAAGGTCGATCCTTATTATTCACACATTCCAAATTCACTGATTCGCCTACTTGGTAAAATTCATCTGTAACCCCAATCTGATGCTTGTGGCACCTTCGCAGTCAATCAAGGACGTGTGCTGGGCGTCACAGGAAACACACATTCCGAGCAGAGCTCGAACAAGACGCTCAGCCTTCCTGTTTTGGCTCTCCCTACTGTAAACAACTGTCCTTTTCATGGTCCATTTGGTGCTATGGTTAGCTTCAGATTTTTGTTCTTTTTGGTGGTGATTCTACTGCTGAAAATGGACCCCCAGGTAGTGCTGTGGTGCTGGCTAGCATTCCTAAGCACGAGAAGGCCCTAATGGGCCTGACAGAGGAAATACATGTGTCAGATAAGCTTCGCTCACTTGTGAATTCATCATGCTACTGGCTGTGAGCTCAACGTGAATGAATCAACACTATGGATAAAATAATGTCTTTAAACAGAAACACACATAAAACAAGGTTACGTCTTAATCACTTGGCAAAAATATTGTGACCAGAGGGGTGCCTGGGTGGTTCAGTTGGTTAGGCCTCTGACTCTAGATTTTGGCTCAGGTTCTTATGATCTCACAGTTCATGAGATCAAGCCCCACATCGTGTTCTGCACTGACAGCATGGAGCATGCTTGGGATTCTCTCTCTCTTCCCCTCTCTCTGCCCCTCCCCTGCTGGTATTCTCTCTATCAAAATACATAAGTGAACATAAAAAAAAAATATTGTGACCAGAGGCTCAGAGGAACCTAACCCAATATTTCCTCGTAGGAACAATAATTCCATGGTTGCTAATTCACTGTTCCTGCGACTTTGTAGAATCCAACCACTGCAAATAAGAAAAACTTACTCTATTAGTGTCGTTAAGAGTTATCGTGAGTATTATACAAGATAATTATACAAGATTATACATAATGGAGTATAAAAATGTTGGCTATTACTTCCTTTAAAACTTCAGGTGCACACTAGGCCAGTGAAGTCACTTTATTTGCTCTCCACCCTACCTCAAATCCCTAGTGGAACAAAGATTTCCTCTTTTGCAATAGCAAGTAGAAAATTCATGGCAATAGTTCAAGTACTACTTTGTGTAAGAAAGGATAAGGGGATTTCCCCGATAACAAGATCTGGAAACCAAGTGATAGGTCTCAGGTACAAATGATTGTAGTGCTTTCCTTTCTAAATATCTACAGACCCTTCTTGCTTTCCAATGAGATTGATAATCCCATCAATAAGTGAAAGAATAAAATGTGTCATATTTATTTGGCAATTATTCAATATTAACTGTCATTGAATGAGAACGCCTTAATTCTGGAGGGGACTATGCTTGAGATAATGTCTACGCATCTCATGTTCTTCCACACTTTTTCTTACAGTGCTAAATCCTATCTCACAGACTTGAGAGAACTTCTTGTGTACATTGCTAGAGCATTCTCCAGTACTGTACAAATCAGAAGTCTGGAATTACTGCTTTTCTTTCAGAGACAAGAGGAACTAAGTCAAATACCCAATGCATCGCATGGCTAAAACCACATGGTTTAATGACAACAGGGAGGACTTGGTGAGTGTCCGTAATGCAGACAGTGTGTAAGTATCCCTCATTTTCACAACCTGCCCCCCCCCCACTAGACGGGCTCTGTTCATACCAGTGTAAGAACATGAAGTGTAGAAGGTTCAAAAAGCTTGCCTACCGTCACAGACCAGATGAGCCTCCAACTCATCACATGTCAGGTAAAGACACCACCAACCCGTTAGGTGCTTGGTAGGTGTATATGTAAGGGCAGCACCGCCATCATCCACAGACAGCACACAGCCAGGACCGGAGACTCAACACTAGACTTTTCAGATCCCAAGTCTACACTTTTTCTTTCTTTTTTTTTTTTTTTTAACCATACCTCCATTCTTCTGAGGAAACAGTGGTACCAGGCTAATACCGAGCATCCTTAATTAGACTAACAAAGTTTTCCTCCACCAGCCTTATATTCTCAGTCCACCCAACATTTTAAAAATGGAAGCATTCTTTTTAATGAAATAGTATATTAAATTAACACATGCAATTTGTTTTAAAAAATCAAATCCTATATTAAATAGCAAAACCCTATTATTTAAAAAGCAGTGTGGTGGGTTGGGGGGGTGCCTGGGTGGCTCAGTCAGTGAAGCATCCAATTCTTGATCTCAGCTCAGGTCTTGATCTCAGGGCCATGGGCATGAAGCCTACTTAAAAAAAAAAGAAAAAAAAAAAAACAGTGGATACTTTGTCCTACCCACCTCTAACCTTGTCACCACTACTTTGAAACAAACTCTGAGTCTTCAGAGAACTTTCTTCTGGGATTAATTCCCTATCTCCAAATACTCTACCTAAACAGACAGTTCTTGATGTATCAATTTCAGATACCTTTTAACTTCCTGCAACTGCAGAAGATTTGCTTTCTTACACTACATTCATCTCCTCAATATAGTTGTATTCATTTTTTTACATGTTTAGTTTTGAGAGTAAGCATGAGGGGGGAGGTCCAAGGGGAGGGGGGGCGGGAGAAAGAGAGAGAGAGGGCTAATAGCAGAGAGCCCAATGTGAGGATTGAACTCATGAACCATGAGACCATAACCCATGCCAAAGGTGGCCACTCAACCAACTGAGCCAAGCAGGTGCCCCACTATTCTTAACTTTGTTTAAATCAATAAGCAAAGTTCACATTACAATGAGTATATAAGAAGAGTTGAACTGTTCAGAGTAAAGCAAAGTATTGTGTTAAAATTAATTTCCTTTATTATGTAGGTTTTTTATTTTTTTGGTTTGTTTTACATAGCTTCCAGAAGTCTCTAATTGCATGTTTTTTTCCTCTTCCCTGGCTTTAGTTATCTTTATCTTACTTGAATTTTTTACAAGCTCTTTAAACATATCTAGTATTCCAGACTAGAGATGTCCTCTCCCCAGAGTCCACGTGTTCTCACCTCAGTCATCTCTGAAACTCTGCTGTTAGCTGGGACTTCCATCACTGCCCTCCAGAGAGATTTTTGCTGAATTCCTCACCTCCTTTCTTGGTTTTCTCTTTCATTCTGCTGAAGCACATTCCCCCAAATTTCTTCCAAAAAACACCTGAAGTTGTTAATTCTCAACCAGTCTTGCAATTCTGGTCACCTATGTCACCCCCTGGCAGCATCATACCTCAATCATCACCACATAGGCTTAATTCTGTGCCCGGGAAACACAGACTCTGTGATCTGCATTAGGCACAGAAAAGATTCTGCTCACAATCTCAATGCAAAAGGACCATGGCTGGCTGGTCACCTCTCAGCTCTGCTCACAACACAGCCTGCCAGGATTAGCAGATCATCCCCTAACATTGAAGAAATGTGTTTCCAAATTAGATTTAAGAGGTATCGCTTACCAAACTCTACTGATATTAGTAGATGGTAGTTAAAGGAACCCATCACATGTTTCTGAGAACAAAAGGAAATGCAAAAGTGGATGTCAAGTAACTAATCTGAGTAGTTGTGATGCTACTTCATATTATGCTGATACTTACACAGAGAAAAACAAAATGGCCAGTTGATATATTTGCCCAAAAGCTTCGGAAAATTTACCATATCGTACAGTGATAATGAATTGCTTAAAGTGTACATATACACTAGCTGATTTATTAAATAGCCTTATAATACTATAGTGCAAAGCAATGGAGAAATGCAAACAGGATTTGACGAAGAAATTCAAGTTATTATGTAGATACCTTTTCCCTCCAAAGATCACTTTCCAGCAATCATTGGATCATTGATTCGGTTTGGTATGAATCAACTGCACATCTCCAAGCAATTTAGGGATGAACAGCACATTCCTCCTCCGTAAGAGAATGCCTTTTATACTGGTGTGATTCTTGTTCTGACCCAGTACTTGAAGGGGCTTCCCATCCTTTCTAAATTGAATGTAAACCCTGAAACAGGTAATTGGTTTCTCTTAAACCACTTTAGCATCAAGAGCAGGAATGTAGAAATTATGATTTAAGTTATCGTAAGTTAAACAAAACCATACTAAAAGAAACTTGAGTCATTCATAGAAAAGTTAGCTCACTGAAGTCCTGTGATTCAGGTATTTGGTTGCTGCTCATCTAAGGATTTCCTAGATTGGACAAGTTGGGCTAAGACAGCTTTACACTCTCTGGTCAAAACTCACTGCAATCACTAGTACATGTCAAAATAAGTTGCTTGAGATCCATTTTCATGCTGACGGCTTATCTATACCAACAATTTCTCATTCAGCAGGCTCTTGGTGGTAACAGGGCAATGATTCTGAGAGCTGAAACCCAGGAGATCATCTTTAAAGGTCTAGGTGAAGTACAAAATTAATACCGAGCAGCAGCTTTCATACCGTATGGAACACATCACATGGGACCGCGGCTTCACATCGTCGTGTGATATTGACATCCACTGGCAAAGCGCGAAGGCTTTAAATTCTTGCTTCTATTCGTTTACGTGTCGTCATTTCCACCTACATTGCTGCACAGTAGGTTTTCGGTCAGCTTTAACATCCCAAATTTCTTTTTGTTCATGAGGGGAGCAAAAAACCACACATTTCTACTTTGTTTTTTGAGGTAATATGAAAGCGGCTATCAGGTGTAAAATTTAATTGTTCAGAAAATTAGGTTTTGTTACGCTGCATTGTTCCTTTGTTCATGCAGATCTCAAGGCGACCCCGGGTCCTTGGGTGTGGGAGGAGGAAACCTTACACTTCACCTTTGAGCGCCTCCCCTCACCCCTGCCCCCATGGGATCTTGCTTCCATGAGAGCCTTCCTGTGCAAAAAGGCGAGCTCGAGTAGAGCAAAGCTAGAAAGGAGCAAACTCATGACGACCATCGCCCACAAGAAAAATGGGAGAACAATACAGTCCAAAATATAAATGGGAGAAAAAAATCCGTTTTCTGCTAACAAACGTTAGGAGACATGGCTAGTTGCTCCCAAATAGCTTATATTCTAACTGACGCCTTTTCTTCTGTCTTCGGTGATTGCTCAGATTCGTAACTTAAAGGTAGTTTTAACATCTGGGAACAGTCCAAGGCATCTGGAGCTGGGTCTGGGGAGGAAGAGTCGCCTGGGGCGCTGTCAATAACCCCGGAGGCTGGAGAGTGCCCCTCCCAGGATGGCCACCACCATCCGCCTGCTCCCGACACTAGGATCCACCGCTTGAAGCTGCAGTTTTGACTCCGGAACCAGGCTTCCCCCGTATGCCCATCACCTAGTCACACAGCGTGGTGCACGCTGACAATTAATGCTGGCTAATAAACATCTGAAGGGGCGCCTGCGAGGCTCAGTCGGTTGAGCATCTGACTTCTGGTTTCGGCTCAGGTCATGATCTTGTGGTTCGTGGGTTCAAGCCCCGTGTTGGGCTCCACACTGTGAGTGCAGAACTTGCTTGGGATTCTCTCTCTCTCTCTTTCTCTGTCCCCCCCCCCCCCACTCACACTCTGTCTCGCTCAAAAATGAGTAAACATGATAACAAATAAGTAAAAAAGTAAAGAAACAAGCAAATAAACATCTGCTGAATCACTCTTCTGGTAAACAAAACAAAACAAAACAAAAACTAACAATGGTCCTGCATCTCTCTCCTCCTGCGTCTCATGTAACCTCTCTAGAACAGCACAGTTTCTACAGGTAAATCTGCCCGTTTGATCTAATCAAGGCATGGTCACAGTCTGTCTACATGCAACGAATCTCTGGCTTTTGCAACAGTTTTACTGGTGTTTTATGGGACCCTATTAAAAGCGCTCGCTCTTGACAACTCACCCTACCTCATCATCATTATCGTCACCAGCAAAGCTCGGCAATTACTGCATCCGCCCTTCCACCAGCCTGCTTAGCACCACTCTGCACTCACTGTTGATAATCTTCTTAAAAAATTTTAATGTTTTATTTATTTCTGAGAAAGAGAGAGACAGCATGAGTAGGGGAGGGTCAGAGAGAGAGGGAGACAGAGAATCCAAAGCAGGCTCCAGGCTCTGAGCTGTCAGCACAGACCCCGACGCGGGGCTGGAACCCACAAACCGTGAGATCATGACCTGAGCCGAAGTCAGATGCTTAACCGACTGAGCCACCCAGGCGCTCTGATAATCTTCTTAATAAGCCCGCAAGATAAATTGTGGGAAGAGCAGACAATCGCAGAGGCCCAGGGAACTGGGTCCAGCTCTGCCATGGGCTAAATATGTGACGTGGGATAAGTCACCCACCCACGCTGAGCCAGGTTTTCCAGCAATAAAATAGAGATTAAAAACCTCCAACCTGGCACGGCTGTCATGTATGTTAAATGCTATGCTTATTAGCAGGAACTTAATAAATAGCAGCCATCGTCATTATTCTGATGATCTTTTTTTAAGTTTTTTAGTGTTTATTTATTTTTGAGAGAGAGAGAGAGACAGAGTGTGAGCAGGGGAGGGGCAGAGAGAGAGAAGGAGACGCAGAATCTGAAGCAGGCTCCAGGCTCTGAGCTGTCAGCATAGAGCCCGACACGGGGCTCAAACCCACGAGCTGTGAGTGTGACCTGAGCCGAAGTCAGATATTTAACCAACTGAGCCACCCGTTACTTAACCAATCTGAGCCTCATTATTCTTATGGTCTTAAACATGCGTAAACTCGGGCTCCAAGATGTGAAGTCACTCACGTACCCGTCTGTAGGGCTGGCTCGAGAGCCCATGCAAAGTGGTTAACCAGATATGGACATTTCAGAGTGTCCAGCATCTTTTGTTACCACTGTTTGTTTAAACTTCACAGGATACCTGTTTGCCTCTAATTTCTCCAAAATAACATATTGATTATTCCCCATCTGCATCCTCAAAGGTGTCACCACACCAAAAGGAAGTCTGTTGTAACTGCCCCTTTCTGTGAAGCTCCTCCTACATTTCTCCAGGGCACTTGAGAAGATAGGCACCTGTCTACATATGATAGGTACCTTCTGTTTCCACAAAAAGCCCCGAAACCTGGGGAAGCAAATTAGCCAATAAAAATCTTAACTACTGAGTTATTTCCTTTAGGTCCACTATCATTTCATGTACATCCTAGACCTGAGTCCCTGCCTATCTCTACAATCTTATTAGTTGGGTAATGAGAAAGAAAATGATCAGCCATCTGGTTTAATCTTCTGGCTTTATATGCTATATCTGGAATGTACAGTGCTTCTCTAAGGTGGCCCTAGAGTTTTTCAAATTAATCTGTAATTCCTCTGAAATATTTCCTTTAAACCACAGAATCCTATCTTTTGAAAATCCTTGTAACTCATAATTCAGGGCTCTGCACTTCATAAGTGTTCTTGAGCTCAGCAGGCTCTCCATAAATATTTGCTGACAGTTCAATAAGCATTAGCTGATGATGGTAACCCGCTTTGAAAATATAAGCAAACTGTATCGAGATGCAGAGCGTGGGCACAGCCACATAATAACTCAAAAGGTTTCCCTGAAGCAGCCAACCCATGCTGGCTCACATGTTTTTTATGCTGTTTGCAATTCTCTCTCTGTCTCTATCTCCCATACCTGACTCCTTTACATCATTCAGGTCTCATTTCCAATGTCAGAAGGAACTTTCTTTGACTCCCTCTTGTCTGCCCACTTACTCTCTTTGGCAACGTTCCATGTTCTGTCCTCCACTGAACGTCTTAGTATCTGAAATATCTTTTTTTTAATGTTTTTTTTTTTTTAATTTATTTCTGAGAGAGAGAGAGACAGCGTGAGCAGGGGAGGGTCAGAGAGAGAGGGAGACACAGAATCCGAAGCAGGCTCCAGGCTCTGAGCTAGCTGTTAGCACAGAGCCCGACACAGGGCTCGAACCCACGAACCGTGAGATCATGACCTGAGCTGAAGTCAGATGCTTAACCGACTGAGCCACTCAGGTGCCCCAGTATCTGAAATATCTTATTCACCCATTCACTCACTGGTTTGCCCTCTTACCAGCTGTCTCCTCCAATCTCACAGCTCTGTGAGGGCAGGCTCCTCAATTATGGGTTAGCATTGGGCCCCCCCAACGACAAGGATGCACCACACACAGAGGGGTGCTACTCAAGCAATACGCGAATGAAAAAAGGGATGAATACATACAGCTGCTTGTATAGCTGTTCTCCACTTATGTCTCATAACTTAACCAAACTGTAACCCAGCACATGGGCAAGAGCCTGTCTCCGTTTATTTTATATCCCTTAAAGTCATTAGAGTAATTCTATGTACACTTTGAGTACTCAACAAATCTCTGATGAAAAGTGATTTGGGAAATATCTCAATGTCTCTATGAGTTAAGAATATTATTTAATGCCTGTGGTTCATATACTAGATGGTCAAACGTTTGAATGACAAAACCATTATTATCTGACTACTGCATCTCCTGAAGCCACTGGTAAGACAATCTGGAAGATGCTGGTCATTGATTTCCTGTGTGATTCTCCATTATTTCGACTGTGTTCGGCTTTCCCTCATTGTCTGTATCTGGCAAATGGACACATGGTCCAGTATTTGAAGCAATGACTTTGGGTTTCTGAAAGCATCTGCCGCTTACAGAAGCTCACTTACTTTTTTAAAGCACCGAGGGGCACCTGGGTGGCTCAGTCAGTTGAGCATCCAACTTCGGCTCAGGCCATGATCTCAGGGTTTATGGGTTTGAGCCCCGCATCGGTATCTGTGCTAACAGCTTGGAGCCTGGAGCCTGCTTGGGATTCTGTGTGTCCCTCTCTCTCTGCCCCTCCCCCACTCATGTTCTGTCTCTCTCCCAAAAATAAAAATAAAATATTAAGAAAATAAAACACCTAGTGAAGACACCCAAGACAACCAACCATCATGGTGCAGGGCATGTCTAGGCAAAAAAAAAAAAAAAAAAAAAAAGAGGAGGAGAATAATTTCAAATTCTCTCTAATAGGCACTAAGCACACATTGTAAATTACTTTTGGCCTCTACTGGTTAACTATTTTCACCATTAGTCAGAAATTTCATAATTCCCATTATTCCACTTTCCTGCTGAAAATTTAAACTTTATAATGAGGTAAAGAAATGTATTCTTTGATTATTTCTGCAAATGATTTGTTGGCACACTTTGGGATCTAGAAAACCATCTACTGGGCATTTAGTAGATATAAAGGCTTTCCACACATTGGCGGATTCTAACCTCTTTTTCCAGATTACACTAGATTTCTAGAAAAGCAGAGGTAAAGAAGCCACCCAATAACTATAGAGACAATCAAGCAGATACTACAAAAATGTGTAAAATAGTAACTACAGGGCAAAAATATTAAGATATAAAACTGATTATCTGCAAACTGGACATAAAATGGGAATTTCCTGATCAGCGGCAAATGTCAGCTAAATAGGTCAGAGGTAGAAGAAAGGTTATTCTGGCCTTAAATAAATACCACCTCAAACTTGGTTAAGATGGAACTCAACTGGTTTTTAGACCATCCAGGCCCATCACTTCCCCCCCACCTCTCTTAACAGACTAGGGGTTACAGGGAAGGCATTCTCCAAGGTAAAGGCCACCCATCCCTTTGGGGGTGCTCTGACCTTGTCCCGAGTGAGGGCTGTGCCCTCAGGCAGCCCCTTGAAGTGATAATGGGTACTTTCAGCAAGGGGAAACTGTACCTGACCTTTTAAATGCCTGAGAGCAACTTGAAAACTAGGTTTATCTAACAGTTGTTAAAAACCTGTGTTTGCGGCTTATAAAATGTTTTTTTTTTAATGTAGTACCAACTTTTTTTTTTTTTTACAAATAGTTTATTGTCAAGTTGGTTTCCATATAATACCCAGTGCTCATCCCCACAAGTGCCCTCCTCCATGCCCATCCCCCCCGCCCCATCAGTCCTCAGTTTGTTCTCAGCATTCAAGAGTCTCTCATGGTTTGCCTCTCTCCCTTTCCCCCACCATTTCCCCCCTTCTTCTCCCCCTTGTTCCTCCGTCAAGTTCCTCCTAATCCTCCTATACGTGCAAACATATGGTATTTGTCCTTCTCTGCCTGACTTATTTCGCTCAGCATAACACCCTCAAGGTCCATCCATGTGGCTACACATGGCCAGATTTCATTCTTTCTCATTGCCATGGAGTATTCCATCGTCTAGATAAACCACATCTTCTTGATCCATTCGTCTGTTGATGGACACTTAGGTTCTTTCCATGTTTTGGCTATTGTGGAGAGTGCTGCTATGAACATTGGGGTTTTTTATTTTGCTTTGATTTTGGGGGTTTTTTTGTTTGTTTTTTGTTTCGTTTTTTTGCAGATCAAACCAAAATTTTGCCCAAGCACTCAGGTGAGTTTACTGACCCTCAATTGGGGGAAACATGTAATCTACTGAATGCTAAAACTCTTTTAATGTTTTGGGCAAGGCTATTTTATTTTGACATAACTCTTTACTGTGGAGGGAGAAAGCGTGAGGGGGAAGAGGGAGAGAGAGGGGGACAGAGGCTCTGAAGCAAGGCTCGAACTCAGGAACTCTGAGATCTTGACCTGAGCTAGTCAACTGACTGAGCCACCCAGGTGCCCCTGGGCAAGGCCATTTAAAAGAATCTTCTCCTTATTTTCTGTTTTTGTTCAACATCATTAATGAAAGAAAAGGGACGAAGTCCCTAATTCTCTAAAATTAGAGATCTTGATCTTGAACAAATATGTGTATACTCATGTTGGTTTAGATGTATACACACACACACACACATACACACACACACACACAGAGAGAAAACAGAGTCCTAAAATTCCTAATCGAACATAGGTGGTTTTAAGTTATTTCTTTTTACTTTTAAAGGAAAACTCGTCTGTTCATACTCCTCAAGTCCTTCAATGGGTTTTCTTCTTTCAGAACGTTTTTTTTTTTTTTTCCTAGAGACGGTCATTGAAATGAATGAAAAATGGACAGGCTCGGCCAAGTGAATTCTTGGCTGTAACGTCCTTGGGAAGTGCTTTGTGGGTAGGCAGCTGAATGAGCTGCTATAAAAGTCACGGAGCTGGCATCTAATCGCTTCCGATTCTCTGTGCCTGGGCCACATCTCTCCTTTTTGCCTGCATAAGAAAAGTCAGGCTACTAACAGGGAATCAATGTTTTAATGTCCCATTTCCATTAAATACTGAATATGTGCTTTCGAATAAGAGTTTCTTTAACAAGGTTTTGTTTTTCTTCATGGTGGGAAAGATGGCCTACACCCACGGTGCCACCTTTTATTTATTATGATTCTTCCAGCTCTGATTTTTGCATACACAATGGAGTAATCTAGCACCAGTCTGCTACTCTTCTCCCTATTTTCTCTTGTCTCTTCTGTAGTAATAAGAACTGGATGTTCAGTGAGCTATACAGCCACTCAGCTACAGGCCTACATTCTCCAGCATCTCCTGCACTGAATGTGATCAGGTGACCAAGTTTCAGCCAAAGAGATATGCAACCTCCAAGAAGCTTCCTTGTGGGGACAGAAGATTGCCCTTTTTGTCTCTCCCTCTCTTCAACTGGCTAGAATGCAGATATGTTGTGATGGCTGGAGCTCTAGCAGCCACATTGGACCATGAGGTAGAAACTTAGTAATCAGAGTTGAGAGCAGAGAAATAGAATCTTGGGTCCTTGTAGCATGGTGAAGACGTCATACCAACCTTGGACTACCTACCTTTGGATTTCTTTTATCTAAAAAAGAAACAGACTATCTCCTGGAAGCTACTATTATTTTAGGCTTTTGTTCACTGTGGCCAAACCCGATCATAACTGATACAAGCATTCTCCTTGGGCTTTCTTGCCAATCTTTCTAACACATTCTATTCTCTAATTCATTTATACTCCGCTCTAAAAAGAAAGGTTCTCTAAATTCCATCAGGCATATTTTTACAAAGCCATTAGCTAAATTCCTTCATTCCACAAATCTAAACGGCAAACATAGATTATCTTAGAGTGATCCTGGTACAACCCCAGAAGAATTTATCCTGCCCAGAACGGAAACAACAAAGTAGAGACTCTGATGGTGGTATTCTGAAATGTTCTATCCACTTCACGAAAGCCTCATAAGCCAGCAAAACATTGTTTCTGAGAACTAAACACATCAGGCTCACTAAACTATGAACCAGAGAATTAGACTCACTGTCTGAAGACAGTGTGTTTGCTTCCAAAGCATTACCTTCAGTGAAATCAGTCAGTCAGAGGCCTGTTGGCTTAAACCAGCTCCTTCGACAATGTGCTTAGTCTCAATGCAGTTTATAAACTCCGGTTTTAGGTTGGTGGGCAGATGCCAGACTTACGAGCTGTAAGTCTCTGCTCATTTTGTTGTGTTGCTTATACAACTCCTATTGCAAATTAGTTTTGCAGATCATGCTCAGAGCTTCACACATAAGCTAGTTCTGTTTCAACATATTACCAGGCTACTTATTCTCCGTATGGCCCAGAAACAACCGGGCGCTTCTATTGCTACTGTAACTGTGGCTTGGTCCAGCTGTCTACCTCTGCCATTCAGGAGACTTAGGACAGTCTAGGAGATGGCATTATTATCCTGCCAGTTAGCCAAGCAAAGCCACGTGGTACAAAGCAGGTTTTTAGAAGCCGCAAAAATTTCTTGTAATACTATAACCGTGCAAAATGATAACTTGTAAACCTGCATAAGCCGCCAACTTATTTAATGACATGACAATTAGGAAAGCACCATGACACGATTAGTTGCATTTTGTATGAAAGAGAATAGTCTTTAGGGATTTAACTGATATAATGTATAAACAGAAGATACTTTCCTCACATTCCCAGAAATCCCGAAAGTTGGCTGTCTCTGAGGTTTAGGAAAGCTGAGAGCATTCTCCAATTTGTCTCTTACAACCACTTTCCTGTACCAACTACTATAGGACTTAAACCCAAACGAATAGCCAGAGAGTGTTAACATCGTTTCCTTCTGTTTTTTATTAGAATACAGCTTCCAAACATGTCCCCAGGCACATTGGTGTAATGTCTTCTCTATGTATGGCTAACTTCCTAGACGCCTGACCAGACATTTCCATATGGCCATCCTAACAACTAACACCATTCACTGCATACTCCATCATGACAGTGCTCTGTGCACTTGGATGTGCAGAGAAAGGCCCACAGCACACTAGCCCACGGCCCTGTGGAGCGATGGTCTGACCCACTCAATCAATTCATGCACTCACACATGAGTCAAGCACTTAGCCTAGTACCTAGCATGTGGTAGGCTCAGCATTACTGTCACTGCCATTATCACCACCGATTTCCTCTTTTGTAAGAGCCATCAACTAAGAAAACAATAAATGGCAATATATCACCAACCACCTGATAGCAAACAATGAATCTACTAAAATGATGGATATAAAAATGCTTTTAAAGTCCTAAGGGTGGTTTTATCAATAGTGATATGTCCCCCTACCTCCTTCTGGGAGCAATCTAAAGTTCCATTTGACTTTGTGTAACTATTCCCATAGGTCTCCATGTCCTTTGTTATTAAAAAGTCTTTCCAGGGGCACCTGGGTGGCTCAATCAGTTGAACGTCTGACTCTTGATTTTCGCTCAGGTCATGATCTCCTGGTTTGGGAGATCAAGCCCTGTGCTGGGCTCTGCTGTGAGCACAAAGCCTGCTTGGGATTCTCTCTCCCCCTCTCTCTCTTTGCCCTTTCCCTGCTCACATGCTCACACTCGTGCACCTGCTCTCTCTCTCTCTCTAAAATAAATAAATAAATATAAAAATATAAAAAAAAGTCTCTACAGCCTCTATAGCAAAATGAAAAATTAAATTGAAAAGTCTAAGGGACAGTACAAAGGTAAGGTGCAAGGGACAAGGGACCCCTGTTATGGGAACATCCAAGTCCCCACTGTCAGGAGGGGCCGGCTGAGCACTACGTTCACGGACGGGAAACCTTCCGACTGAGCCAGCCCTGCCCAGTGCTGTGTCTCCCCCACTCCCCCAGCTCAATGGCAGAGTCTATCTCTTCCTGACTGTCAGCTGATCTGGGGATGCTAAGGTGCAGTGCAACTGCAGTGCAAATCATCACAGATCTTCCAAAGCTGCACTATTTCACAAAGGCCATGAGAGTTGTGCCACACATCTGCTTGGATCACAGCAAAGCCAATGACAAGACTGAAGCTTGATAACGACTGACAGGGTTAAAGCTGATGCAGACGGGCAGGAAGCTTGCTTCCAGAGAGGACGACCCAACTCTTGGGCGGCCCTCGGGACACGGTGGCACCCTGACAACTGCTGCAGAAATGACCCCCTTTGGAACCAGGCAGGGCAGGGGCACCTGGGGGCTCAGTCAGTTAAGGGTCTGACTCTTGATTTCAGCTCAGGTCACAATCTCACGGTTCATGAGTTCGAGCCCCGAGTCAGGGGGCTGATGGTGTGGAACCTGCTTGGGATTCTGTCTCTCTCTCTCTCTGCCCCTCCCCTACTTGCTCGCTGTCTTTCAAAATAAATGAAAATAAACTAAAAAAAAAAAAAAAAAATAGAACCAGGCAGTGCAAGGTGAAGAGTGAATCGTGTTATTACCTAATTCCAGAAATATTAGGAGGAACTTCGACACGGTGACTGTCTGCTGGGGCCACCACAGCATAACAGCACAGGATGCGGGGACCTAACAACAGAAGCTGATATGCTCACGGTTCTGGAGGCCAGCCATCCAAGGGCAAGGTGTTGGCAGCTCTGGTTTCTCCCGAGGCCTCCCTCCCCTCACTGTGTCTTCACACGGCACTCTCATGTCTCCGTCTCTTCTTATAAGGATATCAGTCCTATTGGATTAGGGCCCGACCTAATGCCTTCACTGAACATTAATACCCCCTAAAGGCCATATACGATCACACTGGGGGATAGGGCTTCAACACAGGAATTCTTGGGGGGCACAGTTCAGTCCATAACAGCCACCAAAACCTAGGGAATAACAGAAAGTCAAGGGTAGCTTCCAAAATCTTGCCTTCCCAGCTATCAGGACAATAGACAAGAACTCAGTGTATTACACTTTTGCTCAAGAGGAGGAGAGAAGAAAAGCAGATGGGAGAATTCTGTATTCAGTTATATGAAATTGTTACAAATATGTAAATTGTATACACACACATATACACAAATAGTTACATTTAAGAGGTAGTTGAATATATGGGGCCTAGAACCCAGGTAAGGTTATCTGCCCAAATGTAGGTAGGTAGGTAGGTAGCTAGGTAGCTAGCTAGCCAGCTAGCTAGCTAGACAGACAGACAGACAAGATAGATGGTCGGATGGATGGATGGATGGATGTGAATGGGTAGGTAGGTAGACAGATATAGACAGAGAGACAGTCAAGATAGATGATTCAATAGATGGATGGTCGGATGGATGGATGGATGGATGGACAGATAGGTACAGAGATAGATAGATAGGTAGGTAGATACATACATATATACATTCATAGACAGTCAAGATAGATGGCCGGATGGATAGACAGATGGTTAGATGGATAGATGATAGATAGATAGATAGATAGATAGATAGATAGATAGATAGATAGATTTAGAAGTTATTAGTGTTATTTGACACCACAGGAGTGGCAGAGATGACCCAAGGAGAGTATAAAAGAAGAGGTGGCCAAGATAGACCCACATTTAAGGGATAGAGAAAAGGAGTCAGGAGAGAAAAACAATAACAGAAAAATAGGAAATATTCAGGAGACAGTTAACAAGGAAAAAAGTGGAAAGGAACAAGTCTTCAAAAAGGAGATGATGTCTGCACAGAGTTGATCCACAGCTACTGAAATCAGGGAAACATCAGAACTAAGAACTCCTCAGGTGGCTTCCAAAGGTAGAGTGAAACCCTGAAACATCTGTGTGATTTATTTACAAAACTGGGCTGGGGTTTATTCTTGGTAGGTTGGGTAGGGGTTAACAAACCAGAGGTGTGCTCACAGCCAGCTCTCAGTTTAATGACACATCAGGAGTCCCCTCATCCTTAGCAGGACTAAGTACCATGCTTAATTCTGGAGGATTCCAAATGAAGGGTCACTCTCTCACCTTTTGGACAGAGCACAGAGAGGTGTAAAATAATCTCCTAATGCTCCTGAGAATCAGAAACGTATTCTCTCGTGCTTGTTCATTATATAAATCTGTAGAAGCACTTTCCTCTATTACTACAGAGAGTCCAATATGGACAAACAGTAAGTTCTGTAGTGAAAATCCTCTACCAAAAATAATAGTGCAATAAAACCAGACCACTTAGCAATTTTATAATAACTCTATTATAATAGGTTGTTTGCAGAGAGCAGCTACACTTTTGGTGAGTGTACCATGACATACACACTTGTGGAATCACTATGTTGTACATCTGAAACTAATGTAACATTATGTGTCAACTATACTTCCATTAACTAAAACAACAACAACAACAGGTCTTTTGTAATAAAACATTTAAAGCTGTGAGCGTTTTAAATGACTTTACAAGAGGTAAAAACGAAGCACAACCAAAACAGCAGTTTAGAGGGTTGACTGAATCTGAGCCCACTATCTATACGATCAATCATTAATGAAGCTAACTGTTTCAAGTTTATCACGCAGTGGCTGATTTGGGCATATTACATGGATGTGGAAGAGGTCTTTATGGCTAAAATTAGGTGAGCCATCTGGCAATTCTCAGTTGCCTCATCCAAGACTTCCAGCTTGGGAATCATCAGAGTAGAAGCAATAGTGCCTGCTATAAGCACAGCACACGTGGACAATATACAATATATACACTGTCCCAAGGATAGAGCCCCCTGAATAGGTTACAACTGTTAGGCCCAACTGGTTACACTGTTGAGGAAGAAGCTCTCTTGAATAAGCAAGTTCCTTCCAAAATAAATCTCCTTCTCATTCCTCACTTTTTCCTAGTGACACACACATATACACACAGAAATGATGATGATGATGTAAAAGTAAAACAATGGCATGACTCTTGCACAATAATGTGATGGAAGGGATCAGAAGAATCCTGTTTTTTTAAGTTTATTTATTTATTTTGAGAGAGACCAAGACAGCATGAGTGGAGGTGGGGCAGAGAGAGAGGGAGAGAGAATTTCAAGCAGACAGTGCATTAGCAGCACAGAGCCTGATGCGGGGCTCGATCACACAAAACTGTGAGATCATGACTTGCGCCGAAACCAAGAGTCGGACGCTTAACTGACTGAGCCACCCAGACGGCCCCAGAGGAATCCTGTTTAATTTAATTTCACCCTTACTACTTGTATTAGAAATGCCAAGACCACTGTTTCTTCAAATTGTGTGATGTGGGGAAATTTTTATTTATTCAGATAAATGGGGATGTTGGCACAATATGGTAAAAAGATCTGACACCCATACAACATATATATCATTACTATAAATCCAAAGGCAGAAAAAAACAAAAACAAAAACAAAAACCTTGTATTTGCTTTGTGTATGTTCGTTTGCTTCAGATGCAAAGCTCCTGCTTAGAGTTCATTACTATCTCAAGGTGTCTTCAAGTTCTAGACACACACATACACATGCACTAGTCCTGGCTCATTTTACTATCAACAAAAAGGTCAAACAATCGTCTTTTATGTTTTAGACACAAGTGAAGGGTGTTTTTGTTTGAGTATCGGATCTACTGGTGACGTCACCGCAGCCCTGGGACTGACTCACCAGCTAAATAAGCTTGCTGCGACACCAGGGGAATATCAGCCATTCTTTTCTCCAGGAGTTACAGTAAACAGACACTATTTCTACTTGTTCTTACTTAAAGGTGATGGCGCATCTTGGGAAATAAATTCTAAAGATTTGAAAAGCGTGACAACTTTATGTCTGCTTTAGAAACGCTTTGTACATATCTAACCACGAGTAAATTCCTATTGTGGATCATTACATTGCATGATAGCTGCTTCTCGTCCCCAGTCTGCTCATTCACGCCTTCCAGCTCCGAGGCACCTGACCATAAACCTGCTTGAGCTGGAGTAAGAGAAGGAGCTTTCTCAGGTCCTCTGCCTCCATGCCAAACTGCAGGAGATGCAAGAAAGGAAACAAACGGTCATCCAGACCCAGGGTCACTGAAACAGAACTGGTGACACCTTGAGTTAAGTAAGGACCGATGCCCCAAACTGTGATGTCACCGTGTTAGGTCTGCACCTGGCCCTGACCGATCACCTGGAAAGCACCAATGCTTTGGAAGCATCCTCTCCCCACAAACACGCACCACCGAAAAATAAGCAACGAGATGCAGGGCCATCAGTTGACCTCTAACTGTTTGCCTGGTGCGCACCAAAATAATCTGTCATTTAGAAATGCGTGCTTTCACATGCGTCATGGTCTTCTTTCTGACCTACGGCACATCTTTTATTCTTCCAAGCTTAAGGGCTGGCCTGCACCTTGTCTCAGGGCACGCCAGCACACACCCTGCAGAAGAGTTACAAAGAATGTAATGGGCTCACACCCATCGTCTCCCTGTTCTAGCTGGGTACCGTTGGTTACCTGCAGGGCCCTCGCCAAAGGCTCTCAGGAGACAGTCCTGCGACAAGCAATTAACACACTCTACACAGCTCCAGTGTCGGCCCCCAGTGTCCCCCCTCTCTCTTGCTGGATGCCCTCTCATTTGGATGGCGATGTGTAGTCCTGCTTTAAACCACCGTATAAAACCCTGAGGGCCAAAGGGCGAATCATCACGTCACTACTACGTAAAAGCTGCTTGGGCTGGGGGAGATGGCACTAAGGACGGCACGAGAAGGGCCCAGTGTCCAGAAAGAGACTGCCCCCCCCACCACCAATTCTGATTTCCAGCTAGGTGAGTACCTCTGTGACCCAGGGAAAGTCATTTAACCCCTCCAAGCCCTAATTTGGTCAGCTGTAAAATAGAGACTGTAAGTACAGCTGCCCCCAACAGGCTGTCCTGGGGATTACAGAGGATGGCACGTGACAGTTCTTGACGCAGAGCCTGACTGATCATGGTGAAGGCTGGATACTCGCCATTATCGTTTGTGTGAATTCAACCTCCTGAGGACACCCATGAATGAGTTTCATAAACTGAACTATTTATAGACATTTACTTGAGTTCCTCAATTAAAGCTCTTATTGGTTTCTAATCAATTTAAATAAAATATTTAGAACCTGGCACAGCACCTTCGCCCTGGTTTGGCTCTTCTCCTAGGGAGGCCTCTCCACATCTCATAACCTCAGGCTGCTGAATCAAAGTTCTTTTTTTTAAAAAAAAATTTTAATGTTTTATTTATTCCTGAGAAAGAGAGACAGTGTGAGCAGGGGAGGGTCAGAGAGAGAGGGAGACACAGAATCTGAAACAGGCTCCAGGCTCTGAGTTAGCTGTCAGCACAGAGCCCGATGCGGGGCTCGAACCCACAAACTGTGAGATCATGACCTGGGCAGAAGTCAGACACTTAACTGACTGAGCCACCCAGGTGCCTCTGCTGAATCAAAGTTCTTTTTTTTTTTTTAAATGTTTTATTTATTTCTAGGAGAGAGAGAGAGAGAGAGAGACAGCATGAGCAGGGGAGGGTCAGAGAGAGAGGGAGTCACAGACTGAAACAGGCTCCAGGCTCTGAGCTGGCAGTCAGCATAGAGCCCGACGCGGGGCCCGAACCCACGAACCGCGAGATCATGACCTAAGCGAAAGTCGGACGCTTAACCGACTAAGCCACCCGGGCGGCCCTGCTGAATCAAAGTTCTTATTCCTACCTTCTCTCAAAGAAAAACATTCTTCTCTATCTCTTCTTTTTTTTAATATTTATTTATTTTTGAGAGAGAGCGAGCGAGCGAGCATGAGCAGGGCGGGGGCAGAGAGAGGGAGACACAGAATCTGAAGCATGCTCCACGTTCTGAGCTGTCAGCACAGAGCCCGACGTTGGGCTCAAGCCCAAAAATGGTGAGATAATGACCTGAGCTGAAGTCCAACGCTCAACCGACTGAGCCACCCAGACCCCCCTCTACCTCTTAATGAGGAACATCCTAAGATGGAGGGCCCAACTCCAATGTTCAGAGTTTAAATGTAATGCTTGCTCCTGGTTACCTGCGTAGAACTATTAAATAGTGACCTCCCTCATCTGTGTTAAAGTGCCCAGGACGTCAGAGGGTCATAATGAAAATATTTCATAATTTCTGGAATGGTGCCAGTTGCGTCAGTCCCCGTGGCATCCATGTACACAGCTCTTGCAGAAGGAAGCGGCCTTACGTGACCGTGTCGGCTCCACCTGCCGGCCGGCCATGCTCTCCGGCGAGGGGTGGGCTGTGCAACGACATGGCCAGGGTCACGGGCTACAGGCCTGGGTCACGGGCTGTAGGCCGGGGTCACGGGCTGTAGGCCAGGGTCATGGGCTGTAGGCCTGAGTCACGGGCTGTAGGCCAGGGTCACAGGCTGTAAGCCTGTCTCTTTAGAATCTGGACAGGAAAATACTGAAAGAGCAGGAAAGGGGCAGGCAAGAAGAAAAGTGCTAAGTATCAGAGGGACTGGGAGACCAAGAGGCAGGGGAGAGGGTCCCCCGGGAGCCAGAGATGCGCAGAGAACGTGGAGAGGGACGAGAACCGAGCAGGTAGGGAGCATGTGCGGTGGAAGCGGAAAGAAAGGCAGGAAGCCAGCTGGCAGCGATCACCCAGGCAGAGAGGGCTGCTGGGTTACATTCCCCCGCAGCCTTCAAGTGAGGATGCAGAAACACCTGCCGCTGTGGGCCCCAGACCTGCAGCCCTGGATTCAGAACAACGGCTGAAGCTCCCGCCTTTCAGAGGCCCAGCTCCTGGGTGTGTTTCTGTCCGGACAGCCCAGAGGCCCACAGACAGCCTGCGGGTGTTGCCAATGCTACGGACACACGGGCCTTTTACTGCTGTCACTTAGTCCTCAAAACCACTGAGTCCCCAGGCTGCTTCTATTCCATGCGTTTATAACATACAGTTTTGTATTTCATTACCACATTCTTTCTGGCCGACGTCACACCACCGCTCGATAAAAGTCCTTCTTTATGGCAGCATTCATTCATCTTAAAGAAATGAAGGTGCCGCACGCCTGTTCTGCCCCCTGTCAGGGGTGATGCTGGGCAGCCGGGAATGAGCTCCGCGGGAATATCTTTACAAGCGGGCTCTCCTGCCATGAGGCCGCGGCTCTGCGTGCAAACAAGTCCCCGGGCCCTCAGCGGGACGTGGTGTAGGCAGAGCCATCTGCTTGGAAAGCGTGCTATTTCCACCTAATGGCCTGCCCTAAGCTAGGCCATCTCTTGATCCAAAGGGCTGCGTCCTATTATGTTTTGCACAGCTCTATTTTCATTATTTCAGGAAATACCAAGTACATTGCATTTTATAGTCTAAAAAGTACTTTCAACCAAAAACCAAAACTTACTTTTAATATGTTCCCCAGGCCTGTAGAGAATACCTTTTTTATGCAATTGTATAAACATACAAAGATTCAAACATTAGAAATATGCAAAATACACACACACACACACACACACACACACACAATCCTGCTGTGTTTTCCTTCAGGAACAAAAAGACATGAGGGAAAATCCAGCCTTCTATTTGTCTTCAAGAAATGTAGTTTAATCTGGGACATTCAAAGGGACAATTGGGTCAGCTATTATGCACCATAATCTTGGGCAAAATGCCAAGCAAGCATTTAATTTGAAAAACCGCCCTGGAATTCTGATTTTTTTTTTTAACTTTTAGAAATCTTTAGATTTGCAGCGGTATCGATTAAGCAGTTTCAGATGACATTTCAGACATTACAGGGTCTAATGGGAAAATGTGTATGGTCTTTTTTGGGTGGATTTTTCTTTCATTTTTTGGAAAATTTTTGTACTGAAAAATGTCAAAGCTGTGTATAACTTCAGAAACTACACAGGCCATATATCCTTTAATTTATCGGTTGTTAACATTACTTTTGCACTACTTTACCTCCCTCTCCCTAAATATATCATCATTATTACTGCTGGCCCATTTGAGTGTACGTTGCAGACATCATGATCCTTTACGCCTAGATACTTCAGTGCTGATCTCCTAAAAATGGTGATGGTCTTCAATATAATCTACATTGGCTTCAATAGTGTCTCCCCCAAGATATCACATTCACCTGGACCCTCAGAATGTGACCTTATTTGGAAACAGGATCTCTGTAGATGCAATTAGTTAAGATGAGGTTATTCTGGATTGGGGTGGGGCCTAACGCCAATGACTGGTGTCCTTATAAGGCTATGTGAAGACACAGACACAGGGAAAATGCCATGTGATGGCAGAGATAGAGTGCATGGAAAGGCAAGGATTGCCAGAAACTGCTAGAAGGTGGAAGAAGCAAGGGAAGACTCTTCCCTAAAGCCTCCCAGGTGAACATGACCTCCTGACACCTTGCTTTCAGACTTCTAGCCTCCGGATCTGTGAGAGAATAGATTTCTGTTGTTTGAAGCCACCTCGTTTGGGGTACTTTGTTAAAGCAGCCCCAGGGAACCAACACATAATCCCAATCCACAGACAAAGTTTATTTAGGATATTTAACACCGAGAGAATGCTAATATCTAATAGATAGCCTGTATTTAAATTTCATAAGTGTTCCCAATAATGTCCTTTATAAAATATTCTTCCCCAAACGAGGCTTCAACCCAGGATCACACACTGCATTTAGTAATGTCAAGCGTCCAGTCTCCTTCGATTGGACTCAGTTCTTCATTTCACTGTCCTTCAACAAGCTGATAGTTTGGGTTAAGTACCCGCCCGTTGTTTGTGGACCAAAGTGCACAGTGTAAGGTCCCCATCATACATGCATTTTCTTTTACTGCTGCTTTGCTGTGCATGGTGCCACTACTACCAACCTCCTTGTTTTTCCATGCATCTCCTTACTCTTTTAAAAATCCTACCCCTCATCGGGGCGCCTGGGTGGCTCAGTCGGTTAAGTGTCCGACTTCGGCTCAGGTCATAATCTCACGGTTCATGGGTTTGAGCCCCTCATCGGGCTCTGTGCTGACAGCTCAGAGCCTCGAGCCTGCTTCGGATTCTGTGTCTCCCTCTCTCTCTGCGCCTCCCCTGCTCACACTTTCTCCTCTCTCAAAAATAAATAAACATTTAAAAAAATCCTACCCCTAAATAACAACCGGAACTAAGGCCTACTCCCACCATGAATCTTTACTTGCTCCTAGTCAGGTCATTGCCCCCGGTTCTCGAATTCTATCATAGTTACTGTCTCAAGAGTTCATTTGACAACCAGTGACTTTAGTGTCATCTGACTTTTCATACCTATGTGTCGTATCTTACCAAAATCTCCTTACAGCTAGCACTATGTCCTCAACACACCATCGCTTGAATTTAATTAACATTTTCAGTAACTTACTATACAGTTAAGCACCTGGAACTCTCACGCACTGACTTTTCCTCCTTGCCTTGGATAGAACGTGGAAGAAAGTAATAAAAAGTGGATCTTTCCATCTCAGAAAAGGCAGTAATTAGAAATCAGTAATTATTTCCATAAGAACAATTATTCTTTCAGGTATACAGCTGATGTTTGCTCATTAGGAAAATGCACTCCAGAGAATAGACTATGACTCATAAATAATAGCTAAGGTAGTTTTATTATCAGCTATTGTATTCAAAAGCAATACGATCCTGTTCATCAGAACAAGGCAAATGAAGCAAGTAGAATCAAGCCTCACTAATTTGTATTTACATTAATAAAAACCCATCTAACCAAAATAGAGAGAAATCCGATTTATAGAATGTTTCTGAGGAAACACAGTTTAATTCTTTCAAGTATAGAGAGTTATTTTTTAAAACCAATTCGAAACGGATTGCTCTAGTGAGATCCTGCTTTACTGAGTATATAAGAAGGATCTGTAATTAGCATGTCACAGCCAGGGACATGAATCAAACAGAAAACTAATTTAGTGCAAGAGCAAACCTGAGAAGGCACGGACATTCCAGCTTCTTTCCAGTTTCGCACTTCCAGAAAATATGAAGCCAGTTCATTAGGTGGTTTTGGTTTTCCTTTTAAAAGTGAATTAATAGTTCAATTTTATTTCAAAATGCGGTTCAATTTCTTAGGTCAGAGGAAGCCTCAGCAGTGTAGCCTGGGCCCTGGCCTCAGCCCGGCTGCCACTGCAGGCTCTGTGTGACAGAGTGTCATGTGCTGGATGACATGTCATCTTGCTCCCCTTCTGCTTCTGTTCACTCTATTCCTATCTCCGCAGGCCCTTCTTCGTCAATATACAAAAGTAAGCATCCCGGCAGCCCTGTTTAAATTAGCACAAATAACTCAGTCTTCTGACCTGGTATGGATTGTTTTTTCCTTCTACGATCCCAAAGCATCTCCAGGACGCTGATCTTACTTTTCGAAACGTGCATACATGGCCTACGAAACAGTTCTTTCTGATCTGTGAACAGATTTCAGTAATAAGTCCTACAGAGGAGTAAACACGAAGTCACATGCAGTTACATAAGTATTGAGCCTCTATCCTCTTTGGTGTCTAGTTATGCATACCTTCACCTTCAACAACTGTCGTTTACAACCTTCCAATTAAATCAACCCAGTGAAGATTTCCTGTCTCCACAATTTCAAGATCTACTCTGACTGAGCAGGTACAACATTTGCCAATGTTTTAATAATGCTATGGGTGTGGTCCTGCACGAGTCTCTCCTATCTTCAAAAGAAAAATCAAATGGAGAGGACTAGCATGTCAAACATAATGTCTACCACCTTCCTCCTCTAGGAAGTTCAAGGCTAAGTGTCTCAGTCTAACCCAGGCTGTTCATGAACAGCCAAAGCCCTTCAAGAGATATCCCTACATATTCCACTACGATATCCCTACATCGCCCCAGGAGACACCCATCACAACAACAGAAGACAGTCTGAAGCACATGTTGACCTTTCATTGGTCTATGGCCCTGTACACAGGACTCGACTCTGCTCCAAGCTCAGTGGGCCCATAAGAACCCTGGACAGGCTTGTTACACAGTCTGCATCCTAACACCCATTATTGAAGGAAGATGATCAAGAATGATCTCCCAGAGGATCAGAAAACATTTCAGTGTGTAAACTCAGAATGTGTTCTTGCTCTCTCTCTAACTTGAACTTAACGGATTTAAAATCACTATGGAGGACAGAGAAGGAAGCAGTCTTCAGACGGTAGGTTTGTCATTCGCTGCTCACACAGACAGTCAGGGACTCACGGCACTGCCGTTGGGAGGAACAGCTTCAGTCTGAACTCTAAACTCAGAATCATAATTTGGAGAAGTAGTCAGTCCTCCTGTATGAACTGGCTTAGAACCAGCCTTCCATTTAGGGGTACCTTTTGCAACTAATTTATGGGGAGGGTTTTGCAGGAACTAAAATTACACATGTGAGCTAATAAAACTTTTTCAATGGTTGAAGTGAGTCATTAATCCTGTTCTGAAACTGTCCTGGCTAAATTCATCACCATGTTTTCATGCCCCAGTGAAATTGTTTTTACTGAGGTGTGCTTCGGAGAAATCCCCTCAGCTTAGACTGATGGAAGCTACAAGGAATGGCCACATAAACTTATTCTGGGGGCGCCTGGGTAGCTCAGTCAGTTAAGTGTCTGACTTCAGCTCAGGTCATGATCTCACGGTTCGTAGGTTCAAGCCCTGCATCCAACTCTGTGCTGACAGCTTGGAGCCTGGATCCTGCTTTGGAT
The DNA here is from genome assembly GCF_003009895.1 of Hyaena hyaena. Taxonomy (NCBI): domain Eukaryota; kingdom Metazoa; phylum Chordata; class Mammalia; order Carnivora; family Hyaenidae; genus Hyaena; species Hyaena hyaena. Next base: position 4,351,523 of record NW_024080668.1, on the reverse strand, counting down.
TCTGTGTCTCCCCATCTCTATGCCCCTCTCCACTCAAACTCTGTCTCTCTGAAAATTAAACATTAAAAAGTTTTTTTAAAAATTAAAACTTATGTCATAAATGATTATTCATTAAAGCCAGTATCAGGACATCATAATACGAAAGCCTAACTTTGAGGAGAAGTGTACTGACCCTCCACTGAAAATGTCATTTTGGGGGCACCTGGGTGGCTCAGTCAGTTTGAGCATCTGACTTCAGCTCAGGTCATGATCTTGTGGTTCATGAGTTCAAGCCCCGCGTCAGGCTCTACGCTGGCAGCTCTGAGCCTGGAGCCTGCTTCAGATTCTGTGTCTCCTTCTCTCTCTGCCCCTCCCCCACTGTGTTCCTTCTCTCCCTCTCTCTGTCTTTCTCTCTCTCTCAAAAATAAATAAACATTAAAACAAAGAAAAATGTCATTATTTACATTCAGAACCCCTGGTGATGAAAGCATACTGAAACAAGAGTATGAAGAAGAGAAACTTTCATAATATTCATTAACTCTAAATCTCCATTATTTCATTTACTAAGTAAGAAAGAAAGAAAAGCTGTCAAATTATGACATAATAATGCCTTATCGCTTCAGATTTTTATTTTGCACCTATTAAATACAGATTTTAATTAATCATGTTATCACCTTTGCCCTGAAGTACAAAGGAAAATACCAGAAAATGAATGACTTAAGTATGCCTAACCCTTCACATTCAGAATCCAGCTCTGAATTTATGTTTTGATTCCAAGCATTCAGGTCCCGCGTTCTTCCACACGATGCAATCTCTGCACACTGACGGCTCAACATTCCGTAACAGGGCTGCACTACTGTCTGTGGGATTTCCTTTCACGCCACGGATACCCATATGCTGTGAATTATGCTGCTGGTGCTCTGGCCGCTCACGCGTGCGCAGGCAGTCACACGTATATCACAACCGCTGCCTGGGAAAAGCACTTGCAAGACTTCACGGACCGTCAGAAGCAATCCTCTTACCAGAACTGGTAAAGCGGAAACCCGTGCATCTCAGAATCCATAAAATATTGTAGCTTTGTGACCTTGTGCAAGCCCCTTAGCCCAGACCCCATTTACTAATCGCAAAGAGTATCCCAGATAGCCAGAAAGACTCCTAGGGCTTGAAGATTCTATGACTTTCTTTGCACTGTGTTGTTTAGGCAGATGAATTCCAAACAGTCACATGATGCTTTTTAGATTATTTGATAACAATTTTCGAATACAGAGAGATCTTAGAGGTTCCTGCTCCCGAAACAGACCTATAGATTACTTCTAGATCCCTTAACCCAGACCTAGGCTGCCCTGCAGAGATTTTTGCTTCGGGGTATCGACTTACCTGGTCTCTAAGAAAACTCAGCACCTGGAGGAGAAGGACAGAGGCACCAGAAGGATGAGGAATCCTCCATCAGCAGGAAAAGTATGTCCTTCATAACCAAACTGACCTGGCTTCCTGTCACAGGTCTGCCACCTCCCAGCTCCATGGGTTCAGACAATTACAAAATGTCTCCAGGACTCCCTCAAATGCAGATGATCATTCCTGCCTCAGTTTATTTCAAGAAACACACAGGGTAGAGCATCTAGCAACATGGCTTACATACGCTCCATAAATGTCCCCAGCAACGGCATGCATTCTGTGAGATTCTTCCCTAAATCCCAGGCCCCAACCCGAAGCAGAATTATTTGAAAGCTGCCTTGATTGGTGCCTTGCTTCCTACTCAACGATCGAAAGGAAGGGAGAATTTCTGTAGTCTTCAAAATGTTTGCCATGCTCATGAAGATAGGCAGAATCCCTTCTTTTACAGCAGCTAATTCATTTGAGATCTTTTTTGTTTTTTTTTCATGGAAGTCATAAAAGATTGGAAAATTTAGTACCCTCTGGATATCGCAGCTGCAGTCTCGGTATAGTGCAAATGGCATGCTAGTAAGATTACATTATGCAAGAAATCACCAAAGCCAGCGCTGCTCCACCAGCTGTCCTATGGCGAGGACCCGTGAGAGCTCACAGCAGCCCCTCTACGACCAATTTTTTGAAAATTATGTTTGTCTTATCACCTTTGTCTGCTTTTGTTTGTTTCACTTTTGACTGTGTAACAACCCACTGATTCAAGTTTCTGCCGTACTTGCATTTGATCAAAAGCTCTGTTTACAAACAGACAACTACTCTACGGTCCAAGAGTAACAGAAATCATGGTATTTTGTTCTTTTGTGATAATTATGTATTTGCCTGCTTAAAATACAATAATTTAAAAATTATATTTGCTATTGGGAATGCCAAATGTGGGTTTAAAACAGGAGATGAGAAACAGAGGTTTTAAAGCCATGCAAATGTGCCAAGATAATGATTAAAATTAATAACTACCTGAAACCATGGAGGATTGAGGCAGACGTGGAATTCATTGTTCCTGAGGGTCCCCACAATGAGCTGATGGTGACAGGATTCCCCTGACCACAATTCATGACTCCACAGTGAATAGCAATAGTTAATGAAGAAATCATAAGCTGTTTCTTTAAAATATGGGTTTTATTATGCAGAGATGCAAATAAGGCTCAATTTGATAACTTCCTATGAAAACACAGGCAAGAAGTGCACACAGTCATCTATTTTAGAATGACACTTTATCAACCAATCCTGCAAAGTCAGACGGAAAATTGCCAAAATTTTTTGAAATCAAAAAAGGGACATGAATTAGCCAAGAACAATACAACATAAATCTCAGCCTAGCAAACAAATAAAAAGACTGCTCAAAGCTGCCTTATTTGAGAGAAAATTTGTTGAAGCTCTAGACTGGAATGTCTTTTTCCAGGACAAAAATAGAAAAAAAAAACAAAAACAACAACAAAAAGAACAACCAACTTGAAAAAAAGTATCATTATTGAATGACACTGCTAAAGAATACATTTTAATGTGCTAGAAATACACTTAACTTCAGTTCTGAAGACGAGAGTCTGTACCTGAGCAGTTAGGCCTCCAGATCCCCAGCTTAAACAACCCCCTTCCTCAATCCCTAAAGAATTCAGGCTAGACTCAGCAGAAACTGAACCACCCAGAGAAAAGATCTACAGACTTTTCTTTGAAGTCAGGTGACAACTTATAACCCTATAGTAAATCCCAGCATTCACAGCCACCCACACTCCACAGCTTTTGGCACCTTGAATGATTATGAGTGGATAGTCAAAGATCACCAGAAATGTGGAGAAAGCCTCCAACATGAAAGAGATAAACCAAGCCCCACAAACAACAGAAAAGATGTCTGATAAACAGAAGCCATGTTGGGAGCAGAACAAAGCAGAAAAGGAAAACTAATTAGAACCCCTAGAAATAAGAAAAGATAGTGAATTCATAAAGTAATAACCTTAGGGGAGGCAACATCGAGAAAGAACTCTTGGGAATTAAAAAGTACAAGAGCAAAAATTAAGACAAATCAATAGTGGAGTTGAAAGAAATCTCTTTGAATGTAGAACAAACAGTGACAAAAAGATAATGAGAAAACATAAGAAAATTAAAGGCTTTATCCAAAAGGTTAATCCAAAATCTGATTAACAAGAATAAAAAGAAATAAATAAAAAGAGAAAGACAGACATAGAAAGGGAGAGAGAGGAGAGAGAAAAAAGAAGAACATTATCCAAGAATTAGCACAAAGAAAATTTCACAGAATTGGTCTTGAGCTTCAGACCATAAAGGGCCCCACTAAGAGTTTAACACAGTAAATGCAAAGAACCCGTCCCAAGCCACAGAACTGTGGAATTTCAGAATACTGGAAATAGAAACAAGATCTTAAACCCACTTAAAATGGAAAGCTGGACATACACGAAAGAGCAGAACTCAGAAAACCACTGGACTTGTTGACATCAATACTGGAGGCCTAAGAACAAAGCAAAAATTCTCAACCTATAATTCTCAAATGATCTTCATTGTAGAAGAAGTAGAAAGAGGAGGAGGAGAAAGAAAAGCACGTATATGAATGCAAGCAAAAAAAAAAAAAAAAGACAAGAATAACACAAACAAAAATGTTAGAGAGAAAGAGAAAATATTTTTTAAAGTCGCCAGTTAGATATTAAAATGTTTCTCTCATGATTGACAGAATGCATGCTCAATGATTTTTGGCTATCTTCTTATCTCTTTAGTGTATTTACAATGGGCAGGTCTCAAAGACATTTATCTTTAAAATTCTCAAGGTAAACCATCAGTGGAAGAAATCTTAAATGAGATGTATGAGTTTTTACCAAGGCTGATTACTACTATCAACACGTAAACAAATTTGGAAAAATTTATGGAAAGAAAAGCTTTTTTTTTATATAAATACCAGTCACTGCATCATTCATTGGGAATACTCCTTCTCAATGAATATGCTGCCCAATTAGCTCAGCAATGTTCAAATGGACAGTTAAAATTATTTATAATATATATGTATTGTAAATTGAATACTTCGATAGCAAATCTGAAATGCACAGGTAAATGGCTTTTATGTTGGCTTAGGAGGAAGGCACTAATCAGAATTTTTGAATGTGGGATCTAACTCTTATTTCTCCTCATATAAAATAAACCTATACTCATAAAAAATCTGGATAAGCTGAATAAATTTACTCTTCACCTTAACATACAGTGGTTCTCAGAGTTGACTACTGTAACAGACTTACACTCAAGCAACAATTGAAACAAAAACGAATAGCAACAAAGCTTCTGCCACATAAGAGAGGGCAGCAGGGAGGGAAAAAATGATCTCTGAGGTTATATGAAAAGTACAGCCCATACTTTTGATCTAGTCAAGATCATGGAGACTATGAATTATTTGGGTCACTTAGTTGATTTACAGGTGATGAAATTTAAAACATTAGAGGTGAAATTTAAAATATGATCATCAATCACCTCTTGACATTGAGAGTCCTTTACCATGTCTCCCTAAGACAGAGTTAGAAAATAAGAGAGAGATGGAGAGAGGAAAAAGAGAGAGCTGTGACTTGCTCCTTTTACAAAAAGACATGGTCCTCAACACTGCACCCCACCACCCTCGTTCAGGAATATTTTAAACGTTTCTCCTAAGTGAGTATGAGCCTCTGTGTATGTGGCCCTGGGATCAGAAACCAAAACAAAAGGAAAGCCATGGACCACGAAGCTGGTCTGCGACATCACCTCTCCACAATCAACCCAATTTTCCAAACCTGGTAAGAGTCAATTATATAGCATCTTTCTATTTAACTATGACCAGCAGGAAACATTTTTTGTTTTCTTCTGAAGATAACTGAGTTTACATATTAATTTATTGTTTAAAAAAATCATGTAAAAATCATAGAGTATGATCCAAAATTTGCATAAACTTCTGAGATAAAACACAAGACTTCCAAAACATCCCACTTGGTTTTCCTCTCTCCAGGGGCCCTCACAGTATCTAAGTTTACTCCCTCTGTCACAGGGGACTCTACTGGAAGACAGCTTGGAAAATGCAATTCCCTCCTTACTTACCTTCCACTTCCCATTATCCTAACTCCGAGGGGGCACAGCCGAGCGTGAAACGGACGTGACTTGACGGAAGCCCTTCCGGACGCTCATAACTCTAAAAGGGGCACATACTTTACTGTCTTACTCCACAATACATCTCAATTATATCTTCCTTCACAATTGTTCCTTCATTCCTCTATTTGTTAAGCAAACACGTACTGCAGGCTTACTCCAGTTCCCAATTTGTGACATCTTATTTTTAGATACTCTTGTCCTCTCTAAAGTCTCCCTAGATCGAAGCAGGTTAAGTTCATTCCTTCACTCATGCATTTTTTCCCCACAAATAGTCACTAAATACATTTAGCCATGAACATAGGTTTTTGCTTGCCCGCTATCTCCGAGAGAACAACGGCTCCCCCGTCATCAATTCATTGGGTTTGGGGAGGCTGACCCTCCAAATCCCAGCCCCAGGGTTAGGAACCCCATCTCCCTAGCCTAGTAACTGTCTCAGAAATGGGCATTTGACCCAAACCAAGCCAATTAGAGTCACCCCTAGGGCTTTTGTTAGGACAGCCAGAGGAGACAGCCTCTTATTTCTGGGCTGGGTAGTCTAGAGCTGCTGGCTGCTCTAATTGCCTCCCCATGGACAGCCTGCCTGGGAGTGAAGCCAAGACAGAGGAAAGCAAAGCCAAAAGACCAGAAAGAGAAGGGGTCCACCTGTGTCCAGCCGTGGCTGAAGAGCCGCACCTCTCCACCGGACTTGTATTTATAGGAGCCCATAAAAAAGCCAGTGGCTTATGCTTTACAGAGGTTTGAGTTATGTTTCCGTCGCTTGCAACGAAAACAGCACTAATCCACCTAAACCAGGGTCGGGCACCCCGCCAGCACGTGGGGCTGTGATAGAGAACGCGACAAGTACGTGGGCATCTGTGCAGCTTCCACAATGAGGAAACGAAGATCTAGTTAAGAGAGCAGACTTCACCATCAGACAGACCCAAGTTTAGAGTCCAGCGATTTACTGGACTCATCACCTTGGACTGTCTGTCCCATCTACAAAACAGGCACAACTAGAACTATCTCACAGGCTTGTCTTAAGAACTGCATGAGGTTCTGGATGTAAATCACTTCACTTAGTTAGTAGCACATGTGAGAATGCCCAGTAGCACGGCTATTGTTAGTAAGAGGAAAATGACTGAATCTACACCTGCCATTCCATGTCATTTGAGCAGATAATTCAGTTCTCTTGCATGCAATTCTTCCTTGCACTGGGGCGAGCATTCCCAGGATGTCTATACTCCAGGAAACACTGTTATTTGTCAGGCCAAGAGTCCACATGCTTGCCGTCCACAGTGTTTGTGTGGGGCTGCCCTATCAAAATGAGGTTATCGCGTGGACCTAGGGGAACATCAAGGGCACTGTTTCCTCCCCTCACACTGTCATATCAAGAATGTGCATGCGTGTGCACACACGCATGTGTGTTCACATACGCGCGTGTGTGCACACGCATGTGCGCACACACACAGAATGGCTGTTGTAAAAAGGAACCAGAGGACTCATAAATTCTCTCACCTCTACATGACCTCTTTAGAGAATTTCTATTTTGGGATTTAGGGCAGCCTGCTTCCCAACTTCTGGTTACAGACCTATGAAGATTCTTTCTTTCCTGCAATGATAAGCTAAGTATCTAGCTCCTATGGAGGAAAGTACCACTATACACATATACATACACATATACCCAGAGACATACACACAAATAAATGTGTGTGTGTGTGTGCGTGCGCATCTGTATATACACGCCTATGTATGTATAAAGAATTTTGTAAGGTTGGCTCCCAAAACAGCTAAGAGCTTAAAATAAGAGCGGGTTTTAAAAGGTAAGCACTAGAACACAACCTTCTCGCCCAACTCTGACTCATCACCTTTCCAGGAACAGAAAATTAACCAGGCAACATCTAGGATCCTTCAAGGTAACGCCTGCTCTCACACCTTGAAGACAACAGGTCTGGTGTGGGAAGCCTGCAGTTTAATTCACATGGTCATGCCTTAAACCTCCCCAACCGGAATCCAGCACACTTCATTATCCCATCACACTACCTGCCACTACTCATCTGCACTGTCCGACCCTCCATCATGTTTTGGTTGGGATGGCATGCTAATAACACCAATAACACTTCCAACACTCCTGTGGCCACTCGCTGTGTCTGTGATGTGCCAGAGCCTGAGAGAGGAGACAGCGTTCTCCCAATTTTACACCGGAGCTCTGTATCCTTCCGTGGCTGGCACTTACCACAAAGGTAGGCGTATCATTTGCATGCTATCTGGTTAATGCTGGGCTCTCCCACAAAACCGTAAGCTCATGAGGTCAAGAACCGTTTCTTTTTTCTTTTTTTTTTTTTTTTTTTAATGTTTTTTTATTTATTTCTAGGAGAGAGAGAGAGAGACAGCGTGAGCAGGGGAGAGTCAGAGAGAGAGGGAGTCACAGACTGAAGCAGGCTCCAGGCTCTGAGCTGGCAGTCAGCACAGAGCCCGACGCGGGGCTCGAACCCACGAACCGCGAGATCATGACCCAAGCGAAAGTCGGACGCCCAACCGACCAAGCCACCCAGGCGCCCCAAGAACCGTTTCTTTTTTACTCTCCACTTTATCCCCAGCACCTAGCAAAGTGCCTGGTACATGGTGAATAAGTAAATAATGTGCAGATAGTGCTATAAGTTTATTTTTAAAAGTAAAGTAAAATAGATGAGGCCACATCTATTTAAGCAGTGGCAGGGTATGAGGCCAGATCAGTATCTGTGTACGAATGCTTCTTGTTTACCTGATTCTTCAGGAATTTGAATGTTTTATAATAGAAAGTGTATCAACTGCCATAGTAATAAATGGTGTTTTAATTTAAAAAGAAGCTCTCTTTGTTCATATGCTAGGGTTTTAATTTAAATACACTTGCTTTACTCCTTACAGTGAGCAAATAATGGCAAAGGCAGAAAGGACTAAATAAACACCCGCTCCATATACCACACTTCTGAGCCCCCCAAGCCCCTCCTACGGCCTCACCCATGACACAGCTGCCTGTGACAGGGACAGTCTCTCGGGGGAAACCTTGCCCAGAATGTGATTACCTGGAAATGACATCATGATTTATAACACAATTTTCTACATTCTAAAGCTGTAATTTATAATGAATCAGACAATATCCATATGGGACCTAGTTTCCTCTTAATTGGGGTTATCTCCATTATCTACTTTCTCCTCATTTTTTATTAAAAAAAAAAAAAAACCTCTCCTGCAAAACATGAAATGCAAACCAACTCAAAGTTTTGGTAATTTAAAAATGAATACACAGAGAGTTAAAAAGGAAAAACAAGAAAGAATCATATTTTACTTAAGCTTTTTAAGAAGATTCTCTAAAATGTATGATGTATTGATCTTGTAAATATTCCAGAAGACACAATGTATTTTTTTAAACTTTACAGTTACATTTTTGGTGGCGCATTTTTCCTTTTGAACATTACGGAATAAAAATTACCACAAAAATACCCTTAGCCTCAAAAGGAAGAGATTCTGGTTTTATTTGCAGCGGTGCAGTTTTCACTCGGAAGGGGACAGGCCTTTGACAGGTGTTTTGTAGTACAATTACTAGCACAACATAACAGGTGTTCCAAATTATCAGAGGACAAGGCCAATTAATCACACTGTGTAATTTTCAATCCCTGCCTCAATTTTGAAGAAGTTTCAACCAATCAAGTTACCAACCTGATGGTTTACCCAAAACGTACCCTTTGAAGGAAGGACCGGAGGGTGTCGGATCTCATCTATAGTTCAGTCAGGATCTAAAATGAAGGGAGTTTATTTTTGTTTTAACTTTCGGCTCAGCCCACCAAGAAGGAAATCATGATGCTGTGTGCTGGTGAGGAGGACAGAAACCGGTTTAGCATGGTTTTTCAGACATGGTATTTTATTTGGCAGACTGCAAGTATTCAAAGACATTTTTAAAAAGTTTTTATTTCTTTATTTTGAGAGACACAGACAGACAGAGGGAGGAAAGGGTAGAGAGGGAGGGAGAGAGAGAATCCTAAATAGACTCCACACCATCAACACAGAGCCCAATGAGGGGCTCGAACTCATGAACCATGAAATCATGACCTGAGCCGAAACCGAGAGTCCAGAAGCATAACTGACTGAGCCATCCAGGCACCCCTGAAAGGCATTTTAACGGATGTGGGATCACCCCGCGGAAAGGGGAGTCTTCAATGAGAAGACAGAGAACAGACTGGGACACGCCTATTATGTGTGCGGGAAAGGCATTCAAGAATCACCTGTAAGAAGAGAGTAGATACTTGTTTTGAGCTTTTGGCTAAAATGTGGTAACTTGGGGAGGAAAGGAAGGCACCTTAGTGTAAAGAAGTGTGTGCAAAGTGGGAAACACCTGGGCTCTAAAATGGCAGTGAGAGGACCAGGGGCCAGGAGCTAGGATTGCCAAGGGGGATGGAGCAAATATTTGGAGAATTGGAGATCCAGCGCTATCTGTGTATCTGGGATTTTTCCTCCTTCCCCCCCACCCCCCGCCCACCTGGGATTTGCCACAATTTATTAGAACATAAAGGTTAAATATTTATGCTATTAGTCAATAACGAAAGAAGATAAAACTAAGATGAACTGAGGAGGAAGCCCCGTTTCTCTCCCGTCCATCTGAGAGGAAGTCTAATTGCCCCCAGGGCTCCTCATCAGATACCCTTATGTCAGTTTCCGGTCCTACTGGGTTGTGGGCTGGTGAATGAGCCACGGCTCAGGAGATCTTACGCTGTAATTTCAACCTCTTTCATGATGAAAACATCACGTGGCTCGGTGAAAAGAGCCTGGATATTGCATCAGATGGCAAACCAGATACCGAATGGGTCGTCCCACTAATAAACTGTGGACATCGATGCAAACATGCTCCTCCCTAAGCCTCCAGCTCCTCGTGGAGCGCCTTCAGATCAGCACTGAAGGACGCCAGGGCCTCAGGAGGAAATCTGCTCTTCGTGGAGTGCCCAAACTGGCCCTTCCTTCTCTGTGACGTGCGGGCCAAGGTTAGGCAGGCCCACCCACCTCTTAGCGAAACACTGGAAAGGATCTAGAAGGAGCAAAGAGTCTTCACAAGAAAAGAATAATTGTTCAAGTCCTCATAAGAAAACAACCGAATACCCACAAAGCTATACTGTTTAAAACCGAATCCTCAATTAGCTACAACCAAAATATATTGCTTTAGACATGAAAATAATCTTTGATGGGATAACTTTCTTATTACTTAATTTAATTATGGTTCTTATGAGAGACATTCCAGGAATGAGCAGCCCTAAATAATTCCTTTATGTCTTAACTCCCTTTTGACTCATTCATTTATTTGCCATTTATCTTCTAGCCAGAAAGAAAGAGAGAGAGAGGCTTACATGTTTACATATATCTTATTATTTAATAAAATAAATCATATTTTTCAGAAAAAAATACTTTTTCCTAGCCGCGAACTCTGATGACTTTATCACTTGGATCTTTACGGAAAGACAATTGGAAATAATGGGCAATGTTCCAACAGTAATTTTAGCAAAGAATGCAAATCCAGTCTTCCTATGACCATTTGACACGGCCTCATTAACTTCTCTTTAGAAAATCCACCCCCTAAAAACCAAGAAGACATGACAACACCTATAAATCTACTTTTGTGGTGAATTAATACACTATGCAATAATTAATGTTCCTTCGTTTTAATTATCACTGGTTTTTATGTTTGACTTCAGTGGAAATAAAGTAGCCTTTTAATTCTGAATAGCAATTTTCTCAAAATAATCGTTTCCGCGACCAAGACATTGTTCTTTACCACCCACAGCCCAATACAGCAATTACCCTTTTTCTTCTGATTACCTTCTGCATAAACAGGAGAAGACCCAAGAAAGGTGTGGAACAGGACTAATTTGCTGCCCCCACCTCTCCTTCTGATATCCAACTCCAGCCTCTATGGCCACTTACTACCCGGCAGGACCTGTCCTGTGTCTTTCCCTTGAGAGAGAAGGCCTTTTAGGATTAGAAATCGGGCTGATAAAATAATCCTGACCATAGAGTTTGTAAAACTTGACCTGTGTTACCCTTACCAGTAACGTCTGCAATCCGGTTGGAGGAATCTATTCGAGAAACACACTGTGTGATGATGAAGGCTAGAAATGAGGAGCTGTCCTTAAAAGATGCTGTGTAACTGAAATTTGCTAAGGGGGTAGATCTTTTTTTTTTTAAGCCTTTTTATTCATTTTTGAGAGAGAGAGAGAGAGCGCGCACAACCAGGGGATGAGCAGAGAGAGAAAGAGAGAGGGAGACACAGAATACAAAGCAGTTTCCAGGCTCTGAGCTGTCAGCACAGAGCCCGATGCAGGGCTTGAACTCACGAACTGTGAGATCACGACCTGAGCCGAAGTTGGCTGCTTAACTGACTGAGCCACCCAGGCACCCTGCTAAGAGGGTAGCTCTTACATGTTTTCACAACCAAATAAATAACCATGTGAGGTGATGGATCTGTGAATTAGCTTGACTGTGGTATGTATTTCACAATCTACCTGTATATTAACTCATCAGGACACTCATTTCCCACATTCAAACTCTTTCCATACAATTAACAAATTCATCTAAAAGCACAGAACTATGAGCCCTCTCTTCCAAAATAAAGAGAAATGGTAAATCATTATCGGAGAAGATGTCCAGGCTCCACAATGAAGAAATGAAGAAGAAAACAATTACATGTCCCTGTCATTCTGGAGACCAAAATATCTGCATAAAGATGACATAAAAACCATAAAACATGATGCTCCTACTTTAAGGATACATTCTAAGGCAATAAACCAGAAGCAGAACAGTCTTTTTTATGATGACACCTATGTCAATACTGGTTATGACAATAAACAATTAGAAACACCAATACATAGCAGTGAGGGAAAGGTTGAGTCTATCATGATATATCAAGGCTCTGAATTCTTTATTACTGTTAAAAATATGACCGGTGAAGTTTCAGTTATGCAAGATGAGTAATTCCAGAGATCTGCTGTACAACACTGTGCCCGTCATTAATGCATATCTTTGTTGAGAGTAGATCTCATGTTAAGTGTTCTTACTACATTAAAAAAAGCACATCCACTGCATAAGTGCAATTTCTTTCTTTTTTTTTTTTTTTACAAATAGTTTATTGTCAAGTTGGTTTCCATATAACACCCAGTGCTCATCCCCACAAGTGCCCCTCTCCATTCCCATCCCCCCTCGCCCCCCACATCCATCAGTCCTCAGTTTTTGTCAGCATTCAAGAGTCTCTCATGGTTTGCCTCCCTCCCTCTCCCCCACCATTTCCTCTCTTCTTCTCCCCCTTGTTCCTCCGTCAAGTTCCTCCTAATCCTCCTATACATGCAAACATATGGTAGCTGTCCTCTGCCTGACTTATTTTGCTCAGCATAACACCCTCAAGGTCCATCCATGTTGCTACACATGGCCAGATTTCATTGTTTCTCATTGCCATGTAGTATTCCATGGTATAGATAAACCACATCTTCTTGATCCATTCGTCCGTTGATGGACACTTAGGCTCTTGCCATGTTTTGGCTATTGTTGAGAGTGCTGCTATGAACATTGGGGTACATGTGCTCCTATGCCTCAGCATTTCTATATCCCTTGGGTAAATTCCTAGCAGTGCAATTGCTGGGTCCTAGGGGAGTTCTATTGTTAGTTTCCTGAGGAACCTCCACACTGTTTTCCAGAGGGGCTGCACCAGTTTACATTCCCACCAACAGTGCAGGAGGGTGCCCGTTTCTCCACATCCTCACCAGCATCTCGCGTTCTCTGATTTGCTCATTTTAGCCACTCTGACTGGCGTGAGGTGGTATCTCAGTGTCGTTTTGATTTGTATTTCCCTGATGAGAAGGGATGCTGAGCACCGTTTCATGTGTCTGTTGGCCATCTGGATGTCCTCTTTGGAGAAGTGCAGTTTCTATATAACACAACGTTCGGTAGGAAATGTAGAACGTTATGTGCTCACTTCTTACAACCATGCAAAGTGTACAAACATAGAAAAAACTTGGGAGTAAATTTAAAGCTATAAGCAGAGATTGTAATTAATTATATTCCCTTTTTGTCTACCACGTTGATTTAGTGTATAATGATTTCTTTTTAATATTAGAAGAGTGGACAGAGTTTAGAAGGGGAGTGGTAGGCTGTCAAGTCCAAATGGCACCGGGAGTCTTGACTTGCACAAAGAAAGCGCAGGTCTCGTGTTCAATGAGAACTCAGGGTCTGGGCCCTTCTGGCTGTCAGGAAAGGCTGATTGATTACTTCAACAGAACCAGCCAAACAGAACCAGATAGGGGTCAGTAGATTTTTGCCTCTGGGGCCATATTACATTTATATTTGAGAGATGTCCAAAGACATTCTCCGCAGCTTCAGGCCTCTGCATTTCCCTAAGGACGGGTCTACACTGGTCAAATAAATCAGAAAACAATCACACGCCACGCCGATCTGTTCCATCTCCACCATTGCGAAGTAAGGTTCACAACTACATGTTACAAAATCATCCTTTCTCCATGTAAAGCACAAAAATAGATGTCAGCAGTGTGCTAACTAGTGCCTTAATCCCTGCTCAAAATAGCACAGCCTAAAAAATAATTCTGGCAGTTCTCACATTATAATATCAACAAAAACTCAAAGTGGATGGCACTTTACAGTATATAAAATGCTGTTGTAAACATTAGTTTATGCCACCACAAGATTCTTACGTTAGTTAAAATTCAGCTTAGCTTCCATTAAAATGGAGTGTCAAGTTCTAGCAGCTTTCTAATTGCAAGGAAAAACCAGGCAATTAAAAGAAGTATACTTGGAAGAGCTACTTCTCAGCTATGATATGGAAAATGAAATCACTAAAGCCAGCAATTCTTCTAATCCAAAATTAGGTGGGTGGGTATCAAATTCACCATAAAATCATATTATTTTTCACACATCCTTTTAATGCTTATAGAGTCTAGGGGTTGGGGGTGAGGGCACAATTTACTATTTGTTCTACTTAAGGTCAGACCAAAGTTGAACAAAAAGAGCTTACTTTATCATTCCTGAACAGAACAATTCAACTTGCACATCTATTATAATTCAGCAGACTTTAACACAGTGTTGGCTATATGCGCCAAGCTCCAGGCTGTATACCAAGATAAATAAGACCAGGTTCCCAACTTTAGGGACTGAGGAAGGGCCACAGGACAGCCCTATGAAGCCTGAGCTCCAACTCCACATCTGAGCCCTTCTAACTCTGCATGACAGAAGACAGAAGCACAGAACTATGAGCCCTCCCTTCCCAAATAAAGAGAAATGGTAGGTCATCATTGGAGAAAATGCCCAGTATCCCCAGTGAAGAAATGTAGAAGAAAACCATTTCTCCTTCCACTCAGGTCTCCTCTGTTGCAATGGGACATTATAATATCCCTTATAATAAAGGGACAACGTGAAAATAAAGGGATGGCAGGAACACGAAAGCACAGGAACAGACAATGGGAAGGGAGCCCTCAACAAACAAGGGTTAGAACAGATCCCTACAAAAGCAGGTAGAAAATGGTGCCTAAGAAGCAGGGCAAAGGAAGTCCAGCAGAAGATATACTTTGGGGGAACTCACAGTCGAGGAAGGAGCAGACTTGCCTGCAGACACCCACGAACATGACTGCCAGGCACTCTGAGACTAGGGAGCCTGAGATGCAGGGCTGACGTCAGTGGGGACTAATGAAGAATCACAAACTGGACTGCCTTCTCCTCTTCCCCACCATCCTATCTCTGAGGGCTAACTTTCTGAACCTAATAATTCGAATACAAGAGGATTTCCCAAAAATAAAGGATGTTAAGTCTTCTCATCACATTGACCCATCCAGTAATCATGGAAAATGAATTCCAAAGATCCACACTTAGATACATTGTATCAGAATGTTCAGAACAACAAGGATGAAGAGAAGGTCCCAGAAGTTTCCAGAGGAAAAAAATGAAGACATTTATGGAGAATGGAACTTAGACTTGCATGAGAACTTCTCATGAGAATCATGCAGCCTAAAAGACAATGACAAATGCCTTCTGGTTCTTATGGGGAAATTATTTTCGGTCTATATGGGTCCTATCTGGTCAACCCTGTAACCCATGGGACAGAAGACAGACATTATCAGACATGCATGGGCAGAATAGATGTTGTTAGAAATGGATGGGTTGACAATACAGAAAGTTTACCTTTCATGCACCCTTTCTGAGGAAATTACTTGAAAATTTATCAAACGAAGTTAGGTGGTAAACAAAGAAGAACCAAAAAATGTATGAAGTTCCAAAACCTGGATTCAGACCAGAAGAGCAATGAAGGGTCGTCCCGGGGGGGAGGGGGGGGGCAGCTGTGCACCCAGTCTGGGGGCAATCAACACAGTGAAGCAGCAGCAGCAAAGGAAATCATGAACTAGAAAACTACTCATACTGAGAGTGAAATTGCAAGTTAAAAGTCCCAGAGTCTATTCTAGAAGGGCTGCACCAGTTTCCATTCCCAACAGTGGAGGAGGGTGCCCGTTTCTCCACATCCTCGCCAGCATCTAGAGTCCTCTGATTTGCTCATTTTAGCCACTCTGACCGGCGTGAGGTGGTATCTCAGTGTGGTTTTGATTTGTATTTCCCTGATGAGGAGGGATGCTGAGCATCTAGGAGGATTAGGAGGAACTTAACTGAGGACCATGGGGGAGAAGAAGAGGGGCAATAGTGGGGAGAGGGAGGGAGGCAAACCATGAGAGACCCTTGAATGCTGAAAACAAACTGAGGACTGATGGGTGTGGGGGGGGAAGGAGGAGATGGGCATGGAGGAGGGCACTTGTGGGGATGAGCACTGGGTGTTATGTGGAAACCAACTTGACAATAAAATATTTGTAAAAAAAATAAATAAAAGCCAAGAAACTAGTTAAAAAAAAAAAGTCCCAGAGTCTATTCTAGCCAAGAACTGTACCAATCTGGCCAGGTGTCTTATCCTCACTTCTTCATCTGTAAAATAAGTTAGATAAGCATAATAATCCCTAAGATCCCTGACATCTCTGCTCATTTTGTTGGTTTTACATTTCAGATCATTCACTAGTGAAAATGTAATAACAAAGGGTCGCCTAGTGAATGCAGCCAGTTCATAACCATTAACATTCAGGGCTGGTAAGAATCTGACCAAGTATAATGCTCCACTGATCGCATTGCATTATGGACCCCGAGGGAAGTGACGAAGGCTTTTTCAAAGTGCTGCCACTAAGTTCTAGCTTACATATTCAATCAGTTATCTGATGTGTTCCACTGGTAGCCAGCTGAGGAGATACCATATGACGGTCCCTGTCCTCAGACTGCTCATGCCATAGAAGGGGAGACTGACCAGTAAATAAGGTGAAAAGTACTCCGACGGAGTTAAGTCTATGCTGTTAATGGAACAGAGGATAATCAGCTCTGCTAAAGGTTGTAAAAAGCGGGTAGGGAAGGAGAGAAGAGAATTTTGAAACATCTCCTGGGACCCAAGTGTGAATAAGTGAATAAGAGATTCCTTAAAGTTCATCACCCTAAATTTGGCTCTTTAATCTAGCCCGTTGAGCTACTGGACCCTGATCCTATTAGCCATCATTTATCTCCAGGTCATGGTCCGCGCTACCTGCGCAGTACTGCCATGTCAAATGCTGATTAAAAAGATGAATAAGAAAATCCTGCCAACGCGGGACAGAGCAGGACATCCCCTCCAAGCTGCTGACGGGTGTGGTCACTGGACTAATTCCTCGCACCTAACTTCCACTCCTCCACATGACCATGACAACCCAATAGAGACTCCATGTGCAGTCTAGAAGTCTTGCAGAAGAAAGATCTGAGGTCTGATACAAACTGTTCATAGCAAACCTCCAGGGATGTTGGCCTTCTTCTCTGGGCTCACATACACACGTGTGATTTTCTTTTTAAGTTTATTTATTTTGAGACAGAGAGAGAGACAGAGACAGACAGAGTGAGTGGAGGAGAGGCAGAGAGAGACAGAGAGAGAGAGAGAATCCCAAGTAGGCTCCGCACTATCAGCATGGAGCCTAATGCAGGGCTCAAACCCACAAACTATGATCTGAGCCTAAACCAAGAGTCTGATGTTTAACTGACTGAGCCACCCAGGCACCCCTGCATGCTTGATTTTTAATTTGTTTTTTAAATTCAGGGTACCTGGAGTCAGTTAAGCACTGGATTTGGCTCAGGTCATGATCTTACAGTTCATGAGTTTGAGCCCCACATGAGGCTCTGTGCTGACAGCTCAGAGCCTGGAGTCGGCCTCACATTCTGTGTCTCCCTGTCTCTCTGCCCCTCCCCCGCTTGCGCTCTCTCTCCCTCTCTCTCAAAAATAAACATTAAAAAAATTTAAAGCTTTCTTAATTCTTCAAATATTTTAAAAAACTTGTCTAAGGTCACCAGTCTGAAGCAGTATATAGACTCTGTCTTCTTTACATTTAGGGGGAAAAAATCAGAATTTTTGTTCATTTTCATTATTTCTCAAGAACATTTTTGTAGCTGTCCAAAAATCTTATTTGCAGCACCCTTTCAGTATCCTGGAAAAGACTTTCATTCACGTTAGGGTATCTGAAATCAACTAAAGCTAAAAAAATCTCTCATCCATCAGCCATGTTATTTGCCACCAGCGCTAAAATATTAAAGTCCCAACAAGAAATTGGTTTGTACTGAAAACAAATTTCTTCATCTGAATGAAGCCAAAGTGAACGGATAAAAAAGAGACTAAAACTCTAAGCCAGGAGCATGATATTAAAATGACGGCTCTGTGGTTTTACTCTTTTGGAAATATACACAAAACATATGATTTGCTTAAATGACTCAGTAGCCATTTTTAGTAAACATTATATATAAAATGCGTGCATCCCCAGAACGTGGGTGTGTGGCTAGGCTCTGTCCTTGGTCTTCTGCGCTTCTCTCTCTAAGGGGGCTTACCCTCAGAAACCCATCTCCTATTTAAAGGACTGTAGATCTGATGGCCAACAGCCACATGAAACGATGCTCAGCATCCCTCCTCATCAGGGAAATACAAATCAAAACCACACTGAGATACCACCTCACTCCAGTCAGAGTGGCTAAAATGAGCAAATCAGAGAACTCTAGATGCTGGCGAGGATGTGGAGAAACGGGCACCCTCCTACACTGTTGGTGGGAATGTAAACTGGTACAGCCCCTCTGGAAAACAGTGTGGAGGTTCCTCAGGAAACTAACAATAGAACTCCCCTATGACCCAGCAATAGCACTGCTAGGAATTTACCCAAGGGATACAGAAATGCTGAGGCATAGGAGCACATGTACCCCAATGTTCATAGCAGCACTCTCCACAATAGCTAAAACATGGAAAGAGCCTAAGTGTCCATCAATGGATGAATGGATCAAGAAGATGTGGTTCATCTATACCATGGAATACTACATGGCAATGAGAAACAATGAAATCTGGCCATGTGTAGCCACATGGATGGACCCTGAGGGTGTTATGCTGAGCGAAATAAGTCAGGCAGAGAAGGACAAATATCATATGTTTGCACGTATAGGAGGATTAGGAGGAACTTGACGGAGGACCAAGGGGGAGAAGAAGGGCGGAAATGGTGGGGGAAAGGGAGAGAGGCAAACATGAGAGACTCTTGAATGCTGACAAAAACTGAGGACTGATGGATGTGGGGGGGAGGGGGGGATGGGCATGGAGGAGGGCACTTTGGGGATGAGCACTGAGTGTTAATGTGGAAACTAATTTGACAATAAACTATTTGTAAAAAAAAAAAATAATAAAAAAAATAAAGGACTGTAGATCTGTGTCTGTGACTTCATAAGAATCCCAGGCCTGTATGTCCATCTGTCTGTTTGGCTTTTCTCCCTAGACAGTCCACTTAACCTCTGGGTCACCTTGCTTCAAGCCAAACTATCACTTTCTGAAACAATACAGTCTCCTCTTCCTCTCCTCCCTTCCGTTGCTAGTACCATTCTTTCTTCCTGTTACCCTAAATCATCAGTGATGTGGTTTAAAGGGTTCGGGTTCAGAGCCGATGGCCAAGAAAGAACTCTTGAGATATTTTTGGTGCAGAAAGGTGTTTTTATTAAAGCATGGGACAGGGCCTTAGGCAGAAAGAGCTGCACTGGGGTTGGGAACAGTGAAAGATTATATATCTTTGGTTTGGGAGTGGGTTAGGGATACCATAAGTCTCTAAGGTATTTTGGAAACAAGGTTTCTGGGACCTTGAGGGGCTAGCTGCTCTCAGGAAAAGGTATTTTATTACCTGAGTAATAAGAGTTTAGCAAAAACTCAGTCATGAGATCCTTCAGATGTATATTAGGGAACCATATGCTTAGAAGATGATTGCCAACCTGTACCTTGGTGTGTGTGTTGGGGGGAGCGGGGAGGGAGGAGAATAAAGATAAAAGAAGTTTCCAAAGGAGTTTAAAAAAACTTTTAATAGTTAATTGTCAAGCTGGTTTCCATATAACACCCAGTGCTCATCCCCACAAGTGCCCTCCTCCATGCCCATCACCCCCCTTCCCTTCCCCTCCAGCACCCATCAGTCCTCAGTTTGTTCTCAGCATTCAAGAGTCTCTCATGGTTTGCCTCCCTCCCTCTCCCCCACTATTTCCCCCTTCTCCTCCCCCACAGTCCTCCATTGAGTTCCTCCTAATCCTCCTATACATGCAAACATATGGTAGCTGTCCTTCTCTGCCTGACTTATTTCACTCGGCATAACACCAAGTTCCATCCATGTTGTTACACATGGCCAGATTTCATTCTTTCTCATTGCCACGTAGTATTCCATTGTATAGATGAACCACATCTTCTTGATCCATTTGTCCATTGACGGACACTTAGGCTCTTTCCATGTTTTGGCTATTGTTGAGAGTGCTGCTATGAACATTGGAGTACATGTCCCCCTATGCATCAGCATTTCTATATCCCTTGGGTAAATTCCTAGCAGTGCTATTTCTGGGTCACAGGGGAGTTCTATCGTTAATTTTTTGAGTAATCTCCACACTGTTTTCCAGAGGGTCTGCACCAGTTTACATTCCCACCAACAGTGTAGGAGGGTGCCCATTTCTCCACATCCTCGCCAGCATCTAGAGTTTTCTGATTTGTTCATTTTAGCCACTCTGACTTGTGTGAGGTGGTATCTCTGTGTGGTTTTGATTTGTATTTCCCTGATGAGGAGGGATGCTGAGCATCGTTTCATGTGTCTGTTGGCCATCTGGATGTCCTCTCTGGAGAAGTGTTTGTTCATATCTTTTGCCCATTTCTTCACTGGATTGTTTGTTTTTTGGGTGTTGGAGTTTGGTGAGTTCCTTATAGATTTTGGCTACTAGCCTCCAAAGGAATTTTTATATGTTAAAGTAGACTTAAAGGATCCTGGGGTTGGGGGGAGAAGGGTCTGGCTAAGACTGCCTTTTGACCTTAGCAAAGTGTCAACACTGCGACAACTGAGCTCCCGGAAGAAGGTCATCCTGCCTGTTTCAAGGACTTGTCAATGTACTGTGGGCAGTAAGGAAAATTAATTTTTCCTTTGGTTTTGTTCCTCACATCAATCACCACTGAAACCTAAATCATGGCCACTCTTCCCTCTTGTCCATGTCCAAGTCAGGGCCCGAGTTCATCAATCTTCCCACTGCAGTGTCTCTTACACAATCCTTTCCTTTAATTCACACAACCAAAACTCAAATTCAACAACTCAACATCAGGAAAAAAAAAATAATGCAATTAAAAATGGACAGAGGACATGAATAGACATTTTTCCAATGTGGACATATAGATGGCTAACGGACACACGAAAAGATGTTCAATATCATTAATTGTCAGGGAAATGCAAATCAAAACCACAATGAGGTATCACCTCACATCTGTCAGATGGCTAGAGTCAAAGCAAAGCAAACAAACAAGCAAATCAAGAAATAACAAGTGTGTTTGTGAGGATGTGGAGCAAAAGAAATCCTCTGCTCTGTTGGTAGGAATAAAAGTTGATGCCGCCACTGTGGAAAACAGTATGGGATCCCCTCAAAAAATTAAAGACAGAAATACTATGTGATCTAATTAATTCCACTACTGAGTATTTACCCAAAGAAAACAAAAACACTCATTTGAAAAGATATGTGTACCCCTATACACTATATATCACTATATATATACTATATAACGCTATATCTAGTGTTGCTTACAGTAGCCAAAATATGGAAGCAACCGAGGTGTCCATCCGTAGATGAATGGATAAAGATATATATACACACACACATATATATATAATATATGGAATATTAGCTATAAAAAAATGAAACCTTGCCATTCCTGATATGGATGGACCTAGAGAGTATTATGCTAAGTGAAATAAGTCAGACAGAGAAAGACAAATGTCACATGATATTATTTATATGTGGAATCTAAAAAAATAAAAAACGAATAAGCAAACAAAAAGCAGAAACAGACCAATAAAAACAGAGAACAAACTGATGGCTGTCAAAGGGGTGATCGTTGGGGGAGGGAGGGAAATGAGTGAAAGGGAGAGGGAGATATAAGCTTCCAGTTACGGGATGACTTATTTAGGAAGATAAAAGGTACCGGGTAGGGCATACAGTCGATGGTACTAGAACAGCGGTGTGCGGTGGCAGCTGGTAGCTACTTTTGTAGTGAACACAGCATCAGGTACAAACGTGTCCAATCACTATGTTGCTCACCTGAAACTAATGTAACATCATATGTCAACTATACTTAAATAAATAAATAATGTAAAAGAAACTCCTATCAACCTCCTAATCCCTCGTTCTACCCCTCCCTACTCAGCCATCATCTCTCCCAACTTCCAGGAGAAGGGCAACAAGTCCATCTCTCTGAAACACGCCCCCATCACTGCATTCCCAGGCTCTCCCGCCTGCAGTGACCCCCCCCAGCTTCCCCAGCAGATGAACGAGACCACCCACAGCTTAACCTTCAAGACCTTCCGTTCTTGTTTACTCCCTGCCACCAAACCTTTGCACACGCACTCCCAGCTGGAATGCTTTCTACAATTCAATTCAGTAACATCTATTTAAATCTTTAAATCCTTTGCAGCTTGCCTCTCAGTTGAAGGTATAAATACACACAGTTTGCAGGAATGAATGTGTGCCTCTGATGAGGGAGACTGGAATGAAACGGAGTCGAGTGGGAGCTTACTGGGCACTGCAGATGACATAAAGGTTTGTATCATGTCCAAACATCTGAAAAAAACTGCATCCCCATTTCCAATCAAAATAAGTTATGCACCTCTCTGGGAGAAATATCCTATTACAGGCTGAATACAGCCCATATCACTAAATAAGCATCTCTGAAAAGGGACATAAAACTTCACCGTTTTCTTTATTAAATATTAAGCTCACTCTAAAAAAAATAACGAGCACCTAATGGGAGTCAACTAATTTCATTATAATTCAAATAACCTTTGATCTTTGACCTTCATCTACATGTCTAAAATGTCTTATTTTTAAAGAGGATTCTTATCTGAAATGCTTGGGAATTTTGCATTAAAGAAATAACTTAAATAAGATGAACTTTCAAAGATCCTTCAAATTCCTTAATTCCCCAGGGGTTAACCATCCTTCATGGCTCCCTAAGTAATTACAGGAAGGATAGGGTCAAATGCATCTCTTTACAAAGTATTCTGGAAGAAAATCCACAAGCTCTTTAGAGCAGTTCCACATTGCTCAAGATCTTCGGTGAAGATTTCTTCTTCTAGTGAAAGAGCTGTCCTACCAAATTCTCACCACTGTTCTAGAAAAGCAGGGCAATGTTTGCCAAACAGGATACATGCCATCTAAGAATTATTTAACCATCTGCATATTAATCACCACAACATTCTGTAACTAACATTTTATTTAAGATCGATGAGTAAGTATCACATGCCAGGAAATACATTTTACATTCATCTGAGCCCGGCTCTGAAATTCAACAATATGTACTGTGCACTGCTGTATGATTAACCGGACCAAAAACAAACGAACACCTTTCTCAGCAACTCGTGAATGAAAGATTATGAAATCCTGGAAAGCATACCAGTTACATTTTTCTCTATACACAAAGAATGGATAGTAAACTTTAAACTGTCAAAATGGTACATGGGGGAGCGGGGAGAGCATCAGGTAGTATCCTACTACGACGGTGAAGCTAGCTATTAGGTACAGGGGAGGGGTGATTCTCTGTCCTCTGCTACCCTAAGTAACAGTTCACAAAGTGAAAGGAGAATCTACTCTCATCAAGGAAGATGTAAACAGAAGACACGAGTGCTTCTCCTGTCCTGGGTGACAGATCGCCATTTTCAGGTGCTAGGTATTTTTTATTGTGCCGGGGGTAATCCTGGCATGCTCTTACTCGGTAGTCTTTTCAAGAATATCCAAAAAAGACTATTTCAACTATACTCATGAGGATGTAATGCACACAACCTAAACATTAACAGGAAGAAAGGATAAATATTAAAAGTACTAGGATTTACTAGGATTAAAATAAACTTTCATGGTTACAAGCAAACTAATGACTAATGCAATTAAGGGTCCTACAGGAGTAAAAAGTAGAGTGTTCACACTGGAGTTATCAATAACCATGATGAACATCTTTATTTTAGGCTAGTGCCTTAGAGACCAGTGAAAAACAACAAAAGAGGAAGAAATAATAAAGAGATGGAAAATGTCTGACTCCTCCATCAGACCGTGAGCTCCTTGAGGGAAGAGCCCTCTTCCTCATACTTGATCCCCATTTCCTGGCACGGTGACTACATTTAGTAGAATAGACAATCTGGGGCAACTGGGTGGCTCAGTCGGTTAAGCGTCCGACTTCAGCTCAGGTCATGATCTCATGATTCGTGGGTTCGAGCCCTGCGTCGGGCTCTGTGCTGACAGCTAGCTCAGAGCCTGGAGCCTGTTTCAGATTCTGTATCTCCCTCTCTCTCTGCCGCTCCCCTGCTCACGCTGGCTTTCTCTCTCAGAAATAAATACAAAACATTAAAAAATTTTTAAAAAAGAATAGACAATCTAATTTTCTTCTGAATAAATAATAGCAGTAAATCTATAAATACTATAAAAGTATTATATCACAAAATCACTGAATCATAAATGCTGCATTTTAATAAATATTACACAAAAGCACTCTGATCATTTTAAAACATCATATGAACATGCAGATAGTCCAATGTAGTCTTTTAAGACAGTTGAAAACATTCTTAATCTTTCTTCATTCGTTCATTCAAAAAATATTTATTGAGCACCTACTATGTATGGGGCACTCTGTTACGATAGGAGTATAATAATGACCAAGAATTGTGTGGTATCTCCCTTCTCAGAACAGCCTGGTGGTTGAGGCTAACAGTTTTGCAAACAATTACAGTAGAATTGGTGAGTATTATAATACATATGATAAGACTCCAGAGAGGTTATGGAAACAGAAAGAGGCAGTGCCTAATCCAGACTTAATAGGTCAGAGGAGACTTTCCTAGAAGAAACCACATGTATAATAGGAAATCAAAAAGATCAGTAAGAATTTGCCAGGCAAAATGAAGATTTCCTGCAGAGGTAACAGCCCAGAGTCAAGGCACGGAGGTAGAAGCAGCATGGCTACACGGAGCCCATGGGAGCTAGGGCTGGAGCTGATGGGTTGGGACTGGAAGCGAAAGAGAAGATGGGTGGGGTTGGGAAGAGGAAGAGAAGCCTGATTATGAAGGACCTCGTAGGCTACGTTAAGGAGTTGGGATTTTAATCTAAAAGCAACATGCAGCTACTGCTTCTGAGGCCTGCGTAGGAGGCATCACTTCATCAGATCACACTTGTTATACCATCCTGACTACATTACAACAGTGGAGCTCAGAGCATGATGCCCAGATGGGCAGCCTCTGGACATGTTAGAGACGTACCCTCGGAATATGCTAGAAATACACATTCTTGGGCCCCACTGCAAACCGAAAGAATCAGAAACTCTGGGGATGGAGCCCAGAAATCAGTATTTTAATAAATACAGGTGATTCTGATGCACAGTACAGAGATGGCAACTGAAGATCAGACAAGATAACCCAGAGAAGGTGTAACAGAGAAGAGGGGCAGGGGGGGCCTTGGGGGAAAACCAATGTTTAAGAGACAGCAGAGGAAGTCAGAAGAATATGGGGCTATGGAAGCCAAAGGCAGGTGCAGGTTGGGTCAAGTCTGTGAAGAAGTTGGGTAAGTCAGGGACTGAGAAGCATCTCTCTTGGATTCAGCAAGGGCAAGGTCATCAGTGAGTCTGGCAAGAACAGTCTTGGTGGGTGGGGCTTGAAGCCTGACTGTCGAAGTAAGAGACTGGATAGTAGCTGAAGAGGACAAGCAGTGAGGGAGGGTATATTTAGGCTGAGGAAGACTTGGCCATGTTCAGATGACAGAGAAAAGGAGCCAGTAGAGGGGAGAGGTGGCAAGGTGAACTCTCTAAGCAAGTGGAAGGGGACGTGACCTAGGAACCGGCTACACAGGATCAGCCTTGGACAAAACCAGAGTCACCTCAGGCACCATCACAGCATGAGGAAGGCAAAGATGGATGTGGGCACGGGAGTGCTGGGGACAGCATTCTCCTGTGAGGGCTTCTCTTCCCTCTGCCGAACAAGAGGACAGGTCATCTGCTGAGACGGGGGCCGGGGGGCGTGCTCAGAGGCCAGACACGGCTCCTATCAGGGGGGCAACAGTGAAATCTGGAAAATGAGCTGGGAGAGTGAGTGAGTCCCTGGTCTACAGGAGACGCAATGGGACATAACAGTCAGACAGTGGCAGCGGAGCCCAAAGAAAATTTACAAACTACGGAGATATTACGGAGGTAGAATTACCAAGAGTTGTTGATGGGTACGTTACAGGGAATAGGAGGAATGTGTCTAGCCGGGGAGGATTGGTCTAAACAGGGTGCAGAAGATGGGTGGAAGGTGCCTATTCACCGAGACGGCGAGCAGGCATCCTTATCTGTGAAGGGGATAACATTACCTCCTTCACATACAGCCACTGGAACGGCTGATGGAAAACACATGCCAAGAGCGAAGTCTGCTACTCACAGAAGCACAGAGCAAATGGTAGCTGTTGTAATTATGTCGCTCTTAGAGCAGAACGCTTTGAATAGAACAAGCACTCATATTCGTTGAATGATGACTGAATGGACAAATGAATGAAGATGAGTGTAAACAGAAGGAGATGATATATTTTCACCAATGAGACTATAACAGTTACTTATCAGATAGTGGCTTTCCTACTCTTTGTTGATTTTGTGGAATTGGGGGGATTTTTTCCATAAGATAAGGTTTGAAGTATAGGAGTATCTAAAGAAATGAATCATGGTATCTCCTTTACTTAAATCCCATCTCCTTGCCTTGAGGATATCAAACGTGATGCAGTGTCGTTCACTCACCCTAACACTCCTGACGCACCCCGGGGCGCAAACCGCCCACACTGCTGCCAGCCCCTCCCACCCTGATCCATTCCTTCCCTCGACGCAGGTCTCTGCCCACCCTGCCTGCTCCTCCTGGCCCTCCGCACCTTCCTTCCAGCTTCCAGACCCTCCCCTGCACCATGCACCGGTCACTGACCCTTCCTGGCTTAGACTCCTCCAAGGAATTCCCAGTGCCGCTTTCACTAGTGCGTGCCCCTTTCCCTTTCTTTCTTTTTTTTTTTTTTAACTGCAGTAAATATATAACCTAAAACTTGCTGTTTCCACCATTTTAAGTGTATGACTCAGTCGCATTAATTATATTCGGTGTCGAGCCAACAACACCACTATCTATTTCTGAAACTTTTTCATCACCCCAGACAGAAGTTCTTTATGCATTTAGGCAATAAATCCATCTACCCCAGGCTTCTTCATTCTACTGTCTGTCAAGGTCAGGGACTACCGTCTATCTTTATGACACTGCCTATTCTAGAAATGTCATACAAGTGGAATCGTACAATATTTGCCCTTTTGTGTCGGGTTTCTCTCCCTCGGCATCATGTTTTCAAAGTTCACCCACATTGTAGCGTGTGCTACTTCATCTCTTTTCGGGGCTAGCAGTCCACCGTACACAGGCGCCACATTTTGTTTATCCACTCATCTGCCGATGGGCACTTGGGGTGTTTCTACCTTTGTACTTTTTTGAGATTGTGAATAACAGGACTGTTGGCTGCTGTGAACACAGGTGTACACGTATCTGTTTGAGTTCCTCTTTTCAACTGTTGGTGGTATATGGTGTATGCCTAGTTGTGGAAATGCTGGGTCACACCATAATTCTATGTTTAGGCTTTTGAGAAGCCCCTGTGCCCCTTTTGATAAATACACAAATCTCACGCTAACTTTAAGACCCTGATGTGTTGCTTCCCCTCACCCCCTCGCCGTGTACTCTCTCCCTTGGAAATCGCCCAAAGCCTTAGCCCAGCTACTGAGACTGTTCGTGGTCTGGGCCCTCTGTCTCCCACTCCTACCCCCCCGCCCTCCTCTCCTATGTTCTAACCAGGGTGAACCCCTGCAGTTTACTGATGGCTTTGCCCCTGTACATGCCAACTCTGCCCTTTCTTGCTCTCCGTTACCTACTCTTGCTGGAAGAAACCGTTCAAGCCCTTCTGAACACTCTCGGGTCTCCCACTGCACCTGCTACCAAGAGGGCAAAAATGACCATGATTCTGAATTGTTCAAAAGGATAAAATCTACTCTGGCAGCTCTCAGCTCACACACCTTGCAATCAACCAAGCCTACGGTGTATAAAATCTCAAGAAGGTATGAAAACAAAACTTCACTGGCATAAAATTTCAAGGTCAGACTACAGTGGGTTATCCAAAGGAAACTTCATCTATTTAGTGGAACATAATTATAGTGTAAACCTGTGCTTTTCATCATTAAAACACTACTAAATACCATATTCAACATTTTCTTTGACTCCAAATGCCTCAAGGAAAGGAATTACATCCGATTTAAATCTTTTCATTATGAAATTAATACACATAGAATAATGCATAATATGAAATACATGGCTTAGTGAATTAATATGAGAAAAGCCAAGCACCCACCTTCTAATTCAAGAACTAACATACTGTCAGTTCCCCAGAAGTCTCTCTTATGACCCTTCCCCTTCTTCCCTTTCAGGCAGCTGTCTTTAAGAGGGTCTATTTCTTTAAAAGATAAAGAGTTCCATCCTAGTTAGGCAACGAAAAGTTTATGAAAGAATAAAGCACAGTTCTGGCTGTCATACATGGGATCCTATGGTATATCATCGACACATGCGTGGGGTGATGGTGTTAGTATCACAGATATGCATTTTACACCATCTTCTGTTTTGTCTTTCAAAATAATTAAAATTAATTTTACTAAAATGGTATAGATTAAGTCTTTGGTAATTTCACTCTGGCTTTCAGAGATTCCACTGGAAAAAATATCTATGGTTTGCTTATTTCTTTCCAAAAGACAGCCTATACCAGCTGTGGGGGGAAGGGGCTTTATCAAAATATAATTCACATATCATACAAATAACCCATTTAAAGTACACAATTCAATGATTTCTAGTAGATGCTCAGAGTGACACAACCATCACCACACTCTATTTTGACACACTTCATCACCCCAAAAAGAAATCCCTCACCCATTAGTAGTCATGTTCCATCTCCCACCGATCCCCTAGTCTTAGGTAAGCACCAATCCACTTTCTGTGTCTATGGAGTTTTCTATTCTGCACATTTCATACAGATGGAGTCACACGATCTGTGGCCTTTTGTGATTCACTTCTTTCACTTACAATGTTTTCAAGGTTCATGCATGTTGGGGCACATATTGATACTGCATCCTTTTTACTTCTGAACAATATTTCATTGTACGGACATACCACATTTTGTTTATCCATTCATCAGCCAATGGATGCTTGGGTTGGTTCTATGTTCTGACTATTCTTAATGCTGCTATGAACATGCAGGTGTGAGTTTTTATATAGATGTATGCCTTCACATGTGGAGGCATGAAATTGATGGTCATATGATAATGCTGTTTAAGATCTGCCAGACTCTTTTCCAGAGAAGCTGATCCATTTCCATTCCCCACCAGCAATGTATGAAGGTTCGATATTTTCACATCATTGGCGACACTTGTTATTATCTGTCTCTTTGATTATAGCCATTGTAGTGAGTGTGAAGTGCTATATGACCAACCAATGAGTCACTGCAGTTTTAATTTATATTTCCCCAACAGGTAATAATGTGGAGCATCTTTTCCTGTGCTTATCAGCCATTTGTATATCCTAGCTCTGGGTTTTTCACAGATACCCTTTGTCAGATTGAAGAAGTCCTCCCTACTCCTAGTTTGTTGAGTGTTTGTATCATGAATGAACACTGCATTTTATCAAATGCTTTTCCGCCTTTATTGAGATGATCATGCAGTTTTTGATACCAGCTGTTTTTCTCGGTAAATAATTTTTCATACTCATGAAATCTATGCAATCCTATAAATGTGTAATGCATTTCATATTTTATTAAAGGGTTCAAATTTAAATTATTAAGTATAAACTCTAAAAACTATGTCTACAACAAAAATTATGGGGAAGCAATTCATTAATATATTTATTTTCAAAGAAAATTTTCTATGAAATCAATCTAGAGTCTTTTCTGAATGACAGAAACTGTGGTGTGTTTTTGTTTTTTCTATTAGCCTAAGTTCTGTGGTCCTACTTTTTCACACTACACCTTGGCTGCTTCTATTCTTTAGAATGACACCCCAAATGTGCTCGCTTTGGCAGCACATATACTAGAATGACACCCCAAATACACACTACATCTGTGGAATACTCGTATAAGCCCAAATTAAACACAATTTTTTACACGTGATTATTTCAGAAGTAATTCAAATAAAACATAAAGGGTGATCACCCAAGGATCTGTGTTCAACCATCAAACAACCAAATCCGTCTACCTAAGCCAACTGGTTTTTAGTAACATCTGTGTACAACCTTTTAAATCCGTTAACTACATTCGAATATCTAACAAAATCTAGAACAATAGGCTTTGTCTCCATGATTATGCACGATCATTTTGTCAAAACATGTGTACACAGATAATGGCACATTCCCTCCCTTGTAAAATTCCAAGTCTAATTGCAAACACCGTATACTGTGTAGAAATCCATGCAAGATGTGAAAACCACGGAAAGGATATCAGAGCAGTACCAAGTGACATGCCTCCCATCCAACTACTGTACGTGTTGGGGGTCTGGAAACTATACTGGCTCACAGAGCTGTGGCCAGGGTGGCTAGGATTCCAAGATCATAAAAAGGCTTCGTGAGCTTTGCGCAGTGGCAGTATCGTAGCCAATGAGGTTTATCCAAGGCGCGATTATTGCTAAATAAAAAGGCTTCGTGAACATGTGTCCTCCCGCGGTGGAAGCCACGCATGTTGACAGCGGCTCTCTCATCCTGTGAGCTCTTAGGAAAGGAAAGCTTCAATAACATTAAGAACATTTCTACTGTTTATTCTCAATGTTCATATTCAGCCAATAAGTCTTAAAATACACGGAAGCAAAAACAAAGGCCATTATTATTAAGATTATCTCAAATATATCATTTAAAATAAATGGCGGGAGTGGGGGTGGGCACGGAAATGCTTCCTGCAAAATGTTAACTAAATCACGTATTTTCTCAAAAATAAAATACTACCACATCATCTACTCAGTTGTGTACCATGCTTTCCCACCTAAACCCTAAGACAACCTACTAAGATTCAGATTTTTTTGGTTCATGTTGAGTTCTGACCTCCAACACTGAGCGTATTGCCAGAATTGCAACTTCATTCTTTTGGATGCAAAACCAGAAGAGGTCTCACGAAATCTGGGATCTCTACAGGGACTCGGATGTGTCTGAGGGAGACCAGGCACTTTCTTCCTCACCCCGGCGGTCAGGATCCTGACTCACTGGGATCGCACCACACGAATTACAGTGGCCAAAAGGGACTCTTCTTCCACCAAACACTGCACTAATTCTCCAGCATTCAGCGTTTCCACTTGAATGGAATAAAAACCCTTTTGAGAACAACAATTACAATCCCCCCATTTTTTTTCTCAGGCGCACTATTGGACTTCTCAGGGCCCGCACAATGCAAATAAGGCAGGCTTCCTTTCAAAGAGTGATTAGTATGCAAACACAGCCTGCTTTTTTAGTAGGATGTGAAGAACCGGCAACAAGCTTTGCTAAACCCAGAGGTTTCGACAATTATTTCCACTGTTTATTTTTCAACAGAAGATTACACAATAACACCAAAGGCGTTAGCTCTAGTTTGCCAATATTTTGTAAACAATGACAAGTTAGATTTTTAAACCCTTTGTGTCATATTTAAAGCTATGGTCAACTACTGATTCGAATACATTCATTTCTTCCCCAAACTCAACTTGTATGAAATGGGATTCAAGCTCTACCTTCTTTTTACGAAATTGCTCTTCATTTTTCAACAGAGAATGATCTGTCTAGTGCGTACCTTTAGAAAGCTCGTCATTTTTAAGATTTACTATCAATTCCAAAATAAGACTAAGAAATTATGTTGTTATGGTACTCTGCCCAACTTGTATGTATCTTTATAATAAACCTTGTAGCTTTCCCAAATTATTGTTAAATTCAACATAAAGGCCATGATTTCAGAGAAAATTAAATGAAATTTCTTTAGCAAAAGAAGATGGAATCTGGGGCCCCTGGGTGGCTCAGTTGGTTAAGCATCCGACTCTTGATATCGGCTCGGGTCATGATCTCAGGGTTCCTGAGCTCAAGGCCCTGAGTCTTGTGTTGGGACTCTCTCTACTGCTCTCTCTGCCCCTCCCCTACTCTGTCTCAAAAATAAATAAACATTTTTTTAAATTAAAAAAAAAAAGGATATGGAATCTTTGTGCTACAAATTATGTCCATATGACATTTAATCTCAAGAAAATAACTTAAGAAGCATTTCCAATTGCATGGTTCCTTGGTGATTTTTTATCGAAGTTTCCAAGAAATTGCAAACCTACTGGATATGACGCTGTCCCTTCCTTAATAAACACCTCGCTTGGAACATTATTTGTGTCTTTGCCTATCTCTACCTACAAAGTCTCATGAAGAGATTCTAATCAGACAACTACCGGACATTTCTATCTACGGTGTTAAATAACAATAACAATCATCGATGATTCAATCATTTTGCTCTGGATATGAATTTTTTTAATCCATGTTTTAAACGTTAAAATGTAAATTTTCTTTTTATATTCTTTTAAAAACTCCTCTATAGCAATCCTTTTTAAAAATTATTTACTTATCTTGAGAGAGAGATAGAGTGCGCTTGCACATTTAAGCAGGGGAGGGGCAGGGCAAGGGAGAGGGAGAATCCTAAGCAGGTTCCATGCTGACAGCACAGAGCCCAATGGTAGGGCTCGAACCCGCGAAATCGTGAGATCATGACCTGAGCCCAAATCAAGAGCTGGACGTTCAACCGACTGAGCCATCCAGGCGCCCCCCATATAGCGATACTTTTTAAGGTCTAATGTAAGATACACATGAGATGGCTTCAAATTTAATTTCAGTGAAAATATTTCAAGAATAGATGTAGGTCAATAGGGATTATGGCATTTTAAAAAAAAGTTTATTTATTTATTTTGAGAGGGGAAAGGGACAGAGAGAGAGGGAGAGAGAGAATCATAAGTAGGTTCCACCTTATTAGCCCAGAGCCCGAGGCGGGGCTCAATCTCATGAACCGTGAGACCATGACCTGAGCCAAAATCAAGAGTCATATGCTTCACCGACTGAGCCACCCAGGTGCCCTAACATAGTGATTATGGCTTAAATCAAACCCATCTTCCTGCCAATAGCCCCAAGCCCCAGGACAAATGACTCTGTCTGCTAATAAGGAGCTTACTCTGACATCTGCATGCCATCAGTCTCCCATCATTTCAGCGACACCGGTAAATCACTTGAGATATTTGAGTTTCCTTGTGAAGTTCGGGTCCAACCAGTGCAAGTCACTTATACACCTGGATTCTCCCAACAGCATCAGCTATGTAACCAGCCCCACGTGTAACTGCAGGTTTACACGGTTTTCTAACACCAACACATTCGCTGGAGGTTTACGCTGGGTTTTTTTTGCAAAAATTTTCAAATTCTAAATGAAGAAATTTGTAACAAAAAATTTGTAACAAAAAACAAAAAGAACTGACTTATTTGTTCTGGTCTATAAATAAGCAAAACAGATGAAAGTGAAGACCAACTTAACAATAGAGAGAGCTCATCATTTTAAATCTCTCACGCTGAGTTCGTTAAAAGAGAATGTAATTTTAAACTCACTTATCACAAAGAAAAAGTTTAAGATTTAGAAACGCATATATGGGGTGTTGAAATAATTACACATATTTACAAATTATGTTTCCTTAAAATATCCCCCCACCACACATTTATTGTTATTGTGTTTAAATAAAGTAATTTAACTGTCTGACTTTGTGATAGTTATTCTCTTAATATTGCACAAGGCAGCAGAAATATAACACAGAATAATGTATTGATTTACCCCCCAGTGACTTCAAAAGGATCTGTCATGAATATCTCTAGAACACCAAATAATAAATGATCATCTGGGTTACTGGTTTAGACACAAAATTACACATAGATATCCAAATCAATTAGTGTGCAAAATATTTGTCTTCTAAAAAAAAATCTCTGTATCTAACTTAGCTGTGAAGAAGTATTTGTAATAATAAAAATATTGTTTTTATGAGAAGGGAGGAAGGGAATGAACTGTCTGCATGACCAGTTATCTTAATTGAGTCTGACCGATCATTTAAATTCTGATTCCAAAGCCAATTTAGCTCAAAATGACCTCAAATTGTAATCTAGGGCAGTTAACGGACTCATTTTCAATCTCATATCTTCAAAGAATACCACACGATGTCCCTTTTCTGCTTCATTATGACAGATGGTTGTCTTTAATGAAAATTTTAAATTTTAAACATGTCATGCATAACTTTTAACTTACATACACAAAAAGGGGAAAATTGGAGAAAGGAATAAATAATTCTTAGTTATCTTTTTCTGACATTTCAAGGTTGTCTTTGGTGTCATTCCAAAGGAATAAATATTACACATGTAACCAAAAACAATTTAGAAAGTGGTCTAGAATTTTTTACAAAGCTACCGAATACATTCATCTTGTATCTCCAACGTGCAGTCCAAATCCATGGAACACTGGAGTTCCTCCATAAATATTGGATTAAGTGAATGTTTCTAATCAATGTTCCCGCTACCCAACAAGGCTGGGATACAGCCATTTGCAAATGTGTTCATGAAACTGCTCTTCTTCTGGTTCACAGTGTCACTGCCAAGCCCTGTCTTTATATCCAAGAGATGTGGAATTTCAGGCACCCTGGAATCTTTTGAGGACTTCCTAGTCGAGGAAAGGCTCTTCAAAACAGAACAGCCTCCTCACAACTGGCCCTAACTCCCTAAATTGTCCAGTCCCTCTAGGTTGCCTTAACATTCATCTCCTTAGGTCTTTGCTTTTAATGCACCCCCTGGAAAATTAACATTTTCCTTTAAGAATTCTGCAAGCTTTGGGGTGCCTGGGTGGCTCAGTCCGTTAAGCATCTGACTTCTGCCCAGGTCATGATCTCATGGTTCTGAGTTCAAACCCTGCATTGGGCTCTGTGTTGACAACTCTGAGCCTGGAGCCTGCTTTGGATTGTGTCTCCCTCTCTCTCTGCCCACTCCTGCTCATGCTCCATCTCTCTGTCTCTCAAAAAAATAAATAAATATTGGAGCACCTGGGTGGCTCAGTCAGTTGAGCGTCTGACTTCAGCTCAGGTCATGATCTCACAGTTTATGAGTTTGACCCCACATCAGGCTCTGTGCTTACAGCTCAGAGCCTGGAGCCTGCTTCAGATTCTCTGTCTCCTGCTCGCTCGCTCGCTCTCTGCCCCTCCCCCACTGTCTCTATCTCTCAAAAATGAATAAACGTTAAAAAAAATTTAAAAATAAATAAACATCAAAAAAGAAGTTCTGCCAGCTTCCTTAAATCTGAAAAATGCCATGCTAAAACATGTGAGATGAAAGGTTTCAAATGTGTGTTCTGCCTTGTGCCAGCTGTGACCCCTGAAAGAGACAGGTCATCAGAGGTTCTCGCCGGCTGCTTCAAAATTAAAGCCAACAACCCTTCTCATACCACTAACGTCAACCCAACACACATGCACACAACTGTAAGCCACACGAGGGTGAGGGCCCTGTATCTCATCTCCCATGTTGAACTCTTCTTCACTCCAGGGAGACCAAATGTTTATTAGCTGAAGAGGTTAAATCCCAGGGAATTTGTTCTTGGGGAATGCCAGGCATTGTTGAGAGCAAAGTGTCCCCACTGAAAATAGAGGGATTCAGTGAAATCTCTACTAGGGAATAAAATATTCTCAAACCATTCAGCTCAGAGAAAAACAAAAGTTAGATCTATACCTCACAGGCTGCAAAATACTGGACTCTCTTAAACTGACCAGCCCCCAAGAAAAATGCAGGTACTAATGAGTGGATGTGGACGTTCCCCACCACATCCCAGCTTCCCAGACATTCCCCAGCTTTTAAGTGTCTCACTCCCAACTACTAACTGGTGGCTAAGGACCATTATAATTTGAGAAATAAAATGCAACAATATGAAAGACGAGGAGATACTAAAACAGATAATAAAGGGAAATTCAGAGGATAAAGAGATAATATAGGATACAAGAAAAGTTTTCTAAGTTTATTCAGAGAGAGAGAGAGAGAGAGAAAGAGAGAGAGAGACAGCACGAGTTGGGGAGGGGCAGAGAGAAAGGAGACAGAGAATCCCAAGCACACTCCGTGCTGCCAGTGCTGAGCCCAACATGGGGCTTGCACTCACAAAACCATGAGATCATGACCTGAGCCAAAACCAAGAGTTGGTGGCTTATCTGACTGAGCCACCCAGGTGCCACCAAAATTTTTTTCTAAAACGCTCAAGAGACATAAAAGATGTTGTATCAAGGAACAGGAAGAAGAAACTACCAAAAAGACACTCAGACAATAAAACAGAATTCTTAGAAATTAAGAATACATTAGCAAAATAGAAAATCCAGTATGAAAATTGTCAAGAAGTTGACAAAACCTCCCAGAAAGTAAAGGGTGAAGAGCTTCAGGGACAAAGAAATGAATGTAGGAGAGAAAAGACCAAAAAAAAAAAAAAAAATTAGATGAGCAATCTAACTTCTCAATAAGAGCTCCAGAAAAAAAGGGAGAGAAAACAGAGATATGGAAATATCAAATAAATAGTGTAGGAATATTTCCTAGCACAGAAAAACATGAATTTCCAGATGAAAATGGCCCACTGAGAAGCGCCCCCCCATAAATAAAAGCAGACTTACAACATGACACAGCATTGTGAATTTCAGAACACTGTAGACAAAGGGAAGATCCTAAGATCTTTTAGAGGAAAAGTAAGCACAGTTTTTACAAAATATCAGAAATCAGAAGGCACTAGACTTTCCAAATGCAACAATGAAAGCTAGAAAACATGGGGCAATAACTTCAAAATTCTTTGGGATAATTTCCAATCTAGAGGATTGTATACCAGGCAAATATAAATTAACTGCTGCAAGCCTAGAAAACCAACAGTCAAAACTGAAGAATGAAAGTAAGGTCTAGGATATATGTCTTCTGAAGATGAAAGAAAACAGCCACATTTGAACATATTGAGAGGGAATTTACATGTCAGTCTGAGAACTGGACAATGAATTAATGACAGGTATATAGAAAATTAAGCAAAGAAAAACTAATGCCATCATAAACTTCAGGAAAGACAGAAAGTTATATAGAAAGGTAATAAAATCATATAATTGCTCAAAGCCCCAGTATGAATAATATTTACATGGGGATAAAAATATAAACATTAAATACTGTTTAAATAAAAAATGGAAAATTTTGTTATATTGGGAGGCTAGGGTAAAGGATCTAAGAGGCTAGAGACTATTGTAAGAATACTA
Source organism: Hyaena hyaena (assembly GCF_003009895.1). Classification (NCBI taxonomy): domain Eukaryota; kingdom Metazoa; phylum Chordata; class Mammalia; order Carnivora; family Hyaenidae; genus Hyaena; species Hyaena hyaena. The sequence continues at coordinate 4,314,043 of NW_024080668.1, read as the reverse complement.
AACTCCCAGAGGAAAAAGTCAATAAATAATGCCTGAAACTGAAAAAGTAAGAAAGTATAAATATGGGCATTAAAAAAGGTAGAAACCACTAAATGAAAGGAAGTGATTGCTTCAGGAAAGTCAAAATCAGAAGTAGGAAGGATAAGGGAGGGGTAAGAAAGGGTAGTACGGGTTGAGGCAGGGGAACAATGTTTCAAGTTTTATAAAATGATTTAACTTATTAAACAATGTGGGCATATCATTTTGCTAAGATTAAAAATTGAATTTAAGAAAGGGAGGAATGATTACCAATGAATTCCCACTGCTTGAATAGTTAGGATCTTTAATCTCAATATATACTTACTATAATGTAGTAGAGAAGAGAGAGAGACTGGCTGACACAACTTCTCTTAATGGTAAGTAAATAGCTATGGAATTTAAACTAAGCTGAGAAGCTATATATAACAAGGTCACTCTATAAGAATGAAATATGAAATCTCCTTTGTCCTAAACTATTGGGGATTAGAATGTCTCATGACTGATGTTTCCATATGAGTAACACTAATTATATTACCTCTTCCATTCCAACTTCCCACTGGTGAAGACAAAGGTACCTACGCTTATGTCTGTTTTATGTTTGCAACTACATGGAGACTCCTTGAAATCCTACTTCCTTCAGTGCTTAGCACAGAGCTGAACATGAAAGACACATGCTCCATAAACTAATTCATATAAATGTTGCCTGCTGCTTGAATGGGCCAATAGGTGGATCTTCCAAATGAGGCTTAATTATAAACACTCATTATTTATGGTGCACTATGTTACAGACATTCCCTTGGCATTTTTTAATCAAAAAGTAAATGGCTAAGACTGATACGTTTTTTGTGTTCTTGAATCTGCTTTTCCTATTTTTCCACCCAAGCTACTACATCTTCTTACTACCTATACCTAGTAGTCATGTTTCCTTGGTTCTAGTCTGAGTCTAGGAGTCCTTCTAAATGTGGTAGAAGCTGGGATAATAATTAGAACATATGCACTCTTTCTGGGAAAAAATTTAAAAAGGCCAAAAGGCTTCCCCTATAGGTCAAGTGCCTACAATTAAATGCATGGACTTTGGGATATCTATTTTAGCTCTCCAGAGGTGTCTTTCTCTTTCTTCTTCATTTCCCCCCATATTCTTCATGCTTCATGCTCCAAAGATTTAAGGTTGCTAGACAAATGACTTCCAGATTAAGGAAGTATCACCAATATGATCTTTAGCACACCATTATTTAAGTACACTAAATCTTATGGCTTTACTATTATGGTGAATTGACAGGTTTAATATTAACCCTATGCAAATAGAAAGGAGAATCTATATAAACCAATTTATTTTTTAAAATTCTACTTTTCAAAACCAAGATCTACCACACTTTGCTTCCAAAGGAGTTGAAATGGCTAAGCAATCAGCCACGGTGTTTCTAACTCAGTTGCAATTCATGGTGATCCTGAACTCTCAGAGAATGAAAACTAAATGGGAAAAAATGTGATTCTAATTATAATCAATACTTAAATCCAACACTAATTGTGCACCCCTTCACTGTGAACTTTAACAGAAAGAAGGAAAATGGGAAAAAATTACTGAGCTTACCCTGTGCCAGACAGTTGCATAAATTACCTCATTTTGTCCTCATGATAACCCTATAAGGGAGGTATTATTATTGCTGTTCCACAGAGAAAAAAACTGAGCATTGGAGAGATTAAATAACTGGCTCAAGGTCACAGAAAGCAGGAGAGCCAGGGTGCAAAATGCCAAATTCGATATCAAAGGCCCCCAGGGCGCCCCCTACAGTATGCACCACTCTGTAACACTAAAAGGAGATACTAAATTAAGAAAGGAAGATAATTTGTAATTATAACTCAGACCAAAGAGCTTGCACTGGATTTGCATCTCCACGTTCTCCTGACATCAGATCTTTAAGCCTTCCATGTTGTACCCTGAATCCGACTCTCATACAGCAACTGCAGCTTAACTAGCGACTGGCAGCATCTCACGCAGACAGAAAGGACACTGACAGATGCAGTATGAATAAAAGAACATCAGGAGGCAGTCACGCCCATGTCCTCTCTTCTGCCAATCTCATAAAAGCAATGCAGCCAATTTGTGACAATCTGAACAAACTTCAAAAGACTACGCTATCAACAAACCTTTTTTAAAGGTATAGAATAAAGGTACGGATATCACGGGCACTGGTGCGAAAAAATAAAACTGTGTCTAAAAATTATCACCTGCCATGATAAATGAAACCTCTGGGGAGAAAACCCTCTAACATTAACCTCTTCTTCTCAGGTGACCCCATCCCATTGTCCTTTGCAAGGTTTGTTCATGGCCTGGCTCTTTTTCCTTGTGCCCAGATGGCCCCTCAGTCTGAAGCCTTCCCCCCCTCAACACCCCATTCTTCCTTCTTTGTGGTCAAGTACCCTGGATCACAGGGGTCAAGTACCCTCCTCTGTCTTTGGCTCTGAGAATGTGAATTTCACAAAACAACTAAACTTCTCTAAGATCCCCACTCTCCTCTGAAACAAATTCCAAGTTTTCTACTTGTGCCTCATCTTCCGTACATGTATAACCCAAGTTAGGTAATACTGCCCACTTTTTAAAATGGTATTTGCTTTACAATCCAAATATAAAGCAATGTATGCTCATTAGAGAAAACTCAGTATAAAAAAAGTGTCTTCTTCCAGTCTTAAGGAGTGACAGAAATTTGTTTAAATCACAGAGTCAGTATTATAAACACCATTTGTTTCTAACTTTTGTCCACTTAACTTTATTCTTCTCTAACCTAGGCATTCACACCACTAGGCTCTGGCTCCCCTCTTTGGTTCAATATCGCCTTCCAAGTTACGGCTAAAATGCAATTCTAAATACTACATAAATACTACAACACAAATATTTCGGGTGTGATAAAGATTGCACAATACACTGATTATAACCCATGGTGTTTTCTCTCCACTGAAAAGGAATAAAAATATAGACTACTATAACCCCTGAGTCTTCTTGGTCCCCTCCCCGTCTCCTCCCCCAGCCACCTGGGCTCCCTGGAGCTTCCTCCCAAACATGCAAGGCATCACCTATGTCATTCATGCTTCCTAGATATAAAGCGAAATCCTGTCTACAAAGCCCCTAGCTGTCACTAACAGGAAGAATTCTCCAACCGCCCTAGTGCCCAGGTCATTTCTCCTCTGCCTCTGAAATCTTAGCCACGTATCTGGCTTTAGATGCTACCTGGTACTCCCAGTTGCCCTTTCGTTCTCTACTAGAGAGTAGGCTTTCCAACAAGGATTTGTACTGTTGAGTTTTGGGGGCTCTGTTTTACACCTACAGCTAAGAGACTGTGTAGATGCTCAGTAAGTATGTCTGCTGTCATTGCTGCTCCCGATGCCCCCAGACCATTGGGTCTCTCTCCCACAGATTGGCTCAGCTTGTGTCTAATCCTATATTCCTTTATCTATGACATTATTTTCATCTAAGCCATAATTAGATGTGTTTTTCCATCACAACTGGGTCAATAAATGTTTCACAATTTTTTTTTTTTTTTGCTACAAAGATACAAAGATACATACAAGATTCCATTCCATTCCATTCCACTCCCTCTTTCCTCTATTTCTCCCTTCCCTCCTTCCTTCCTTTCCTTTTTTTTTCAATGCCGGTGAAAGTCTACTAAATAGATTTTACCACCCACAACTGAAAAATACTGACCTAGAAGTTAAGATACCAGGATGCCCAATTATTTTCTCTAAAACCTATTGTATGTAAAACTGAGGTCTATCGTTTTTCCAAGGTAACGCCTTTTCTCAATTTCTCCATCATGCTCACAGCTCCATGAGTTCATTCCCTCCAGTCTGCACCTTAAAAAGCTTTCTCTCTCCCAGTCGCCTAACATTTTGGATCTATCATCTACCCCTGCTGGGTCATTTGTCATCTCTAACCTCTCAGCTGTGTGCCTTTTCTATCCTTATCCAAAACCACTACAAGTGTACTTTCTAAGATTGTCTGTTTTAGAAACTATATCACGGTTGGATTCCTTTAACAAGCCCCTCTGGAACACAAAAATTTAATTTTTATAAAATTTTATAAAACTTGATTTTTGTGTTGCAAAAATCCTTTCCCTAACCCACTATTTGCTCCAGCTACAGAAACTAACACACCCTCCAAGCACTGCAGTGATCCCTACCCGTTTACTCCTGTTTCCCTCCTTGCAAATTCTGAGCTAGCATCAAACACAGAGTCTAGTACAGCAGACGTTCAAGTGTTATCATAGAATATACCCTTAAATATTTTATTTTATTTTTTTTTTTAAATTTTTTTTTTAATGTTTTATTTATTTCTAGGAGAGAGACAGAGAGAGAGACAGCGCGAGCAGGGGAGGGTCAGAGAGAGAGGGAGTCACAGACTGAAACAGGCTCCAGGCTCTGAGCTGGCAGTCAGCACAGAGCCCGACGCGGGGCTCGAACCCACGAACCGCGAGATCATGACCTAAGCGAAAGTCGGACGCTTAACCGACTAAGCCACCCAGGCGCCCCTACCCTTAAATATTTTAGAAAATGAGTTCTCCAACATCCCTCTCCTTTGTCTAGCATTTAAGATTTTAATAAGACCTGGCCCAATCTCCAGTCTGCTTTCAGTGTTCTTCAAGACCAATTCTCTAGCTACATCCATCCCGTTCTACAGAGAAATGGGTTCTCACTCTACTTATCTGTCCTTACACCTGTGAGGGTCCACATCAAATACTAGCTCGTCCACACCTTCTTCTGGGCATTAAAATGAACTGAGATGATGTGATGATTTTTGTCTTTCTTAACAATTCTCACAATTAATATCTGCCTCCTTCTTTTAGGCAATGATTCACGGTTTCCTAACTGTCTGAACTAAGTGTTTTCCTCCCCAAACATCTGAAAGCCTCCGAAGGACTGGTACAGTATTCTTATCTTGTCTTCCCCCCAGCCCCCCGCATAGAACTTTGCACATCATATTCACAGTACACCTTATTTCCTAAACATTTCAAAGAAAACCTCTGTTCAAGACGAACTTTTGAAAAAACACACGTTGAGTGCCTACGACGTATTACTCGTTTGACGTATGAGATATTATTTAAGGTCAACAAAACCCACAAGGGCAAGTGTCATTATCGCCATTCTACAGACAGGGGGAGGCAGGCCCAGAAGTGCTACAAGGTGCAGAATGTCACTTACACTGAGCGGACTCAACCTAGACTTGTCAGACTCCAAAGCTCTTGGCTTGCCCCTCCCCCCGTCACCCCTCCCTCACTTCCAGCAGATGCCAAGCAAATTTGTGTTCAAATGGTCCTCACTGCAGAACATGATTAAGATGCAGTCAACTATGCAAGTATGGTCCCAGCTTCGCCCCTGTAAGCCACTTAGACTTTCTCGGCATCAGCTTCTATTTCAAGACCTGACACAGTCTGGCCTTCTGGGGCTTTCCCCCCTAATATCTGGCCACTTCTCCCCAAGCCCCCCAACGCTGTTCCCTCAGCATCACCCTGTGCATTCATCTCTCCACCACCTGAATCGCCTCTTCTTCCTGCTCCATGGAGTGGAGGCCCATGGAGCCCACCCAGCTCAAGGGGTCCCAAGCAGAGTTAATGGCTTCCTTCCTTGTGCTTCAATGGCATTTAATTCATGTCTCTGTTTATAAGGATATGGTATGTCTCTCTCCCACACTACATGGTGAACTCCAGAGTCAGAACCATAGCTCCCTCGACTTTATAATCTGAAAACAAGAACAATTCCGGAAGCAACTTGGTCTTGTCAAGATGTCAGGAAAGTTTGCTTAATTAAATGGAGTTCAAGAATGTGTGTGGTGATTCAGTGTTTGCTGAATTAAGCAGTCAATCAACCAGACCTTAAATGAGAATACCATCTGTTTTTATTTCACAGAGTTTTATAAATGTCATCTCCTCATCCCACCCAACCACACAAAGGTGGGATCCCCTCAATAATCTCACAGAGTATCCTGTTCCTTTCCTTAGTTTTTATCAGAATATGGGACTAGAAATACTACGTGTGTGTTACTTGTTTAAGGTCCGTATCCCTCCACACTTCGACTGGAAGTTCCATGAAGACAGAGTTGATGTATGTTAACCACTGGATTCCCAGAACACCCACTCAATAAATACTTAGTGAACAAACGATATGAAGATTAGATGATACAACGCAGAGCAAGAGTCTGGGATTGAACGATGATGATTAAGACATAATTATGGGCATTATCGATGCAGTTTCTTTCCTTGTAGATAGCTAACACAGAATCTGAGTCTCTTCTCCAACATGGCATATGCCTTTAGTTGGCAAAAACACTTCCTGCCCTGCCAGTAGGGCACTTATGTCTGACTCATTTGAATAATAATAGCAATTACTTTATTTTATTCCAGTGAGTAATTTACAAAAATATAAGCAGGGAGAAATATTAAATCAACTCAGGTCTCACGTATGATTTTCTGTAAAATAAAGGTCAAATGGCTTCTTCTTTCCAAAAATAATTTTGATTTTGATGTACGATTCCGATCTTCAAAGCACCGCACAAACAACCTTCAGGAGGGAGATACGTGCTTGACACACTGGAACAGTCAGCCTATATTCTGAAGCAAGTGGACTGAAGCAGACCAAAACCCAGTTGCTGGCACTGAGGCAGATGTCTGCAGGGCCCCCACATTGCATGGGCTCCTTCCAAGGCTCTGTGGCACGGGGACCTGCGATGTGTTCTCACGGTCACTTATCTCCAAAATTTTGCAGAAGAGCTGCATTTTCCTTAAAAGGGCCCTCAAAATGTACATCCTTCAGGCCCCATGAAACCCAATCAACCCTTGTGCTGATGGCTTTCAGCCTTAATAGGAGATCACTTTTCTAACATATTCACAAGCAACATGACACAATGCAGGCATAATCAACAAGATTTTTTAAAGTCAAATTCTAGTCACTGAAGAAGTCATGTTCTCAGAATATCCTTCTTTGAGTCCTGGAAGGAGCACTATGTTTGAATATTATTTTTTTCTAGCTCCATATACACCTCTCTTTCTCATCAATAAACATGCCCTGCACGCACTGAAGTCCTGTGCTCTCTAACATATTCACCACTCTAACATAGGGGCACTGCTGATTTTGCCATTTTGCAGAAGAGAAAGCTGAAGCTTGGGGAGGCCATAGGATTGGTCCCAAACTGGACGGCAAATAAGGGATATGAACGGCTGGGCTTTCGACCCTGGGTTGTGGGCCCCTGGCTCTTAAACTCCATGCAATCCCACCCTCCTGCCCTCCAGGTTCCTTGACAGTAGAAAGGATGCCATCTCAATCCTTTGTAATTCCGCACAGAGCTGGCACTCAATAAATATATTTGGTCAACTGCTTAAGGGAATACCTAATGTAACACAATGTCAAAACGCTATAACATTACTATGGATATTCCTAAAGGATGAGGTAATCAGATCCCAAAGGCCTGTCACACGTTATCTCAGGGATGACACTGACAGAAAACAGGCCAGTGTTTGCAGCTGCCCATCAGAAAGTCCTGGGTGAGAATACAGAATGCAATACAGGTTACACAGAAGCCTTTCAAGTCCTATCAGTGATGTGGTCTTTGAATTCAAAGGAAGACATATTTACATGTATCTGGCAGGAACAGAATGCACAACAGGTTTATTAAAACCTCCCCCCACCCCCCCAAAAAAAAGCAGGCATACTCGAGACAGAGCAGAGGGCTTATCTCTTCTGTGTAATCATGTTCGAGTCTCCAACTGCTTGGAAGCTAAACTAACAGTGCAGGAAGGGAGAAGGGTGTCACCCTAGCTGAAAACCATGAACTCAGCGGCTGTGTGGAGACGCGGCCTAAAAGCGCCTTAACTGTAATGTATTGAAGCGGCCTGAAAGGCTGCCATTTGGCACGCAGACCAACATCAAACGGCAATGCCCCTAATGAGCATCTTCAGCAGAGAGAGAGCGTTTCCACACGGCGAAATGAAAGGGCATAATGACACCATGAGCAACGCCAAATGATTTACATCCCTTTACATCAGCGGATGGTTTTAAGGGTTGGCACCAAGAGTTAACACTAATAACGAGAAGGGCTGAACGTGACATGACTGGGCCTTCAAATGGGCTTCCAGATGTCATTGCCCTACTGTCATAAGCACATCTTCCCGTTACCAATGACTATTTCACTCGGATTGTTCCCTCACAGTAAACTCCAGGCCTCATAGACGCCTACTCCTTAGGATTCATTCAGAGGGGTCCTCCCTGGGCATCCCCTTCTTCCTCAGAGGCCACCTCTTAACAGTATTGCTCAGAGACCTTCTCTTTCAAGACACGTATGAACTCTCTTCTGAATTTTACTCATTTCTCCTCTCTTTAACTCAAGGAATCTTAACCTCAGTCTTTTTTAACTCAAAACCCAAGTGCTCATTATTACTACATAGCCAGTTGATTCACGGTTCCAATTGTGTCTGATTTGTAACCCATTTTTAAGACTAGTAAAATGCTATTTGTGACTTGCTGCCATTTCTTTTAAAGATCCAGATGTTCCTTAGCCTATACGTTTGTCAGAACGCTAAACTGAGGAATTATCAGATATGGAAGCGACATTAAACTGTTTATCCTGACACCATGAAATATCCGTGGGCTTGAAAACTCAACACTTCAACAGTATCAGAGAGCCTTGTTCACATGCCTTTGTCTCCTCTCTGGCGGCCTGTCCCCAGAAGATGGGCAGCGGCAGGTGCGGTCCCTTCTCCCCACCCTGCCGGCTGCTTCTGCTCTCCATCACCACAAACCCACGATTGGCAGGCAAAGTTCAAACCGTTCTTTAGCAACAGGTAGTCAATCACTTATTTCGCACGAAGACAGGAAGGACTGTCTGTAAAATATTTTTGGAGGTCTGCCAGTAGCATTGAAGTCACTTTCAGTCTGGAGGGCAGCCACGGTTCTTTAACACCGAAGACGTAAATATGGGGAATTCATCAAACCTCTTCTTAAATAGAGGCTTTGTCACCTTAAAAAATTAAGTGGTTGGGGCGCCTGGGTGGCTTAGTCGGTTAAGCGTCTGACTTTCGCTTAGGTCATGATCTCGCGGTTCGTGGGTTCGATCCCCGCATCGGGCTCTGTGCTGACCGACAGCTCAGAGCGTGGAGCCCGTTTCAGTCTGTGACTCCCTCTCTCTCTGACCCTCCCCTGCTCACGCTCTCTCTCTCTCTCTCTCTCCTAGAAATAAATAAAACATTTAAAAAAACCCACATACGTGGTGATATTATAAAAAAAAAAAAAATTAAGTGGTTGGACCAGAAATTCCAAAGTCTATATTTCAGGCAGTGTAAAGTTTACGAGATGCTGTCTATAATTTAAGAAACTGAGTTCTGTAGCAAACAAAAACATCTGTCATGTCTAAAGATTAGGTTTTGAATGAGAAAATGGTGCTATTTATTTTGAAAGGTAATTAAGACCTTGTTCCCTGTGACAGAAAAATACAGATACAGATTACGTACATTAAATTACCTATTACCGATCTGAGGAGTTCGATTAATGATGACTGTACTCCAGAGAGAAGCACTATGCAAAACTCTTAGAATCATTGGTTTCCATGTGCCTAAGCCCTTGCAAAGACCACACCCATACCGTGATTTCCGGCTTTGGTGGGGGGTGGGGGTTGCAAACAATTACTGCCTTAATTCTTATACTATCAAGCTCAAGAAACAGTCCACCAGTTACATCAACAAATCCTTAGTTTAATCAATTAGCACAGAGACTTGGATAAACCTCTTTTATTGAACAAGATGATGCCCTGCTATCTTCTGCTACTCCACTATTATTTTTTAAAAAGTGCATCCTGGGGAAGCACATCTGGAAAAAAAAGTCATCAGGTTCAATCTGTTGGGGGAATAAAAGGGGGAAGCTTCTTGAAAAACTGACTTTAAAAAATGTAAATGTTTGCACTACTGAAAACAGCATGATTGGTACATCTTTAGAACCTTCACAGCAGGAATAGTACCTTGAAAACTATGAAATAAAGGACAGGCCACACTTCCACACTGTCTGGGTTATATTCTTTTTGTGTCTAACTCTGTTGAATTTTAAACAAATTCTGAGTTCTTTCCAGTATTTTAACCTAGGCTAACATTTGTTGAAAGAAAAATTAACTTTTTGGCTTGGGGATAGAATCAGTCAAGGTCTTCCACATTCTTCAATATTCAGTTACATCTAGTTCAGAAACACACATTTCTGACCTTCAAATAATAATCAACAAAAATAATATAGCTTGACATAACTGTACTCGCAGCAAACGTGGCTGAAACACACCTTGATGATTCATTAGTGAGGGATGTTCTATAGACTCATATACACGCTGGCTGCCCCCTGAGAGGTAGCAAAGGTGCCCTTTGTTCTTAATCCAGTGCTATCTTGTTAGAAAACCAGTCCTATTCATTCCTCTACTCTAGCAAATAAAATTGGAAGAGGATTGTAAAATTCTCAAGTAGACATGACTTAGCCATTCCAAATCATTCAATTTTTCCACAAAACGTCCAAAATTGTTGTTAGAATAAACTCAAATTTGCTGTGTAATTCCGCAACCTTTCATTTTATTCCGAAAGAGCAAAAACCAACAAAATGAGAGGGGCCAAGATCTGATTTCCTTTGGGGTTAAGGGCAGAATACGTTGTATTTACATTTTCACATGCACCGTGTGGAGTGCGGAGACTGAATTACCATTGTCCCTGAAGATGATACATTTGAGGCCAAAATAATTATGATAATGATATTACTATTATAATAATAATTATTACTATGTATACACATTTACATATATGTGCCTAGGTGTACATAATACTGTTTTTATTTTCGTCCTGATCCTCTGACTTGAAGGCTTCTATTTTTTATTTTTAACTGTGGAATTATCAATACTTCAATGGAAAATTATTTCTCTTTGGAAAACCGTTCAACTTCTTTGTTAGGCAACCTTGTATACGTTTCTTGTTCTGCCTTGTCCCCATCCTCACGGCCCTAGGCCGGACCGAGGTCGCTTTCCCTCCAGGGAACAGTGATCAGAATGCCACCCTTGCCTGGGCAGCCACCGCATCCCAATCTGGGACGCCCTGGGCGGGTACCAGCGTGCGCCTGCCCTCACACCCCCACACCGAAGGTTACACCCATCACCGTAGTGGAAGGTAGGCGCGCGATCCCTCCCAACGGCCCCCCAAAGAGCCGGTCTCCGTGGCCACGCCCCCACTTCGAGGGGAGGAAGGCGCGCGCAGAGATCCGCCGGCACCTCGGAAAAGGGCAAGCCCGCTGCGGTCGCGGCCAGGTGGCGGAGGGACCCGGCGACCTGCCGCCTGGGGCTGCCCCGCAGCTGGGGGCCGCGTCGGCCCCCCTCGGCCCCGCCCCCAGCCTCGCCCCCGGCCCGCAGCAGGCCGGTCGGCGCACGCGCGTCGGTGCGCCTAGCCCGGCGCCCTCCCAGACGACGCGCTCCTGCCTGGAAGACGCTGGCAGGGTGTGCGCGCTCGGGGGGCGGAAGGGACGCCCCGGGGCTGCGTGACAGAGGCGCGAGCGAGCGTGCACGCGCGGGCCGGACCGTCCGGGGACCCCTGGGCTCCATCCTCCTTTCCTCCGGGCCGCGGGGCCGGCCGCGGGGTGGGGTTTCTCCTGGCGGGGGGCGAGCGAGACCGTTAGGCTGGAACACCGGGAGACGGTGCCGGCCGCCACCCGCGCCGCAATAAAAGCCTCTCGCGGCTTCCCGCCCAGCCAGCCTCGCTCTGATTGGTCGCCAAGGGAGAGGGACCCGAGCTGGCTGGAGGCGGCGGCCCGGGCTGCTCCCGTGCCGCCCGGGGAGCGCCCGCCCCGCGCGCTCCCCCACCCGCGGCCGGCCGTCTAGGGCAGCGGCGGCGGCACCAGGCAGCGGCCTCCGGGACTCACCGTCCCCTCCGCCCCGCTCTCGCCCGGCGCCTTCCGGCACACGCACCCCGCCCGGAATACGCGCCCACCCCACCCAGCTCTCTGAGGCCCCTGCTCCATTTCTTCTCCCTCCCCGATCGTCCACGCCAGAGCATAAATCCCTGGGTGGGGTGGGGTGGGGTGGGGTGGGGAGAGCAGCTGGCGGGGAGGTTGGGCGCGCACAGAAGAATCTCCAAGGGAGGCCGGGGTGGAAATGCCCTAAATGAAATGACCCTCCCTCCCTCCCGGCCGCCGACGGTTTTGGGGCGGCGGCGCATCCCTCGGCTGTCTCCCCCTCAGCTCCCTATTGTTCGCACTTTGCAAGGATCAGGGAACCTCGCCCAAAGAAAGGAGGCTGGGGCGAGGTGCTGCGGGTGGCTACCTGCCATTCTTCTCGCGCGCCGTGCAACACGGGGCTCGCGGTGCGTGTGAAGGCACACGCGCGCGCACACACGCGCACACACACACACACACCCGGCAGCCCGATCACGCCCTCCTCGCCCTCCGCCCCTCCGCACTTCCTCCTGTCAAAACGCGGCGCTCGGCCCTCCCATCCCTCTGTGCTCCCGGCCGAGAGCAGGCTTTGCAAGTAACCAGCGATTTGGCAAATGAAAACCTAACGTCATATCGACGAGGGTGCAAGAACGGCCACACAGCCCTGAGATTCTGCCCGTTTTCGCCCCATTTTGCAAACCGTTATCCAGCGCGGGCGGGGGCGGGGGAGGTGGGGGGCTGGGCGCGACGGCGACGAGCCCCACTTTATCAGACCCGGGGAAATAACGATGGGGCGGCCGCCCCGGCCTTATTGTTCACTCTCCCCGGGGCCGGGGCTCCCGAGCCCCTGCCCCGCGGAACCCGAGCTCGCGCGGCAGCCCCGCCCCGCCGCCCGCGTCGGGAAGGAGCGCTGCCCTGCACCGGCGCGGCCACGGCGTCCCCGGGAGCGTCCCCGGGAGCCGCCGGCTCCGCTCCCCGCGCCGCGGGCACACGAAGTGGGAAGGGCGGGCGCGCCGGGGGCGCGGCCGGCGCTCGTCGCGCGGGGAGGCAGCCCGGATCCGGCGCAGCCCGGGGGAGCGCGGGGCTCGGCGGGGCAGCAGGGGCGACGCGCTCCTTCCTCGGCTCAACCACAATGACCACCCTTAGCATTCCACGTAAAGCCACCCCAAATAGCAGTATCCCCGCGGGGGGGAGGAGGGAGGAGGGGTCGATCAGTCCATCAGACTGAGGATAATCATAATCTGAAAATGTACCTGCAGTTCCCAGGAAAAACAAAGTCCAGATGAGATCCTTAGTTTGCAGCATTGTAATCTGCTGGCCGGGAGGGACGTTCTTGCCGCGGTAAATTCTGTGCCCCCTCCCCTGGCAGAGCGCGTGGACGGCGGCAGAGCCACAGACCTAGGGGCAGACAATTGCCAGGCTGAGTACGATTATTTTTGCAGAATTGCTTCCTGCCAGCGGCTTGCCGAGCTGCGTTCACGCGCGGATCGGAGAATGAGTGACAGTCCCAGCCTCAGCACACTCGCAAGTCGGAGATCCTTGCGCTGGCCCGGGTTCGCTTTGATGGAACTGGGGATGGGAGCGGGGGGCGGGGGTGAGAACCTCACTGTGTCCTTCCACCACGCCGGCCACAAATAGTGCCGAACATCAAGGAGGTAAGGGAGACCGGGGAGGCAGATGCGGCCGCCTGCAAAACGCGGCCTGGAGCCGCCGGAGGAGTCGGGCTCTTTCTCACGCAGTCTTCAGGCAGAGCTGGGGTTTCTTCTTTTCACACTTTCCCCCCCACGCCTCCGCGGTCCCTCCTGCCGCCCAGCCTTCCTTAGACGGGAAGGCGGATATTTTAATAACTAGCAAATAATAAATAGAAAATATTAGGCTTGGTTAGGTTTTCAAAGTTGTCCAATCTCTCCATTTAGATCCTAAGATCCTTGAAACACAGGATAGCCTAGGACTTTTTTATTTTTTATTTTTTTAAGGGCAGGAAATTAGAAATTTGGAGAGGGATGGAGACAGACGGCTGGTGCAGGGTTTTGCTTTGGTTTTGTTTGTTTGTTTGTTTGTTTGAAACTGGCTATGAAGTTTACTCTCCCACAGAGTGGCAACAGATCTCAGGGGAAGGAGGTGGGAAGCTACTGAAGTTCGAAGAAAACACAGATGTTTGAAAGGAATTTCCAGAAATAACCGAAGGAAGTGTTTTCTTGTTTATGAATGCTGAAATCTGTGGTCTCTTGAGGGAGATCACTAACCTTTTACGTAGATTTTATGGTATAGGCAAGATATTAGATATTAATTTTTCTTCTAAAGGCACAGAACCTCAATTCTTAAACCTCCGCATTTAGGATATCACTGAGGTACGGACAAAGGGTTTAGATCATCTTACAATTGTATTTTATACAGTAAGGGTGAGGAGCACGGGGGAAATAAACATGTCCCAGCACCTGAGCAAAGCTTGAGTGTTTAAGGAACAAAAGCTGAGGAAGAATCAGGAGCACAAAATGTTCTAGATGCTAGAATAGCCTATTAGCCCAGCACAGTGACCCTCCCAGAGAAAGGGCTGCCTGCCACGTTCAAAGCACCAATGCGCTAATATTACCAAATACTCCCTTTTTCTTTAAAGGTCAGGCTCGCCACAGTTGTATCACTCTTTAAAACCCCATGCTTTCCTGGCCAAACAGCCAATCTCCATTAACAGAGAGGCTGGTATCTCCTCCCTGTCTCCTCCGACATGTTAGATCACCAGAGCACACCAACATGCTATGATTTCTGGGACCCCTAAAAAATAGTTCCTCTCCCAAATCAATCTTCCCAATGTTACCAATGTTATTGTTTAAATATTTATCTCATACCAATTATGAGTAATTCAAAAATACAGAAAAGTAGAAAGAAGGAACTAGAAATACCCCACAAACCCCAGATGCCCACAGATTTTGTCTTTGTATATGCATATGATTTTTAGAATTGAGTAGCAACTGGAATCTTGTTTATTTTCCTTAATATTTCATTATAAGCATTTTCCCAGGCCATCAAAAAGGCTTTCTAAATATGTTTATAGCGATTCAATATTTCTATGTATCAATGGTTCTTCAATGGTTTCCCCTTGTTTATATGGTTTCCAAAGTTTGATCATATAAATGATGCTTTTTGAATGTATTTCAATAAATATTTGTTGAACAACCACTGTTTTTAGTCCTGTGCTGGATATAGCGGGCTATGTAGATTTTTCTAATGGTGGCTATATTTAAGCATATTTAGCTTCACATACAAGCTTCTACTAACAAGTAAATTACTTCTACTAACATATAACATTAAGTCCCATGTAATAGACTCTTCCCAAGAAAGAGATTTTGATAGCAAGGAAGATGGAAAGAATAAGCCCAAGGGAAAACGAGAAGAAGGGAAGAAGGAAAAAAGGGAAAGTTGGGATACCCAAAATAAAATCGTCCTATGTCTAATTTTACCAAGAGTGAGAGACACACCCTTCTCTGAAAACTTCCCTCCTTATAGCCCGTGTCAGTAGAATTAAAAGATTTCTATTTTTTTCCTCCCCAAATGTCCCTATTTTTAGCTTTTTAACGTAGGCAGGTGTAGAAATCCTATCTGACTTCAGCATGATTGAATTTCTTTTTTTTCTCTCTCTCTCCAGCCCCTCCCTGCCCTGTGTGTCTGTTGATCTCTGTTGTAATGACTCATTCTAGAATTCTGCCCCACAGTGATTCCAATCCACATGGCATGGGTCTTTCCCACGTTGTTTCAACAGGATCCATCACTTGTCTCCAATTCGTTCTTTCTCCACTTATCAATGCCTACCTCTGTGAGCTCTGCGAGTCGGTCCCTCCCAGAACCTCACTTTGAAATGGGACAAAACTGTGGTCCTCCCCAATGTGTCTTCCAGGAGGAAGTCCTCGGCTGTCAGATACACATTAATGAGCATCTATCCTGTGAACATCTGGGGGGGGCGGGGGGGAGGACAGAAGAAGGAGCCACTGAGGACTGTGCTTTAGAGAAGGAGTGGACTATCAAGGCAGCCCCAGCAAGGGGTGACAGGTCCTAATCTAAGGCAGTGAATGGGGAAGAAAGTCAACAGGAGCAGATTTGAGAAAGATTTCTAAGACAAAAACAGCAGAACTGAAGAACTTCCTGAAGATCGTGTCAAAGTTCCTTTCATTTATTCAACAAATACTTATTAAGTATCAGCTAAGTGCCTGTCACTGGGGATACAGCTGTGGACAAAACAGAATCTTTGCGTCCATGGGCTCCCATTCTTATGGGGAAGATAGTAATAAATTGATAAATATCTAGTATGCTTATGGTGATGCGTGTTAAGGAGAACTATAAATAGGGGTATGGGGGTAGGGAGTTCTGGGGTGGAGAGGGATTAGCATTTTGCATAGGGGAGCTAGGGAAGAGGTCCCCATCTCAGAGAGGTCTGAGAGACAGAGGGCACACCAGAGAGCATCAATGTTTAAGTGGTGGCCAGAAGAAATTGCCAAAGAAGTGGTGAAAATGGGGTCAGAGGGATGGAAAGAGAATTGAAACAAATAAGATTTTTGAACGAAAAGTTCCCTGGATTTGACCACTGGAAAGTCACTAGCAGACAGAGCCTTACAGAATGGTGGGGGAAGGAAGACATCACTGTCCCAGGAACAAAAGGGTGGCTTGTCCAGGATGGGGAAGCAGGGAGTGTAGACCACTCTCTCGAGGAGCAGTATGGTAATGGGGCAAGGACAGGACAGAACGCTTGAGGGGAAAGGAGGCTTGAAGGGAGATCCTCATTTCTTCTTTCTTAATATGAGGGTCTCTGTGTTAGGTTCTAAAGTACATTCCATCCGTTGCTGAACCCCTCACCACCACCACAACCTAAGAGTCTAAGTTAGATCACTTGAGAAATGAATCAGTCTAGAGCAAAGTGCTCTCACTCGTACTGCTCCTCACTTAGGGTTTCTTTCCTGTTGGTGCTGAAAAGGAGACCCCAGGCATGGTCACAGGGCTCACAGATACCCCAGAAATGGTCCTTCTCATTTGGCCTGGGCAAAATGCATCTTGGGAAAAAAAATTCCAGCCCCAAATCACTTGATCATATATGCACGAGCTTACTTCTGAACTCTCTAGTCTATTCTATTTTTCTATAGTCTGTCTTTATACTGATACCATATTGTATTGATTACCACAGCTTTGCAGTGAACTTTTAAATCAGGAAATGTGAGACGTCCAATGTTGTTCTTTTTCAAGATTAATTTGGCTATTCATGACCCCGTGCAAATCCATATGAATTTTAGGATGACTTTTTCTATTTCTGCAATATAAATGTCATTGGCATTTTGGTAAAGATTGATACCTGGGCTAGTATTAGAGCCTTATGGACACCTTGGAGATGAATATGCTTTAGACATCTCTCTGCACAGGAAACTGAGTCACAAGGAACTATCTATCACCATGTGCCCACTTGGATGAGCTGCTCTTTTCAGTGTAGATATGGAGAGATGAAACGGGATCCAGTCACAAGAATCAGGCCGTGAAATGGGTGGCCAATGTAGAGAAGTTACAGTGAGCTAGCAAAGGAAAGATGGGTTTAAATGATTTCTTGGCTCTGAACTGAACTCGGACCCTGGGCTGCCTTAATTCCCTGTTTTGTCCTTTTAAAAAAATCCTCTGAGGGGCGGCTGGGTGGCTCAGTCTGTTAAACGCCAGTATTCAGCTCAGGTCATGATCTCACGGTTCATGGGTTCGAGCCAAGCTTCAGGCTCTGTGTTGACAGCTCAGAGCCTGGAGTCTGCTTTGGTTTCTGTGTCTCCCTCTCTCTCTCTGCCCCTCCTCCACTCATACACTGTCCCTCTCCCTCTCTTTCTCTCTCTCAAAAATAAACAAGTATTAAAAAAACATTTTTTTTTATCCTCTGAAACAGGTGATTTAGCAGACTGGAGAAAGGAGCCAAGATCCCCGTGTCATGATCTTATAAATCACAGAGTATGACTGAGCTAATGGTGGAGACATAATAACTTCCTTTCTCCCTCTTATACAGTCTCCTACATATCCCAGTGGCAAAAAGTGAAGTGGGTGAGTGCGCACATCCTAAAACGTGACATTCCAGGTTCGGGTCCTGTAGCTTCTCCACCTGTAGACTCTGTGGCTCTGGGCAAATTATTTCACCTGCAAACCTTGTTTTTCTTGCTCATAGAATGGGTTTAGAGCAGTGTCTGTCTTTCAGACTTCTTATGAACGTTAATTACAATAATGTACGCAGAGGGTTCAGTGCAGGCTTGACACTCTTTCATGCAATGGGTATACACTGAACACCTATGAAATACACTGCGTTACCAGCGGGGGATAAAAACACGATGAACGGAGCACACGTGTTTACCAGGCTTATCAAGAAGACCAACAGCCAAACAAAGAGGCCAAAACCATTATAAATGGTAATTAGAATCCTGGAAGAAATAACCAGGATTCTCTGAATAAAGAATGACAGCAGAGATCTGTGTGGCATCAGGGCAGGCTTCCCTGAGGACACGTGGGAGGTAAGTTGCCACCTAAAGACTGTGAAGTGCCCAGGCATGGAAGGAACAGAAGGAGGTGCGCCCTAGGAATGTGAGAAGACCATGAGGTCAGAAAAAGTGGCTGGTTCTAGAAACTAACAGCCTGCAAGTGGCTGGAATGGAAAGAGCGAGGAGAGGAGGGACAGGAGATAAGTAGCACACAGGAGCCACCTTGAAGGCTCAAGTGAGGAGTTTGTATTTTATTCAAAGTGCAAAGAAAGCCCCTGGAGGACTTTCAGCAGCAGAGTGACATGAGTTGTTTTACACGTTTTAATAACCACTCTGACTGCTATGTGGAGAAAGGCTTCTAGGGAGACAGGAGAGGGTGCGGGGAGCCCAGTTAGAAGCCACTGTGGAAACCCCGGGAATAGATGATGGAGGTTGGCGAGGGGTGGCAGGGGATGGAGCCGAGCAGAGATTGCTGAAGGAAGTGAGGAGGAGAGAGAAGTCAGGACTCTGCTGAACGTGCTGGGAGAATGTGTTCGGAGAGGAGGGGGTCCTGGATAAGTTACATCCACCTGTGAGACCCCACGTGGACATGTCAAGTCTTAGCAGGAGATCCTAGCAGGAGATCCGAATTTCAAGGCCATGAGCATCCGTGTCAACGAAAGCCACGCGCAAGGATGAAATCGCCTAGCCCGAAAGGTGGAGAGAGAAGAGAAGG
The DNA here is from genome assembly GCF_003009895.1 of Hyaena hyaena. NCBI lineage: Eukaryota > Metazoa > Chordata > Mammalia > Carnivora > Hyaenidae > Hyaena > Hyaena hyaena. The sequence continues at coordinate 4,294,903 of NW_024080668.1, read as the reverse complement.
TGTAGACCCGATCCTGAAAAGTACCAGTTTTAGAGGATTCGGGTGCAGAAAGCAGAACCAGCAAATAGACCGAGGAGAGGCACAGGAAGTAGGAGGCCATCCGAGAGAGAGCGAGTCTCAGGACCGAGACAGGAGGGAGCCATCAAAGGGAAGGATGTGTCCCTGATGAGTGATGCTGAGAAGCTAAGTAAAATGAAGACAGAGAAGAGTGTCCACCAGATCTGGGGACAAGAGGGTCATTAGCAACATTGCCCGGAAGAGACCCACACGCTGGGCCCCAAGTGAGGACCTAATGAATGGCAGCGCTAACAATAATAAGAGACTCTGTGGTCATCTCTTCTTGGAGCTTCCGTGGTAATAGAAACACATTGGGGGACCGATCAGAGCACAGAAGTGCAGCACTCAATGATTAGCTATTCACAGGTAGAAACTGGTCTTATTTTAAGGTGTGAGCTAGGCCGTCACTGCCCTTCCTGAGTCATCGCCAAAGTAGTTGTGGAAAACTAATGCTTTAGAAGACTCGGTGGCATGTATACTTGGGTAAGGGCAGAAATATTTTCCTTCTTCTACTGTCTGCACTTCTCCAGCCTACTTCTGTCCATCCTCCTCCCCCTCAGACCTCTGTGTGTTCTGTTCTCTGGTTGTACTGCTTCCCTTGGTCACACCCCAAAGGGCCAGGAGGCATCAACCCCAGCACCACAGAAAGGAGCCTGGTGGGCAGAGCCAACACTAAATTTAGGCCCCTCCAGGCTCACGTGTATCTTTGGAGCCAGAGAGGGGCCCTGTCTACGAAGCCTGTGCCCACTGGTGGCACCCTCTCTCCTGAGCACAAGCACATAGGGAGTGAGAGAAGAGTGAAGAAAAGGGAGGAACGGATGGCAAGCATTCATGATGGAAGGCAAAGACATTCACCCCGTTACCACCACCACACCACCATTTTGCCAGAGGAACCAAAGTGTTCCCGTCCCTGACGTAGCCACTGCATTACACCTGTCTTGAGAATCCTCTAGGTCCATCCTGAAGAAACAGAGTCCCCAAAAGGCTGGTGGTGCTGGCTTTACAGTGGTTACGGAATCCCAAAGAACTCTGAGTGTGAAGTCAGTATGGGTCTAAATGACCCACAAGCTCGTCTTCAGAAGTCTGGCAGCCATGTTTATCCTTGCTCCTCTACCCCTTAGGTGCCTGAGGGCCTGGGAGCTCTGGGAGCTTCAAGGAGACACAGCACCCATTCTAGCCACTGTCTTTGAAAGAGAAACTTCCTGTTGCATCAGCAAGAACCGTGGAGTGAGCCAGGCATGTTCCAGGACGCGGTGCCCCCCCCCACCCCGGTCTATCCTTGCATCAGTAAAGGAACAATCACAAAGGAAGATTCCACTCAAAGTGTCTCTGACCAGGGGAGAGAAATGTGACAAACACCAGACCTCTGATCAGAGCTGGCCCTCCTGGCCCTCCCCACCCCACCATAAATGTCACTCCAGATGTTTGTCGAAAGAATGGGATCAATAAACAAACCAAGAATGGGCTCAGGGCTCACTTCATTCTGAGACTTTGGTCCAGGGCTCTTCCCAGCTCCGTCGCTGCAGTCTGGCCACCATTGTATCTCCTGGGGGCTGCAGTCCCAGCTTCTGTCTGATTTTCCTGCCTCCACCCACCTCCCACCTTCAGATCCACCTTCCCCAGCCTCCAGAGCCATGGTCCTAAAAAGGCTTTTTTTTTTTTTAAATTTGTGAAAAGCTTAGTGTCACTTTCCCACAGAAAGGCCTCGAATAGCTCCCTGTTTTCCTCAGTTGAAGTCCAAGCCCCACGGGCCCCTTCCCATTCTCTCCTCCTGCCTCTTCCTCTGGCCCCTTGCACACCTGAGCCACCACACACACCATCCCGCCTGGGCTCCTGCTGGTTGCTCGGCTGACTTTTGCTCATCCTCTAGACTCATTCGGAGGGTCCTCTCCTCCCTGAGCTTCCCACCTCTTGCTCCTCATTTCCCCTGGATGCTTCCAGAATCCCTTAGGCCCACCTCCATCCTTGCTACTGCATGCTACATTACAGTCTAATTACCTATTTCTGAATCCATCTCCCTCACTAGCCTGTGACTTTCTTTAGGACACAGACTTTCATTTTAACTTCCGCATCACCAGCGCCCACCTTGTCACCTGGCACATAAGAGGTGTTCAATGCTTTTGGTGGAATTAACAAATAAACATCATCAGTAACTTGTTTCTCGACCACTTGTCTTGAATGTGGTAAAAGCTGCCTTTCCATCATGTGAGAGCTACTCAGAGAACAAAGTATACAGTGGAGACAATTACAGGCCTAAGGAGTGAAGTCACATGTCATCTGAAGCTACCTTACACAGAGCCGTTGGCCTCGGTATTTCAGGCCAGGCTTTGGAACGAATCCTTCTGTTCTGATCCTTCTATCCTTAATTAATTGAGAAGATTCTATTTTCTCATCAGTTCTCCTGTTTACTGGCAGCAAGCCCACGTCTACAGTAGCTTCCTCTGGTATCTCAGTGCCTCTCCGGGCTCCAGTATAGCAGGTGTCTGTGGAAGAGGTATGTCCTGGTCCCTGGCTCCACGGCTCTTAACTCCCTCCTCGCTTCCTCGGTGGTCTTCCGTGCCTCCTTTCTAAAGCGTGTTTCCTTCCGGCTTTGCCTGTGATGACATGAGGGGGACAAAGCTCCATCTTTCTGATTTTCCATTTTTCTGTTTGCTAGATAATTTCAGGATGCTTTTCCCTCTATGATTTCTAAGCAAGTGAATGAGGATGTTACTGCTCTTATGAAGAACGCCATGTGCTATGTCCCTGGGTCATAGTACAGTCTCTGGTTTATCCGAAGGCAACATTTTTACTCACTTTGTCCACTAACGTAACGAGAGCAAAATGGTTTCTATGTTCAGTTGACCTTACAACAGCATCAGGACTTGCGAGTAGGAAACAGCCACTTCCTGACTTCTCAGCATCTTGATCTGTTCTCATCCTTGCCCCCATCATCTGCCACCTGTGCTCACTGCAGTGCATTAACGTTCCTCTCGCCAATGTGATGCTCAGAACAGACCTCAGGGCTCCAGAAGAGGTTTGGATGATGCGGAGGTCAATGGGGCCACTGTCACCTCTGCTCAGGATGCTACAAATTGTGCCATTCAGTCCAGGGTTGCTTGGGCTAGCAACTGGCTGAGCCACAGTCAAAAATCCCAGAACTGCATCACTCCCTTCCTCATCCAACCCGCCTCCTTGGCTGTGCCTTGGAAAGGGTGCTGTGAGGAAGCATGCAGAATAAAAGCATGTTCACACTGCAAGGTCATGGCTAAAGGGTCTTTTACAGAAGTCACTCTCCAAATACGTCTGTTTCTAGACATTTATTCAAGCACCCCCTATATTCCATTCTATATTCTTATTCGTGGCACAATCAGGTGATAACTAAGGTACTAGCTCTCTCCTCACAGGTAAAGAAAGATGGGGAAAGACCAAGGAGGCAAACATTGTTACACACATTCTCCAGGCCAACCGCTTTGCTTACATATTTTTGTTTAATTCTTACATGACCTTCTGAGGTGGTGGAAGAAGTTCTATAATTTGTTCAGGAGCCTGAGCCCGGGTGTGCCCAGCCCTGTACCTGTCAGGATAAGCTCGTTTCCGCAGGAGATTACAGCCCACTCCCACGTCTCAGTGGCTTAAAAACAACAAAGGTTATGTCACGTGAGTTACGGATTCTCGTCGTCTTCACCAGAGACACTGAGGACACTGTGTCGTCCTCCCAGGAGGCCACATTTGAAGGTGGTTCCATCTTCCATAATCATGGAAGGAGATGGGAAGGGAAAGAGGGATGAAGCAAATCATATTCAGGCTGCTGACTTTTCCATCCAGAAGGGGCCACTTCTGTTCATTTTCTTGGGGAAAACAAAAAAACAAAAAAACAAAAAAACAAAAAAAACCCAAAACACCTAGTCATAAGGACATCCCTGCCCTCAGGGGGACAGAGGAGTGAAACTCTGCTCTACTTCATATGAAAATCAAGTCCTTAATGAGCATCCTGAGGAGCATTCACAGGCTCCAGAGCCTGAGTTTCACTCCACTCGAATCTAGTCCAGAAGATTAACTACTTTTGAAGGGGTGAAGGGCAGGGGAACATAAATCCAGCGAGGTAGAAGCCACTACCAATGGAAAATCAAAATCAGGAATGAAGATAAGTTATCCTTGAAATATACATGAACATCAGTGAGGAATGGGATCCTTCTGACACAATTCAGATACACCTACCAAATTTACAAGCACTTATAGAATAAGGCACTGCTATCATGAGATCTTTTAGAATTTTCATAACCAGGACTTGGTCCAAAGTCCTGTTGTGTAACACCCAATTTTTGGCTAAAATTTATATTATGACAAGGTTTCCAAATGTAAGGAAAGAGCTGCCACCCCTCCTTCGTCCAGTCCTGAACACGTTGCTATAGATAAGAACACGGGAAACTGGGGTTGATTTCCATTTATTTCTGAAATAATATCCTAGCAATTAGCTACAAATTTAAAAGTGATACATATTACATAAGAAAGCCAAACTCTGAAGGACTGAATAGCCCTCCCCGCTACCAGAGATAGATAAGTCATCAGCCAAGCTGTACAATTATGGAAATCCTTATCAAAATCTGGAACTCCAGAAAAAATCTCGACCTTTCCTAGGCATAAATGTTGATTCATAGGTGGTCCAAATGAGATCATTATGCACTACATTAGGCAACATCACATACTGTTTGTCTAATAGCATCATGCTTAGTCATGGAGGAAATCAGATTCCAAATATCACAGAAGAGCCTTCAATGGGCCCTCACTATTTTGCAACACACACATACACACACACGCACGCACACGCACATGCACACCTTTCTGCTCTCAAGTTAGGGAGACGTTTTTGCATTCTGAAATTGCTTGTGAGTTTAAATCCCAGGATTGTGAAATGATGCAATGATATGGTAACATGGCCTACCACCTGGGTAAACATGGCTAACACACCATCACCAAAGGGCTTGAACTGACTGCACTGTTTTCCCGTTCCAGCTTCTCTGAGTTGCAGCAGAATAAAGGGGCTCGTTGGGCTTTTAAAGAAACGTCACTCATTCATTTGCCTGTACTGGATGTAGGTTGTCTGGTGATGAACGCATTTCTGAGCTACCACCTACTCTAGGCATTTCACACAGACCCTTCCCTATGTACTTCTTGTAATATAAGAGAATTAAAAAGACAAACATGTTGATATAAATATACATATGTGTTCTATATTCCAAACACAAGCACTGGAGACTTTTCAATCTTTAATTATGTTTTCAATATTTTAATCTTATAAAATAATCACTGTATTTAGATCTGGGGACTTGCCGTTATCTTCTGTTTGTGCGAATAACCAGAATGAATCCAACTACCGTGAAATATCAACCTGACACTCAATGAATATTAACTGAGCACTTAATATGTGCCAGGCGCTGAGCTAGGTGCTACATATGCTATGAACAACAATTTAGACTTACACAAATGTGGCTTATTCTAGGTAAGATGTTTGTTTACTGCATTAGTAATTTGTTAAGAATGTATTGGCTTCAAATACGAAAGACACCTGTAAATGAGACTGTTCTTTGTTGTTTGAGCACATAAATCTCAGATATAATAAATGAGATATGAATTTCTTTAGAGCGTGCTAAGGAAGAAAGTAAGATCATTACCTTTACTCATTGTTTTAAATGAGAAACCGTGTCTACACTAATATCCCTAATAGAATTCTGCTTTTCACTATCACTTCCCTAGGTAAGAATGATACAGGGGCATTGCCTGGGGCGCCAAGCCTCAACACTCCTTCTTGGACTTCCAGCCCAGCCTCCTGCTATCTTACTAACTTAGTTTCTATTTTCTGGCATGAATTCTCTATTAAGGTCAAAGGCTTCCCTTCTTCTCCCTCTACACATGGCCTGCTAATTCATTCAGCTGCTCCAAAAACATTTATTGAAGGCTTGCCTTACATACCAGGTTCTGTGATGGGGCCTGGAGACAAACAGGAGGGAGTTTTTGATTTTAAGGAGCTCAATGTCTAAGGAGTAAGGATGGAGAGGCAGACCCACAATCAAATAATCACAAATCACACTCAGTGTATTTGGGGGCCCTGAGGAGGGAACAACTGTGGATGCTCAGGGGCAGAGGGTGTTGAGGGAGAAGTCAAGGACAGTGACACAGGGGGAAGACTGGTTGAGCTGACCACTGGACATTTGCCGAGTGAGCAAGTGGGGAAGGGGTATTTTGGGCAGAGGGAACATTCTGTTCAAAAGAACGTTGCTCTTGGAGCACCTGGGTGGCTCATTCGGTTAAGTGCCTGACTTCGGCTCAGGTCATGATCTCACGGTTCGTTCGTGAGTTCGAGCCCTGTGTCATGCTTTGTGTGGCTGTTTCAGATTCTGTGTCTCCCTCTCTCTCAAAAATAAATAAACATTAAAAAAGAAGAAGAAGAACATTGCAGTAACTCAGGCTGCTCCTCACGCCACACTCTTCCTTCCTGTCTGTGCTACTAAACCCCATTTCATCCTCAATCCCAGACCAGCAACATGCAATCCCAAATGAGAGGAGGCCTGGGGATTATGCATGCCAATTCCCTCGTTTCACAGACATTAATTTGAGGAGAAAGTGTTAAGCTGTGGATCATGCTCTGACACATGGTCCACCATCACCAAAAGTGTGTATTTATTCAACACATAACTTATGGAGTACTGATTGTGTATAAGGCACTGTGAGACACATGAAGACATGAAGACAAATCAAACCTCGGGGTTCTTTTCCTCCACAAGAATTTATTTCTCATTAGAAATATATGGGCTGGAAGTTGAGAACAATCTGGTGTCAGACAGCCCTGAGTTTGAAGCCTGACCCTGCGGCATTCCGGCTGCTAACCTCAAACAAGTTACTCAACCTCATCAAAACTAAATTTCCTCTGATATGATCGAGGATAATAATCCAGCCTTCTTCCTAGGTTTGTTATGAGAATTTGGTGATAACATTTGCAGAGCACTCAGCCCTTAATAAAGCTTAGTGATTAGTAGTATAGCCTTAATATAAGAAAATTAAGTGATGGTACAGAGTAGATATTCAATTTAAAAAAAAAAAAGACCTGTATGATTAATTAATTCAAGTTTCAACTGGAAGGTCCCTACCTGATCCAAAATTAACATATAGTTCCTTGAGAATCTGGGTCCCTCAAAGCTCTGTGTCAGACCAAATTAAAATGGAGATTCCCCCCCTAAGGTCCAGTAACCTCTTGGGATATAATGAACCCTAATTACTCTATTAGTATCATGCAACCTTTAAAACTGGTAGGTGTGAACATCATCCTAAGACTCAGTTCTTCTGTAAGAGGAGAGCAACTTTCGGGCTTACGGGTTATGCCTATTTAGCCATCTATTCTCTGCTTTACGCCATTTGGACTCCACAGGGCATTGTGAGGCCATCTTCTCTGAAACACTGTCGGGAAAGGGGGAGAGTCACTCTAGCAGGAAGGACAAGAATTAAGAGGGGAAGACCCAAGGAGACAAAGTGTGGTTCCATGTAAGATAAAACTTCCGAATGGATTGGAACGCCTTCTAGGTAGTGGGCGTCTCTTGGCTGCATGGGTTCCAGAAGATCGAAGACCAAGTCACCATTTTGTGGGAGAGACACTTGAAGCGGCTAGGGAGTAGAATCAGCAGTGCTTAGCTCCCTTTCCGTAGTGGGCTCCTACAGTTCCATCAAGCCATTCAGCCACATACTTATTGATCATCTACTATGCATTCGGTCCCATTGAGAGCACCAGATAGACAACAGTAAATAAAGCAGTGCCCCTCTCTGCACGGAGACTGCATTCTAGTGAATTGCTTCGAATCCCTCAGTGAGGTGATGGTGAGCAATCAGGGCAACCCAGCTGAACGTCTCCTTTGGGTGTACTGATATGAATTTCTGGGTTACAAGATTGATCTCCTCCTATGAAAAACAGGCAGGAGAAGTAATGCAGAGTGCCATGCACGGAATAGACAAGGAACAGCTAAAACCTTCCCTAACCGTAGTGGTGAGGCTCAAATCATCAAAATCCTCCCCAATAAAGTAACAGGCACTGACTTACACATTTGCCTGGTTTTTATTTTATGTGCTGCACAGTGTAACCCCAACCTTTGACTCTGTAACCATCCCTGGTTTGAGTTTGGGCTTGAACAGCTGCCCAGCCCATCAGTGCATCAGAGCATCTGAGCAATAACTCATGCAAACACATTTAAGAGCTCACAAGTCCTCAATAGACTAAAAGCAGAGAGAAGTAAGATTCCATAGCAACAGCATGTCACTCTAAATCATCATTGCTGTTTCATGAACAAAGTGAGGATTGAAATAGAAAATATAGCAAGGAGTGGGACCAGTTCAGCAGATATGATCAACTATTTTCTGGAAATCAGATCACTTTGGCTGGAGACACAACAATATGCTCATTTTTATTAGCTAAGCTGTTGAATTCTAAAGCTAGAAAAACTTGCCATTATTTGTAACTTTCTCTTTCACGAAAAAAAAAGGGTGGGGGATTTTATTCCCTTCCCTTGTTCTTTGCATCCAGATACCAGTGCTGATGGAGACAGCCAGAATGAATTCAGAACGAGGGAAACTGAACACTGCCATTGAAAACCTTTGCTGACTTGATTAAGGTTTTCCTTATTATGATACGTATTTCAGCAGCCAAAAAGTAGCTAGTAAACATCTGGGGGGACTTAGCTGGGGACTGAGCTCATTGTGGGCTTTGCTAATCATCCATTTTTGTTTAAAAAATGAAAACGTACCCCAAATGAGCTCTCGTCTACATGAAAGCCTGCAGTAAGGAAAGACTGCGCTGGTTCAGGAAGGATTGTGGCCACAAACACTGCTTCGAGTAAATGTAATCCAAGGGCTCAGAAACAACTTTCCAACATAAACAGCAAAGGGAAGCCTCTTGGAAACTCCTTGATAAACCGTTTAATAACTGCTTATCCTAGAGCTGGCTCAAGATTGCTAATGTTGGAAATGATACAGCCAAAGATCGGAGCAAACATTTCCTGCGGGGTGGCTGGACACGAAGGTGGTTTCTTTCAGTCATTCGTTCAGGAAGGATAAGGGGCAGTGGGAATCAAGTCTCATGCATAAAAAAGAAGAGGATTCATGGGTGCTCATACGTTCAAGAACTGTCAAAACGAAGACTGTGATTTTAAAATTCAGACAATCTCCCTCTTTTTTCCCCCTGTCTTGACAATAGACAGCTGTGTCCTTAAATGTCTTTCTCTTAGAAAAGTTTTGTTCTACTGACTCCTAAAACATAACAAGCAAACATTGTTTCCGCTAATGTTTTCACCATAGGTGGCTCCAAGCTGGCTGCCCCGTCCAACAAAGCTCTTTCAAGCCTCCGAGCAGACTTCTGTGGAAGGTGCCTCTCAGCTTGATCCCCTGGGCCTTGTCACAACGCTCTGGGATTTGCTCTGTCTATGCTGGACCCCTCTTGTATGGGTCACCCAGAGTAACAGGTACTCCTATGCTGCCACTGCCTTTTAGCCGATTCTATTTGACTTGAAGCCTTGATGTCACTGTTGCGTAGATTACGTTGCCTTCTTAGAAGGAGACTGAAATTGCAACAGCAAACATTCATTGAATGCTTATAGCTGAGGATTGAAAATGGATAGTCTTTAAATTATTTATCATCTTTACACCATGGAGGAGAGGTGCAATTACTCTTCTTTGCACACTATGTGTATTATCTCATTTAATTTTCACAACAGCACTATGAGGCAGGCTTTGCCAATATTGTCTATATTTTACTGATTAAGAAACAAGCAAACCAGATGTTCAGAGAAATAATGTACCTTCTGGTTTATTCTTCACACAGCAAAGCAGCCTTTAAAAATATAAACGGGAGTGGGAGGCAGTCGGTTGAGCACCTGACTATTTCGGCTCAGGTCGTGATCTCAAGGTTGTGGGATTGAGCCCTGGGTCAGGCTCCGTACTGAGTGTGGAACCTACTTAAGATTCTGTCTCCCTCTTTCTTTGCCCCTCCCTCACTTGTGTCTCTCTGTCTCTGTCAAAAAATACATCTAAATTGGAATGCTTTCACCTAAGGTGCAGTAACAGTGACTAGATTTACTTTTCCCATTGGAAACAGTTTAAAAACTGGACAGAATACATGAAATGATTATTTTTAAGACACTGGACATCAAGCAACAAAGGCCAGTGAATCTTGCATGACAGGAAACCGAAGAAACGAACCCTATAATACTCCAGCTTACTCCCTTACTACTTTCTATGTCAAGACACAGGGACTCCTTGAGTTGAGTGGACACAGTGGAAAGTCCAGGGAGCCAGAGATCATAGAGCAAATTGTGGGAGAAGAGAGAGCGTATGGCAGACCACCCTCGCCACCTCCCATCACGTCTTAGCCAAGTACGAATCAGTTCATATATGTGAAGAAATTGTCGAAGGCTGGGAAGAGCATCACCAAAGCGTTCATACTGAGGGCACAATCACTGGGGATCACACAGGACCATGAATAGTTCATCGTCCCACTAGCCAGAGTGGGAAACCTCACAATTACGGGGCAATAGGCAGGATTTAAGGAGGATTCTCAAAAGCACTTTCCCTCAGAATTGGAGCACAATTATCCCTAGATGAAACGCTCTTCTGGCCTCACTTAAGGAAGCTTAAAAGCAAGAAACAAAAGGATCAAGATGTTTCCACATTACTCTACTGTATCTCAGGAGAAAGCTTAAGAAGAGCTGCAGGAATACCAAAATATCTTGCACCCAACAAAATAAAATTCCCAACTATCATCCAATAAAAAATTAATAAGCATGTGGAAAAAGCAAGAAAGTATGACCTCCTAATGAGAAGGAAATCACTATCATATCATCGGAGGAATATTTCTATTTAAGTAGTCTTCCCTCCAAAATTATTCTCTATTATTGCAACTTATTTATGTTAGTCATAGCACTTAGCAGAAGTTATAATTACACATTACTTAATTGTTTGCATGTTTATGATCTTTCTCACCCACTGGGCTGTGAGCAGATAACGTCTCACCACCCTGGCCACCCCAGTGACACCGACTTCCCACGACCTCCACGCTCCCATGTACACCGAACCACAGCCTGGCTACTGCCCCTTCTGGTAATAGCTCTTCAAACCAACCACCTTTGGAAGGCATGCACAATCTTGAACAACTTCTCTGAATGTTTTATTTTTACTTTTTTATGCTTAAAAATGATCTTTATTCTCTAATAGTTGGAAACAGTATTCTAATTATATATATCTACTAGATCAAGCTTATTAATTTTGCTATTCAAATCTGCTATACCTTTTTTTTTCCTTAAATAGTTTATTGTCAAGTTGGTTTCCATATAACACCCAGTGCTCATCCCAAAGTGCCCTCCTCCATGCCCATCTCCCCCCTTCCCCTATCCCCCCACTCCCATCAGCCCTCAGTTTGTTCTCAGCATTCAAGAGTCCCTCATGGTTTGCCTCCCTCCCTCTCCCCAACTATTTTTGCCCTTCTTTTCCCGCTTCATCCTCCATTAACTTCCTCCTAATCCATCTATATATGCAAACATATGGTATTTGTCCAAGGGACACCGGAGTGCTGACACATAGAGGCACATGTACCCCAGTGTTCACAGCAGCACTCTCAACAATAGCCAAAACATGGAAAGAACCTAAGTGTCCATCAACTGATGAATGGATCAAGAAGATGTGGTATATTTATACAATGAATGTTTTATTTTTAAAAATCAGACCACAAACCAATAGCTTTGAAAGCCCAATCTTTGGTTTGCAAGAGTTGTACTTTGGTGGGGAGGGAGCCTATTTCTTCTTTGTATAAAGTGACGCAGAGTTTACACACAATAAAATGTACAGATTTTAAGTTCTGAGAATTGCATACACCTGAGTGGCCAGCACTGCATTTAACAGAGAGAACATTTCTCTCACTCGGTAAGTTCCCTGGTGTCTCTGGTCCAGAGTTTTTCTATTGCCTCCAAGCAGAGCCACCCACTCTTCTGACTTCTAACGTAATAGTATAGTTTGTGCTTGAACTTCGTGGACATGGAATTACAGTCAAACCTTGAACAATGTGGGGGCCAGGGGTGCTAAACCCCCACACAGTCAACAATCCATGTGCAACTTTTGACTCCTCAAACACTTAACTACTAAAAGCCAGTTGACCGGAAGCCTTACTGATAACATAAACAGTGGATGAACATGTATTTTGTCTGGGGATCATATACTGTATTCTTACAATAAAGGAAGTTAGAGAAAATAAAATGTCACTAAGGAAACCATAAGGAAGAGGCACCTGGGTGGCTCAGTAGGTTAAGCATCTGACCGGTTCAGGTCATGATCCCACGGTTTGTGAGTTCGAGCCTCAGATCCAGCTCAGAGCCTGGAGCCTGCTTCAGATTCTGTCTCCATGTCTCTCTGCCCCTCCTGGGCTCATACTCTTTCTCTGTCTCTCTCTCAAAAATAAATAAACATTAAATTTTTTAGAAAAGAAAACCATAAGGAAGAGAAGTACACTTGCAGTGCTGTGCTGTATTTACTGAAAGATGTGTTCCATTGCACAGGTACATCAGTTTGTTTATCCCATCCTCCGTTGATGGATACTTGAATTTTCCTATTTTTAATTTTTTTATGTTTTATTTATTTTTGAGAGAGAGAGAGAGAGACAGAGAACCCGAGTAGGGGAGAGGCAGAGAGAGAGAGGGAAATAGAATCCAAAGGGAAATAGAATCTGAGCTGTCAGCAAAGAGCCTGATGCGGGGCCCGGACCCACGAACTGTGAGATCATGACCTGAGCTGAAGTTGAAAGTTCAACCGACTGAGCCACCCAGGTACCCCTGAACTTTCCTATTTTTAGCTATTATGAATAAAACTGCTATGAATATTATTGTACAAGGATTTTTTGGATATATATTTTCATTTCTCTTAGGTTAACACCCAGCAATAGGTGGGTCCTAGAGTAGAAGTATGCTTAATTTTATAAGAGATGGCCAAACTGTGTTCCAAAGTAGCGGACCCATTTCATACCCTTACCATCGCTACATGAGAGCTGCAGGTATTCACATCCCGACCTGACTTGGGATTATCAGCACTTTGGACTCCAGCTATTTCAATGGATGTGAAATGGTATCTCATGGTGATTTTAATCTGTATTTGCCTGATGACCAGTGCCATTCAGCATCTTTTCGTTAGCTTACTGGCCATTCATAGAACCTTCTCTATCAAGTTACTATTCCGGGCTTTTGGCCATTTAAAAAAATTGGATCATTTGGCTTTGCATTGTTGAGTGGTAGGCATTTTCCATAGATTCTGCAGTTAGACCTTGGTCAGATATGTGTATAATGAATATCTTCTTCCACTCTGCGGCCCGTTCTTTATTTCGACGGTATCTTTTGAGAAGAGATTTTTAGTTTTGACAAAGTTCAATTTATCTATTTAAGAAAATGGGTCCTGACCATCAAAAAGTTGAGTCCTGAAGAGGATATAAAGTTCATGCCACATACAGTATTTCTGGAAGAATTCATGATGCTGTAAGAGCTTGTTTTCCTTACTGCTCAGGAGGGGACTGAAAGTCCTTCCTAGGCTGAAGAGAAGAAGTTTGGGGAGTGGGAGAAGAAATCAAGACAAAAAGGGGGGTTCTACATCCCCTCCCCCCAGTAAATGCCTCAGTCAGGGTGTGGGGGTCCCGGAGGGGAGGAAACCTACATCCTGCTTTCCCAGGGGTAACCCACAGAAGCAGAGAGCCATGCAGAAAGCCTCACAGCAAGGGAGCAATGGCGGTGAGGGCTACCAGAGGTCAGGCCCCAGGACGTACCAGCGTTCTCAGGCAAGATGAGGAAACAGATAACAAAGAGCTCTCCACCCAAGAGATAGAGGAATCCTGAGAGACAGTGGGGCTAACTCAAAGTGGTCTGGGCTTGGAATAAGGAGGCCTCCAAGTAGTTACTCCCAGAGTTCAGAGGTCTTGGTGAAAGCACACATACCAGGAGCAAAGCCCAGAGTCTGGGGAGAAGGACAAACTAAAGTGAAGGTCAACCCAGTGAAGGTCCATGTAGATAACAAGGCATTTGTGAACGAGATCTCCCTGCCCCCTGGAGTCCCCTGGAACCCAAAATACTTCCCAAGGGAAAGAGAAAGGAGAAGAAGGAAAACTTGAACCAATTCTTCACTGGAAAGAGGCTCTGTTTTAATCCAGAAGGAAGTGAGTGTTACCTTGAATGGGCAAGACTGTTTCCTACTGACAAAAGGATGTGAGGGTTTGAGAACTAAATTTGATTGAGTTACAGAGAAACAAAGTTTCATACCCGCCTATGTGCCTGTCAGGAGTGAAATGACACCAGGGGTAACTGTAAGGACTGGGTGTGTATGGAGCCAAGCACATCACAGATGCTCAAGAACTAGCACTGAGTGGATGAAAGAACACAACCCCACTATGGTGGAGTGAAGTTTGTGTGACCTCAAATACCCCAATTTTCTGGCTTTTCTGCTTCTTCCTTCCTCACACAGTGAAGCAGAGGACAAGTCAGCTGTGCATTTTGTTTTCCCTTTGCTTAACAGCTGGTAAGCCATTATTTCCTGAAAACTACCTTTACAAATGGGGATTATTTTAGCTGCTAACTTCATCCCTGGATGCCATATCATATAAAATAATTACTTCTGTATGGTTCAATATTCTTAACTCTTCACAGTTTATGGCTCCTAAGTGTCCTCTAGGTGTTTAAAAACACATTTAGAGCAAAAACCACAGTCGTTTGGTTATTTATTAGTGAGAGGTTTTTTTTTTTTCATTAGCAATGCCTGACATTCCATGTCTTGAATTCACAAGAGCAATAGAGATCCTATTTCTTAAAAACTTAAGGAAAATGGTGGCTATGAAGAAAACTTGTCCCCATTTCTAAAGACATATTAAGGATGCCTAGAACCTCTGATGGTACTTAAGGGGAGAGAACATGTAGTACTTAAAAGAATTGCCTCTGGAATCGGACTACAGCTTTCACTGAGCTCTCCCCGTTACCAGCCATTGGAACTTAGGCAAGTTATATAAGGTCTCAAAGCTTTAGGTAAGTCACCCTTGGGAAGTTTCAACTATTAAATGAGATAATATGAGCTTAGCACAGACTTTGGCACATACTAAACACACAATTTATTTTAGCTCTTTCATCATTACCATCTTCACTTTGATTCACTGGCATTTGGAAATGGGAACAAAGCACCATGATGTACCTCTTTTCTTGAAGTCAGCCCTGTCTGGACACAGATATGATGAGATTGTGAAGGTATTTCCTTGGGCCAGGTTTTCAAAAACCAAAGTCATAGACCCAGGCGCCTCCGTAAACACATACAAAAAAGATCCAAAGTAAATCATCTCCAGGGAGCATGGTTTCATTGATGGCAATTTAAATGACACCTTAGGGTGTGGAAAAGTTTAGGTTTCTCCTGGGGAATGTGAAAACACAGGGATGCAGGAAAACTTGGGCTAAACTTATTTCTTTTTGTAACTACTATTTGAAATTCACTAACGACCAGCTCAGATGTGCATCAGGGATTACAAAGAATGGGCTCCTGATTTCCCCCTCAATCTGCTGAGGGGCTGTGGGCTTTCAAAATCGTTTTGAAAGGACCCAAATTTAGGCCAGAATTTATTGGCTGAACCTCTTGTAAATCTTCAAGCAAAGAAAAGTTTATTCTGAACCCATTCAGAAAACATTCTTCATTTGATCCCCCTAAAACCTAAGTTATTTCAACATAATTCAATCGAAGTGAGGTAGCTGTCCCAGAAATCAGAAAAAAGCCTCCTTGTTTCATGTTGGCTTAGTTGTTCTTCTGCTGAAGAAATGAACTTGAGGCTGCGGACACCACATCCTGAGCCGCCTTCAGGGACTTTACACAGGGCAGCGTGGCTCCCAAACGACACTTTGGAGCCAAGATGGAGGCTCTGAACTAACCAATAAAACTGAGGGTTGGAAGCAGGGGAGGGTGGTGCTGACTTCTTTCTAGGGCAGAACACGGAGGGACATGACTCAGGACTATCAGGCCATAAAAATGAGCTTCAAGGGGCCCCTGGGTGGCTCAGTCGGTTAAGCGACCGACTTCGGCTCAGGTCATGATCTCACGGTTTGTGAGTTTGAGCCCCGCGTCTGGCTCTGTGCTGACAGCTCGGAGCCTGGAGCCTGCTTCGGATTCTGTGTCTCCCTCTCTCTCTGACCCTCCCCTGCTCACATTCTGGCTCTCTCTGTCTCAAAAATAAATCAACATTAAAAAAAATACACTAGAAAATGAGGCTTCAGAAACATTCCAGGAAGCGGTAATGATTTGGACAAGGGAGGTGACCTTTAAGAAAATGACATGACTATCTCAATTAGATGCTCTTCTTCCGCAGAATTACTGTTAAACCCCGATGAGGTCTGCATTCCCTGCATATGAGGAGCTGCCCCTGTGGCGGGTGGACACCAACCAAGGGGAAGGTGACCATCCTCAGGTGAGCTTGAAGAGTCTAAGTGATGGGCAGCGAGAGCACAGGAGGGGGGAGTGGCGTGAATAGGCAGCGGGGACACTGTGGCTGTGGCAGGGAACAGAGAGGCCCAGCTTCCTAGAAATGTGAGCAGTGACAGGGCCAAGAGAGAGCCTTCTTAGCCCAGCAGACAAGCTTGGAACGTGCCCCCCATTTTCAGGACTTTGTGGGGCCCTTAAGCACATTGAACTGAAGTCTGTCTGGTAGATACAGATTGCTGGAGGCTATTGTCTTTCCCAGATGTTGTTCCACTGAATAACAGCGCTCGAGTCCCCTAGAGAACGTGTTCTAGAATGCTTATTATACTAATGGTTATGACAGGAGGGAGCTGGCGGGGGAGGGGGAGTGAGGTGTCACTAGTGGAAGGAGTGCCCTGGACGCCACGGAGCCCTAAGTGGCCGCGGGCCGGATGAACAGAGATGTGGTTAGCTGCACAGTCAGTCGTACTTACTATTGAGTAAGAAAGGCAGAAAACAGAGCGAGAGTGCCTTTTACGTACACCGAAAACCTGCAGGAAAAACATCACAACATTCTTCCCAAGGGGACGTCGGAGCCAATCAAAGTCCCTCTGTGGGGAGCGGGGCATGAGACCGAGGGTTCCGGAGGGGAGGGGGAGAGCCGCGTGGGCTCGTCGTGACCACGTGCTGCACACACCTAACGGAAGGACTGACTCAGGGCTGCACCTAATGAAACGGACTGAAGCAGGGGTGCGAGAGAGCCGGCCCGACGCCCTGGGCAAGACGGCCGCGTGGGGAGCCTCCAGGTGGGCCGGGGGCCGCCCCCCCCCGAAATACAGCCCTTGTGACTGTCTCACCAAGAGCAATGGGGAAAGGGACAGGAGGTGAAGTCGGAGCGAGAAAGGAAGGTGCGTGGCCTCTGCGGGCCGTGGCAAGAGACTCAGATTTTATGGAGAGTCCAATGGGAGGCCCCTGAAACATTTGAAGCCAAAGGGTGGCATGCCTTCGTTGACATTTCTGACAGGTCACAGTGTCTGCTAAGTGGGAGAGAGCAAGAGCAGAACCCTGGACGAAGCCCTGCAGCGGCCCGGTGACACGTGCTGGTGACCTGGACCCAGGGAAGCGCTGGGGCGCACGGCACACAAGCGCGGCCACACTCCCGCACAAAGCAGACAGGAAGGGTCAGGTCCCTCCAGGGCTCACATTCCTCCTTTTCCTCAGGGAGTGTAATCCAGGGTTTCTTCCCTGCTGGGCTTCTGCCGGAGAAACATGAATGCCTGGGACGCCGTGGGCTTCCCACAGCCCCCGCCCTGGCGCCAGGTGCCCTGGGCTCGGCGTGCCCACCGGTGTTTGCCTCCTAGTCCCGCCCTTTCCCCAACCACAGAGTCACACGGGTCTCCCCGAGGACGTCCACGGTCAGGGTGCTGCACGGCTGGACTCCGCAGGCTGGTGGCCTGAATGTGGTTCACAGCTCCGCCATGCATTTATTAGCTGTGTGACGCCGGACACGTTCCTTTGGGTCTCTGTGCCTCAGCTTCTTATGTGTAAAATACAGATAGTGATAGTACCTATTCCGTACTTGGTCAATGTGCCTAAGATACTGGGAACAGTGCCTGGCATCAATACGTGTTCTAGTAGCGTGTGCCACCATGAGCACCGTAATTACCCCCGGGGCAGGGTACCGGTGCCTTTCCCTGCCCGGCGTCCAGTGACCGCAGCTCTTCCAGCAGAATTCTTCCTGGGAAGTGTGAGCCCGTGATCCTGGCGCCCCGCTCCCCCCTGCATGCCACCCACGCTTTGAACAACCAACTTGCTAAAAACGGAGGT
Organism: Hyaena hyaena; assembly: GCF_003009895.1. Classification (NCBI taxonomy): domain Eukaryota; kingdom Metazoa; phylum Chordata; class Mammalia; order Carnivora; family Hyaenidae; genus Hyaena; species Hyaena hyaena. Next base: position 4,276,552 of record NW_024080668.1, on the reverse strand, counting down.
CATTTTTTGACAAACTCTGCGTTACTTGCAAAGCCCTACGCTGTCCCCAGGAAACAAAAAGTCCTTACTGTAAACAAGGCTGAGAATTCTAAAACTTTTCTAGTTATAAGGGATGTGTCACCTGCCACTTCCGAGTGTGTTTTTATACTTCTCAGGAGACAGCTCAAGAAAAGCAGGCTTAATACTAATGTACAGTCTACACTCTGTGTGGCTGCTTCCGGCCACTGGGTACATCTACACAGGCTTTCCATGGGGTGGCCAGGGTGTCGGCCAGCGAAACGCCGTACTTCACAGTTACCAGGTACGACAGTCATTTATTACCCTTCTTTATCTCTCATTATTTTCCACCCAAACTCATGCTTTCTGGCTTGCCTCCCTGCAATGAGATTCTAGACAATCTCATTAAAGCACTCACAATAGGTTTGAATGACCTGTAGAATTAACTTGGCCTCTCTCATTTATTTGCATTTTAAAAGGAAGTTTTTACTTTGAATAGATCTCCAATTTGTTGATTTGAGAGTGAAAAAAAAATGCACTTTTCAAATGTCTCTGAAATAGGGACATTTAGGCCTGAAATAGGCTACACCTCCCAGTACCTCTGCCCTCCCTCCAGCCCAGCCCGTGCGTGTCCCTGTAGCCTTCATGCCCACACGAGGCCTGTATCGGATGCTGTGGTGGCCCCACATCCTCTCTGCCCACCTATTTCTCTAGTGATGTGATCAGCCAGGGTCTCGCCTTAGTTCCACACACACCTCTCGCTTTCTGCCCAGGCTTCCCGGATTCAGGACACCCGTAGGTGCAGCCTGGGAGGTAAGCGGCCTTGGTGTCCCAGGGGGCAACCCCTGACCAGTGGAGGGTGGAGCCTATGGGGAAATGCCATTCTGTCTTTCGTGGTTCCCCAGAATCCTGGTGGGACAGAGTCCCTGTGACCCGTAGCGGCATCCAACTCAGAACTCACGCTTGAATCAGCTTCCTTTCCTCCTGTGTGTCTCTCTCCCGGGTTCTTCCCCCTCCTGTTTCCTTGAACCACTTATCAAAAGAGATTCTGCTCTCAGGGCACCTCCAGTTAAAACAGTGCCAAGAGGCCTTCACCTGGCCACCTACTTCTGTGCCGTTCAGGGGAGGATTAATATGTTTACAGACTATGATTTATAAAGTGAGAATCTGTCAGGGTATTTGCAAACAATTAGGATAAATCCCATTGTCTGAGATTTAATGCAATGAATACTTATTGCAGGTTGCCAAGTGTCAGGTGCAGAGCTAGGCTGTGGGGAGCCAGTGGGGAATGACCCCTTCTTGACACTGCAGCCCAGTGTGCGTGGCTCCATCTGCCAACGACTCCTCCCAGCACTGAGGTCCACCCTAGAAAGGAAAGGGAAGCAGATTTCCAGGGCAGGCGGCCACCCCAGGGCTAAGAGTGTGGATGCCAGGGTTGGGCTGCCTGAACTCACTTCCTTATCCGTTGCTTTCTAGCAGCGTAAACTGCCTGATCTCACCAAGCCTCAGTTTCCTCCTCAATGAAATGTGGAAACCCGAGAGTTGTTGTGAAAGTTGAAAGAAATGCATGTAAAGGCCTTGTGATGCTGCTGACACAGAGCAGGTGTGCAGCCATTTCTAACTCTGCAGCAAGTCGCTGATTTCCACACACTGTGTCAGTGCAACGAGGGCGGTGGCTGTCAACGAGAGGAGATGGAGAGCAGGCACATGGGGAGGGGGCTGTCCCTCGGCCCCGCCTGGCTCCAGTTTTAATATTAGGTCGTCAAAAGGACAACTCAGCTGAGAAAAAGGTAACCACGACTAATCACTTCTAACAGATGTTAAACTTTTGGCCACTTTCTTATTCAAGCAATTTATATCGTGTTCCGTACGCCCCAAGCATGGCGCGATGTTTACACATTTAGACGCCTTCTGTAGGACGACAAATGTGTTCTTGAATGTTGGAAATAACTTTAACTAAAAAATTTACATTCTCATACATTTTGTACCACACTTGGACTAGTTTTGTTTTAACAACACCTCCTTCTCTCTAATTATCCTAGTCAGTCAAAAGTTCCTTCTACCTTCCTCTTACAATGTGTGGCTAATTCCAGGGTGTCTCTGGGAAATTTTCCATCAGCCATTTTGTTAGGGATGATTAAGGGGAAGGGAGGGCTCCGGAATGGAAGGGTGAAAAGGGATCGATGAGTGGTGGGAGAAAGGGGATTTCGAGTGGACTCAAGCAGTAGAGCTGATACGTGCTGGTCTAATCCCTACTGAGAAAGGAGATGTCTACCTGTGGGCTAGTGAAGCCATCTTGGACATGCTCCGTCCTTCTCCCCATTCTCCTAGACACCTGCACCTCCCTCCCCCACTTCATGCCCAGCCTTCAGTTCTTCCCTGAAAGGTTTCACAATGTACCAGCAAAACTAGAGGCCAGACGATCTTCCTTTGCTTCTGCTCACTTCCATTTCTGGACTTCTCTTCGACTACTATTCTCCCCAGGCAACTGTGAAGATATTTTTGGCTAAGGAGGGCATTCCCAGCACTCTGCCAGATGAACAGATGGTGGGTGGGCCAGAGGAATGGTGGGCGGTGGGGCTGGCAGGAGGGGCATCTGGCGATGTCCTTCTGGATTACAGAGAACTGGGAATCTTAAGATCTCTTCCTTCCCAAAGTCTGATTGGCTTTTTAAAGGCTCCCAGTACCCTCTGAAATAAACCAGAGAGTGAGTGTAACCAGATGATTCTCCTTTAGACAAATTATTTGTTGTATCATTTGTGTAAAAAGATTTATTAACTCATAATTTTATCAAGTAGTAATGTGTGAGTAAATGTTTTAATAAGGTCACTAATTCAATTACAGTATGTTGTGCTTAATAGCCTTTAAAGGTGAAATAAAATTATCAGCTCTTAGTTACTCTTCTCCAATTTTCTGTAGACTTAACGAGGGGTTTTCTAGAAGCCCATGACTCCCTACCTTCTTCCTACCCACTACCGCCACAGACCTCTGCTGCATTTAAGACAATACACAGTGTAGTGGCTCAGAATTAACATTCTGGGGTAAGAAAGATTAAAATTAGAATCCTAGATCAACCACTTAGTATTTTCGTGATCTTGGAAGAGTTCCTTAATCGAGCTTGGCCTCAGGATGCTCATCTGTGAAACGGGCTCACTATTGTACCCCATACCATTCCCCCTGAAGACTGCATGAGATCACTAATGCATGGATAATACAAAGTCCTTGGAAGGGAGTGTGAGCTAATAAATGCAAGTGGCTGCGTTACTTATATACTGCTATGGGACAAATTATAGCAACTCAATCTGCACACAACTAAGTTACGTGCCTCTGCCTCAAGGTCTCTCAGAAGGCTAGAGTCAAGGCTTTGGCCTGGTTACAGTCTCATCTGAAGGCTTGGCTGAGGCAGGATCTGCTTCCAAAATCACTTTTTGGCTGTTGGTAAAACTCTGTTTCCTACAGGCTGGTGGACTAAGGGCCTCAGCTCACCCCGGGTTGTTGGCTAGAGCCCTCCTCAGTTCCTCGTGATGTGGGCCTCTTCCTGGTGCGGCTCAGACATGACAGCTGGCTCCCATCAGAGTGAGCAAGCAAGAAGGCAAGAGAAGGCCAGGAAGGCAGAGGATACAGGCCTAACCTCTGAAGTGACATCCCATTACCTTTGACATATTCTGTTCCTTAGAAGTGAGTTATTAGCCCCACACAGCACATAAGGCTTTGCAAAAGGTACTTTTGTTCCTGTGGGTTCCTTCCTTGCTGCTCCCCCACTCCCCCTTTAGTCTACTGTACCCACACTTCTCACATTGTCCAGACACGCCAGAGTCTAAGAGCTCTCAAGGGGTTCTCCTGGGATTCATAATGATGTCCCAGGAGATTCGTGTCACTGAAAACAGTAATGGTGTCTGTTTTGACTCTTCACTTTTTAGAGAAAACCAACACATACAATTATTTACATATTTTCCCTTTCAATCAGAGCAGGAGGGCCTCTGGGCATGTAGCATGTGGGGTTAAGAGTCTAACAAGTTCAGGAGATGTCACCATGCAGATAGATCTGTGCCTTCACGATTGTGTGGACTGATGCCTCTCTGTTCTGTTTGGTGGACTAGTACTCAGCCTTCAGAGTCAGACTTAGAGGTCACTTGTTTTAGTAAATATATATTCAAGATCCTCAGGACTTAACCCTTCATCCCCATGTCTTCTGTTTCCCTATAGCATTTTGAATGCTCACCTCTTCAAGATCTTGTGTTACAGACAGGGTGTATAGAAAGTGATCCCACGTGGTGATGAGGATGGGGATGGGCCAGGGCTCCCTTTCTTAAATGGCTGGTCTTTTCAGGTCGTGTCCCCCTCCCCGCCCACAGCCCCTTCTGTGGAAACCTTTGTTTGCTCTTGGACCTTTTGCCCAAACCTCCCCTTCCTGTCCTGGGAATGACCTGGTCTCTAGGGCATCTCAGCTCATTGCAGGAGTGCTGGACCTGCCTTACCAGAGACCATGTCCAAGTTCATAGGCCAGCAGGTGGTGGAGCTGGGATTCAAACCCTGGTGGTCTCACTGCATGGCCTTGCTTCTACCCAACACCGTGCAGCTCCTAACACTGGAGGAGGGAGAACTCTTTAAAGCCCCTTGTTTTAAGTCCTTTGAGGGCTGACAGTCAGAAGCCTCAAAGGCATAAGAAAAACATGGGATTTTTCCATGTTTCAAAATGGTTTAAAAACCAACGCTGAGTCAAAAATGCTTCCCTAAGGAGCATTTACCAGCAATTCTTACTGTCCCTGTCAATCATTCACAGAATCTCTCTTTTTCTTGGCGTCTTTGTGCAACAGGTATTTGCTAGTGTGAGGTCACTGGTTTTTGCCATCAGAAGAGCTGTCACACCTCGGGCTGACTGTGGTTGACTGCACATTTATATCTCAATTACAGATTCTGACTTTCCTGTATATTGAAGACTTTCTCTAATCCAAACAACAACAACAACCCCAGACAATTCAGAGTGGAATTGGACCGCTGTCGGGTTTGCTCTGCCTGGCACACCCTGCTTCTTTCGGGAATGGTACTTTTCCCATGTCAAGTGATCCTGGTGGGACTGCCCTTTTACGTGCCTTAATCAACCCCCCACCTATAGGCAAAGACCCATTTTGCGTGATACAGGCGTTTCTGTGTGTCAACAATCATAGAAGTGAGCACAAGACCTAAGTGAGGCCTATCAGAATTGCCTGGATTGATAAACAGAAGTTGGGAAGAAGAAATTTCCCAGTTGTTCAGACTTCTGCCCTGCTGGCTGGAGAGAGCCAGGCTGCAGAAAGAAGCCCATAGGGAAGCAGGTCTGAAGCCAGAGAGAGAGGGACAGCCTTCACATACTGATTGAGCTCTTGAATCCAGTGTCTGATGCTAGATCCACCCCTGCAATTCCCAGCTATGTGTGCCAATAAAGGACTTTTTATCCACAAAACTAGGTATAATTGAGTTTTTATCATTTGACAGTCCAAAGTCAAGTTAAAAAATTTTTTTTAATGCTTATTTTTGAGATAGAGAAGGAGGAGGAGCAGAGAGGAGAGAGACACAGAATCTGATGCAGGCTCCAGGCTCTAAGCTGAACCCATGAACTGCAAGATCATGACCTGAGCCGAAGTCAGATGCTTAACTGACTGAGCCACCCAGGAGCCCCCAAAGTCAAGTTGAATGGAGATGTCAGGGATGGCAAATCAGACTCAACTCACATGCTAACCACAGCAGTGGTTAAACACAGATAAAACACAAAGCTTCCCATTACATTTAAATTGCAGAAAAATAATGAATACTATTTTAGTATAATAGTTTCAGTATATATATTTAGCTGAAGTATGTCCCATACATTAGGTGGGAGATACATATACTTAAAAAGCTGTATCTTTGATTTATTACATAAATAGCAACGCTGGTTGCTTGTAACAGTGTTGAAGATTCTGAGGCCAAGTTTAGCTTCACTGGGAAAAAGTATGATTATTAATTAATGATGTCTGTTCCATGTGTGGAAATAGGGAGAAGTGGCATGGGTGCCACGAATATAGCATCCTTGGTTTATCCCGTGTTTAAAAAAATTTTTTTTCTGTAGCCTTGGGCAATGCAGTGTTTTTATTTTTATTGTTTTTAATGTTTATTTATTATTGAGAGACAGAGAGAGACAGAGCATGAGCATGGAAGGAGCAGAGAGATGGGGAGACACAGAATCCAAAGCAGGCTCCAGGCTCTGAGCTGTCAGCACAGAGCCCGGCGCGGGGCTCGACCTCACAAACCACAAGATCATGACTTGAGCCAAAGTCAGAGGCTCAACTGACTGGGCCACCCAGGTGCCCCCAACGCAATGAATTTTATAATAATGTAAGTAATAGTAGTCAACATTTACGGAGTCGCTTTTACTATAAGAGTCTTACATATGTCATCCAATCGAATCCTCATGACAATATTTCACAACTGAGACTCAAGAGAAGTTAAATTCGCACAGACAGTAAGTGGCAAAGCTGGGATTCAAACCCGTGTCTATCTGACACCAAAGCTCGTACTTTTCCCAATCCATCATTCTGCGGGAGGCAAATATTGTCCTAACAACATAGACGCAGAAGTCATCTTAAAATGCTGTTTTACAAATTGCTATATAAACACTTATAAATCCAGTCCTTGGCCCAAAATGGTAAACTGTCCTTTCACGACAAAGAGCAGGGCTTCCACAACAAACTGGAGCCTCGCACGAGGCGGTGTTTTGGCAAACAGACTCCAACAGTTGACGCCAGAGGAGTGCCAATTGTGAGAAGTGCCTTGAGGCTATAAATGACTGTGTACAACGAGCACTGGGACAAAGTGGGAGGGAATCCATTTAACGTGTAGCAGGGCATGGCTAGGTGAGCCCCACGTGAAATTTTGAGTTGACTATTTATGGGGCTGGACGGCATATGTTCCTTGATTATCTGCATGAGCTGCTATGTAACGAGAGCATTTGTGTTTTGGTAGATGAATGGGGGAGAAGGCATTTGAGTGTGAGTATGTGTAGTGTTCTTTTTTTTTTTTTTTTTTTTAACTTTTCATGTATTCGTTGTTTTGTTTTTTGAGCTAGGATATAAGACGGAGAGATGACAGAGAGGTAACGATGCAGGAGCTAGGAGAGCATCTAGTCCCTATTTTATTCCTTGAGAACAAGGCAGGAGAGAGAAGCTAAAGGAAAATGGTATGATTAGTACATAAGCAATGCTCCACAGGCCCAGTGGAAGAAGGGATGGTGCCCTGGAAGGCCATGGTTTCTGCTGTGGGGGGCTACCCTGCGCCTCTCTGGGACCTTGCAGACCAGAGGCTTGAGAATCATGTAAGGAATTGGCACCATTGACCTGAACAACTTCATCCTTAGGAAAAGTCTAATTAGTCCTTGCAATGGCATGACTTCCTGAAGCCACTGCCTGTGCAGAGAATATTGACTGGGTGTCCCAGCAACAAGTGGCAGGTGACAAGGTTGACAGAGAAGTCCACGACCACATGATTCTTAGGAAGGGGGGCGAGAAGCTCATGGGAACAGGAAGTCTTAAACTATCTGGGTAAATGAGACAGCTTTTGTGTCTACAGACCCAGAAGACCGGGAGGACACCAGTTTACAAGCATGAGGACTAACTAGAGAGAAAGGAGAGAATAAATAGAAAAAAGTTTGGACAAAAATAGAGGCTTTAATAACCTCAACAGACACAAGGGAATCTAAATGCTGGATGAAGGCAATTCCCATCTAATAAAGGAAAGGAGACATCTAAGAAGGAAAGCAGAATTTCCTTTTTTTTTTTTTTTTTTAAATCGGATCTAGGGGGAATAACTGTCCTCAGCTTCCTTGCATCAGTTTTGAAACCCATGGTGGTTTGAAACCTCAGTGGCTGCCTCTAATCCCAGTGACAGCTGGGGCTTTGTTACCAAGTATAGGAACCTCTACCCCAGGTCCCTTTCCTTTTGCCCCTTCTCATAGATCGCTGTCCTCTTTGGGGTGTTCTATTTTAAGACTGTGGACCAGAAGGTACCATTGCCATTTCTCCAGGATCGCAGGTCATCCCTGGGGCACTTTAATTTTTTACTCCAAATCTTATGAATGGGATAAATATTTCCTTGGGCTGGTTGCACAAGAGTCGTTCAGCTGTATTATTAAGCTCTCATTTCCACAAATGCTCTATGTCCCCAAATAGGGCTCAGCCTTGCCACCCGCTGGGCCTGTGTCCCTGCAGACTTATCAGCTAAGCACAATAGGCATTTCTGTGAAAGAAAAAAGGAGAAACTTACATCAGTCAATAGGTCACTACATTTAGAGCAGAACTGGGCATCTGCAAGCTTGAAAGGACTTTCTGCATTTACAACAGCAGGAAAAATTAAGAAGTGGGACATTTCTCAAGATTTAGAGCCACAGCATGAGCAAAAAACCAGTTTCTGCCAGATACCTTTTGGAAATATCTTACCTTTCTCAACATGGCCCACCGGCTTTCTGCAGCTGATGGAATCAAGTACAAACTCTGGGTCTGACATTGTTCAGCATTACCTGAACTTCCCTGTGTCTGAGAGTTTTCTGGACCTTTCCTTCCACCTGGGTGGTCAGTCCTCTCTACGCATCAAGGTCCAGTTGAATGGCACTTCCTCCACTGGACCCTTAAGGCGTCCACAGCAGGAAATTCACTGCTCCTTCCTTGGAATGTCCATTGCACCGCCTCACAAGTGGGCCGGGAACACGGGCTCCATGTTCTTTCCTTGCCTCCCTCATCTTCCCCCATAGGCTGTAGTTTCTATAAACATGAGCCACCTCAATATCGTCTTTGTGGCGCTCCCTGCTCCCCACCTATTCATTAGCTAACAAAAGAACAAAAGAACCGTCCTCGTGGATTTGGGAATAGCATCGGTCAAGTGCCTTTTGTCTCCGGAAAAGTCAGATCTGGGCTACGTGCTGGTGCTACAAGGTGACCTCTCCCGGACTTTGCACAGGACCTCTTTGGCGGGATGTGAGGGGGTGTGGGCTCCAACCTGCGTCCTTTGCTGAGAGGGGCAGGCTGAGCAGATGCAGTGCACACAGACTACTCTGCAGGGCTCTCTCTCGGAGCTGTGAGGGGGTGTTAGGTGACAGCACACCCGCAGCCACGTTCCTAGATTTGTGGCTCCAGCCTGATTCTTCTGCCTTCGGCCTCCCTCGCTTTCCAGCGCCAGACCTGCTGGCGTCCCCGCCTGCCAGACTATCAGTTCACGTCAATTTAGGAACAGCTCCAACGCAGGACACAATGGGCAAAGACAGAGCTGGTGGAGTGGGAGGACCCCCTGCACGTGCTCCAGGTCCTCTTTGTTTCTGCACTGACCCAGGCCCTGGCTCATGTAGTCCCTGGACTCTCAGCTGTGTCCCCTCAGTGATCTGCCACAAGAGGGTGCATCCGTGTCCCTTGCCTGTCCCAAGTACCTGTCCTGCTGGCCTACTGGAGACCCCACCCTCTTCAATGATCTGTGGTTCTCTTTCCTCTCTCTATCCCCCGGTCCCACTGTCTGGGCCCTCATTACCCCCTATCTAGACTACTGAATACACCAGCCTGACTGTCATTCCTCCATATGGTGAATCCGGACTGTCCTTGTCACTCTCCCACACGAGCCCCTCGGTATTCCGCCATCACCTACTGAAGAAGGTACGGATGTCCTGTCATGGCTCACAAGACCTGCACGAACCTGCCCCCTCTCGTCCTCCAGGATCAAGGCTGGCCACTCCTTGCCTGAACTTGAGGCTCTAGCGCTCCCTGCCCTGCACCTCCACTGCTGCTTCCGCTTCTCTTAGGTTGTCATCTTTGTCTTGGCTGCCTTCTCACGCTTAGCACTTTAGTCTGGCCAACTGTCATTTCTTAAATTTTGATTCCATTGAAACATTTTCTGATCACAATCAGCCGGGCCAGGTTAGAATAGATGCTCCTCTTTTGTGTTCCTTAGTATATCATGATACGTGCCTCTGGCTGGCCAACACAGAAAACCCCATCTAGAGTAGGGTTCTCCCGATATCTTGCTGCCAGAGTTCCTGCTAAAACACACACATGTCATCCCACATTAATATGCTATGCATCGTGGAACACAGTCTTTGCACTCCCGATGCAACGAAGGCAAGAATTCCAACTCCGACTTCTTCCGTACCCCAAACACAAAAGGACCTTACAAAATGTTCTAAGATTAAAGAGTCTGCAGGGCATCAGTGGGTGGCAAATGCCATAGATAAAGATATTTCGGATGTTAGAGACCAGGAGCAAGAGTCATGAAAGGCACTATTCAAGGGAACTGAAGGAAAGGGAAGCAACAAAGTGGGTGGGCTTGAGATATTCTCTCCAGAACTATGTCCCTTAAGCCCAAACCAGATTGCTCCATAACTTGCAAACCAGATTGCTCTGTAACGTGAGTTAACTCCTCTATAGGCATATGCTTTAGTTAGAAGGAGACCAAGGGGAGGGATGATACCTTCCTAATATAAACGCGATGTTACTATCAGAACACAGACACAAAAGAAATGGTCTACAGAGCATCTCAGGGGCATCAAAACATTGAGGGATGTGAAGGACAGCGGTCAAGCCTGTACTAAATTCAGAACTAAATGCCTGTTCAGCCCCTGACTTCCTTTCCAACTCAAGCCAACAGAATCTGAACTTCCCACCTGCTTTTGTGAATGTCTTTTGTAATACTGGTCTAATACAAGAGATTCAATTAAGTGCTCCTCTCCTATTCACCCCTCTGAAGACAACACAGGCTCTTTGGGGCAATGCAAGATCGTCCCCTTCTTAAGAAGGGTGAAAAGCCCATCCACCACCTTCTGTCTGATGCCTCTCTCCCACTGGTGCTTCGAATTCCAATTGACTTATTCTCCATCAGTTGGGTACTGGAGATTAAGTGAAATCAGGACTTAATGGGTTCTAAACTGCCCCACTGTGGATTAGACCACGGCATTCGTTCTTGATTTAAACAGTAAATTGGATCACCATTTGCCAGGATGGTGATTTGTGCTTTGGCAGCCTTCGCAGATCCATAAGTAAACTAGTAGATTTCCCTGACACGGTAATCAGCTTTACTGTCCAGAGTCATCACACATTTTTCTTATAGGTTGAATTAATACAGAGAAGCAGGATGGTTGATGGTTTCATTTGTTGTACCATTAATGAAACATAAAACAGATGTGTGAAACACTGTCTTAGTAATAGAAACTGCATTACAAATTATTTATCTGGAGAAATCATGTCCTGAGTGTAAGGCGGGAACAAATGTAGGTTTTCTCTTGACAGTACTAGGTCAAGCTATATTAAAAAACCTATTAAGCATAAAGTCTCCTGCTGCAGTTAAATATAAAACACAATTTGTTCCCTCTGTCCAGTGCGGCATTAAAATATTGTAAAATCAACAGTACTTTGGACCCACTTGTGTGTGACTTTCCCTTTCTTTTTTCCTGGTCACTTCCCAGGTGATTCATCAGAAGACAAGAGAAGGAGGGAAACGTATGCACTCTCTTGCATTCTCCCTGTGAAGCCCAGACTGGCAATGAAGGGTTGTAGGAGGAGGTGGAGTCCACCAGAAAAACTTGGCAACTGACTCCTGGTGCTGAGAGAATGTGTCCATCACCTCTATTTTCATCCTTTAATATGCAAAGGAAAACACTGCAGGCTGAAGTCGAGAAGGAATATAAAACAGCCTTGTAGAGAAAGGCTTGGCAGTACCACAAGGGAGGGGTTGTAAATCGCAATGATTTTCTTGACTTGGATCGTTAGGGAGGCTGGAGCGATCAGGTATTCAGGTTAAGTTATGTTCTTCGGCACCAGTGCTCGTTGGCAGCACCTTCCTCAGGAAGGGAGGATCAAGGAGAATTGGGAGGGAGGGTGAAAGTGGCTCAAGGGGTTCTGCAAACCATACCCTTCTGGCACCTCCCTCAGTATCCTTAGTGGCAACTTGAAGCATCATGGGATGTCTTAGCAGAAGGGGGTGCAGGGGCATTTGCTAGTTCAACCATGCGTCCTTCCCTGGGCTCATATTCTTGAACTTGCCCTGAAATTCTACAGTCTGGTGTCATGCATGGTAATTCCTAACACTCTTGACCTGTTCACTTCCCAAACAAGGGATCCATAGGTTTCGGCCTCAGACTCCAAGTTCAAGTGCGGGCCACCCACCAGCCATTGTAAGGCCCTGCTTGCTAATATGCACTCAGGACCACTCTCCTGTGCCAGCCTAGTGCCTTGTATGTGAAGGAGGTGGAGAATTTAGGCTCAGTGCATCACTAGTGAAGCCTAGGTGAGGGAGTTCATGGAATGACAGAAGATTTGACCCAAAAGGGGCCATGAGTAAACAGAGATGGTTAGTGCACTTTAGATATATTTAAAAAAAAAAATTAAAGGAAGGAAAGGAGGAAGAGGTGGTGGGGATGGGAGAGAGAAAGAATGTGTGTTGACCGTTTCAAGAATACAGTCTCCTTGTTGATAATGTCTGCCATTCACTAATTATTTCCTTTACTTTATAGTTACTTTCACTGTTAAGTAATTACACAGTCTACAACCGACGGTAAGTAACTACTCTGCACCAATTGCCAAGGCCCATGTTTCACTATCAACAATAATTAATAATCCAGGCAATGGCACTAGTTATTCCTGTAGCAAAAGTCCTTTTCCCGTTGCCTGGACTTTTCTCCACATGCTCAAGAGCACAGGAAAAGAAAGCGGGAGAAAGGACAGTGAAGGAATCCTGTCCGGGAGTAGAAAAGGCCTGGGATGGGGTGTGGAGGCCAATGCTCAGTGTCCATTGCTCTGTTTCCCCTTGCGAACTTTAAGACTGCTAGCTACCCACATGGCCACTGAGGCTATAAGCAATCTCTTTGATATGTATTTGTTCTGACAATTTAGAGTTTGAAAAGTGTCCCCTAGCCCCCGTAAGAAAATAAGTTCTGGGACTTGAACTCTAAAATCTTTGCAAATTTGTGCAGAGAAATCAGTTTCACCAAGTGTCACATATGGGCTTGGGACAGCACTGAGGGGCAGTGGGTCACAGCTGCCACGGGGGGGTGGGGGGTGGGTAAAAGTAGGCTTGGGAGTAAAGGCGAAGCAGATACTTTGATTCAGACAGATTTCTCCTGGGGCTGGACTCGTGGGCGGGTGGTACCTTTCAAGGCTGCATCAAAGGTACTCTGGAAAGACACCTTGGAAAAAATCCAGCATGGGTGCTGGGGCAAAGCTGGCTGCTTCCACTGGAGTGGAGGGCACCGCTCCCAGTCCTAGAAAGTCATTTAATGTTGAGCCAATGGGAAAGGCAAAGGTCCTTTGGAATCGTTAGCCCAGAAGGGAAAGATCTGCAGTTTATTGAAGCACAAAAGATGGTCTGCAGTCACCCTTTCTCACATACTGCTGGTAACCCAGCACAGCAGGTAAGAAGGCAAATCCGCCCTGCACGCAAAATAAAGGCAGAAATATTCCACAGGCAGCCGCGAGCTTTTCCCCCAACTCTGTAAAAGCTTCTCCAAAAGCTTTCCATTTTGTTTCTTTGACCTATAATCTTCCAGGAGCCGCTTCGCCCCTCACCGCTGTTTTGACAACCTGAGCATCAGCTATAAATGCCAGGAGCCTCACAGAGAGTGAATCCTCTTCTGAAGAGAAGTCTGATGGGTCTAAACTTCGGCTCTAAACTGCCAGCTTCTGCTCCCCAGCCGAGGAAAATCGATCCCGTTCCTTTTTCAGGAGCAGTGATGTGAATACTAGGCAGTTTGGGTTTAATGGGGTCCCTGGTGTTTGTGGGAGGAGGAGCTGGTTTTTATTTCTCTGGTACTGGGAGCTCACCAGGCATGGCTAATGGGAGAGCAGAATGGGGGAGGAGGCCTCCCTCCTGACGGTGCTCTCCTTTCTACTGTGAATTCTGGAAAAGTTGAGGACTCAGGGCATGTTGGTGAGGGGCCCTGACTGTGAAAAACAGTGGGAAGAACTGCCAGCTGAGGTTTGCAGTCTTGCTGGTGACTCCTGGGCTGAAACCAAGCTCCCGTTCCTCCCACCGCCGTGGATAGCCACCCCTACTTTCTCTGCCCATATGGAAGGTCGCAGTCTGCCAGGGACAAAGTCTGAGTCCTCATCTGCACTGGGTTATCAAATTCCCGGCCTGCGTAAGGCCACGACTTCTCGTGGAGGAGCTCCCAGGAGGCAGGGGGTGGCCACAGAGAAGGCTGGAGAGGCTGGCCAGGTTTGGAGAACCTCTCAGGGCAAGCGAAGGAATTGAAACTTTATCCCACGGCAGATGGAAAACCACTGAGGAGCACTGAGCTGGGGAGTACCACAGTCAGACTGGCGTTTTAGGTAGAACGTTGTAGCTGCTGAGTGAGGGTGGACTTGGGAGAGACAGGGCAGGGGACAGGGCAGTCAGTTAGGGATCCCTATTCAGAGTTCAGAGGAGAGCCTCAGGACTCAGGGGTGTCTAACCACCTGCCAGGCACTTCCATTTCAGTGTCCCGCAAGCAAAGAAACCTACCCTCTAAGTTTAAAATTATGCTCCTCCTAACTTGTCGATCCTGGTGAATACTTGCCCAACCGCCCGAGTGAGAAGCATGGTAACCTTCCAAAGTACCCTTCCTTCCCTCCTTCCATATTCTATCACTGCAGCCTGTCCATTCTGGATGCTATGTCAAGTCTTCCCCTCCAGTCCACTGATACAATCCTCGTGCAGGTTTGGATCTTCACCATCGTCCCTCCCCTCCCCGGACTTTGGCAGTAGCCTCCTCAGTTGGGAGGTAGTTGTCCTTGGAAGGTCTGTCCTTGCCATAAGGGCAAAGAAATGAGCAATGTTCACCCGTGGCTACAGATATAAGGTTCTAAATTAAAAGTTTTATCTGAAAGCCACAGGCTAGGTTAGATGCCCATTCCCTGCTCTCATGGCATTTTCCACATTTTGATGACACTCTCAGGTTACATATCTGTCATTCCCTCTAGGTCAGGGGTCAGCCAACTATGGCCTGTCACTTTTTCTTGTAAGGAAAGTTTTATCAGAAGAAACTATGCATAGTCATTCATATATTATCTATGGCTGTGTTTTGTGAGTAGTTACAACAGAGATGACATTGTGGCCCACAATGCCTAAACTATTTCCTACCCTGGCCCTTTTGAGAAAAGGTTTTCCAACCCCTGGTCTAGATCATAAACTTGTCAAGGGTGAGGAACTATGTTTACATAATTGTTATGTCCCCGGGATCTAGCACAGCACTTGGGACATAAACCTGTGTGTTGCGTATGTTACATGAGGGGGACGATCCCAGGCGTCGTGACTCGATGGTACTGAAGGTGCTGAGTGGCAGCCTGATTTCTGTAGGCACATGAGCAGATGTGGGGAGTACCTCTTTCCCTCTCAGATGGTGGCCTCTGTCGTAACTTACTCCATTATTATTATTAACAATGCATAGCTCCCTTTGCTAGTGGAGTTCTGAACACTGATACTCATCCTGCCCTTGGGGTGACCCTTTCTGCAACTGTGCACCCTCACAGGGCACCCCATCCTTCAGCTGATGCCGGTGGGTCCTGCCTGCTGTTGGTCCCAAATATGGAGAATGGGTGAGAGACTCCTATGAAGTGCTGGCCATCTCGCTATGTTTTTGTAATGATACAGCTTTTGGTAAGTTTTGATAGTTGAGTCATTGATGTGGCGAGAAAGAGAATGGATTTCTAGAAGCAAAGCACGAGGCCCCTGACCGGTCTGCAGGTTGTGCGAGAGGTCAGGCGCCATGTCTTCTCTCTACGCGCCAGCGCTGCTCGCTGCTCCATTCTGTGGTCCAGATCTGTGCCTGACGTGTGGTGGGTGCTCCACAAATAGATGCTGATGAAAATTCATTCGCACTGTTTTATATCATCTCTTTTGCCCCCATGCAAGCTGAGCCATGTTCTCCCCATTTTACAGATGAATGAGCTGGACTGGTAGACTGTCACACAGCTGGTCGGTGTCAAGGACAAGATTGAAGTCCAGATCTTTTGGACTTGGAAGCCTGTGCTCTGTCCGCAACATCAAGACACAGACTGATAGAAGCTGCATTTGGGGCCTATCATCCCTACCTTCCTTCTCATAGGCTCAGAGATGTATAGGAAGACAGATTCCCCAACTCATCATTTCCCACATTAAATCCCCCACGGTGTGATTTCAGAAGCTGAGTTTTCAAGAGCCAAGGGTAATTCTTTGCTTCAAAACAGTGCAAAGGCCCCTGGGAATTCTGTATGGCCTATGCAGATTTTGGCATAGTCTCTAAAAATTCCAGCGACAGAGACCCCTCTCCCATGCCACTGAAGAGGATCCCGTGCCCCCTAAGGCTACACCGTGTCCCATTCCAGCACAATGGAAATCAAGCAATTGAGCCGTACACCGGCTTTTCAAAAGGCTCCAGTATAATGTACCGATTGTGTCTTAGGCAACAATAACAAAGGGAAAAACTCCCAGCCAACTTCCTTCACATGACTGGACAGAGAAAACAAGCAAACACACAACAGACTGAGCCTGCCCCCGCTGTCCTCCCCGAGAAGGCAGGTTCTAGAATCACTGCTTGATCTCTGCGGCATAAATCGGATGCTACCTAACGCAGCAAGTGAATCTAATTTGTGATTTTTATTCCCTTCACTCTGAGCTCTATTTACGGATGACCTTTGGTGTCAGATCCATTTCCAAAATATATCATTAAGTAGCAAAACCCACCTCCGCGGGTGAGATTAAAACTGATCATGTGGAAGTTTCTATCCGTGTTTCTACCCAGGTTGAAAAACCAGACTCAGTGCTTTTCTTCTTCCAAAGATAATCTTCACTTTAATGGGCTACAAAAAGCAGCCTGCCAGCAAAAAAACACGCAAACATTTATTAAAGCCTCAATAAATAGTAATTCACTGAAGATAAGATTCTTCCTCCTGAAAGTCTAAACGCCTTCTGAAAATTATTTCAGAAATATGTTGCTCAAAGATTAAAATAGAGTGCTTAAGTCTTCTGTTGCTCACGTTCAACTTGGTTTTCCCTTGAGAATATTAAACCAAACAGGGAGAAAAAAAGCAACCGAGCTAACTGATGTGAGATCTGACGCATCAGATCCCTAGGAGAGAAGGAAATGAGGTCTGAAAGAGCCTTCCTCTCCGTCTCCCTCTCTCGCTCATTCTCTCTGCTTTCTTCTTTTCAGTTGGCTCTGGGCATGGTTTCTCTGGTTCCCAGGACCTTGCAAGGAATACCAAGCAATAGTTTAGGTGATTCTTACATTGGGGGAGCCTCCGTTTGTAAAAGCTGGAGGAGAAGGGCTGATAGATTGGAAACACAGGTTGCAAATCTGGAGTGGTCTGGGTGCCCTGGAGTCTAGTGAGCCCTCCCCAAGTGTCACTCTGGCTCGGAGCTCATCAGAGAGCCCTGGATTGGGGAGGGTGGGACAGGCAGGCAGGCAGAAAGCCCTAATAACCGCGTCCATCACTTCCAGGTCAGATTTCCCGCTGTGCTGGGAACCCCCGAGAAGCCGGAGACTGCTTCCCCATGTTTTTAGACATAGTCGTTGGAATCAAAGGACAAGAATGTTGAGAGGAATCTCGGGGACCACCTAGTCCAATCCCTTCGCTGCACACGTGCTTACAATCTCTTCCACTTCACACGTCTCCTGTGACTTTGTGTGGTTCGCCAGCCGGCCCCTTAGCCTGTACCTTCCCGTCATTGCCACACAGACTGCAAAGTAGCCTATATCCCCTCTCCCTGTCCTTCATCTTTCTGTAATCCATCTTCTATGTATCATTCCTGGAAACGGCTCATTGCAAAGTCATCAATAACCCTCCAGTTGCCCAAACCAATGGGCACTTCCCCAGTTAGCGCTTACATTTTCACCCCTCGGATTCCGTTCACAGCTCGTCTGGGGACCTTTCCTCTCCTGGCTTTGGTGACCCCTTCTTTTAGTTCTCTGAGTTTCCTGACATCTCCTGCTCAGTGTCTGGCTGGTTCTTTCGGCAGGTTTTTAAGTGCAGCTTTGTCCCCAGGCTCTGGCCTTCTCATTCTTCTCTTTTTACTGGGTGCATTCTATTTGGTCAACCTCGTGCGCTCATCACCTCCACGGATGGCTCTCATAGGTGTGTCACTAACTCAGCCCTCTCAGCTCCGAAGCAGTGTGTCTTCCAGCCATGGCGCCTTCACCTGGCTGCCTCTTGGGCACCTCAAACATGACTGGTCCGAGGCAGAAATCAGTGGTCCCCACCGAGTCCCCCACTCAGCCTTCCCCTCCGAGTCCCTCTATCGCCATCAGTGTATCCGAACCAGAATCTCTGGGGTGACCTGGCATCTGCTTCTCCTACACACTCCCTCACCTAAAATTAATCACCAAGCTCTTCAGTTCTTCATTGTGAGACTCCTCTGCCTCCTGCGCTGCCTCTACGTTCTATGTCTTACCTGTCCTGTCGCATCCTTCTCGCTGACCTCCCTACTTCTGCCTCCTGCCTCTCCAACCCATTCTCCGTAGACAGGCTGGAGTTATTCTACACACGCTAATGAGCTCCAGCAACTCTCCTGTTTAAAAGTCCTTGACGGTTCTTCATTGTCTGTAGGCAAAAATGCAACCTCCTCAACCCGACACAAAAGGCTCTGATTATTCAGCTCCTTCCCGCTTCCTGACCTCAATGCCGGCCCCTTGTCCCCTCTTACAGTCATTCCAGGTTACGCTTAGTTTCTAGCATTTCTCCTACATTTCTTGCCCTTGCCCCTTGGCACACATTATTTTCTCGGCCGTGAAGGCTCTCGACCCCTTGGCTAGTGCCAGCTCATCCCTAAGGTCTGCTCAAACACCTCCTCGGTACGGTCCTCACCGGCCCCCTCCACCGGAGTTCACTGCTTTCTTCTCAGTATTCTCATAACATTTTGACTCTGTCATCCTTAGCACCTCTCTCACGTTTTTTGGTAATTGTTTATTTACAAGACTGTTTCCCTAGCTCAAATGGGCTCTCTGAGGGCAAGGACCTTGCCTTCTTCGTCTCCTGAATTTCTGACACTTAGTAGCCCTCTGTCAATGGAAGTGGAAAATGGCTGAGAAAAAAGAGGTTCAGAGAGGTGAAATGGGTTTCCCCAGGCACACAGCTAGTTACTGGCAGTTTCTGGGCTGGCATCATGACTGTCTGACTCTGCATTTGTGTCCTGTTTACCGCTCAGTGGATGGGACCTGAAATCCAACTGTCACGGGGTACTGTGGGTGGATAGAGGGCAGTAGACAAACCCATCCACTGATACCGAAGTGGATACGATGCAGCAGACAGAGCCTGGCCCCCGGGGGAATTTCTGGTTGCCAACACCGGGGATATGCACAGGAGGAGAGGAGAGAGTCTCAGCGGGCAGCTCAGAGCCACGGCAGAGAACCCGGGAGCACACAACCCTCAGGAAGCCGAGAGAGAGGCATTCAGGGAGGTGGCATCAGGTAAAGTCATCAGAAGGCACACGGGCTCTATATCAGCAGGGTTCTCCAGAGCAACGGGACCAACAGTATGTCTATATCTGTGCCTTTATCTCTACCTCTGCATCTAGAAAGAGATTTATTATAAGGTATTGGCTCACTCGGTTGTGGAAGCTGAGAAGTCCCACTATCTGCCGTCCGCAGGCTGGAGTTCCGGGAAAGCGGGTGCTGTAGTTTGAAAGCTTGAGAGCCGCGGAGCCGAGCGCTACGGATTCCAGGCTGAGTCTAACGGCCTGGGAAGCAGGAGTGCAGAGGGCAGAAGACCGTGGTCCAGATCAGGCAGTCAGGCAGAGAGCGAATTCAACCTGCCTCTGCCTTTTTGTTCTTTGCAGGCCCTCAATGGATCCCACGATGCCCACCCCCAGTGGGGAGGGCCATCTGCTTGGCTCAATTCACCAATTCAAATGCTAATCTCTTCCAGAAACACCCTCACAGACACACCCAGAAGGAATGTTTAACCAGATTATCTGAGCATCCCTGGCCCATAAACTTATCCATCATAAGCTGCTGGGATTTGAGAGGTAGAAAGTCAAGCCCTGAGGATCCTAGCAGCCAGACAGAGTCAGGGTCCTGGTCTCAGAAACCAGAAGCACAGGCTGGTCGTCAAGAGAAGGACGTGGGCACAGGTAACAAGATGGGAAGTCAGTTTCCAGAATCAGGTTACAAAAGAGAGAACACGATGGGGGCGCGGGGAGCGGAGAAGAGTGGGTTCTGGAGCTTCCACGCTTCTCCTCTGGGTCATACTCGAAAACACAGGTTCACAACAGACAGTATTAAACATGCTCCTGTACTGAATTTCCACATTTGCCTCCCCAGGCCCCTGTTCCTTCACTTCCAGAGGCATTTTACAGTGTTCATTAAAGACCAACCGGTACTGACTTTGCATGATGGGCCAGGGCCCCCCATTTTTCGACAGAGAAGGGTGTCTGCTCACAGTGCAAGGTTTGCTTAGAACTTGGAAGGTTGGCATCACCTCCCGGGAGCCTCTCCCGTGGGTTGCCGGGAGCCTGTGTCTGGGAGGGTGCCCTTGGGCTGGGCTTCCGGTTTTCACATCTGTTCACTTCTGACCTGGCCTCAAAAGAGGTATTAAAATGCACCTCAACTCTTTATTTTTCCTGGCCTAATTAACCAAAGTGTTTAATAAGTAACAGGGATGTTTCCAGTAATTTAGCACTTCATTAGTAATTTGTTCCATTATAATACGTATCACCAAAATCAACTCAATTCAGACAACCATTTGCTGCCTTCACCGAAGATAATGACTTCTAATTCCCATTACTGGAGCATCTTATAAACCTTTTAAGTGGTTCACTACTCTTCATTAAGGTGTATCTCAGAAAGATTTTGGACCTTGCAAAAAAGTAAATAAAACCCATGAAAACTGAACCGCAGATAAGCAAATAAAATGGAATAAACACACCTCAGGGATACCACACCATGACTGTGCCGGGCTTGGCTTCTGTGTTTTTGCATAAAATAAAGTCCGTTTCTTATTAAGTCAGGGAATTTGAATTTTGCCCTTTCAGGTACCTGAGGCAGCTAGAAATTTCATTCCTATTACACGGAGATGAGGGCTTATACAATCAGAGAATGTTATGAGAAGGTATCTAAATATTCTATAATGCAGTTGAGAGGATTTGAAAAGTCAACAGACTGTGGGACAGAAATTGGTTCCCGTGAAAGTTTCTCCTGTCACTGGGAACGGATGGTGAATGTGACAGAGCTCTCGCCCTTGGGTCCCGGCTGAACATGCCTTTGCCTGTTTGCATTATGTCTTGTGTCTGTCCCACAGCACTGAGCACCGAGTACTGGGTAGGCTGGTGCTCAGTTGCTTGCCTCCAGCTTGCTGCTACTGGAATAGCGTGAATTGAAAACTGCACCATGTGCTAGCCACTGTACAGAGATGTTTGTGTCACCTCATTTATCCAGCAATTGCAGCTTACGCTTTTAAGTTTCTTTTAATGTTTATCTATTTTTGAGAGAGAGAGAGAGAGAGAGCGAACGAGCAGGGGAGGGGCAGAGAGAGATGAAGACACAGAATCCGAAGCAGGCTCCAGGCTCCCAGCCGTCAGCATAGAGCCCGACACAGGGCTTGAACTCACAAACCGTGAGATCATGACCTGAGTGTAAGTCAGACGCTTTACCAACTGAGCCACCCAGGAGCTTACTCTTTTAACTAGCAAAACTTTTGTTCTCTTATGTTAGCCAATTTTGACAGAAATTATTCTGTAATACAAAGTGTTATTTCTTTGTCTTCCAAGCCAAGAGTATTACTTAGATCCCTACATCTAAGGACCTAGATGGGAAGCAGGATTCAAGGTTTGAAGTGACAGCAGGAATTAGAGAGAGAACAGGATGAAAGGCAAACGAGGGGAGGGGGCAAAGCAGAAGTGGCCTGCAGCTGTTTGCTCACTCATTCACTCCACAGATACTTGCTGAGTGCCTACTATGTGCCAAGCACGGTGCTCCAGACTGAAGATTTTGATGGGTCAGGAAGATGTGCTCGCCGTCCTCCTGAAGCCTCCAGTGAGTGGGAAAATCTGAATGGGGAATGGACCAGAGCGGAATAAATACCGTGACAGAGGAAAGGGTAGCAGGGGAACACAGTGAGGACCTATAAAATGAGACAGCTCCCAAAGGGCGACCTGGAAGAAGTCATGTGATGGGGTGCCAGGCAGAGACTTGCTAATCCTTCTAGCACGTTAGAACTTTTGAGGGTCAGCGTGAAACACCGCAGAACTGACATCCTGTTCCCAAAGAAACATGTAGATCCAGAGAGGCAAATGTATAGATCAGAAGGCAACAAAGACTCAGTTTTGCTTTCCCTACAAGAGCAACTTGGCATCTAATGGAATCAATGTGCTGCAGAAGTTGAGGCACTTCCCCCCTGACGGTGTGCTACACTGTGATTTAAGGAAGGTGTATCAGGTGTTTTTGTGGAGTCCATTATCTGACTGGCATTTTTAAAAAGTGTCTCAGCTATCTATTGTTGTATAACAAACCACCCTAAAATTCAGTCACTTAAGCCAGTTAAGCATTTATTCTGGTTCATGAGGGTACTTATCAATTGGGTGGTTCTTCTGTTCTCGGTGGGGTTCACTAACATGCTAGAAGTCATCTGTAGGCCAGGTTGCTAGCTCTGGTGGCCCTGGCTGGTCTCTCTCTAATGTGCTGGAGTAGGCCGGCTATACACTGATCTGGGATGGTCTTGGCTGGGGCAAATGGACCTTCCTTCACATGGTCTTGCATCCTCCAGCAGACTAGCCTGGATTTGTTTACGTGCAATGTCAAAGTTCCAAGAGTGCAAGTGAAAGTGCAAAGGCCCCTTGATGTTCAGGCTCAGAGCTGACATACTATCACTGCGGCCACATTCTTTGGCCCAAAATAAGATTCGTGCATTGGCAAATAGACTCCACTTCTTCATGGGAGGAATCACAAAGTCACGTTGCGAAGGCATAAACTCAAGACAGGGCATGACCAGAGTCATTTTTACCATCCATCTACCACAAATAGCAACTTTGAAGGTGCTCGGAAATGTAGTGTGTCCCTAGTATGCTTCATCACAACTCATTCCTCTGATATCCTCTACACTGTCATGAATGGGCATGCCCATTCCTGTGGGGGGAAAAAAAAACAACCCAGATCCTCAGGCTTTCCTCAGCCTCCCCTGTACGGGGTCTTGTCTTCCCACTTAAAAAGAGTGGAGGTCAGCCAAACTAAGAGTCATGACCTATTAAACAATGTCGGTCAGCTTTACTGACCGTAATCATCATATTGATCAGATATAGCTAGATCTGCCTTAGTCAAGAAACAGATTCATTGGAACAAAGTGGTTGGCAGATTGCCGCATCAAGTCAGAGGGCCGTGTGTGCTGATGTTCCCTTAATAAACATTTAATACAGCGCTGGGTGCTTAGATGAGCTTGGGGTCACTGTTAATATAAGTGTGGGCTCAAAGATCTCATATATTTGGCACAAATGTGCCATCAGCCACTAGAATACTTCATGAGTTCCATTCTCGTCTCAAGAAATAAAAACCAGGTTTTCTTTGGTGAAGACAAGAGTCTTTCTTCTCTGTATCTTCTGATAGGATCATTTGTATTTTCAAACTCTGTTCACATTTTCTTTTCTTTGCACTAGGAGAAAGATTGCCTTTGCTGCCTCAGTTTCTGTTATAGAAATCCAAGAAAGGCTATTGTAAATAATGCCGCAATGAACATGGGAATGCAGATTATCTCCTTGAGATATTAATTTCAATTCTCTTGGATATAAACTCAGAAGTGAGATTACTAGATCATATGGTAGTTCTATTTTTAAGTTTTTTTTTTTTCTAAGAACCACCATACTGTTTTTCAAGTTAGCTGCACCATTTTGCCTTCCTACCAACAGTCCACAAAAGCTTCAGTTTCTCTACATCCTCGTCAACATTTGTCATCTGTTTTTTACAATAATCATTCTCATGGATGTGAGGTGATATCTCATTGTGGTTTTGATTTGCATTTCGCTGATGGTTAGTGATGCCGAGCACCTTTTCATATATATCTGTTGGTCATGTGTTAGGTCTTCCCTGGAAAAATGTCAGTTCAAGATCTATTCTTAAATGGGGTTATTTGGTGTTTTGTTTGGAATGGTAGGAGTTCTTTATATATTTTGGATATTAACCTCTTATCAATTATTAACAATAGCCAAGACGTAAAAACAACCAAAATGTTCATTGAAGGACCAATGGAAAAAGAAAATGTGGTCTGTGCACATATGGAATAGTATCAGTCTTGAAAGAGAAGGAAGCCCTGTCCTACGCAACAACACAGATGGCCCCGGAGGACATCACACTAAGTGAAATGCGCTGCTCATGTTTTGTAAGGACGAATACCGCATGTTCCCACTCATATGAGGTCTCTAAACTAGTCAGGCTCATAGAAGCAGAGATTAGAATGGTGGTTGCCAAGGGCCGTGGGGTGGCAAACGGGAGAGTTGTTCATCGGCATAAAGATCCGGTTATGTAACAGAATGGGTTCTAGAGGTCTGCTTTACAGCACGGTGCCTGTAGTTAACAACAATGTATGGTGCACTTAGAACACTTCTTAAGAGGGGAGATCTCATGATAAGTGCTCCTGTCACACACAAGACAAACAAAAACAAAAACCTAAAAGAACATGAGGAAGCTTTCGGAGGTCATGGATATATTTATTACCTTAATTGTGGTTATGGTTTCATGGCTATATGCGCATGTCCAAGTGCATCAGCTTGTATACACTAAATGTGTACACTTCTTTGTTTATCAATTATACTTCAATGAAGCTGTTTAAAAAAGAAGAAAAGAAACCCAGAAAGGGCTCTAATGGGACCAGTTTGGCCTGGGCTGCCTACTGTGGTCCAATTGACCACCTCCTGGAGGTGGGTACTAGTGTACCAACTGGACATTACTAATGGCAACCTGTATAAGGAGGAGGGGTCAGTGCCTAGTAAGATACAAGGGGATGCGCAGCCAGGTGGGGGGCAACAGGGAATGAGTAGGATGGATTGAATTTTTTTTTTTTTGAAATGTTTTATTTATTTCTAGGAGAGAGAGAGAGAGAGACAGTGTGAGCAGGGGAGGGTCAGAGAGAGGGAGTCACAGACTGAAACAGGCTCCGGGCTCTGAGCTGGCAGTCAGCACAGAGCCCGACGCGGGGCTCGAACCCACGAACCGCGAGATCATGACCTAAGCGAAAGGCGGACGCTTAACCAACTAAGCCACCCAGGCGCGCCTGGATTGAATATTTTTATATTTGAGATTATCTATTTGCTCAAACTAGCTTGCAGCTCCCACGTGACTACACAGACAAGTTATCAAATAAAACACAAAACAGTGACACATAAGCCATAGATGGTACTTACTGAGTCTCTGATTATAAGCACTGAACTATCCTAAGATTCTACATGGAGGCAAAGAGGACTTACTGATTATGTTCTGAACTGTGCCTTCCTGAACGATCCCTGACATTGGCTCTGGAACTTGTTGGCTTATACCTCGTTAATGAGCTATGTTAAGATGGTTATTTGAGATCGCTTGTTTGCTGAAATGTGGCCTGATGGAGGTTTATTTCATGAGTGGAGTTGACCTACTGGGAGAAATCCTCCACAGAAATCTTTAGTAAAAGGCGAAAGATCTATACGATCTGAAGAGAAACCAGAGTATTCTACTGGGAGAAATCCTGACGTGAGATTGCAGCAGAGGCCCTTCCGGTGGGCCATGTGACCTCCCCCCCCCCCCGCCATCCCTACCCCAAAAAGCCCCGCGCTCTCGGCAACAAGCCTGCCCAGCATGAACTCTCAGCCCTCACACGCCCAGCTGTTCGTTGTATGGGCAGACTCCAAGGAAAGAAGTAAAAACATTACGGCTGAGCTTTATAGAGGCAAACAAGCTAATAATCATCCCGATGGATAACTAATATTGCCCATTCCATGGAGAGTGGTCCAAAGTAAGTGTATGTAATAAATGAGAAGAGCAAAGGAACATCTGCTTAGAGCCTTGGAGTGCTCCAACTCCAAAGGATTCTCGTTGCTGGATGAAATATCTCCAGTGCATACTCCAAAATGTTCTAGAAAACACCCGAGGATGTCTCATGTGCCACACTGAGAAGTTAATACTTTCAGAGCTGCCATTTTCTGGAGGCCATCAGGCTCCCTAATAGGTCTTATTCCAAGCTCCTCCTCTCATCTCCTGATGCTACCGCTCCCTCCTGGGATGTCACTGGTTCTAGGACACAGCTCATCTATTTGGCACTAGTGTTCCTTGCTGAGACATGGCAAGTAAAGGCTGATGGGTTTGGCAGCAGAATTGTTCTAAGCAGAGCCAATGTGCACCCTCTGGGAGGTTAAGAAGCAAACAAACAAGGGGCACCTGGGTGGTTCAGTTGGTTAAGCGTCCAACTTCGGGTCAGGTCATGATCCCACGGTTTGTGGGTTCGATCCCTGTGTCGGGCTCTGCGCTGTCAGCCAGCTCAGAGCCTGGAGCCTGTCTTCAGATTCTATGTCTCCTTCTCTCTCTGACCCTCCCCTGCTCATGCTGTCTCTGTCTCTCAAAAATAAATAAAACATTAAAAAAAATTTAAAAAGAAGCAAACAAACAAGACAGCTAGCACGTGTTCTTTCCCCCTCCGCCCTCTTCCACCTCCTCCTCCACCTCTTCTTCTTCCTCCTTCTTTATATAACTTTTCTGAGTAGAGATTGGGTATCTCAACACCAGATTGACCGGTGGGAACTCAGGCCCCTTAACATGACTGAACAAACATTTTTAAGTCACATATATTTTGAGCATCAGCAAAGGACAGGCTTTTCCTGGTAAAAGGCTTACTGTGAGTTGAGATCTTTTCGGTTGGCCCAGAACTGCTTCTGCTGTCTCTTCATGTGCCCGTCCCTGGTCCTAGAAAGAGTATAAATGCTGACATAAGCTTGTAGTTCAGGCTTTTCTTATGGCACTATTTCACCTTTTCCTGGGTAGCAGGAAGGCCCTCTACTCCCCCATGCAATTAGCATCAATGGGCTTCTTGCTGGCACAGTCACATAGGAAACAGAAGAACCGCACTTGTTTTTGCTGTTGTGTTTGTATATTTTGCACACAGAACACAAGAGGACCCCACTCCAACTACTGTTGTTAAATCCTGATTGCTGCTGACACATTATCAGGGACAACAAAGTGGAAGCCCTTTTGTTCTTTGCTCTCTGCAAGGGAACAGCCCACTGAGGTCAGATGCTCTCCTTCCTTCCACTTCATATATACTTTGACTCTAAAACCATGCATTTGAGCTGAACAAAACCCTCTGGGGAATGTTCCATTGTAGACGTACCGGTTTGGTTCATCTCATCTTATGTCAAGAAGCATTTGTTTAGGATCTATTCTTTTTTTCCCCAATGTTTTTATTTATTTTTGAGGGAGAGAGAAACAGAGCATGAGTGGGAGAGAGGCAGAGAGAGAGGGAGACACAGAATCCAAAGCTGACTCTAGGCTCCAAGATGTCAGCACAGAGTCCTACTTGGGGCTCAAACTCACAAACCGTGAGATCATGACCTGAGATGAAGTCGGACACTTAACTGACTGAGCCACCCAGGCGTCCCTAGGATCTATTTTTTTCTCTGGGGTTGCACAGAAAACCAAGTCACTGTCCCTACCTTCAAGGAACGCACAGTTTATGGTGGATAAAGAGTTGCCAATCAAATACATTAAAATGACTTTGGAACAATCTACAAGAAGAGATATAGATGCTATTATGGAAGAAAGGGAGACACTGACTCTTACCTGGGTGAGACAGGAAGTCTAAGGGCAGTGATGATAGAGCCAAATCTTAAAGGAAGAATAAGAATTTTTCAAGCATTTATTCATTCACTCAACAAATATTAAATTTCCATGTGCTAGGGAGGTAGATTCCAGCAAGTATGTGAATGAGGCCTAAGAGTGAGTGATGGTTGGAGCATGGAGAAATATCAGGAAGGGAAAAGACCATGGAGAGGGGCCTGAATAGGTAAGAGAAGGTGTGGTCAAGAAACTGTGAAAGGGGGTGCCTAGGTGGCTTAGTTAATCCTCCAACTCTTGATTTTGACTCAGGTCATGACCTCATGGTTCGTGGGATCGAGCCCCACGCTGCACACAGCCTGCTTGGGATTTTCTGTCTCCCTCTCTCTCTGCCCCTTCCCCACTCTCTCTTTCAAAATAAATAAATAAACATTTAAAAAGTCTAAGGACAGGTGCACAGAGGAGGTTGCGAGTGCCGGAGTAGGACACAGGGACTCAATTCTAAAGAGCCCGAGCCAGGGAGGCCTGGGTGGCTCAGATGGTTAAGCTTTTAGCTCAGGTCATGATCTCATGGTTTTGTGAGTTCGAGCCCTATGTAGGGCTCTACACTGACAGTGTGGGACCTCCTTGGGATTTTCTCTCTCCGTCTCTTTCTACTTCTCCCCCACTCATGCTGTCTCTGTCTCTCTCAAAATAAATAAACTTAAAAATTTTTTTATTTAAAGAGGCTGAGCTTTATTCTGCACAGGAGGAGAATCGCTGAAGGACTCTAACAGCGACATAAACAGGTTTGTGTTTTAGCAAGACAGCACTGTCCTGTGTGTAAAGGACAGTCTGGGTGGAGACAAGACTCAGAAAGGAAAGCAGTTAGGAGGCTCTTGCTGTAATTAACAGAGAAGAGCAAAGGCTTGGGTCTGAATAAAGGCAGTGGTATTGACATTGGAAAAAAAGGGCATACATGTGAGTTCAGGAATGATAGGGTTTGTTGCCTGCGCACGTGTAGTGTGGATAAAGGACACTTCAGAAGACCGGAGCAGGAGAGGATTTGCTGGAGAAAGATGATACATTGTGTTTGGAACAACTTAAGCTTGAAAATGCCAGTAAGTATGTCATTTGGGCAGTCAGAAATGTGGCTCTTGACTTTGGGAGAAAGGCTGGGTTGGAGGTACTATTTGAGGAACTGCTTCCGTAGGTGGTAACCAAAGCCAAGGAGGTGGATAGAAGGACAGCGTAGGAAGGGAAGAAGCACAAAGACAGCAGTATCTGGGCAATAAAGGGTGGCGGGGAGTAGACAGCAAGGTGATCTAGATGAAAAACAGAGACAGAAAACCTCGAGACAGAAGAGATCACTTTTTTAGAAGCCAAGGGCGGAGAACGTTTCAGGAAGGTGGGGATGCAGAAAGGAATGCTTTTAAAGGTAAAAAACAAAATGAAAGGAGAGAGGGAGAAAGGGAGAGAAAGGAAGGGAGAAGGAAAGGCAGGCAGGAGGAAAGGCTGGGAGGCAGAGAAGCAGGATGAAGGCTACAAAGACACTCTTGGACTTGACAATTAGGACATCATTTATTGAACTTGGAGTAGTTTAGTAGAATTTTAGAAGACATATAGACTCCTTCCTACTTCAAACTGGTTTATGAAGGTTTTCCTTACAAGAGGCACAAACAAAAAACACCTTTGAGTCTGTTATTTAAAAACAAAACAAAACAAAACAAAACAAAACAAAACACACATGCACTAGCTCAGGTTGAGTCAAGCTTTAGCAAATTAGCGTAGTTCAGCTTCTGGTTCACAGTTCAGTGCAGTTAATATCTACCTCCAACACCTTGCCATCTTCTGTAGTCCCCTAAGCCAAGGGCTGGCTCCTGGTAATCCTTTCTCTGAAAGACCCTACTGTTTTCCTGGTTGGTGAGCTTGGGACTTCAGAGGTTGATCTTATCACTTCAGAAATCTTATCACTTAACCTTCTGTCCATAGGTCTGATTATAGAATTTTCCAGCTCACAAGAAGCTTGCTTCCAAGAAAAATACCATGTTTCTTTGTCTTTCCTGTTTCATTCTCTTCCATGTCCAGGAGTAAATTTTAGGGCTCTTGGCCAGAGCTATTTTGTAAAGCAAATTGGGAAACCACAACATAAAGAATGTGGGGAAATCTGTCAGGGAGAGAAGAAGGAATTGAAAGAGGCAAAGACATCACTATAAAAGAGCCATAGATTAACCATGGAGCCAGGGGAGAATGGAAAATAAACAAGAGAGAGGGAGAAAGGATGGCAAAGAGAAGTACAAAAGTAAAGGTAAAATATTATTTTAAGGTATTCTTATACCCTAAAATGTTTGTTGATGAAATGAATAAAAACAAAGCAGGAGAAAACATGGGGCCACTGTGAACACTGCCTCCTTTGTGACCCTCAGCTGCTGGGTACCCCATCGTCTCTCGTGTTTACAATCCAGGTTATGGGATAAATCCTGCCCAGGTGCGTGCTGGGCAGTGTGGGTGCTGCCCAAGTCTCCCGCGTTGCAGAGATGTGCCATCTTCCATGCTTGCTGGTATTTCACAGATTCAGGTCTGTTTACTCTGGGTAGTAAACGGCTCCCCAAGTCCATACTTTGCAAGGATATGACCAGGTTGACTGTCTTTGGAGACTGGTAGGTTGGTTGTCCCAGAACAGTTGACT
Source organism: Hyaena hyaena (assembly GCF_003009895.1). Lineage (NCBI taxonomy): Eukaryota > Metazoa > Chordata > Mammalia > Carnivora > Hyaenidae > Hyaena > Hyaena hyaena. The sequence continues at coordinate 4,246,175 of NW_024080668.1, read as the reverse complement.
CAGAAACCTTCCTTTCATTGCTCAGAGAGAAATATCTGCATACAGATGAGGGGCTGATACCAGACTCCATCTGGATGCCAGAATAAACATCCAATGGGTATGTAGATGTAAGAAAAAGTCTTCAGTTGGGGTTATTGTCTAGAATGGACACCTCCTTAGGACTCTGTCTTTCTGCCTCTTGTCTAGTCTAATTATTGGCATCATTCCCCCAAATGGTTTCTCCATGAAGCAGTGACTGATAGCTGGCAGGCCCAGATTAAGATCCATACAGTATGACAGCCAGACAGAGAGGTGGCTCTTAACCTAACCTTCAGCTAGAAAATCTCTATGGGAGGATTATGATCAACCTGGGTTGGATTCTATGCCTATCCACAGACTGACCACTGTGGCCATTGAGGTGAAGTTCTACAATTAGCTCATTTCAGGGCAGGGGTCTACATCTCAATCACTACCTAGAGATATATGGTCCCATTAGATGTTAGGTCCCTATAGCTCCTGAAGTCAGTTTGCTGGAGATTGCTGGAAGAAGAGTATCCTTGCTTTTGGCAGAGTGCCGGGCCACCTGAAGAAACCCTCTCTCTTCTGGGTATTGCATGCACGTTTGTGAAGTATGAGGATGCCAAAGACATTCTGCAAGTATGAGGGGAGTCAGCCAACCACAGAGGAGGACATGTCTGAGGATGTGGTAGAGAAGCAGAGCTGAAGTCTCTGGACCAGTCCACCCCTGAAGCCTGCCCTTCCTCGGGCGCTTGGGCCACAGCTGTTCATATTGAATTCATACTGGATTTCTGTTTTTGTTTTTGTTTTTGTTTTGCAACCTGTAACCCGAAACACCCTAACTGCTATGTGGTAGTGGGGGATTGGTTCCAGAAAAAATAAGAGATGCTGAGCAACCAAAAAAAATGTCCACTAAAATGAGGATGATGAGCACATGGCAGGGAGGACATCTGTGGCCAGGCTTAAGGTCAAGGGAAGAGCCTGGATCTTCACTGATGTTCAGTGGGAAATGCAGACAGGAGTGCAGGGTGAGGCCTCCTCATAATTACCGAACCTCACGGAAGTTCCCTACTACGTGCGGCTACTGTTTCTAGGAGCTGGGTCCGAGGGCGAGGAGTACTTGGCTACACTGCACGCCAGCTGTTGGTCTGGGGGTCTGGGCCCGCTAGGGTCTCCCCTTCTGGACAGTGATCTCTGAGGAAGTGGAGCTGGAACCTCAAGCTGGGGGTGTGGCTCCTACCCCTGAACCCCTTCTGTGCTTCTCCAGGACTGGCCTCCAACTTGCTGGAGGTGCCGTGCAGAGAAGGGTAGGTGAGGGTCAGGGCCACACGAAAAGAGGGCTCTGTGAAGCAAGGGCTTGGGAGAAGACACTCTCAGGGACAGAGGGCAGCAGGGCAGGGCGCTTCCCCGCATCAGCCGGAAGCCTCCAGCTCGGCCAGCTGCTGGGGAAGTGGCTCTTCCCCAGGTGCCAGCTCCTCTCCAGACCCTGTGGCCAGAGAGTCCGCTCATCTCTCTCTCTCACCCAAGCCCCAGGGAAGCCCAGGCCCAGGGGACAAAGCCGCCTTGTTGTGGAGCTCTGATTTCTGAGTGGCCTCTTGTTTGGGGACCCAGGGAGCAAGAAGAACGAGCTGTGAAGCTAGGAAAGTATTGCCCTGGAGCCGGGCTGCAATTTCTTTTTGTTCCTTGCCAAGTGCCCCTCCGATCTAGGACAGAGGGCCTGCTCCCAGCTGGAAGTCAGAAGGGAGAAGGGGCCCCGGCCTTCAGGCTCCGGGGAAGCAGGACCACGGGGAGCAGGAACAAGGGCCTCACAGATCCCTCGGGGAAGTGTGAGGTGTCTGAGTCCACGGATTGTTCAGCCTAACCTGACGGGTGTGTCTGTGAGTGACTGTAGGTGACCCACCAGTTCTTGGTCTCAGGCTTTGTCCCACAGAGGCATTACAGTGACTTTGCCTGACAAAGGGGCCTGGCTCGTGCGCTGGATGTACGTACACGCTTGCCAGTTCATGTGCACTTGCTACGGCTTGTGCACGCCTCTGTCGTAGGGGTGCCAGGAGTAATTGTGCAAAGGTCCTACCCTATGTGATGAAAATGCGTGCACCTTCCTTAGACTATGGCACAGCCTCCTAACCGGCCCCTTGATGCTCTCTGTCAGGGATCCTTGCACTTTCTCACCAAAGAACCCCTGAAATAACAGTTCTCAATCCTGACTGCCCATCAGAATCATCTAAGGAGCCTTTAAAAATAGCAATCCCTGGGCCCCATCCTCAGACATTTGGATTTATATGGTAAAGGTCTAGGTCATCCTCAGATGATGATGTGGAGCCAGGATCCAGAACCATGGGCTAACAGAAGGGACCATGAGCCCCTCTGCTCTGGATGGGGCCCCAGGTTGCTCACACCCAGGGTGAGACTCCTCAGTATTTGCCTGTTTTTTATTTAACATTCCTATGATTTTTTTTGCCATAAACTTCATATCCATCATGTAACTCTACTTAATTTTAAGTTATTCACCAGTAAGCTAAACTTTCACTCCAAGAAGGTGCTCCACATTTTTCCTGTGCCTGTCACAGCAACACACAACTCCATGCTCCCAGACCACGTGGGCCCAGGGATGAGGACCAGGGCTGATTTACCCGTGGCTCCCAAAAAGCCTCTCACCGACAAGTCTTTGGAATGTGTTTGCCAATGATATTTACCAAGGGCAGGTCAGTTTTCCTAAAAGGTCCCTCTGCTGTCCTCTTTGCTCAGAGTGTATATGGTGGCTCTCCATGGCCGGGCACCCTGATGCTGAAATGGGAGACAGACGCCTTGGTGGTACAGAAGCATTCTGTCATGGGATTCGTGAACATTTTTTTTAAAAGGAGGTATATGCTTATTTTATGTATGTTAGATAAATATAAATAGGACATAAAACTTGTGATTATTACATTATTCTTTCTTTTTTCTTTTTTAAAAAAAGGAATAGCTTTAAATTTAAGGAAAATCACTGTGTAAATAGTAGTACAGGTGGTACTTGGGTGTATATGATCTAAGGATGGCATTCGAGGCCTCCTAATCTGGCCCCAAGCTGCCGTTCCAGCTTTATTTTCTCCTCCTTCCCAATAGAGGTCCTCTGCTTTGTCAAAAAGGCTCACACACTGTCCCATATATAAGGGTCCCATAAAACACGGGCTCTGAAACTATCCAACCTGGTTGAAACCAGTGGCCCATGCAAACTCAAGGGGAGGAGATACACTCTACCTCTTGATGGAGAAATTGTGTGGAAGGACATGCAGAATGGGTAGTACTGTCATGGCTGTTTTGGGGAAATACAATCTGCCGAAATCCATTTTATGGATTTCATATATGTTTCAAGATCTTCATATATATATGTAAGTTAGGTTCAAGATAAACTGGCAAGAAATTCTTTCTTTTTCCTCCCCTCCCTCATGACAGGAACCTGGGAATAATCCAATCTGAGAGAAACTTTAGGGATTAAATTCAAAGTGCCAGGCATGCAGTAAACACTCAGTAAATGTGATTGCTATTATTAGATGATGCGGAGGCCACTTTTGGTTTCTCTCCCCCGGCCACGAGCACTCACCCAAGATGGGACAGGCTGGATTTGAACCCAGATTTTTCTGACTCTGGCCTCAGTGTGGTTTCCACCTTGGACACGGCTTCTCGACAGTGAGGATGTGGTGGTGGTGGTGGTGGGGTGTCTCTGTGGTGGCTCTCGGTGCCAGTGAAGCTGCCAGGTGGTCACAGCTGAGTTTGCTCTTTCCATAGTTCACTGCAGATGGTACCCGGGAGCCAAGGGCCATTAACCCCAAGGTCATGGAGAAACATAGCTGCTGTTGTTCCAGGATGCAAATGTGCTTCTTCACTCTAGCCAGTGGGAAAATGCCAGTTCCTGTGGGAAAGGGGCGAGTGTGTGGAGGGGTGTGTGGGGGGGAGGGTAGAGAGGTGAGGGGGATTGGCGTGAAGTGCGGGGCAATGTGGCGTGATGGCTTCTATCCTTTTCAGAGCACCTCCTATGTACTCTCAGCTCTGGACCTTTGCACATGCCACTCTTTAGTCAGTGTTCATTTATTCACTCAGGAGCTCTTTGCGAGCCCCCTCTTATTTGCCAGTCACTATGAAAGGTGCCGGACAAGAGAGGAAAGTCGTGTACCCTCCTGGAGCTTACCTTTAGGTGGTAAGGGGAACAGGGAGGGACAGAAAGTATTCATGGAAACAAATAAAAATGATCATCCCAGATTTGTGATCTGTTAATCACTAAGAAGAAAATAAACAAGGTAATGGAAAAGGGAATAGCTTGGAACACTTCCCAGACCTAATTATCCTTTAGGATGTAACCCAGATAGCACGTCCTCTGGGAAACCTTCCTGGCCCAACAAGGCTGGGTTAGATGAGCCTCTAACGTGGCTCACGTGGCCAGTTTCCTGCTTGTGTCACTTGTTTACAGGTCTGTCTTTCACACTAGCCTGTGCGCCCCTTGAGGACAGAGACTAGGTAGTGTCCCAGGCACCCGGACACTGTCTGGCAGCACAGGTGCTCAATGCCTATTTGTTAAAAAAAAAAAAATGAATGGATGGGCGGGTGGTGGCCATGTTTGGTAAAATCTCACCCTGAAGAGTGAGGCTATTTTTAATGCAGTTATGGCCTCAAAACTGTGTGATCTTATTGCATTCTTCCTAACTGTTGCTGGCTGGGTTTTTTTTTTTTTTTTTAAACATATTTTGGGATCTTAATGAATGAGAATGATTTGCACTACAGCATATGGCTACTTTAATTACGCAAAGGGCATCATTTTAGTAGGATAATAAATAGTGTATAATTTATCAGGCCTCGTGTGTATTTTACAAGTATACCATGTGGGCCATATAAATCATTCTATACTTGGAGGGAGGGGGGGTAGAAAGAATTCCTATTGACCTGATGCAAGACAGTGCATGGGGGAAAAAATGAGCTGAGCAGGCTGATGGGCCCTGAAGAGGTGGCCATCCATGCAGCAGTCACCTTGGGGTTCCCTGGGCACCCTGAAAAGTGGAGTAACTCATAAGGGAGAGTTGGAGTGGGGAAGAGCCAGCATCCGGGACTGTAACACTCTGTGCTTGTTCCCGGATGAATAAAGCACTTTACCACGCGCTGAAGAGGTAGGACTCTGTAGACAGAGGTGCTGCTCAGAGCGTGGAAAAAGGCCTGGGCTCTTGGGTTTTGTTGCTAAGCACTTGCCCAGGGCTGGAGAATTAGAATCCATCTGAGAGCAGGGGCAGACTCAAAGTAAGGCAGGGGGAAGGCAAGCTCAGCATGCGTGCCATGGAAATCCAACGGTACTAGGATGTGGCGAAAGAACACCGGACAGGTTATCAACAGACCCCAACAGAGCACACAGGCTGGCGGGTCCAGGACCTCCGGTGAGCTAGATGCCCTTGACCTAGAACAAGGTGCCCTGGCTCCCAGGAGCACTTAGTACCCTGATGGGGGTGGGGGGAGCTCCCCATCACTACACACAAGGGCAACTGTGCCCAGTGCTTTGGGGCTGAGGTCCCCGGCTGGAGAGTCTCCGGGAATGGAAACTGAAGGGCTGTTCTAAAGAATGAATCTTCCCCTACAGAACTCGCAGATGCTTGCTACAAACTAACCTGCGATTCGCCCTCCTTAAGGGAGCAGAGTAAGAGGATCCGTGGAAAAAATGGAACCAGAATGGTCAGTGGAGTGAGTCACATCACATAGACAGAAGGAGGGGAGAAGGGCATTAGCAGGAAGGGAGGAATGGTGTGTCATGTATCATACCTTTCATTACGTTTTCGATGAACCGCATGTGGGAGATATCCATTCTGTCTCACCATTATCTCTCTATCTGTTCCAGAGGCTCCAAAGAGATGTATGTTGGGAAACAGTTAAGAAGCTATCTGGCTGAGCAGAGCCTGTGTGGACAGGGAAGACTGGCCTATTCTAATTTCCTATACTTTGGGGAAGTATAAAGGAGGTAAGATTGAAAAGTAGCCATAGAAGAGATTATAGAGAACCCTGCAGACTTCATGCATAGACTTTAAAATAAAAAATATGCAGTTACTGGCACCTGTCTCAATATGCAAGGCACTCTCTTCAGGCTGGGATGTGTGAAGACTTGAGCATGACTTAATTAGGGGGCTGTCTAGACAGCTCCCCCTGGGTCTCCCAGTGGTACCCTGGAGTCCACATGGCCAGCACCTGACTCCTCATCTGTCCACCCAAATGAGCTCCCTCCCCTCCATTCTTTTGCCCAGTTAAAGGTACCAGCATGCACCCACTCACCTGGGGAATAAACTCAGTACCCGCTGAAGACCTTTCTCTCTCCTGTGCTCTCCAGTGTTAAATCAATTAGCAAGTACAATCAGCTTCACCTCCTAACCCTTTCTCCAATTTCTCAATTCCTTTCTATTTCTTTTCTTGGGCAATTGTATCAGCCTCTTAACTGATGCCCCTGCCTCCAGGCATGTGGCAGCCCCACCCCACCCCCGCCGGGCTTCAGACTCCACACCATCACCATACCGTTCTGTGCTGAGAATCCCCCATGAGGACTCTTTAATAGCTAACAGAATAGTAGTTGTTGATTTTTTTAAAAACATTTATTTATTTTTGAGAGACAGAGAGACAGATCATGAGCAGGAGAGGGGCAGAGAGGGACACACAGAATCGGAAGCAGGCTCCAGGCTCTGAGCTGTCAGCACAGAGCCCAACATGGGGCTCGAACCCATGAACTGGGAGATCATGACCTGAGCCAAAGTCAGACGCTTAACCGACTGAGCCACCCAGGCGCTCCAAGTTGCTGATTTTTTAAAGCTTTAGAACATTTCTTTTTCAAATGAAACCCCAATAACAAAAGAGGACAGAACCAAGATGCTCTGGTGAGTGCCTCACTCGCTCAGTCTTGCTCCTTATCCCAAGGCCTCAGGAAGAGCCCCAGTGCCCCCAACAAACACGGTTTGAAAGTTCACAGGAAATGTCCAAGCCACCCAGCATGGTTTACGGATCCCTCTGCCGTCTGGCCCCCCGTCATCTCTCCGATCCCACTTCTGCTACTCTCTCCCTCACTGCGTGGACCATCCTGCTCCCCTCTCTGGCCCCATTAACGGAGCTACCTAGCACCACTGATCCCCCAAATTCTATTCAGGCATCAGCTCCTGCTAGAAGCCTCTCGGAACCCTCGAGCAACTCAGCCAGAACCTAATGCATTATTAGGTGGACAGTCTTCCCCAGGAGACTGTAAGCTCCTTGAGGATCAAGCCAGTGGTCTGTTCATTTCTCTCCTTCGTTCTTAGCTCCTCGCAAAGCCCCAGACCTCTTATCACCCTGAGCTGTGGAATGGAGACCAGGTGCCTCCCCGACCTTTGAGCAGACTGTGCAGAGTCCTGCTGTGCTGCCTTAGGGTCTCGGCACTCACAGACACCCCCCGTGTCCCGCTGTGATAGATCAGGACACGTGGCACCCTCCACGGGCGTTCAGGCTGGCTTGTGTGGGCCTTGTTTGATGGATGGCCCCTTCACCGGCTCTCCCCTGACAGATCCAAAGGCAACACCAGTTCTTATTGCAGATAAAGTGACTTATCAAATACCTTGGGCAAGAGACCAGTGAGCTGGGCTGATGAGCAGTGGAAAGCGATTGCTTCAAGACTCTCATCGACATGCAGCTCTTTGAAGAAAAGATGAGTGATGAGGGCACTGACTTCAAGAACCAGATGCAGGGCTTCTCCATTCCTCTCACACGACAAGAGTGGGTCCGGGTCTGGGTCAGCCTGGCGCCTAATACGGAAGATTTAGAGACAAAAAGCTGATGGTCACTGTGTGCTTTGGGGGAGAGAGCAGCTAAATAGCAGCTTCATAACAGTTGTAAAAAATGACGGTGTAGGGGCGCCTGGGTGGCTCAGTTGGTTAAACGTCCGGCTTTAGCTCACTCAGGTCACGATCTCATGGTTCATGAGTTTGAACCCCACATTGGGCTCTGTGCTGAAAGTTCAAAGCCTGGAGCCTGTTCAGATTCTGTGTCTCCATCTCTCTGCCCCTCCCCCAATCACACTCTGTCTGTCTCAGGAAAAAAAAAAAAAAACATTAAAAAGAAAAAGAAAAATGACGGTGTAATGAGCTGAAGTGCCCTCCTCAAATTCGTATGTGGGAATCCTAAACGCCAGTACCTCAGAAAGCAACTGTGTTTGGAGGTGAAGGTCTTTCAGGAGGTCAAAGGAGGGCATTAGGGTGAGCCCTAATCCAGTGTGACCGATGTGCTTAGAAGAAGAGGAAATTTGGCCAAAACTATGTATGGAGGGAAGGTCATGTGAAGACACAGGGAGAAGACAGCCATCTGCAAACTAAAGAGAGAGGACTCAGAAGACACCAACCTTGATCACACCCTGAGCTCAGACGTGCAGTTTCCAGAATTGTGAGAAAATCCCCTTCTGCTGTCGAAGCCAGCCAGGCCAAGGCACTTTGTTGTGAGCCCTCACACACTGATACAAACGGGTATGATGAGGTGAGGGTCTCTGGCTATAGGGCAGGTCCCCTGGGGGCTATGGTATGCTTCTGGGCGCCACTGTCCCCCTCATGGCCGGTTTCCTGCTGCCCTGCTTCCACAAGGATGTCTGCTCCCACAGCACCTTGGACCCTGGCTTGGCATTCATCACACGCTCATGCAAGGGCCGTATGTGTCTACTTCTCTGACTCCCCGACTAGACTCAGCTCTTACAGGGTAACATTCTGTGTCTCTTATTCCCAGTGCCTGGCACGGAAGTGGTCAGTACCCAGTAACTATGCATGCGTGGAGCTGATGAACTGGAGTTTATCATCCGTATCTGTGCCCAGCCTTTCCGCCACAGTCTGCTCCTTAGGGTGCGCTGGCTTGAGGGGTGCTCGGCTCCCCCTCCCCTCTAGCTTCTCAGGCCACTCGCTGTGCTGCTAACACAAGCCCCCAGCAGGCGGAGGTTCAGAATGGAATGAGTCTCGATGGGGGAAGACAGAGGATTGGTTCCTGTCTTGTCAGACAATGTGATTGGCTCTCTGTCTGAATGGGCTCCTGTGATTGGCACCGTGAGCAGTAAGAGGCTAAAGAAGTCCTTCCCTTTAGGCGTTTCCCGGTAGCTTTCTGGCTGCGGGAGGGGGCTGGTGGTCCCTGAGCTGGCTCTCGTCTCATCCCTGTTTGCTGCAGCCTGAAGGTGCAAAAGGTGCTCACAGCCCCAGCAAACAGCTTTTTCCCTGACTCTTGGGGCTGGGATTAGCTGCGGGTCAGCAGGGGTCCAACACAATCTCCTTCTGTTGGGCAAACAAATCAACTACTGATATACCTCCTCTCTGGTCTTGACACCTTTAACTCAACGCAGAACATCAAATCACTTCCCTGCGATTGGATTCTAACCACTTCCCTCGCTCCTCTTTTCCTCTGGTTTCCCTCCTGGGGTTAGATCTGCATTTTCCTTTTCCTGCAAGTTGAAAATGTAGGTTATGGCTGGGCTGTCAAATCAGGAAGGACCAGGGGCACTGGGTGGCTCAGTCGGTTAAGCCTCCGACCTCGGCTCAGGTCATGATCTCACGGCTCCTGGGTTCGAGCCCCATGTTGGGCTCTGTGCTGACAGCTCAGAGCCTGGAGCCTGCTTTGGATTCTGTATCTCCCTCTCTCTGACCCTCTCCTGCTCTCTCTCTCTCTCTCTCTCTCAGAACTAAGTAAAACATTAAAAATTTTTTAAAAAGAATCAGGAAGGACCAGCCGTTAGGATGAGAGGCTCTCCCATCCTTCACAGCTTAGTTCCTTACAGTGCCCGCAGCCCGAGTGATATTTACAAGTCTACAGTGATGATAATAAGTGTTATTGTTGACATGCTGTAGCTGCTAACAGTTTACACGTTATAGTAATTCCTTATACAGTTTTGATCTTACACAAATAGGCATCATTACACTTGTCCTCAATCCCCTGGTGCAATTTGCAATTTTTGGCTTCATGGTTTACATTTTGAGGATAAGCAACATGTTGGCTGGGAGATGAAGTCGCTGGGTCGGATGGGGCGCTGCGATGCAGCAGACCCATTAGGGAAAGAGGTGTCACCACTGCGGGGGGTAGCGGATGATTCTGCCAGAGGAAGAGGCCGTTTTGCCCGACTGAAACCCGTACTAGACGCACACTAGATGTTCCGGTGACCATCAGTGGAACATCACGCATCCTCCTTTCCAGGCCCCCTTTCTGAGAAGTGTCAGCTCTGCTCAGCCCCAGGGTGGGCTTGTCTCTGCTGAGTGGCTCCTGCCGGGACAAGCCTTGGTGGGGTGACGACCTCAGTGTGCGGTAGGTGTGGGCAGTGACGGGCAAGCGGGTGTTTCCCCCTCTTCTCCCGCCCCCTCCTCAGTCTCTTCTGCTCCATGCTCACGGACAAGCAGGGGAAGGTGGGGACATGGCTTTGCCATTTATTCCCAAGGATTTCCTGTGTTACCTCCTCCCCCTTCTCCACGTGAGTAGGGGTACCGGGAGAGGAGTCCTCAGATCGTGTGTTTTTAATGGGATATGAACAGTATCTCATGTAAATTTCTAGTTCTTTCTGGACCTTCTCTCATCGAAGGTAGCTTTTCTGTTTGTTTTAAGCTTATGAAAGTGGCAACTTAAAAACAAAAACTGCTTTGTAGCAAATAGTAACTAGGGTGAGTCACTGGCTATGTGGGAAAGGTATGTGAAACTTTGAAAAGTAGCCACCTCTCACTCATTTTCCTCGATTTTGACATGCTGGATTGGTGCAAGAAGAAAGACATCTTCTGTGGGCCCTAAGGAGCTGCAGGGCTGACTTAAGGGGAAGCCATGCATGAGAACACCCTTACAAAGTTCGTAACACATGCCTGGAACATGGCAAATGCTCAGTAAATGGGAAGTATTGCTATTATTATTAAAACGACAAATGAGACAATGAAAGACAATGTTTGTTTCTTTTTCTCAAACTCCTGAGATAGTCTGTCTCTTGTTCGGAGTTCATGTGGTCCTTCTCAGGACGTAAGGACTCTCTCCTGACTGTCCAAGTAGACAGTGAGCCATCCTGAGGGCTGGGGCAGGGCAGGGGGCTGGTTCTTGAACCTTTCATGGTACAATTCCTTGCATGCCCACTCTGAGACCTGCTTATTTTCTCCCAGGTATTTGATTTGAGATTTCATTCTCAGACTGAAGGTTTGACTGGTCACTGTGTCAGAGGGGGTTGCTGAGGGCTGTACATTCGTTTCCCAGAGCTATTGTAACCAAGCACTACAAACCCGGTAGTTTAAAATAGCAGAAATTTATTCTCTCACAGTTCAGAAGAGGCCAGAGTAAGGTGCTAGGAGGAGCATGCTTCCTCAGAAGTCTCAGGGAAGTTCCTTCCTTGTTTCCTGCGGCTTCTAGCAAACCCGGGCGTCCCTGGGAGTGCACAGCAGCACACCAGCATCCCCCTCCACCGTCACAGGCTCACCTCCTCTGTGTCTGTCTCCTCTTTTTTTTTTTTTTTTTTTTTTAAGTTTATTTATTTTGGGCAGGGGGAGGGAGAGAGAGAGAGGAAGAGAGAGAAAATCTCAAGCAGGCTCCGCGCCACCAATGCAGAGCCCGATGCAGGACTCAAATTCACAAAATGTGAGATCATGACCTGGGCCAAAATCAAGAGTCAGATGCTTAATCAACTGAGCCACCCAGGCATCCCTGTCTCCTCTTTTTCCAAGGGTACCAGTCGTATTGGATTAAGGATCCACTCTACTCCAGTGTGACCTCATCTTGACTGATCACATCTGCAATGACTCTCTTTCCAAATAAGGTCACATCCCAAAGTACTGGGAGTCAGAACTCCAACATATCTTTTTGGAAGACAAAATTGAAACCATATCAGGCCTTTTCCATTGTCCATCTCAACAGGCCTTGAAGGCAGCAAGGCTTTGGGGCAGAGCCGTGGACCTCCCCTTCCAGAAATGCTGCACCAGAAGAAGCAGGGCCTGACTCCCTGGGCTTCCCTCTGCCCTGCCCCACTTCGGGGCTCAGTCTGCCAGGGCTGATTAAACACACATCCCCCTTCCACTGCATCCCACGCGTCCTCGGCTCAGTGAGCAGAAGCCAGGGCTCAGCTGAACGTTCTGACCCGGGGCCACTCCTCCAAGCCAGCCACAGCACGTCTCGCCCGAGAGGGCCAGCCTGCTGGAGTGGACGTGACTTTGCTAGCCTGTCACCCCACCTCTGCTACCCCCACCCTCCTCTGCTCCTAGTAAAGTTTGTCAAGGCATAGACACTTTCCGAAATCCCATTGTCTGGAGGATGGAGATGTTGACTCGGGCTGAGTGACAGTCACAGCTGAGCAGAAAAGGGCACAGAGAGACAGAGAGACAGAGAGAGAGACAGAGACCAACAGAAAGAGCAGAGTGAGAGCCTGAGTTCACAGAGACAGGGTGGGGGATGGAAGGTACTGCTGTCCCTGACTCCCCCGACGCCCACAGCAGCTGTTGAGCCTCCCTGGAGGGAGCCCTGGATCTGCTTCCCAGAATCCTCTTCTGGTCTGGCCCCGTTACTCAGCTACTCCTAGAAATCGTGGAGCCCTGAAGGAAGGGACAGAGTAAGCTGTAAACTCCTCTCCTACACAGGGTTATTTACCGTACATATTCCTGGTTTGCCTCAGAAGCAATCGTTGGCTTTTTTCGTTTCTTTCTAGAAAGATCTAAATGTTCTCTAATTATCCTATTAGTATTAATTATACACTCGTAGTCATTTACTTGGTAATCTGAAAAAAAATGAACCCCCTGGATTCAAAGAAAAGGTTTCCCCCCAACCCCCACCCTCTTTTTTCTTTCCTCCTGTGAAGAGTTTAAATCACTTGTCAACACGGAATAATAAAAATACAAAGAGTGACATCGGATCTATCGGAGAGCAGGGGGTGATGGAGAGACACAAAGTCCCTGAGCAGCCAGCAGGGAGTGAAGGGGAGAGGGGGGACAGCCAGAGGACCCCTGGACCTGCCCGGGGAGCGGGCCCCGAGGCTGGCCTGCTGGGCACAGTTTCCCGCCTTGTGCCTTTAGCCCCTTATGGCTCAGCTTTTACACAGGGATCCCCGGGACCACACAGGTGCCACTGTCGTCAGCTTCTGTCTGTCTGCCCCGACCTCCATGACAGATGAGGCTCACGCTTGAGACACACTCTCTCAAGGCACATAAACACACACGCATTTATATTTACTGTGTGGGGATACAAGGCATTATAATAACTTGGAACCACCACAAATACTATGAGCACATCAGTGATGATAACTCACTCGCAGATGTGACAAAAAATAAGATAAGCTGCTATTACACACAATTGGTCCGTACAGCCTCCAGGGCCACTCTTTCCTCTCCCTGCTGCAGGAGAGCCTGACAGAATGCAAGAGAGAGAGGGAGCCTCCCAGGAGGGTGGGCCTCCCCTCAAACTGAATGCAAGGTTCATAAGCTCTCACATTGGGCTCCTCCATCTCGGCGGCCCCGATTAGATGCCCCCTGGGTGGAGCTATAAACACAGAGCAGTGTCACAAAGTGTCCCCAGAGAAGGACAAATGTCTCCAGTGTGGTATGGCATCCTCCTGGGGCCTCTGGAAGCCTGAATTTCCCCCCCACTGCCCCCCACGTCTAGGAGAGAGCCGTCGGGTTTCCCCACCTGAGGTGGTGAGGCTCCCTGGTGGTGCTGTGTTCAGGTATGTGGACCTCCGTCTCCCAGCTCCTCGGGAAGTCTGAGAACACACTTGGACTTGAACACCCGTAGCATTTCTCGTGGGTTGACCACTGTCCTGAAGCTCTTGCTCAGTGTGGATTTCACACCTGTAGATAAATGATATGCTGTGTTGCAACCATGCAAGACCTATGGAGAGAGAGTTCTAAAAAGTAATTAAATGGGTGATTTGATGCTTGCTCCTTTCTTCCATTTCTGGAAGAAGATGCTAAAACCCTACATCTCTTCCACTGAAGATACATAAAACCTACGGAATCGCACTTTGCTCTGGACCTAACCATCTGCCGTTTCAAGCTTGGGTGTCTTCCCTCCCCTCCTTTCCCTCGCTTGGCTCCAGAGGAGGGTTCCAATCCCTGGGCTTTGCTGGGGGGCTTCCCCAAGAAGCCTGGCATCTTCCCCCTGGACTGAGACCCATCAAAAGTCTTGTCCCCATTCTCCCCTCTTGCTCAAAACAGACCCTCAAGTCTTGGGACTGGGGTTTAGTACGGTGACGCCTCATTGATCTGGGCCTTGTTCGAACTTACACAAACGAGCCAGGTTAACTGAAACCTATCCTATCAAGAGTCAAAATCATTTCTTAAAAAAATTAATCACTTTTAGGAGACATTTTTCAAAAACACATTACATACTTTCTTTCCTCCTTTAACAGAGGCTACTGATCATAATTTCCTGGAGGTGTCATCTGTGTCTGCACCTGCCCTCTAGTTGCTCTGACTCCTTTTTCAATGTCAGAAGAGAGCCTTTCACTCTGCTCCCTGCAGGTGTCCGTCTCTAGAAGCTGCTCTGCCTTCCTTGTGCTTGGCTCTTTCTACGTGTGCTGCTGTCGACTTTAGGGGGCCATCAGACCTGCTTGCTCAGCTGGCTACATCTTAGAGAAGATGCAGGGAGGCCCTCAACAATGCGCCAGAGAGGCAGGTTCTGGGCTTAGCCAGACAGGGTTGTGGGATGGCTGTTTTAGGTGGTCAAGGACTTGCTGGTTTCTTACACCAGATGTTCTACCTTATAGGACTGGTAGTGAGAGATGCCGTGGAAACATTGTCTCTTTAGGGGCAGCCACCACACGTTAAAACCCTCAGTCATGTTTGCTGTGTTTAGATGGTGGGCTGTCAAGGAGGAGACAAGGAAGAAAAGCGGAGTTTACTGAACATTTCCAGAGAATTCCGTGATGAGCGCTCTGCTAGGAACACTCACCTGCTATTTCACTCGCTTCTCCCTGCAGCCTAGAGATGTAGACACTATTGTTCCTATTTTACGGAGGAGAAAACAGAGGCTTCATGCTGCTAATTAGTAAGCTGCAGAATCAAGATGCCAACTCAAGTCTGTCTCACTTTGAAACCTATTGTCTTTGGGGCGCCTGGGTGGCTCAGTCGGCTAAGCGTCCAACTTCGGCTCAGGTCATGATCTTGCGGTTCGTGAGTTCAAGTCCCACATCGGGATCTATGCTGACAGCTCAGAGCCTGGAGCCTGCTTCGGATTCTGTATCTCCTTTTCTCTGCCCCTCCACTGTTCATACTCTTTGTGTATCTCTCTCTCTGAAAAATAAACATTGAAAAAACCTGTTGTCTTTTATACTTTTTTCTTTTTAAAAAACAGAATTCCTTTTTAATTCTTTTTTCATCTCTTTCTTTTTAATCTTCTTAATTTTTCTTTTCTTTAAGTTTATTTATTTTGAGAGAGAGAGAACTCAGGTGAGGGGCAGAGAGAGAGGGAGAGAGAGAATCCCAAGCTGGCTCTGCACTGTCAGTTCAGAGCCCAACATGGGGCTCAATCCCATGAACCATGAGATCATGACCTGAGCTGAAATCAAGAGTCAGAGGCTTAACCGATGGAGCCCCCTGGCTTCCCCTTAATTTTTCATTTTTAATGAATGAAACCATCCATGAAACCCCAACATAAGCGATAAGAAGACGCTCCTGGGTTGGCTTTTTCTAGGCACCAAGACTCTACTTGAACCCTAGGACCCCACAGAACCCAGACTGACCACCATGATAACCAGGCCCAGAGATGTGCCATGATACTATCTTCTGGTTTAGGATTTCTCAAGTAGGGCCTAAATAAAATTTTCTCTAATCATGCCCAAGGAAGGGGAGGGATAGACAGCCTTCTTCCAGAGAGATCGGTACATGATATGCCATCTCAGCCCAAGTCCTCTGCCCGCACTGGGTTTGTACGCACTCAGAAGAAAGACTTCTCTGACAGCTGATTACATCTGGTGGTGCTGGTGCTACAGACCTAGATGGACGGCCCCCTGAGCGATTCACTGCTGGCGGACTAGGGTTGAGACCCCCTGGGACCTCTGCTTTCTCCTTGTAAATCCTCTACCCTTCTCTCCAGCACCAGTTGTGCTTGAATTTTCAGGAAGCAAAACCTATGTTGTTGGACTGTGTGGCACCTCTCATGCCTAGGATGCCTCCAGGAACCCCCATACAGAACTCTGGGGTGAAAGGACGTGGCAGAGGCCCAGAAGCAGAGGGACGGGTGACCTCAACAAGAAGATTCTGGCACAAAGCTATGGCATGAGTTAATGAGGAGAGGCAGTGAACAAAGAGAGTGTTTGAGAGTTTGGGCTCTGGAATTAAGCAAACCAGGATTTTTCATTCTGCCTCTACTGTTTCCTTGATCTCCCTAAGCCTGAGTGTTCTGAGGTGCAAAATGGCAATAGAAATATCTCCCTCACTGGTTTGCTATAGTGTTCGATGGGGTGATGCATGAAAGGTGACTGGCACAATGCCTGGCACAAAGAAATCAGTAATCATTAGTTGCTCTTATTATCCTCACTAATCATTATATAATCAGACAAGAAACCCAAGGACTGGGGAGCTAATATAAAGAGCAGAAAGTTATTTAGGGCCTGGTCATAATGTTTAAATTAGTCTAATGATTAGTACAGTGGTCTGTATTTTATTAGGAGACCCCAGGCCTGGAGTCTGCTTTCCAAGCAAAGATGCTAAGTTGTTGGCATTTGAATTGGGAACACACTGGGGCACTGGGGGGCTCAGTCAGTTAAGCGTCTCACTCTTGATTTCAGCTTGGGTCATGATCTCATGATTCATGAGTTTGAGCCCTGCATCAGGCTCTATGCTGACAGTGTGGAGCCTGCTTGGGATCCTCTCTCTCTGCCCCTCTCTTGCTTGTACTCTTCCTCTCAAAATAAATAAATAGATGAATTTGGAGCACAGGCCCTCAGCATACAGACAGTATTAAGCTAGGGGCTAATAAGTCATTTCATGAGAGTGGGACAGAGACGAGAAGGGGCCTGGCATAGAGTGGGAGCCAGCAAAGGAATAGTCATCAAGGGAGAAGGAAAGCCAGGTGTCCCACAAGCCATGAGACAATAATTCAAGAAAGGAGAGGCCAGGGGCGGCTGGGTGGCTCAGTTGGTTAAGCGTCCCGACTTCGGCTCAAGTCAGGATCTCACAGTTTGTGGGTTCGAGCCCCGTGTCGGGCTCTTTGCTGACAACTAGCTCAGAGCCTGGAGGCTGTTTCGGATTCTGCGTCTCCCTTTCTCTCTGCCCCTCCCCTGCTCATGCTGTCTCTCTCTCAGAAATAAATTAAAAAAAAAAAAAACATTAAAATTTTTTTTTAAAAAAGGGGGAGGCCAGCTGCACTGAACGGTGGGAGACTGGAAAGGGACTCTGCACTGGATCCTGAGGTTGTTGGGACCTTGTTAGGGGCAGTTTTGTGGAAGAAGACAGGCTGAAGCTAGATGTGGGGCTGAAAGGGAGAGAGGAATTATGAGCAAAGACAACCCTTCGGAGATGTTCTGCTAAGATTTCTCCCTGGGACTTGGAGCCGTATGAATTCTATCAGAAAATGTAGTGGTGCAGAAAAAGAAGGGTCCCGCTCCTCGGATTCATCCACTGGTGAGGCCTCCTCTGGGAAACGCATCACGACACTGTTTTCTTCACAGAAAGTGCATTTCAGTTGGAGGGGAGAAATGAAGTCAGAGTCGCCAATGGCTGTCGGAATGGCTTTCCCTCCAACTGCCCGTGTGGCTGGTGTACCGGAAATGAGGCAGCAGAACAGACCCTGCTGAAGCAGACTACTCCTTCCTTCCCACCCATGGCACTGCAGGACTCATGGCCAGACGTCAGACGGGGGATTGTCCCAGCCCCTGGGATGCTCGCTGGCCCTGGAGAGTTTGGGGCCACGCCCAGTCTGGCCTCACTGCCAAGCGCCCTGGGACAGGTGGCCTGGGATGAATCAGAGGGCTGATTAGCACTCTCTCCCCGTCTAAAAGGAGCCAGAGACATATAAATTGCTCCCAAGAGGGAGGGAAGGAGGCAGAGAAAACGGAGGTGGGGAGATGACAGCGGTTACATCAGAAAAACAACATCAGCCAAACAGCCTCACATCCCAAATTGGAGTTCTTTCTCCAGTAGGAGTGGCAGAGGCAGCTGGGGCCCAGGGGACCCCTGAGGTAAAGCACCTGTGTTGGCGCCTCATTATCTGCATGACGGATGCCACCTCCGTGCCCCAGTGAGGCCCCAGCTGATGTCTACATGGCTAGCTGGTGTCTAGTATCGCTGCTTCTTCCCATCACACAGCCCTGGAAATTCACCGCAGGGTGCCAGCATCTAGCGTCACCTTGGTACCCTGGGGTCTCTGCTGGGTAAAAGCCACGCCACGGCAGTGGCCAGGTCTGTGCTCATCCAGGGGATGGAAGAATCGAGGGGCTTCGCCAGCACAGTGTTTTAGGGAAGAGTGCAACGGAGAGGCTTCTGGAGAGTTAGGGTCCGTTTGTGGCCGCTCGACCCTGAGGGACTTGGAAACACGAAAGTTTGGGAGTATGTCTAACATTCAGGAGTTCTGTGAGTTCAGCATCCTCCCAGCCAAATTATTTCTTGATTATTTATAGAGGCATGCCTCCTATTTATTTATTTTTTAAATATTCTTTCCAGCCAAACTTTTGAGGGCCTAGCATTGGTGTTGATCTCAGTTCTGTGTGGGCAGAGATGGTGAGAAAGAAACTGGAGGTGGGCAGAGGAGCAAAACCATTATTCATTCGAGAGACAGGGAAGGAAGTCTTAAGTCTGTAATTAAAGACAATTGCCCACAATGAGCACATCTAATGCCCAGATCTTGGTTTTTAATACCATTCTCCAACAAAAGGAGTTAGGGCACCTTAGAGAAATGGCTGTTTCCTGCTGGGGCAGGAAATGTACGAGATGAGGCTAGGACATCTTGTAGCCCCAGAAAGTAAGGAAGTGACACACACACACACACACACACACACACACACGTGCACACATGCATGGGGACATGTCAAGGAGGCACAGCAGCCCACCAGAAGAGCCCCCAACGGCCAAAACTGGAAGAATTTGAGCCAGAAAATAAAGGAGTCTTGGACATAATTCAAGGTATAAAATAAAGATTCATGAATCTGTACTGAGATAAATAAATGAATAAGTGAATAAAGGATCAAAGAAGTAGATAAGGAGAAGAGACAAATCTGTGATGCACGAGAATTACAAATCATTTGGTAGACACCTGCTTTCAAGGATGCTGAGTTTAACTCTCCACTCTTTAACTGTGGGCTGCACCTAGTGACTTCTTCCCAAAGAATATAAAATGGAAAGAGGAGAAAAAGCAAAACTTCGGAGGGACCCACTGCCTTAGCCAGGTGATCAGGCCAACATAAGCAGTGATGAGTCGTGGTGAGGTGGGTACTTCCAATGTGATGTGATAACAAGGGCACTATACCACGTGGTCTTCCCCCCAAAACCTCAAAATACCAGTCTAAGCATGAAAAAAGGTATCAGACAAATCCCAGTTGGGAACTACTCTATAAAATACCTGACTAATCCTCCCCAAAACTTCAAGGTCATCAAAACCAATTAAAGTCTGAGAAATTGTCACAGCAGAGAGGAGCCTAAGGAGACAACTAAATGGAATGTGGTGTCCTGGATGGGTTCCTGGAACAGAAAAAGGACATTAGGTAAAAACTAAGCAGATCTGAATGAACTGTAGACTTTAGTTTGAAAGTGTGTCAATATTGATTTGGCTTTAATAAATGTACCACACTAATTTATTTTTTTAAAGAAAAACCTGTAAAGTTTTATTGATTTGTTTTCAGGGAGACAGAGACAGAGGGAGGGAGAGAGAGAGAGAATCCAAAGTAGGCTCTGTGCTGCCAGTGCAGAGCCAGATGCGGGGCTCAAACCCACAAACTGTGAGGTCATCACCTAGGCCGAAACCAACAGTCAGATGCTCCATCCACTGAGCCACCCAGGCTCTGTACCCTACTAATGTAAAATGTCAATAATTAGGGAAACAAGGCGCTGGGTACATGAAGAATTCTCTGTACATTTTTATTTTTGCAATTTTTCTGCAAATCTAAAAGTGTTCTAAAAATAAAGCTTATTAAAAAAAAAACCAAACTCCTGCCCAAATCATGTGTTCCTAATTAAATCATTTGAGTGGCTCCAGCCTGAGTTGCTTCATAATTTTTAAATTGTATTTGAGTAAAGGATTGTGATGGATACTGCTAATTGCCTATTTAATTCCTATTTCCCTCTTCTTTATGTACAAAGGAAAAAAATAGTTTTTCCTCCAAAAAACAATGTGTCCAGCTAAACATACTCATTTCCCCTCATTCTCTTGCACCAAGTGGTGGCCACAGACACAGCTCTAGTCAGTGAGATGTAGGGGGATCTCTAGGAAGAGAATAAAAGGAGAAATAACCATTAGCAGAAAGCCCTTTGCCCAATTGATCTTCCCCTTCTTTCCGCCTGTAGTTGGGACACGTGGCCTGAAAGCACAACAGTTATATTGTGATCATGAAGCAACCAGCATGACGATGAAACTCTACACATCATGGGTGGCAGAGCCGGAAGGTAAAGACACGGGTCCCTGGTGGCACTGCTCAGTGGCTGCACAAGTCCTAGACTGCCCATCTCTAGACATTTTATTTGGCGATTCAAATTTTTTAAAGGCTACATCGGTTGGGGTTTCAGTCATTTGCAACCAAATACAATCTTACCAATATAAGGACCAGTAGTGGGGAAGTTATAGAAGGTGAGGAATTTAGAGAGAGAAGAATGAGTTTTAGAACTAAAGGCTAGAGAAATTTTATTAAATATTAAGGATCTATAGAGTATTTATTATATACCCCAGGCTTTCAAAAATGAGATAAGCTATTTGATCTACAGGTCAAACTGGTATGGGTATGAATCATTACCTTTGTTTGGGAGACTGCAACATGCAGGCACAGAAATGACCTTGCTCAAGGTCACACAACAAAGTAAGAGACAGGGCTAGGAATGGAATCCAAGTCATCTCGTGCCAAGGTGACAGGTGTCCCTCTGTACCACTTTGGTCTCTAGGGAGCTCAGGTGTATGCTATCTGAGGAAGGTAGAGAGACCAGAGATTGAGAGGAAAAGCTGGCCCAGGTCTCTGCTTCAACAGGGGGCTCTAGGAAAAAGAGGAGCCAGACATTCTATATGGGAACAAGTAATAACCTTGGGGTTCACGTGATCATGAAGAGAGGAACGTAAGGGAGTGGAGTTTTCAGCCAAGAAAGATATGTTAACCCCTGAAGACCAGGAGTTAGGAGATCAGGCAATAGCCCTGTGAGTGAAAAATGTTGGAACAGAAAAATCTAGACTTTTATAGATTTTTATGAAAAATCTGAGCATAAGAATGTGTTGTTAAGACTTCAATAAGCACTTCTTTTTTTTTTTAATTTATTTTTGAGAGAGAGAGATAGAGAGAGCATGAGCAGGGGAGGGTTAGAGAGAGAGGGAGATACCGAATCTGAAGCAGGCTCCAGGCTCTGAGCTGTCAGCACAGAGCCCAACACGGGGCTCGAACCCACGAACTGTGAGATCATGACCTGAGCTGAAGTCAGACGCTTAACCGACTGAGCCACCCAGGCACCCCAACAAGCACTTTTTAAACATATACTATGGGTGAAGCATCGTGTCAGGCAAGGTGAAGATGACAAAAGAATGGTATGACCTGTTCTACGATTAACTGAGAGAATCCAAGTGATGTGTCGATAGCTTTGCATTTGCAATTCTGTTCAGTGTCAAATTAGGAGTCTTGCTTTTCTCCTAAAATAAGGATGAATCCAGGGTTGGTATGATGCCTCCAGGTGCTCTTTAAAACCCAGAATCTTTCTGTGCTTTTATTCAGGATGGGATAAGCCCAGTGGATACAAGATGGATGAGAGACCTCGGGTCTTCCACCTGTCTCCCAAGTGGGAAAAAGGCAGAGGACAAAGGGCAAAAAGTGCACCTGCTGTGTCAACCCCTCCTCTTCAGGGAGTTTTCCTGGAGGTCTCACAGTGGAACTTCCTCTTACAATATTGGCATGAATTGAGCTACATGGACTTTTCTATTGTGATAGGCTGAATGTCTGTGTCTCCCCAAAATTAATACATTGAAGCCCTAACCTTCAATGGGATGGTCATTGAAGATATGGCCTTCAGGAGGTAATTAGGGTTAGATTAGGGTTAGATTAGGTCACAAGGGTGGGACCCTCATGGGATTAGTACCCTTATAAGAAAAAGACAGATCTCTCTGTCTCTAAACCCATGCACCAAGGAGAGGCTACGTGAGCATATAGTGAGAAGGTGGCTGCTTACAAGCTAGGAAGACAGTCCTCATCAGGAATCGAATCTTTTTGCACCTTGATCTTGGACTTTCCAGGCTCCAGAACTGTAGGAAAGAAATGTCTGCTGTTTAAGTCACCTAATCTGTGGCATTCTCTTATAGCACTCCAGTTGACTAAGCCACCTATCTACGAGGAAGCTGTGAAATACGCTCACTTGACTCGACACTTGAAATAAAATCCATGTGTTAATATAATTAAGGGAAGAAGAGCAGATATGTTGCAGGTGACCAGCACTTTCTGCCACAACCCAATCTGCCTTTCATCAGTGCACTGGTTTTTTTTGGCAAGCCGATGTTTGACCAACTGAAGACAGTAGCATCAGGCTATATTAAGAACTGCAATAAAGGTAATAAAAACTAACCAAAATGTTATTATGCCAAGTAGCCTTTCCCAAACCCCTTAAGTAAAAGTCAGTACCTACCACTTATCCCTATTTTATCCCTTCTCATCAGTAACAAAAATGATGTAACTGAATCAATGACATGCTTATTGTCAGCTCCTTGAGGGATGCTGCCTGTGTTTTTCACACCTGTGCGGGAACAGAGCATGGAATACGGTGGGGACTGGGTACAAACTTGTTGACTGACAGATTTTTATTGAACACATATTATGTGTGTGATGTTATTTTTTACACAGATTGTTTTATTTAACCATCACCATAATCCTATGAGAATATCATTATTGGTTCCATTTTACAGAGAAGGAAATATTGAGCCATTAAAGGTTCAATTTCTTGTTTAAGGTCACAGAGCAAGTACACGGGTGAGCTGGGTCTAACTGCACAGCTGGGCTCCCAACCAGCACACGATGCACCAGGGCGTGTAACTCTCCTCCCAGAGTGCCCGAAATGCAGAGGACCTCTTACTCGGACTAGACCTTAAAGAATGAGTAGGGATTTTACAGGTGGCTGTGGCAGGAAGCAAGGGGTAAGGCTAAAGATAGGGAAAAGGACCCCATTCTAATTCGAGGAGCTTGAACCATAGAAATGAATAATGGTTTGGGAATAGAGGAGTCAGATGCCTCAGCAAATGTGCACCGCGGTACATAAGACTAGAAATGAGAGGTGGGGTGCAGGTGTGAAAACCAAGTGAAGGAATTTGCATGTTATCCTTTAATAGAGGCATTGGGGGAAACTTCAAAGGTTTCCTGAGTGGCGGGGACCATGATTACATCTGCGTTTGAGAAAGATCACTGGCAGCAGTAGGGAGCTCAGGTATGAACCGGTAATGGCTGGAGGCCCGGAGAAAAATTGAAAGGGTCCGAAAATATTCAGGAGACAGTCAGCCAAAGCCTGAACCTGGACAGGTGGAGCTGGAATGGGAAGAGAAGGGTGGATCCAAACATGTCAAAGATACGGAGTCACAGACCTCTGGGCGCTGGGAGAATGAGATGGAGTGAGCACAGATGAGGCCAGGCCTTGACAAGCGGACAGAAGAGGGAAAAGGAGGCAGGCTCTTGCCAAAGCCAACGAGACAGGATCCTGTGATTAACTTGTGTGATGTCCGCTGACCTGACAGGAGGTACATTCAAGGAGACTCCGTTCTCAGAGAACGCTAGATCCCTCTTCTAACCTTTGAGTGGCAGTTCTGGTCCTCTGCCTGCAAGACCTGGATCAAAATTCTGGAGAAATGAGCCGAGCTCCAGACTTCAGAATAGAGCAATGGTCAGGCCAACTGCTGCCAAGCAGAGACGCCCTCTCTTCCACACAGGGGGGTGGGGGTGGCATATTGCTCTCCATCACCCCGGGGATCGGAGGAAACTTCACTGTCCTGGCATTTTTAGGGTCTATGCAAAGGCATGAGATGGAAACTGTGCAGGCTGTCATGGCAGTAAAAGTGGACTGAACAGGAAGAAGCAGGCTTTATCCATCGCAGGCAGGTAGAACAAGCACGGACTAAAACGCCTCCCTTCCATGGCCTGGGACCTCTACCTGCTCTCTGGCACTACTGACCACGCGCCCTTTGCCCACTACACCCCAGTCATGGTGGCCTGCTCCCTGTTCCCAGTCTCCAAGAGTATCCACCCCTGCCCAAGGGCTCGTCCCAGCTCCGTGACTCCCTTCCCCTACACCCACCCTTCCTGTTCTGCAGTCTGGACTCCCAACAGCACTGCTCAGAGCACCTTGCTATGGTTGCTCTCCACACACCTCCACCCCAGCCTCTCCGAATGTGGTTCCCTAATTTATTCAATTTTACATTCCTTTACTTCTTAAGTGGTCTTTATGAGGAGGGGAAGATCTAGGAGCTTGGGGACACTGCTGTCTAATTTGCAACATTTCTGCGGTGCTGAGAACATTTCTTGGCCCATCGTAGGTGCTCAGTAAACACCTACGGAGTGCAGGGCAGGACACGAACTGCCGAATAAGGGACCATCCACTATTCCCCCCTGCACCCCCCCCCCAAACTTCCCGTCCCTTGCACCTGCCCTCATGCCCTCCTTCCAAACAGGGCCACAATTAGCATATACACTCTTCTGAGGATGGGGAAATACGAATTACCATCCCCTGGCCCACTCCTCCCCGGCAACGCCCTTCCCCTCTGCCTGGAGACCAGACAGGAAGTACAGGTGAGTCTGGAATCCAAGTACGCCATAGAATAAAGGTGTTTGCAGGGGGCTCCTCGGCAGACAGGACGACATGGCCTGGCAGGCAGTGGGTGCCTTAGAGAATCAGAGCATGGGCAGTCTGCGTGCACTTCAGCATGAGCCCATTGGCGTGTAATCGTGTGCACATCAAGTACCAACTCACGTCAGCCCGTGATCAGGCCCCCGAGGCCCCCGAGCCTCTGCCTCCAGAGGAGACGAGAGCCCTTCCTCACTCGGGCTCAGCAGAGGCGGAGAGCTGGTGTGGCAGGTGCATGCCGGGAGGCTGATCAGCATTCAGCCTCAGCAGCATGGGGGCCTCATTAGTTTTAATGAATTAGCACTTTGGAAAAGGAGGGGATGATGCTGCAGCGACTGAGTGCCCATCAGCAGCCTTCCTTTATGCCTGAGTGAGGAGCCATCTTCTTCCTTCATTCTCCTTGCTCCTTCCAGGTGTGGAAGCCTGAAACTTCTCTAAACGCCCGAGTCAAAGACCTTGGCTTTTTCTGTACTAACTCGTTCTCCAAGCTGTCTCCAGACCGGAATCACAGCAATTTCTGAGTCAATGAAAGACGGAATTACCGCAGCTGGAAACTCTGATGTGTGTGCAGGACCCAGAGATGCCAGTGACCCCAGCACCCTGTGTGGTCCCGTCTGCCCTTCTGCTTCCCCAAATCCTGCTCCTCTAACGCTGGAGAGCTGCCCCTAGGGCCGGGGGTGGCTGTATCCCCACCGTCACCAGCCAGCGACCTGGACAAAGAAATTCCTTTGCGGCAGAGCTGGGTGAGGGGGAGGAAATCAAGAAATGGTTAGGACAGGAAAGGATTTTTTGCCTGTAAACTCACATCCTTTTCAAACAGGGTGGTTCCCGCTGCAGGTGGGAAGTTGTCGCCGCAGCGTAAAGGCAATTTTGCTAAGGAAGAAAAGGAGAGTGACAGAAGCAGACAGAGATGGTCAAAGAGAAGGCGAGCCAGAGACAGACCCACAACAGACAGAAAGGAACAAAGAGGCTGAAAATACTCCCAGACAGGCGGCCAGTGGCTGCGTGAGACATTCATCCAGACAGTGGCACATCTCCACTGGGGAGATGTCCTGAGGATCCGCTAATTCTGCCTGAGGGGACTGTTCTTCCTCGTTTCCTGGAGAACTGCTGCTGCTTTTTGATGGAAACAGAGCCTAGGTAGAATCCACTCGCTAAAAGAGAAGGAAAATGTGATCTGATGGGTGAGAATAATCAGAGCTGCAAAACAAAGAGGGTGAGACCCAGATCACTGCCTGAGGAGGAGATGGGTCCTTGTTCTCTGGATTCCCTGTAGGTTACCTGCCTGGTCACACTGCCTGGTTCAAATCCTGGTCTGCAGCTTAATAGCTGGGTGAACCCGGATGGGTGACCTAACTCTTCTGTAACTAATTTCCTCATCTGTAAAGCAGAGAAAATAGTAACTGCCTCATAAGGTCTTGTGAAGATTAAATAAGAGATCAGATGTCAAGTGGAAAGAACAGTGCCTGGCACACATTAGCTTTATTGTTATTATGAATATTGTTGTTTTCCCTATCCTTTTCCTGGTCTGGGGGTCTCATGTGCAGCAAAACTATAAGCATTCATCCTTCTGAGAGTGAGTATAAGGTGCTGTCACCAGTGACTCTTCCTCCAGATACTGGAGTGACCGGGATGGGAGTCATTCTCTACAACTGAGGAGGGATCTCTTAATATTTCTGCTTAAGAATATCATCATGTTCTGATGAGTTGGAATTGTGACAAAAGGCATTTGGATGAGAAGCAAATTGGTAAGTGAACTGGAAAACGGTAGCCTAAATTTTAACAATGTTTAAATTAAACGTAACACAAGTTCTATTTAAAACGGGAAGACATTAACAACCATTGAGAACCAGTTATGAGCCAGGCGCGACGTGAGGTTATTTTACTTCTGACACTGGATTTAGTGCTCACATTAAAACCTGCAGGTAGTCATCACTGCTCTCTTACAGATGAATTAACTGAGGTTCAGAGGGGTCGGGTTGCTTGCCCAAGATCGCAAAGCATAGTGAAACGTATGTGATACATGAATGTGGCTAATGTGTTGGTCACCCAGCCCAATAGTGTCTAATAAGTACTGTAGTGTTGTAGTCACTGAACCCAGAGGCAAGCATGGATTATGCTTCTGGACTTCCTTAAAGGTGTCTCTGTAAACTCACATTTTAGCACGCCCCCTTCACCCTAAATGCAGAAATAACAAAACATGAGAAGAGAAAGCCAATGAGAAATCATTTGGCTCAAAGATAAGATTGGATTTCTGTGGACCCGAGCCAGATGAAAACACAAGCTGACTGCCAATTCCAGGGCAGAAAAGTGATGACATGGGGAACAGTATCAGGCTCACTGAAGTATGGAGCTGAACTGGGTGAATGTCCCCCTTTATGATAAGAGGGAGAAAAAGCAATTATTGGCTAGCTGCCCCAGACCTGATTATAGTGGTTCCCAAACCTGAGTGAGCCTCGGAACCACAGGAACACTAGTGAAAACACAGATTGCTCGGCCACACCCCAGAGTGTCAGATTCAGTAGGTCTGGGGTAAGGATCTGCGTTTCTACCTAGTTTCCAGGGATGCTGCTGCCCCAGGAACACACTTTGAGAACCACTATCTAATATAAAGCTGTGGGTTCAGGGAGCTGTAAGCAGGTACTGTGTGAAGCCACCCACTGACTTCATGTCTGGGTCTGCAGTATCCTTAGGATCGCTACAGATCCAGCAATACCATTATACGACCCTGGTTCTGTGCTTGGGCTCCAGGGCATCCAGTGGAAGCAAGCACTAAATTATTAGATAGGAAAGTGGGGAAGAAAATACAAAATAAAACAGCAACAAAAATTCTCATTCAAAATAATCTCTGAAACCTAAAATTCTAAGACACATGAAGAAATCTGAATGTGAGAAAAGTGGCTAACAAAATAAGCCATCAGGTCGTGAATTAATTCCAAATGAAATTAATTACATGAATCCAACAAAGCTTTTAAAAGAAGTATGTTTAGAATCCTCACAGAAATAAAAAGAATACCCATTAAAAATGAACAAAAATTATGGAACAAAACAGGCAGTAATAAAAAAGAGAAGGCTGTGAAACAGAAATAGTTAGAAAACCTTGCAAATGAAGAATGGAGTAAATGGCAGAGAAACAATATTTGAAGAATAAATTAGCAAAACATAGAAAAAATAGATTTTTTCCCCTTGAATTGAAGAAAGACATGAATCCTCCAGTTAAAAATACACCTGGAGTGGGGCGCCTGGGTGGCTTAGTCGGTTCAGTGTCCGACTTCAGCTCAGGTCATGATCTCACAGTTTGTGAGTTCGAGCCCTGTGTCAGGCTCTGTGCTGACAGCTCAGAGCCTGATGCCTGCTTCAGATTCTCTCTCTCTCTCTCTCTCTCTCTCTCTCTGCCCTTCCCCTGCTTGCACTCTGTCTCTCTCAAAAATAAATAAACATTAAAAATTTTTAAAAATACATCTGGAGTACTCAGCAGAAAAAGATAAACACATGCCTAGACTTGTAGTTGAACTACAGAAATGAAGGATAAAGAGAAGTATTGAAGCTACCAAAGAGACAGAATCCTGTTCTATGAGGAATAACAATTACACTGACAGCTATTATGCTCTTAACAATAACAAAGGAATCAAACAGTGGAGAAATATCTTCAAAGTACTAAGGAAAATTAACCATCAACTCAAAATTTTATAGTCAGCTAAACTATCATTCTCTAAGCAAAAATGAAGAGAACATACCAACCACACACAGAAATTATTCCAGAAGAAGTAGGGGAATCTAGAGAGATCTGGAATACTAGAATCTGAGCACAGAAATGAATAAAGCAGTAATAAATTCAATTAATCATTAATTGGTTTAACACAAAACACCTTGTTTTGAATGGAAAAAAGGGCAAAATTATAACTCTAGACCAGGGGTCTGTGAACACTTTCTATAAAGGGCTAAAGAGTCAATATGTTAGACTTTGCAGGCTATACAAGTTTCTATCACAACCACTCAATCCTGTGGGGTCAGAGCATCCACTCACAATAAATAAATAAGTGAATGTGGCTGTGTTTCCAAAAAACTTTTTTTTTTTTTTTTTTTTTTTTTAACAATAGGCCAGATTTGGCCTGGGAATAGTACTGTGCCTGACCCTGCTCTGGATGACAATAACTAGATGCAGGGAGGGATGCCAATCAGTAGGTAGGTAGGCATTCCCTTGTCCTTGACAGGCTTAGGAAGAGAGCAGAAATATTAATTTAGATATTTTTAAATATCATGTATAATTAAGCATGCCTGTTTAAGAAACTGAAGGTAACCACTAAAAATTGAAAGTACGGAGCTCCTAAGTTACAAAAAGGGAAAAAGGAATA
Source organism: Hyaena hyaena (assembly GCF_003009895.1). NCBI lineage: Eukaryota > Metazoa > Chordata > Mammalia > Carnivora > Hyaenidae > Hyaena > Hyaena hyaena. The sequence continues at coordinate 4,216,891 of NW_024080668.1, read as the reverse complement.
CACATAAAGCAGATGCTGGTAAAGGTGAACAATATGAGGCCATACACATGATGGCTGTCTGTGCCCTACCTGCCCCGGGTGACCTGAGGGTAAAGGATCCTAGCAAGAAGATCAGCTATGTGGCACCCCCTCTGGCTTGCCAAGGAGGCTGCCTAGACAGAAAGAAGCAAGCATTAATTGGTGAGTAGATCTCTAGGGTGTTTTGTTTGTTTGTTTGTTTTTAATGAGAGGCATCCTAGCCATTAGTAAGAGAGAGAATCTTGTAGGAAGCAGCTCAGACCATCAGTCAGTCATTCAGTACTTATTCGGTGCCTAGATCTATATCATACGACAGTAGATACTTATTATGCTACACACCAAGAATATAAAACTAAACATCATAGTCCCTTCCGTTAAGAAGTTCATAGACAGCAGTCAGGATTCAAGGGAGTTAAGTGCTGCTACTACCCAGGATATAAGCTACCAAGCAAGAGAGGCTCTTATGGACATAGAGCCTTCACTCTGAGAGTAAACTCGGTAGCTGCTGGACACCTCGCCCTCCCTGGACCCTCTTCTTCCAAACCCTGGATGTCCTACACTCCTCCCTTAGAGAATCTGTTCTTCTCTTTTTTTCCCAGGTTTTTTTTTTTTTTTTTTGCCTACTGGCCATGGCTTGGCTGTGAATCTGGGGTAAGCAGAACTAGAGAAAGGCCAGAGATTTGAATCAGAAGGGACGAGAAGAAAATAGGAAATACTGATAATGCTACATTCCCTGTAGCTCATAGAGTCTCTGGGATGTTAAATATGCAGTTTCCTTTGCTCAGAATGTGCTTCTTATCATTCCTAGTTACTCACCCTTGACATTTTGGCTGAGAGGGGACCTCCTGGGGAAACCTTCCCTAGCCATCCACTGCCCCAAGCCAGGTTATGTGGCTGTCCAGCCTGCCCGCATCACACTGCCTGTGTTCTGGTCTGTCTCTTCTCCTGGAGCAGACCGTGAGTGCCTCAGTGTCTGGTCTTATCGCTTCCTTTCTCACCTTCCACTGGTACAGACCCACAGATGCTATGGACCAGAATGGCCCAGGATGGCCCGACTTAGGGTATTTTGAATACTAAACATTCTCCTTCACAAGGGATCCTCTTCCCCTGTCCAGACAAGACATACTGACAACTCCTATTCTACTTCCAGGACTCGCCCGTGTGCCACTTCCTACATGAAGCCCCCACCCCACCCCATTGCATGCTGATGGAACAAACTGAAACAGGATTGGATGCTATTCCTCGGTGCTCCTAGAGCACCTGGTATTTCCCCCCTTGGTACCTAATACATTTTATTGAAATGGCCTATTTCCTTGTCTGTCCCTCACATTAAGCTCCCTGAGGGCAAGACTTTCTGGTTTGGTGTTGCATTTCTAGTACCCAGAATAGCTGATGCTCAAAAACCATCAAATGAATGAGTGAGACAGAGAAGCATTAAGTCATAATGGGGGGGGGGTGCAATTTTTGCCTTCTGGGAGTTTAAATTGCTTTAGAGATTTAAAACTTAGGGAATTAAGGAGTCAGAAAACATCACACAATTAGATGTACACATGTTTTAGCAGGTCGGCAGGTAGAGTTGATGTGAGTCAGATAGCAGTAATCACTGAAGGTTTCATGGAGAAGGTGGGTTCTAGAGGAAAGGCAGGATTTTGACAGAGTAAGTGGGATGAATGGGTTGTAGCTATTATTTGGAGATGCCAGGGAAGGCATAGCTGGGGTAAGATGCAGTCAGCCCTCCGGAATTAGCACGGCAATCCTCATGCTCAGCAGGCATTCTGAATATAAGCTGTCATGGTAATTAAATATCAGTTCTGACAAATCCGCGTGTATTTTTGCATTTGCTTTTGCATCTGATTGGCTCATGTGTGAGATAATTGTGGAAACTTCTGAGCAACAAGAAAAACCAATGACAGGGAAGGTTTGTGTGGTAAGAGTACTTGGAAGCCAGGCGTAGAGAGTTCCAGAGAGGGCTGGTGGTGGGGCCCAGTCTTCAACATAACTGTGGTGTGGGCTGCACTCACTGATTTATTTTTGGCAGCCTCTCTGCCTGCCATGGGTATTTCCTTATTATTAGCTGATTCATCCACTTCATGCAATGTGTCTTCTGATATGCTAAGCGGCCGGTTATGATGATGGGCCATTATTATATGGGCTGGTCTTATAAGGCAGATCTCAGGGAAAGGAAAAGCCCTCCCAGGTTCCCAATTCTGTCCAGGGGGAAGTTCAGAGCTCATTGGCCGGCTGCCCATGTAACTAGAAATAAGCCCTGGGGCCCCCTGTGGGAGGAGGCTGAGCCCTAGATTACAAGTCCTTGAGCCAGACTGTAAAGCGAAGGAGAGAGTCTTACTTGCCACGTCCTCCCATCTTCTCCAAAAGCACTAGTCCTGCACTGATGCTCTGAGGCACTGGATAATCTTCGATGGATTGAACTGGCAGTTTGGGGGCCACAGACATGAAGGCTGCCTACACACCTGCTTTCCGTTTTGGGGTTGAAAGGCTCTGTGAAGAGCCCTGCTGTCTAAAGGGCAGAAGCCTTGACTCCCTCACCCCTTCCACCCTCTGCACCAGCAGAGCTTACTTGGGGCTGAGGAAGAAGGGCCTGTTGTCTCTGGAAAGTTCTAAATTTCTCATGTTATTTGTAAATGGGCCTTTTGCACTTTTTCTTTTTGTCTATACCACCAATTTCATGTAGGGATTTGGACCCATCTCTCATAATCCTTAAATCTTACTTCCTCATTTCAGTTGATTTCTATGGTCTTTGATTCTATTGCTAACATCAGTCTAATTATAAGCTAGTCCCTGCTATGGCTTAGTAGATGCTTTAACTCATGTCTCGATGGCTCCCTAATGTGGCCGCCCTGACAGAGGCCAGGCTCAAGTCTCTTCCAGCTCTTGGCTACTCTACAGTGGAGGTGACTTCAGCTCCTCTCCCGAGAAGGCCGGGGGCCACCACACCCTTCTCTTCCATTTCTGCACACGCCTCTCTCGATCTTCATGTTCCCATGTTGTCTATAAAGAGCTGCTCTTCCATCCTTCAAGGCAAAATCTTCTGAGCGATGTTCATGATGCCTTCTTCTCCATTCATCAGCTCTCACCATTCCCCCAGAACTTCCTCGCTCTACTTTCTCCTTCCGGTGTGTCTGTGAGATGTTGAGGTCATGCCTACTGGAGAGTGAAGCAGAAGGAGCACTCAAACAAGCTCCCTTGACCCTACTTCCCCTTTTGTCTCTCATTCTAGTTTTCTCATCCTCTTCCATCTCAGAGTAACAGTCAGCTCACTAAGCCTCTGTACACTTAGCACTAGCAAAATAGCAATATGATTTCCGTTTCCATTACTCCAGAGTGTTCTCGGCAAAGACACTGTGCTTTTATATTACCATTTCTTTTTTATAATGCTTACTTATTTTGAGAGAGGGGGAGAGAGAGAAAGAGAGAGCATGGGGGAAGGCAGAGAGAGAATCCCAAGCAGGCTCCAGCCATCAGGACAGTGCCCGACTAAGGGCTCCAGCCCACAAACCATGAGATCATGACTTGAGCCAAAATTAAGAGATGGCCACTTTGCTGACTGAACCACCCAGGCGCCCCTTATACTCACCGTTTCTAAGTAAGCACTTTCCACGTGCTTCCTCTCGGATGCTTGGATGTCATGGCCATGAATGTTACTGTGGATGGTCATGTTCTTCCCTACACTCTAAATACCTCCACCATCTCCTTAATCCATCGTCGCCTGTTTTCCCCATCATGGATTCATGCATACTAGTCTCCATATGATTACCAGTGATGTGGTGTTGCCAAGTCCAAAGAATAAACTTTACTTCTGACCTCACTGGGTTTTTCTGCTACATTTGACCCTTGGTCTCTCCAGCCCTTGTGAGACTCTCTACTCCTCCCGTTTTGTTTGCTGGCCTCTTATTCTCTCGTTATTCTGCCTTTGCCTCCTTTTTCTCCTTTCCCTCAACTTCCTCTTATAAGGCTGGTCTTCTCTGGAATTCAGTTCTTGACACTTTTCCTGAGTTGTTTCTTTTCTCACTTGATATGCCCTCCAGGGGTGATCTCCCTGACAGGTAACTCCCAAATCTGTATCTGCGAGCCCACCTCTGCCCTGATTCCTTCTAGAAAACTTCTCCTGCCTCATAAGCTCCTCGACTCAGCATTTCCTCCCCCAAGCATGCCCCTCCTCACATCCTCTCTTAGTGACTGCATGCCCGTTGATACGAGGCTCTGAGTCAGAATGTTCAGGATCCTCCTTGTCACCTCCTTTCCGTTGCTCCTATTCACTATCAATTACCGGTCCTGTTGATTTAACCTACAAAGTATTTCTCAAAGTTCTTCCCTCTGTTCTCCCCAGAACTTGTGCCCCAGTTCGGGTCCTCATCATTTCTTGTCTGGATTCCCAATAGGTCCCGTGCCCCTAGGCCTTCCTTCTCAAATCAGTCCTCAGAGCAGGATGATCTATTTTTAAAACATGAATCTGACCCTGTTATTCTACTGCTTTAATCATTTGGATGAAGTCCAAGCTGCTTAACGTGGCATTAAAAGCCCTTCATGATCTGCTGCTGCCGCCAATTCCTCCACACTCGCTGCACCTCCTCCAGTCTCCATTTTCAGTAACATTGAACTTCTTGTGTCTATCATTCCCCCAATTAACACGTAGCCTCTGCTGCTATGCGTCTATGCGATCCCTCTTTCCTGAACTGTGAAGCCCTCCCCCCAACCATTGGCTGGATGAGTTCTAGGGGGTTAAATACCCTCAGCGTATTTCCTTCCTTGATACTTGTCATACATCTCAATTGCATAGTGTTTGGTGGGTTTTTTAAATTATTATTGAAGTATAGTTGACATACAATGTTGTATTAGTTTCAGATGTACAACATGAATGATTGGAAAATTCCATACATTATACAATGCTCATCGGGGTAAGTGTAGTTACACTCTGTCACCTTTTAAAGTTATTTCAATAATACAGACTGTGTTCCCTGTGCTGTGCTTTTCATCCCTGTGACCGGAAGTTCTTAATCCCCTTCACCTATTTCACCCACCCCCCACCCTTCCATCTCCTTCCCCTCCAGGAACTACCAGTTTGTTCTCCAAATTTATGAGTCTGTTTCTGTTTGTTTATAGATTCGACATATAAGTGAAACGATAGGGTATTTGTCTTTCTCTGTCTGATCTATTTCATCTAGCATGTTACCCTTTGACTCATCCATGTTGTTACACATGGCAAGACTTCATTCTTTTTTATTGCTGAGTAATATTCCAGTGTGTGTGTGTGTGTGTGTGTGTGTGTGTGTGTGTGAGTGAGAGAGAGAGAGAGAGAGAGAGTGTGTGTGTGTGTGTGTGTGTGTATTACATTTTCTTTGATGGCTGTCCCTTATTTTTCTGTTTCCCAACTATAATTTGAACTTCTCCTTCAAAGAAACTTAAGATTCACACATTGATTTTACCCAGCCCAGAAATCTATCTCTTGGTAATAGATACCTTAAGGGATCTATTGTTAGAAGACATTGTTATCATCCCTGATACCTGTATTTTTTTTCTCTCTCAATAAAAATTGACTATATGCTTACTATGTGCTTTGCTGGAAACTGGGAATCAATGGTAGAATTATGGGGAAGGTCTTTGATTTTTGGTGTGTGCGGATAGGTGGGTTCCCTTGGTAGTCCTAGCCCATTGGCTACTCTGTAAGTCAAAGTCATCCTAACACGTTTCTATTTTGTGCCTTTGTCATTGTTCGAGATGACAAATTCCACAAAGTACTACCCATCACATGAAGTAAACAGCAGACTCGTATGGAAGTTAAGGGCTTTAGATTTGGAGATATTAGAATTCAAACCTGGTTCTTCCACATGCTGGATGCTTGACTTTGGTCTCGTTAATTAATTTCACTGAGCATCAGTTCCCTTATACGTTAAAGGAGAGAATAAGAATACGTGACTCCTAAAACATATATGAGTGTTATATATGATACCATTTGTTAAAAAAACAAAACACACAACGTAGTGCCTAGCCCACTCAATAGGTGGGCTATGGTTATTATTGCTCAAATATCAAAGGATGTGACATAGGAAAAACCACAGGAATTGAGACCTTAGGCAAATTGCTGAAGCTCCCTAGGCTTTTGTAAAGTAAGGGGGTGGTAGATGAGATAATCATTGTCTCCTCACCTACTACCCTTCTTAGAGAATCCACTCCACCCCCCAACCCTTTTGTGCTATGCCCCTAATCACCCTGGCCACAGCTGAGGGAAACAGAGGTGGACACTCGATTCCAGCTGGACCACTCAGATTCTTTTCCAAGGAATTTGAGATTTGGGTACTGAGACTCTAATTCAAATGATGAGAGTAACATGAGGAGAAAGGCAGGTAGTTGTGACAGAAGGCAGAAAGCCAAAGTCATGAACGTAAGTGTGGGTTATGGGAGAGCCCAGGAGTTCTAGAGAGAGTATAAAAACGGAGGACAGAGCAGAGAGGAAAAAAGCTTGGAGGGGGGTCATTCCGCCCTGAGAGATGGAGAAAGAACTGTCAACACCTGGGATTCCAGTTTCAGGTCTCTCGTTCTGACGAAGCCTTGTTTCCTGTCTTTGTACATCAGGGAAATTACCTGTCGTGTCTTAATATGCTGTCCCTTTCCTGGAACTAGCTGGAATCGGACTGTTTCTAGCGATTAAATGATCCCTGATTTCGAAGATCGCTTTCCAACTCAGAAAACACAAACTATGGCTTTACATCTTCCTTTAAGTCTCCTGCTCCTATATCAGGATTTGGCAGAATAAGATTGTGGCAACTTTGTTTAGGTTGTTCTTGATTATATGGACTTTGGCCATGCCTTTATACACACAGAGTGAAGAATCCAAAATTTTAAAAGATTTTCCTGAAATGGAAGTTTCTTTGTCCTCCTTCTGGGCCTCTTTTTGACAGATCATGTGTTCTTCATGTGTTTTCCCCCCAAAGGTGAAAAAAAATCTGAATTCTCACAGAATTTTAAATTTAAGAGAAATGTCAATTTAAACGAGGTTTAAGCTTAAAGGAAGACTACGCCTCGTGTGATTTCAGATACCTAATATTTTGCTGATCTTTTGGGCTATAGCAAGCAGACATTGAGCTCAGACATAATCTTTGATGAATTCAAGCTCTCTCCCCTGGATTTGGCTCTAAATCCTTCCATTTACTTAAATGTTCTAGAATTTTTATCCCTCAACATTGCCCCTATTAAAACAAACCTGTCATTTTTTTTTTTTTTTTTTTTTTTTTTTTTTTAAGCATTTTTAACAGGGCGTGAGAACCCACGAAGGTGAAGCACACGCAGCCCTGCCCTGGGGTGTGCAGTGCTCTGGGCATGTTTATTCTGTACTATCCAAATGGCAGCCACGTGTGGCTATTAAAATTTAAACCCATTTAAAAAATAAACATTCAGTTTTTCATTTTCACCGGCCACTTTTCAAGTTCTCAATAACCACATGGCTAACGGCTACTGTATTGGATAGCACAGAGAGAATGCATTATCCCAGTTCATCATTGCAGGAAGTTCTATTCGAAAACACTGCCCAGAGGGACCTAGTATCCAGTTCAAGGAAACCTGAAGTAAGAGGCATTCAGATTCAGAGATTGAGTCCTGAATGAAAGAGAGGCAAGAAAGTGGCTCTTGGAGAAGGTGATACGTGAAGATAATGTTTACAGGTAGCAGTGGCCCAATCAGCCTGCTGGGCTATAAGGACAGGATTCTAGCTCCTGAGGAAAAATAGTATATTAGTTAGTATAGACTGAGCGTGGTTGTGGCACAGACAACTCCCCACCCCAAGCTCAGTAGCTTAACATACTAAAGTTTTATTGCTCTACCATGAAGTCCAATGAGGGCTGGACAGCCTTTTCCAAGGCTGCAAGAGAACTGAGAGATGAAGGATACTTCTAACTTTCCCGACTCAGAAGTGAAAGCTAATCACTATTAGCAAAAACCAATCACCTGGCTCCAACTCATCTTTACGAGAGGCTTGGAAATGGAGGGGAGCATACACATATTGGGTTAGCACTGACTCTACTACAACTGGAAAGAGCAGGGTAGGTCCCCAGCCTCATAAATGATGGTATCCTGTAAGGCAACAAAGGCAAGGACTTTCATCTGTGAGCTCCGTGGAAATAGAGACTATGCTAGAACTTATATGGTACCTAACAAACAGCAGATGCTTGATAAGCAATTTCTTACTTATTTACATATTAGACTAGGGCCCAGGATGGCCAATGGGTCCTGGAAGGAGGGCAGACCTGAGGTAGAGGCCCAGGAGGTTGGGCTAGACTCTTTAAAGACCCTGTGATTACAGATGGGTGGGCCCCAAAGCCAGGCTTGAACCTGCAGCTCAGGCCTCAGCTCTGGGGCGAGGGGGGCTGAAGGGACTGAGCACCAGTGCGATTGCTGTGTTTTGCCTGTCCACACCATTCCTAAAGGCTCTCTCCAGTCTGATCTCTTCAGCTCACGCTTTACTTCTGGAAGTAATTTAATGCCAACTGCAAACATGAAGGTCTTATTGGAAATATCCTTATCAAGGTCATGGGTAAAGACCCAGTACTGATCTTTTATGCTTATCTTCCTAGAGAAGTGACCATCCATTTATCCTTAGCCTTTATTTTCTGTTTCTGAACCCATTCTTTGTTTCTGACAAAACCGCTTCCCTCATGTACCCATCACGCCCCAATTTCTTATAGTCTTTGAAATGGAATCTTGCCAAAGGCTTATTGAAAGTCTGAGTAGATTACATCCACCAGTTCCCTTATCTACATGTCTATTTATTCACTTTTAGAACACCCATAAATAAACATTGGCTCTGTCCCAAGGTTCAATCCTTGGGGCTCTGTTCCTGTCTCTTTATTCTCTCACTTAGGGATGACATCTACTGTTAAAGCTTTAACCACCTCGTTTCCAGGGACCATTTCTACAATACTGCCCTCTTTCCAAGCTCCAATTCCCTATCTGCAACTGATGACTCCCCACCATGTGTCTAAAATGGAGAATAACACCTCCCCTCCAAAACTCACTCCTTGTCTCGGCTCTCCTATTTCTGTCAATGTATCCTCAGCCTCTAGTCACCCAGGCTTAGCTCCATGACTCAGCGCTCCCTCCCTACACTCCCATTTCATATCCAGTTAGTCATCATGTCTTATGCTGCCTTGGTCATGCCTCTCAGATTCTTTCCCTTCTCTTTTCCTTTTGCACTGTCACCACTCAAACTTAGGCAGCTGTGGCTTTATTCTTAGAGAATTGTAGGAATCACTTTACTATGGTTCCTCTTCTACCAACCCATCTTAAGCCACTGGATTTGGAGATATCTAGACCTTATCCAAATCCTAGTGTTATCATTTATAAGCTGTGTGACTTTGGGCAAGTTACTTTACCTCTTTGAATCCCGATTTTCTTATATACAAAATAAAATCCATAGTGATATGAAATCAGTGGGTGTTAGCTATTTTCCTGTGTTCTAGGCATCATTGTAGATGTTGTGGATATTGTGTTATTTAATATCCCACAATAAACTTACAAAGTAAGTATTATTATCCTTTGTTCACAAATGAGGAAGCCCAGAAAAGTGAAATAATTTGTCCAAGGTATCATATCTAGTAAGTATCAGAGCTTGTGTTCAAACCTAGGCAGTTTGGGGGCACCTGGGTGGCTCACTTGGTTGAGTATCCGACTTTGGCTCAGGTCATGATCTCACAGTTCTTGCAGTTCGTGGGTTCAAGCCTCACATCAGGCTCACTGTTATCAGCATGGAGACTGCTTCAGATCCTCTGTCCATCCTCTCTCTCTCTGCCCCTCCCCTGCTCATGCTTTCTCAAAAATAAAAAAATACATATATAAAACATTTTTTAAAAACCCACAAACCTAGGCAGTTTGACTCTGTATATAAAACCTAAAAATTCTGCTACCTTGCCTCCAAACACAGTAAGTACTCATTAAATGCTAGTTACATTAATAATCAATGTCCAAGGGTGCCTGGGTGGCTCAGTCAGTTAAGCGTCCGACTTCGGCTCAGGTCATGATCTCACAGTTTGTGGGTTTGAACCCCATATCAAGCTCTGTGCTGACAGCTAGCTCAGAGCCTGGAGCTTGTTTCAGATTCTGTATCTCCCTCTTTCTCTGACCCTCCCCTGCTCATGCTGTCTGTCTGTCTGTCTCTCTCTCTCAGAAATAAATAAAAAACATTAAAAAAATAATAATCAATGTCCAAAATGCACCTGTGATTCTCCTGTTACAAAGTCTCCTGTTGTCAGGCTTTATAGAATAAAGTACAATAAGTTTAAAATGGTATGATGGTGCCAACTACTTAAAACACGTAAGTGTATTCTCATTTTGATTTTAAAAATCTATAACATAGTGATGCTTCTGCTTATGATAGAGCCTTATGTATTAGATAAACACTCCCATTAAGAAGCATAAAACCTGGATACAATTATATAATGGCCACTTGGAAGTATAAGAGAACATCCAAGGTAGCCAGGACATGAAGAGGTAAAACCCTAAAAGAAAAATGGGTATATTAGAAAAGAAAGGCTTAAAGTCTATTATCTACGTATCCTTTCCAAAAAGTTAAAAAGAACAATAATTAATCTCAAAGACAGTTAAAGGAAAAAAAATTAAAAAGCAGAAATCAATGAATAGAAAATAATTTTACAATAAGACAATCAACAAAGTCAAACTTTGGTTCTTTAAAAATCTGAGTAAAATGTATAAAGTTCTAGCAAAACTGATTGGGAAAAAAGGAGAGAAGAAAGAAAGAACCCATATCAGGAATAAAAAAAAAAGAGTAAATACTACAAACCCTACAGATATTACAAAGATAATAGATGATGTTATGAATGACGTTAAGCCAATAGATTTGAAAATTTAGATGAAATAGACAAATTTCTAGAAAAACAACTAAATTTACCAAAGCCAACATAAAAACAAATTAAAAAATCCAAATAGTTCTACACTCTTAAGGAAATTAATCTTTACTTGAAATCTTCCACAAAGAAAATTCTAGGCCCACATGACTTCACTGGAAATTTTCAAATTTTTAGGAAAACAGAACTGCCAATTTTAAACAAGCTCTTTCAGAAAACAGAAAAGAAAGAGATACTTCTCAATTCATTTTATTAGGACAGCATAACTTTGAGGGAAGGAAGGTGAAGGGAGGAAAGAAAGAAAAGGAAGGAGGAAAGGAAGAGACAGACACACTTCTTCCCCAATGGGCAAAAGCTTGAACATGCACTCCGCAAAACAGAATATCCAAAAGGCCAAAATGAAAAAGTGCTCAATTAATTGGTCATCGTGAATACATACGTTAAAACCACAATAAAATATCACTATATGTACAAGATTAGTCTTAAAAAAAAAAAAAAAGACAGTATCAAATGGTGGCTTGGCATAGATAGGCAATAATCTCATATACTTCTGATGAGAGTATTATTGGTACAACCACTTTGGGAAACTTTTGAGCAGACTCTACACTAGCTAAAGAGATACATGCCTGTGACCCAGGAATTCTAATTCAAGGTGTATAACCAAAATAAAAAAATTGGATAAAATTTTTTAAAAAATTAATATGTACAACCAAAGACTACAAGAATGTCGCTAGCACCTAGCTATTCCCAAAATTTCTCATCATTCCAAAAAGAAACTCTGCATCTGTTAAGCAATAACTTTCCTTCCCTCTCTTGCTAGCTTCTCTAAGCTGCTTTCTGCCAAGGCCAGGGACTCTTTCTATATCTGTGAGTGTGCCTATTCTTGATATTTCATAGAATTGGAATGACACAACGTTTGTCCTTTTTTGTCTGGCTGATTTAACTTAGCATAATGTTTTCAAGGTTTATCCCTGTTGGTGCATGGAGCTGTGGCCTCTTCATGTTTTCACTGCTATTGAGTATTCCATCACACGGATATACTACATTTTATTTATCCATTCATTGCTGATGGACAGCTTTTCTCCCAATCTGAGACTATTACAAATAATGTTACTAGGAACATTCTTGCAGTCTTTTGGTGTTCACTTATGACAGTGTGCTAACTTTGTGAATAATAATTGAATATTTAGGATTTGTGTCCTTTCCTGCGAGTTGTACTTCAATAAAAAATGTTCATTTTTAAAAAAAAAGCAGGGGGTAGGGGAATGAGGAGAGAAGAAGACAAAAAGAAACTTCATGGCATGCCTGTAAAGCCTTGTGAAGTCTGACCTTAAACAAACACCCTGGTGATCTTAGAGGGCTTGTTCATCAGGCCATTTTGGTTTCCCAGTTCTTGGACCAAAAGACCATGGGGAAGACTAAAGTGCCTTCCTCAGGACCCTCCTGAGCAAGAAGCTGAGTGGTGGAGGTGGAGGGAGAAACTACCAGACTAACCAGGCCCTCTGCACTAGGAACCAGCATGGTGTGGCTTCACCCCTACACTTTTGCATCTCCCAGGACAGTATGGGAAAACAAGACCAGCACAGCACACTTCTAGGGGACCTTTCATAGCTCCTTGAAGATGTTTGTCCAGGACTCTCAGTGCATCCAGGGGAACCCAGGAGGTTAGCAGGGTCTTCTTGTTCCCAGTCAGTGGCTGGTTGCACTGCACTGGCCTCCTCTTGGGGTGCAGTAGGTGGGTGAGCACTAGGAGGGCTCCATTTTCTTCTGTGTTCGCGAGACTCTCCTGAGCCTGGCAGAGACCCAGCCTCATCATTACCCTCTTCCACTTTCTGTTGCAGCCACACAGGCCATTACTTCACTCCATCCTTTGCATATTTTGTGGCCCTTCCTAGCTCGGGGCCTTTGCACATATTATTCCTGCTGCATAGAATATCTTTGCTTCTCCTTTGTTTGCTTGATGCCTCCCTCCTCCTTCAGACATCAGTTCTATCCCCATGTCTTCATGAAGGCTTGCCCTGACTGGTTTCTCCCAAACACTCTCATCATGCTGTTCTCATTCTAGCCCTCCACTAGTTTCCATTTGTGAATACTTGATTCACTTCTGAGTCTCCCTGTAGACTACAAGCTCCATGAGGCAGGGCAGTGTGGCTTTGTTCACCATTTAAATCTGATGGCAGTACAATGCCTGGTAAGGAGTGGGTGCTCATGGATGGATGGATGGATGGATGGATGGATGGATGGATGGATGGATGAGTGAATCCAAGGTTGTCTAAAAGTAGCCTACAGGCACATATCCAACTGTCTGATACAAACCCTTGTGCCTGTCTGTTCCTTTAACCTACCTCTGTGTGAGCCACCCATTCCTCCCCTGGTGCACACAGGTGTGTATACACACACACACACACACACACACACACACACACACACACATTGGCCCAGCTTTTGGCTAGATAGGTCACTGTGCTCTCCTCCTAGCCACCTTCCCCAGTTCCCATTTTCTGTATGCTGACTGGCATGGGCTAATACCACAGTGCTGTAGATGGGATCCCATGAAACCATGAAGCCATGCTTCCTGCACAACCACGCCCATCAGGATGAGCAGGGAAGGGCAAGGACAGCTGATCGCATCTCTCAGAGACTTGCTGCTTGATTGATCTCTTTGGAGCTCGCTGGCCTGGGTGGCTATTCCTGTCGCCCTGGACCAGGCAGGATGCACTGGAGACCCTTTTGAGTTGCCGTTAGTACAGCTTAAGTCAACTTCAGTCCAGTCTTGAGTGACTGGTGCTTCCCTCAGCTCCGCCCCACCATCAAGCTCCAATCTTTCCAGGGAATGAGTTTGCTGTTCTGGGTAATGGTTTTAGCATTCCAGTCAATTTCCCACTCATCACATGGCCCAGTGGACCGGGACCCGGAGCCCAGGATCCCAGCTCCTGATCCCGCCCCTCCCATCACCCTAAAAAACTGATGGGTTTGCTGACAGCAGAAGGACTCAGAGGCGCTAACCAAAGATGCGATTTATTAACTCCTGTGCAAGAGAGGGGTGATGGGGGTGAGAGGGTGGGGTAACACCAGAGGTCTGTCTTTCTTGAGCAGGGGGGCATCTTTCAGGAACATTTTCTGGCTCGAGGCAGGCCTCTTCCTCCTCCATCCCGAATGATAGATGTGTATGTGGTCACACTGTTTGCTCATCCCCTCCAGAGGTTCCCTAGAAAGTTCACCTCTTGTGGCTAAACTGAATTTCTTCTGCTTCACGTCAATGTTTAGTGTGATTCTTCCATCCCAGAGACGGAAAACAGCTTCTTCGGGGCACTCATTCCCTCACACTTGCACTCATTCCACACGTATGCGCTGTGTGGACGCTATGCACCAGGCCCCGTGCGGAGTGGGCGGGGGCCACACGACAGACGTGATCCCTCCTGGAGGCTCAAATCAATTGACAATAAATGGGCAAATCATTATGGAGTATATGAGCGAGAAGAAGAGACATCAGCTGTTTTCCTAAAGAGCAGCAGGTGGGGGTCGAGGAGGTGGCGGGTGCTGCTTTAGACTGGAGGGCCGAGGAGACCTCTCTGCAGAGGTGCCACTGAAACGGAGAAGGAGCCAGATGCGGGGGGGTGAACCTCGTGGAGAAGAGCATCTCCGGGGAAAGGAAGAACATGAGTGAGGCTGTCGGGCCGCAGAGGCAGCGCCACTCCAGGGCCCGGCCCTCGTGCAGAGGACACGGCGTACCCTGTGGCCTCTGGCTCTGTGACTCCTCACCACCGCGGGGTAGAAATCGCTGCTCCACACAAATGCCTCTTTCTCCTCCAGCAGACGCCTCATGCCAGCCCACCCAGCCCTGCCAGCAGTGTCAGCTGATCGCTGGGCAGTCACAATCAACAAAGACGGAGAGAATTAGGGGCAGGGAAAGTTCCCACTGAAGTCACAGAGGCCATCTGGCCGGGGGGACAGGCAGTGGAGAGGACATTCTTTCTGCTCCCATTTCTCCCCACCTCCCGTGGGACTAGGAGTGGCACCAGCTGCTGCTCCCACCACAACTGCTTGCATTCCTGTGGCATTTTACTGTTTAAAATGCTTCGTGCCTTCCCACATGCGGTCCCCCAACACTTATATCAGATACACAGGAATGGACACTTCCTTTTTCTGATGAACACATTAATGACTGCATGATGCTAGCATCTTCCCTCAGGACCCACTCTGCTGGGAGAAGGGCAAAGGGGGCTATAGGCCCCGCAGTGGGTTACGGGATGGTTTGTACCAGACCATGTAACTGCTGTTGGCTGCCTGCTTTTAGGTCATTCCCCCCCTCCACGCCCCCCCAACCCACACACTCTTTTTTGTTTCCGCCCAACAGAGTTCTGGTCTTTATTCAGGTGGAAATTTCCCCAGCCCCAGAGGGTGAATCGTAATTGGTTTAAGCCAATTATGGAATTCTGATCTCTATTGATAGTAACTGGCCCAGGATAGGCATGAAGTTCTGAGATATAAGTAAACATCTTGGAAATTCTGAGAAAGATTTTTCTGCCTGATAATAGGAGAGCTAAAGGAAATATATCATTTTACCCCTACACTCTCTCTTCTAGACTGGGACATTGATTGGTTAGGATGTGATGCCTGGAGCTTTGGCAGCCATCTTGCAATGATGAGGGTTGCAGAGCAAAGGAGGGACAGAGCCAGGGGAAGACATCTGTGAGCACAGAATCAACCCTGGAGTGACCTATCTCTAGGCTTCTGCTAAATAAACAATGCCTGTTGCGATTTAAACTTTTAAATCCTTGTTACTCAATGTGTGAGGGCTAGACCAGGAGTATCAGCATATCTGGGAACTAGCTAGATGTGCAGAATCTCAGGTTTCACTCAGAGCTATAGCATCAGAAACTGCATTTCAAAAAGATCCCACGGGTGACTTGTGTGCACACTGAAGTCTGAACAGCACTGGTTTAAGACAGTTTCAGTTAATCAGATTTCTCTGAAACCCGCAGTCCCAAGCATGCTGACTGTTAGCACACTCCATGCTCAGGCTTTCTTAGGCTTCCAGAAGCATTCATCTGATGCGCAGATTCCAGAAGGCAGGTGCTCACCCCTGTCTCCATGTAGAATCTGAGCTCCAGGATGTGCCGGTAAAAGAGTCCAGCACAAGCCTTGCTGCTGCCCTGGGGATAAGCAGGGATGTCCCAGGGGAGGGTGAATGGCTGCAGGTGAGAGGCAACCCCAGGTCTAAAAGGAAAGTCCTCAGGCTTACAGACAGGACGCAGGTGAGGAGCCGATGAGCAGAGTGAGCCACACAAAAGGCAGTGGGAATTGGTCCAGAAGGTCTGTGGGGGACCTGATGGAAGGTACTTAACGTGTGGGGGTTGAGGAAGGAGCCAGGGTTAAGAGGAGTGATTCTGGGGGTCACCTTGCCCCAGGTTTGGAGATCCAGCTTGGGAACCTGGTAACGTTTCCAGGCCTTGGGGATTCACCTTAATTTTCTCTTCTATTTTGCACCCCAATAGTTTTGCCTGTCTTTGTGGGAAGAGTAAGGGAGAGCGTACTTGATATCAGGTCTCAGGAGGCTTTCTCACGCCCCGCTGGACAGCAGAGTCTGCCCTTGGGAGAAGGAAGATCGGTCCGGCTCCTAAGGGCAGGGAGGCAGCATCTAATAGTGCTTTTACGACTGGGTGCATCAGTGTAAGACTCAGGGCACATTCCTTCCTGCAGAGTGTGTCATCGATTTGCCCTCTGCAGAGGGGATTGTGGGTCAGGTCCCCCTTCCCCTCTCCAACTGCTGTAGGCAGCACGTGGCAATCGGTTTATCCTTAGAATTAATATAAGCAGTTTAGAGCATGAAATTTGCAGTCAGACATAGCTGGCTGGAATCCTGGCTCTGTTGCCCATTAGCAGTAAAGCATCAAATTAACCTCTCTGAATTCCAGTTTCTTCATCTGTGAAATGGGAATAGCAGCACCCACCTCCCAAGGTTGGCATCAAGACCAACTGAGAGAGTCTGGGTCTAGCTGCAAGGACGCACCCGGTAAAGGAAGCTGCCGGTAGTAATACCACATGTGCCTTAGAAAGCGGTCATCTTGGTGAGCCTGCGTGCCCGGGGGCCAGAGGCACGGGCCGGGAGATGCACTGCAGGTGTGGCCGGTAGAGCCTGGATTCCCAGGCTGGATGCATCTTGATAGATGAACCAGATAGAAAGACAGAGAAGTTGGAGCTTCTTCGCTGTCCCAGAAACGAACTCCCTGGGCATGGCCCCAAGCCACCCAGCTGTGAAATTGAGATCATTACCTGCTTCCTCACAGCTCCCTTGACTGGCTCTCTCAGCATTCTTGAAGCAGGTGCATGGGGGTGGGGGAGGGGCATGGGGGAGCCCTGTGTCCTGCCTGGGACTTCTCTGGAACTGGAACGGCCCTGTTTCCTGCAGTGAGCTCTCTCGTGGCGGGCCCCTCCCCCTCCCCATGGGTCTCGTTTAGGCAGGGACTTCCATACCCCCTTCGACCCACGTCCAGTGGCTTCCTGTGCACAGGCTGCTCAGTGTTGCTCCATCCGCTGTCTGGTATGATGCACCGTGTGCCCGGTATGGGGCGAGGGCATGGCTAGGACTGCGGACACGGGACGCGCCCCTGGAGTGACTCGGTGGTCTGGCAGAGCCTTGCAGGGATTCCGAGAATGACTGGGTCTGATGAACTACCAGGATTGGTGGGCAGCCCCCTTCCCGGATGGCAGCAAGCACAGGGGGAAGGGAACGGGGCGGTGGGGGGGGGGTGTTGGGAGCAGCTCTGGGAGCACCAGCCTGAGCAGGGAGGCAGGAAGGCCCTGGAAGGAGGGAGCTGCCCCCTTGTGAGGTTGGGAAGGCTTCGAGAGGCAGAATGGGACCAGGCTGTGTGTGGGCACAGCTGGGGCCCCTCTCCCCACCCAGGCCTCACCTCTGCGTACCACTACAGTGGGGGGCTAGGGCTTCAACACCTGAGTCCCGAGGGAAAATGTGGGCTGTCCTGTAACAGAGATCCACCATCCTCCTTCCATTTCCCCCTCCCCTCCATTCCAGACTGGTCGCACATTGTTGGCATAAGGGGCCTGATGCCACCTGTCTCCCTGAAAGACTCCCCCAGGGAGAGGCCTGCACAGATAGAACCCAGCCGCTCTCTAGGATGGGGCCCAACCAAGAGCTGCCCACGAGCTCAGGAGGCAGCGCCTCTATCTCCTCCACGTGCGTCCCTCCAGCCTCTTGCCTCGATTCTCTACCCTCGAAAACAAAATATGTATCCTGACAGGGCTGATGCTTTTGCAGGGGGATTCCTCCAGATGATCCTCCCAAGGCTCAGTGCTCCCCCTCCCCGTGCCTTCTCTGACTACACTTTCTCCCTGCTGGTCTCATCCGGGCCCATGACCCCCTAACCCAACCGCTCACACCTGACCTCTTCACTTGGATGTGAATGTGCATTTTATCCAGCTTCACAGAGTCTCTATCTCCTGGGCTTCCCCACAGTGGTAGGCACCCCATCAATCCAGCAGCTCAAAACACACACTTGGGATAAATCTGATTCCTCACCTCTCATCGCCCATGTCCAACTCGCCAGCAAGTGCCACCGCCAAGACCCTTCCTGCATCTGGTACCCACTGCTCTACCCCCTACCCAAAGCCACCCTCCCCCCTCCCCCCCCCAACCTCCGCTGGGGCCTCCCAGCTCATCTCATTCCTTCCCTGCTCCCGTCCGGCTTCCATCCAGTCTCCAAACCGCATGCCAAGCGAGCCTCCAAATGAATGAAGAAATGAATCATGCGAACACTTCTTAGAAGTCGTTTCTGGTGGGAAGATGGGAGTATAGGGCGGCTCAGTGCCAGAAGGGAACCTCGTCTGACTAGAGTTTTCTCCTCTTGAGTGCCGTCTGCCAGTACATCACGTGCAGAGTCTCACTGACTCTTCGATGGTCCTGAGACCTACCCACTATTACCATTTCCATCGTATATGAGACAAGTGGCCTGTACAGAAGTTTAGGAACCAGCTCAAGCACATGCAGCTGGTGGACGGGATAGATGGCACCCACCCCTCTCCATCACCTGGCTCTCCGGGAACTCTCTGGGCCCCACTCATATGCCTCCTTTGCCATAATGCCAATCTTGGAGGAGGCTGGCTTCTGACCCAGGAACAAAGAGGATGGTAACTCTTGCCTTCTGTCTGTCTTGTGGGAGGTCCCAAGGTCAGGGCAGCCGTGCAGAGGCCACTCTGCTTTTCCTGACCTCTGTGCAACAGAGAACTGCTGAGCTGCCTTTGTTTCCCCTTCCTACAGATGCGAGGCAGACACACAGATTTGAGGACAGCAGGAGCGGGAAGTGACAGTGATTCCTGAAGTTGAGGAGGGGATGAAATGACTTTTGCAGGGCCATGCCACTCAGCTAAGTACTGATCTTGTGAAGAGTAAGCATACACAAATCTGCACTGAGGCTCTAGAAACTTCTCCTGCCTGGCTGTAGAGAGACTGACCACCCGCTCTTGGGCTGTCTCAATCCTGGCTGCTGCTAGGGCTTTGGCTTGTGCCCATGACCTTGGGAGGGGTCTCCGGGGTGCATTCAGGAAATACCACATTGAGTAATGGAAGCTTCCATCAGAGGCCATGATAGATCTGTTTTCAGCTGCTCCCTGTTGCCGTGTGATTGATTCCCAGGGAGCCTGTATCCCTTTTCTGACTTATTGAGTGTGGGTGATGGATTTTTGACAAGATTGATTTTGACCTGAATACTGCTGAGCTAAATGAATCAACACTGTCAATTTCTCTGCCTTGTTCTGAAGAATAGTTAGGTGGATAAGGACATTTTTCTTTCAGTTGAAGTACTTTAAGCTACCCTGGCTGCCCAGCAAAGCCTTCTCTCTGTCAGCACCCACAGGCTGCCCCTGCACCTGTCCCTTCTTGAAAGCACAGATGGACAGGTCAGTTCCCCCCTTCCTCTTTGTTCTGGCAAGGCTGGTTCCCAGATCAGGCCCACTGTCCGTGTCTGCTGGGCCCCACTTCTTTCACGGGGCTCCAGCCAGAAATATGAGCCATAATTGGGGTCGGCTATGTGATTAGGACAGAGATTTTCATCTCCTCTCTTGCTCTCAAAGCTGTGATTTCCGAATCGGCACATTACTTACTTTTCCCCGAACTTACGATAAGTATCCAATCTTTAAGGCAGTGCTGACGTACAGCACTCTCTTCCCGGGATGAGATCTTCACATCAATCGTTTTGCCTTCTGCATCTAAGCAGATACTCAGGTGAACGGTCCTAACACATCCCACTGCCCCTATCTGTCTGCCTTCCCCCCCGGTTCTCACTGCTGGGGTCCCCTGTGGGCTCAGACTTCCTGGGTCCAGAGAGGAAGGGGTGAGGTAGATACACAGAGAGCTGGCTGGGCTTGGGGACAGGGGAAATTGGGGGCTGGGATGGAGCATTGCTCTATACCTCTTCTCATCTGCAGAATGGTGACCCTGAGAAGTGGGCATTGTTCTCATTACATTAGTCATAATATTTAGGATATTACATAAAATAAATTATACTATAGTGATAATTTTTACAGGAGAATGATCATTGCATGCTAAAGACTCTTTGAGGGGCAAGTCATCTGTTGCTCCGAGGATCAGAGGTCAAGTGCCATTAGAGACACTTTGCACAGGAGTCGATTGAAGCTCAAGGAACTTAAACAACCTGCTCAAGAATGCCCAGCCATCCAGGGGGTCCAGGGACCACTGAGCTCTTTCTGGGATGCCCCACTGCTCTGCCCCCCAGTGGAGCCTAGAGCTGAATCCCACACTGAGGTTAGACAGCCCAGGCAGGATATGGCCAGACTCCACTGGGAGGAGCCCGAGGAACCTGTTGGGAATCCGTGGTCCATGACCTTGCTCTGACTCACCAACCCCTGAGCTTTCTCCCAGGCCCCACCTTCCCACGTTCAGCTCAGGGAAAGGGTGCTGGCTGAACCCCCAGAGCCTCTGGGCCCTGTGGCTACACCACTGCCTCCTGGCTCACCGTGCGGCTCTCTCATTCTGAGCCCATTCTCACCTTGCCTTCCCAACCCATTACTCTTGAACAGTTATTGGAAGGATGCCTCTGGCTTCCAACAGAGCTAACTCATCCTTTGAGACCGCCTCAGCCAGTGGCATAACTTGGCGTTCACCTGGCACCGGAGAAGTGTGCCTCTGGCCCAGGATCCATACCTAGTTAATGGTTCAAGAACCAGGACTCAAGGGCCAGAAGTCTAAGTCTGAAGCTTTTTCTATGACACCACATTTCCATCTCCGCCACCATCCCTCTCCATTCAAACAACTCGTTGGTATCTCCACAACTTTAGTAGACTTTGCTTATGATGTCCCTGGATCAGGGACACTTGCTGAATCCATGTGGGGAGGTGGGGTTTTCTGAGTACAGGCCTAGCCTGAGGACTATTACAGGGCAGAATATTCTAGAAAGACAGCTGAGAGCTGTAATGAAATGGACATTTCTGAGTTTTTCTCATGGACAGGCCCTTCTGAGCGACTAGCGGGCCCCAAGCATGGCCCTAGGAAGGCTGCACTCAGGCCTGAAGGAGTCAGACACTCTGGGTGTGGCCAGGAAAGGGATTCCGGAGGGCAGTGCAGGGGCTTCGAGGGGGCGGGAGGGCAGGGGTAGGGCTGAGGTCTATAAATCTGCAGGTCTTTCAAGAGCACAAAGCCTCAGGCAGCAGAGCCTGTGGGGTGTAGGGGGAGGCTCACTGAGCAGGAGTTGGGGGCAGGGAGAGGAGACGCCGAAGCTGGCCAAGTGGGTCCTCTGTGGGGAGGAGAGCCAAGGAGGTCTCTGGCTCCTGCCAGACTCTGCACTAGTCTGCGTTCGGCATTTTTTGGTGCACTGTCAATCCTTACCTTTCTCCTAGCTAATTCATCTCCTCTGGGACAGCTAAGGTAACTAGGCTCCTCGTTGTCTTACTAAGCTTATGAAGGCCAAGTTACAACTTTTCTGGAAAGGTAACAAATTCTCAGGGAAAAAGTGCAGAGATTCTAGATCAACTGGGGCCAGGTGGGTCAGAGCACTCTCTTCTACGGAACTCCTCCGTCTCAGGTCCCTGGGGTGGGGGGTTGTGCCCTGGCCTGGTCCCTGTCCTCCTAGGAAGGGTTGGAAGCTGGCTCCCTGCCCCCACCCCCCCCACACACACTCTGAGTGATCTGATTTGTGCTAAGAGGAGTACAACCTCCCCAGGGATCAGAGTGGATAATTCTGGACTTCTTCCATTGGGGTCATCTTACTGACTGGGTATTCAGTAACCAGGGAGGGGGAGGGGTGATGGCGCGCTGTCCATTAACTCCTTCAGTGCTTGCCTGTCTGCCGCCAAGTGAACTCAGGAGCCTCCAGGAGGCGGCTGTTCCCCGGGCCGGGGGGGGGGGGGGGGGGGGGGGGGGGGGGGGGGGTGGGTAAGGCCTTCCTGCTGATGCTCAGGCATCTCTGATGGGGTGGCATCCAGGATGTGGGTGGGTCCCTGCTCTATGGTCCATTCTACAAATCTAGCCTAACGCATCTGAGGAACTCTAGGGGTCTGGCCTCAGCTTCTTCCATGTCCCACAATCATCTGACATGGAATAGGCAGGTTATAAAAAAGACAAATGACTTGCAAAGAAAAATTTCCCTTTGCCAGGAGAAGAGGCAGACAGAGATAAATGAAGGGAGCTGCTTTCTGAGGTCCTTAGGCCCTTCCTTCCCTTTCCAGGGGCCAGCAGGTCTGCCATCTGCTCTCTGCAGTGTCTCCCTCCAAAGAGGCAGGGGCATGAAAGGGAGACTACACGGGCTCTTCCGAGGAGAGGAGGATGTGAGAAAGGCAGAGGCGGCGGCCCAGACCTTAGCTGCGAGGAAGGAAGATGGCCCCTAGGACGCTGCCCAGAGGGTGCTGGCTCCCAGGTGTGAAGGAGAAGGAGGGGAAGTGGTCACCAAGCCTCTGACCTTGACCCGGAGCACCCCAGCAGGCCTCATCCCCAGCAGGCCCCAACAGCAGCCTTGCCGCCAGCCTTCACAGATGACAGACCACACTGAAATAACTCGTTCCAAGGGTAGTTGGTGATCAATGACTCAAATTAAGCTTCAGAAAAGGTTTTTTTCCTCCCTGACACTTTATACGTTTCTCAGCTTATCTCTTCCTTGGATGGCGGTATAAGCCAGATGATGGCTCCCTGAACTCTCTAGAAAAAAAAAAAAAAAGTAAATTCACAGAGGATTTAAGGGCTGAGTGAGCCCCAGGATGGAGTGAAGGTCCCAACACCCAAACGCCAGCCCTCATCTTTTCCAGGCAGCGGTCTGCCACGTCTCTACCCATCACCCCCTTTCTCTGTTTGCCGCTCCTACCTTCCTTCCTGCACCCCAGCCTCCCTCCGCAGCTCAGAGGGTTTTAGCTTCTAAATCAGGTTATCTCTCCAGTCTGAATTCCTGGTAACTGAATTATCTCTGCAGAAGGACACAGAAGTCTGGGCAGGGGGAAGGGGCTGTCTGGGCTGGGGACAGTCTTCCTGGCTGCTCCTCAAGCGTGGTCCTTGTGCCCCTCCTCCCCCACCCAGACACTGATGCCTCAGCCCCCTTCTCTCTCTCCTCATCATAGCTTCTCTGTCTTGGAGGGCAGAGGGTTCAAGGATGCTGCCTATTGCCCAGCCGGGCAGAGAGCCACTGGGTCAGAGAGGTCGGCTCTGTTCTTGGCAGGAAATGAGGGGCCAGCATGGAAATGCCACCCAGGCTGGGACCAAGATCAGTGGAGTGGCAGCCCTGAGTGGGAGAGGTGGAGGGAGGTGAAGGGCAGCCCAGGCCCCCTCGCTGGTATCTCAGTCCCTGGGACCTGCAGCGGTCAGCGTTTCAACATCCTGGGGTGGGCCGCCTGGGCGCCCTGTTCTTTGTCAGTGATGCTCGAATGTCAAAGAACCTGTGGACCACCCAGAAGAGAAGTAGTGGAAGGGCTGAGCCCAAGAGGTGTGAGCAGCAGGTGACAGATGCAGTGTGACTTTGAGTCTTTTAGCAAAAGCTGTCCCAGGAAGGAGCGAACTCGGAGAAATAGGGATTTGGGGATTCACACAAGAGGGCTCATGGGGTCGTTGAGGCCCTTTTATAGACCACAGTGAGGTTAATGCACACTTCCTCAACCTTGGAAGCTAAGTTTCTCTAAATCCGGTCCTTAGATCACTCTCCCCCCTCACCCCCAACGTGCACACATTTCAGCACTGGCTGTAATGCAGGTTACTGGTTCCCAATGGGGATATACTGAATCAGATTCTCTAGGGACGGGGCCTGGAATATGCATTTATTTATTTATTTATTTGGAATAAGAATTTAAACTTTTTAAAAAAATGTTTGTAATTTATTTCTGAAAGAGAGAAACAGCGTGAGCAGGGGAGGGTCAGAGAGAGAGAGAGACACAGAATCTGAGACAGGCTCCAGGCTCTGTCAGCACAGAACCCGACGCGGGGCTCACACCCACAAACCACGAGATCATGACCTGCGCCGAAGTCGGATGCTCAGCCGACTGAGCCACCCAGGCTCCCCTGGAATATGAATTTATAATAGACCCTCCAATGATAAGACCAGTAAGAGCCTAGGTTCATATAGCATTTGCTCTGTACTGGTTTCTTTATATTAACTTGTTTAATTTGTATAACAATGTGTGAGGTAGGTTGTATCATGCTTTCGTTAAGCAGATGATGAAACCACTGATGCTCTGAGAAGCTGTCTAATTCCTTTGTCATTGAAGTGGGATCGGGACCTGGGTGGGCAGCTGCCAGAGCCGGGTTTCCACCTATCACTGCACACAGCCCTGCAGCTGCCCACGGAGGTTCACGTTGAAACCTCTCCCATGGGTGTCCCAGCTTGCAGCAGAGGGAGGATTCTGAGCCGGAGTTGGCACTGCGGTCACCGGCAGCATGGGCCAGGTCACAGCTGATGGTCTAGGAAGACCGCTGACCTAGGGTGTGGGAGGCCAGGCCGTGCTGCCGACAAGTGGACAACTTTAGGCAGGGTGGTTCTCCTCCTGAGGCCCCGGTTCTGGCCATCTGTCAGGAGGATGCTAAGCTAGATGGCTCTTAGATTCCTTCCTGGCTCTGACATTTGAAAAATATGTGCATTTCCTTTTTCTGAGCAGCTGGGGCATTTTCCTGGGAGGCCGTGCGTGCATGTGTGAGCGTGTGTGTGTCTGGGACAATCATATGTAGGAGAACCAACTGTCTCCAGCTCAAGACTGGCCAGGCATCAATGTCTGGTAGCCATGAGTCTGGGTCTATCGCAGGCTGGGCCAGTGGGGATAGGTTGGGACTTACTGGGGAAGAATTTGCACTGGCACAAAGGCTGTCTCTGTCTTGACTGTTTGTCTAGTGTTGGCCTGAAACGGCCCTGAGGCTCACCTTGGGGGCGGGGGGTGGGGGCGTGAATGGGAGAAGAGACAGAAAGCTGTTGCAGTAACAAGAGAGCAGCTTCAGGGAAGCCAAGTCCCGAAGCACGCCCCGGCTTGGAGCCGGCCGCGCAGGCGCCTTGCCTGCTTAGAAGCCAGTTCCACGGGCCTGGGTTCTCCTGCAGTCTACCTAACTCTGCGGGCGAGCTCCACCTTTGAACACTCTGCGAGAAGGCTCCACAGGGACGAGCCAGCTCCCCTTCCCCTTCCCATCCTGTCCTGTCCCTGCATGGATTCCGCTACACCGAGACACAAGACAGCAGCCAACTGAGTCCTTGCCTGATGCCACAGCTTGTTCTACAATCCTTTAGCCCCAAGAGAACGGACCTCAGGGGGCCCATGCACAGCCTTGCTGGACAAGCCCTCCACACAACTGCCGGGTGGTCTTCTGGGAAGGGGCTAATCTCTGTGCCTGTGTGTGTGTCGGGGAGGGTGGGCAGCTCCTCGGGCCTGATGGGAGGCCACCTCCAAGCAAGAGGTCCTCCTCCAGGCTCAGCTCCTGCCAGCAAGTCTGGGCCATCCAGCCCTCTTGGGGGCAGGTGGTGGGCTCAGGCTCTCTGCTGGCGCTGTGCATGGACCATGGACTCTATGCTTGGACATGGCTGGTGGCAGAGCAGGGATGCCCATGCGTTTAGGGGCTGGGTACTGGCCAAGTAAACACTTCACAGGGTTGAAGGGTTTATTTTGAGCCAGCATCTTGTCTTAGTTCGGGTACTAACAAAGTACCACAGGCTGATGGGTTTATAATTAATGGAAGTGTATTTCTCATGTTTGGAAGCTGTAAGTCTGAGGTCAGGGTGCCAGCAGGGTTGGGTTCTGATGAGGGCCCTCTTCTGCGGTGCAGACTATCACTTTCTCTTGTGTCTTCACTTGGTAGAAAGAGAGTGAGAGAGATCTCTGGAGTCCCTTTTATAATCCCACTCATAAGGGCTCCCCGCTGTGACTTAACCACCTGCCAAAGGTCCAGTTTCCTATTAACATCCCAATGGGGACTGAGTTTCAATACATGAATTGCTGGTGGGGGGGGGGCGGGGAGAGGGCATGGTGCAACATTCAGTCATGGCACATATCTTGGGGTTTGCTGGGAAGTCACTGGCCTGTGGTCATCTATGCAGTATGCAGTTAGCATTCACTGTGGAACAAGGTGGCAAGTTGGGGGACAGCTGGGGACCTGTAAGGAAAGTGGCCTCTGTCCCTGCTAATGGAGCCATTATGAGCCTGCCATCTCCAAAACACAGTGTCCAGAGGTAACATCTCTGCCTGCATCACTTCCTGCAGGCCTAGGACTCAGAGCTGTGATGCTTCCTGGGATTCCAAGCATGTTGATCCAGAGAAGGAGAAGAGGGTCTAAAAGAGCCAAACTTCTCTAGTGGAGATGGGTCTATTGCACAGGGTTCCTGGTGCTTGGACGGCTGGGTGATGCCTCCTCTGTGGAGCCCTTCTTGACTCCCTTGGTCCAGCCTGAGAGTTCCCTCCCTCACACTCAGCTCTGCGCCCCTCCATTATCACGGGTGGCGCCACGGCTGCAGGCCAGTGTCTACGCACACACCCCGGGCAGAGGCCCCACCTTGTTCAGCTTTGTGCTGCCAGCACATAGCAGTTCTGGAATGGACACTTGGGGCTCACAGCTGCTTGCCTGGATAGTGAACATGGCGCCCTTGGTGGGTGAGGACTCAGCTGCCTAACACTCCACCCAGGGTTGGAATGAGAATCAGGAGGCCCCTCTCGATCCCTTCCCCAGGCCCCCAGATGGGGACCCTCTCAGCTACGCTCCGGCCTGCACAGGATGGAGAGATGAAGTACTGTCTGGCATTGGGGCTTTTCCTCGCCATGAGTCAGGTAGAGAAACAGCTTGCTTCCCAAGGAGAAAGTGGAACTTTGTAGGCACACAAGGGTAAATATTGAGTGTGATATGGTGCTAATTAGCTGCACAAAGGCCATTAGCATTAATGAGATCTGTCTCTGTGGCCGGTTCCCGCTGCAGTGAGCAGGCAGCATCATTTCTCTGGTCCAGGCTCACTGGCTCAGTGCTCTAGCTGCTGTGGCTATGAGCCTTTATGATGCTCTCCTCTTGGGCACCAAAAAAAAAAAAAAAAAAAAAAAAAAGACAGCAAGAATCACAAAGCCCTTTTTCATGTTTCCTTGGAACAAATGCAAAAACTTCAGGTTAAATATATGCTAAAAAAATTTGTTTCTCATTTTCTGCCTTAATCACATCTCCTCCTCCTCTCAACTTGAGAATACCTTGGCTGGAAAACAGGAAAAGAAGGTGGCTGAGGAATGATCAGGGTTTTTTGTGTTTTTGTGTTTTGTTTTGTTTTGTGCCCTATGTCCCAGGCACCGAGCTATATGTTCCGTCACGTAAGCCTCACGGTGACCACGTGCAGGTAGATTCTATTATGACCCTCATTTTGCAGATGAAGGACAGCGAGTCTCTAAGGGGTTAAATAACTTGCCCAAGTTCCCACACTTAATACCCAGATCCTTCATGAGCCAGATTCTTTCATTTCCTCCACTCCATAGTCTAGACCGTGTGGGATGACATCGGGAAGATCCGCTGATGGCACATAACTCTAGAATTCCTCCTCTTCCTGGACCTGGCAGTGACACAGGCGGGCTGCCTCGTCCCTTGTCTGCATCTACCCTTGCTTGGTGTTTCAGGTCTTTCTCGCAGGCCCAGGTGTCTTCTTGTTGGATCAGAGCTGTGGTGTGGTTTGAGTCCTGGATATGTTGCTCTCATGCGGGGAATCTTGCTCATTGGTCTGGGTTAGGCACACCCTGCCCTGGGCACTGAAGTCCACTTTCATGGACCTTCCTCCTTCTAGCACTAGATCTTCTCTCCCATTCCACCAGATATCATTGATCTGGTCAAGGGCGGCCAAGGCTCTCCCTCAGCCAGACTCACATTTCCATGAAACTGCCTTTCATCAAAACATACCTGTCCTTTGTTTCGTTTTCTTCTATCACTTCTCTCTGGTTTCTAGACAGTTCCCTAATGTGACAAGACCCTCACAATTATATCTGGTCCAGTCCAGGTAGAAGAGAAGAGCTGAAAGTTGTGGAGAGGTAACCGAGGAAGCAGATACAAAAGTGGTAGCATGAGGTTAAGTCTGAAAGTCAAGCTAAGGCGGAAACAGAGAAATGAATAGCAACGTTAGTAGCTGGGAGAATCAAGAACAGGGTGGACCAGAGTTAAAAAAAATTTGTGTGGTGATGAACTGAGACCAAGCTCTGCCTGCTTCTATCAGGATAGAAATTTGAAGATTGACAGGAATCAAATAGGACCTGGTTTCTGCCTCATAGCCCTTCAGGGGCTAATGGGATGGCTCTTTTAAGGTAAGCCAGGCTCAGGAAGGAGTCAAAAGCTGAGGGGCAGAGAAATTCACAGGTAATTTTTTTTTTTTTTTTTTTTTTTGCAAGGAGCCAAGGTCAAAGACACCTTAGAAGGGAAGGTTCTGCTTTTCTAAGGTGTGGTTGGACTGGGGGAAAAATAGCACTCACTTTTAGGGCGTTTCTATAGAACTCCTAAGGAAATTAGTCTAGAACAATGAACTGAAATTAGAGCACTCAGTGTCTCCATTCTTCTTACAACTAGAGAAAAACCTTCATTAGCATTCTATTAAAGAAAAGGCTCAAAGTTTGCAAGACACAAGAAGCAAAGCAGGAGCAGCAGGCTTTCTTCAGTGGGAAAGGGGTGGTTTTCAGAGGAGAGATTTGGCTTACAGATTAGGGAATTTAAAAGAGGGGGATGAAAAGGATCATCCAAGTGGGGCCCACTTCTGAAGACCTAGGCTTCTTTTCTTTGCATGATAAAAAAGAAAAAGATAGGAAGAATCATAAACTGGGGTCCTCCTACATCATGCCAGGCTGAGATCTACCTGACCTGTCAGCAAAAGAATTGACACTATATCAACTGGAGCCCTCTATGTGTTCTATCTGGAAAGACTGGTAAGGCAGGAGGTATGTGGGGAAGAGAGACGTCTTCTGCACTGCACAACTCCAGGGGGCGCCATATACATGGAATTCAATGTGTATGACTGCTCCTGTGGTTTGGTAACATGTACATATAGAGTAAGGGAGAACACTTGCTTCCTATTGAGCTTGTGGGGTGAGGTGGACACCTGATGTGTCATTGCACTGCAATCTTGTCCCTTCTTTTGATAAAGGGGCTCTCCCTCCCCTGACTCCACCCTGTGACTCCTGATTCCATGAAGTCTTCATGAGAATGTCTATCAGGGGCTCAAGCTAGCCAATCTCTCTCTCTCTTTCTCTCTCTCCCAATAAATAAAAAGTATTTAAGTAAATTTAAACTTAAGTTAATAATAGATTTTAATTAAATTATGATTATTATTTATTTGAAAATTTAAGTAAAAATAGAGATGCTATGGTTTTGTGGGTTTTTGCGGGGGGCGGGGGGGGCGGGTGGTATTCTCACCAATATGTCTTGTGCACCACCCGGAGGAGGCATGTACCTGCAGTTCTGGGCACTGCTGGCCTCGAGCGTAGCCTCCACAAGAGGCTCTACCAGAGGAAAGCCAAGCCACTGACCCCTGGGGGACAGATCGCAGTTGCCTAGCAGCCTTTGAGGACATGCAAATGCCCTTCCCTCAGCACTTGCCTAGAGTCTCCCCACGTCCCTTCTACACCCTTGCCACCTTATTGCCCAACTTGTGCCATCTGCTCACATTCTTTGTCCATGAAGCCTCTGGACCCTGTGGTGGCGCCAAATCGTTTTGAAAGGCAGACCAAGCCACTGATGCCCCGCAGGGTGCAAGAAGGCACTCTGTCCATTAATGCTGGATGGACGGTGAAACTAGATGGAGCCTGACCCTGGGCTTCTACCACCAGCAGCCCCCTGGGACCCAGCCCTGCTCATGGCGAAGCCTGTATCCCACTGTCCCCAGAGGCTGCAGTGAGTCTGGGCACGACCAGGACCCCCACCGGGAGCAAGTGGCCCTGGCAGCAACTACTGAAGACTTGGATGCAGGGCAGGAGGGTAACCCGGCACAGATAACCACTCGGGAGCTAGCCTGTCTCTCAGAATCTCAACTGAGTTGAATTATCCATGGTCAGAAATGGTTGGAGCTGATGTAATTTTGATGGCAGCAACTTGAGAAGATTGTTTATTACCTCCAGGGCCACAACTAGCCTTTGTGATACCTATAAAAGGCACACAGCTAAGGGAATTGACGTATCTCTGAGCAAAGAAAAAGTCACCTTTCTCTAGGTAGACAAAAGCCTGGGCAAAGAGGCGAAGCTTGTTGAGCAGAGAGAGCAGGTTAAATCCACTCTAATTTGCCTGCTCAGCTGGGTGCCCAACTTTTAACCTCTTCTCTCCTTGGAGTGGTCTTGCTTTCTGTCCTTCCTGAAGCCTACTTGCTCGGATTTTCTGTCTATTTTGTAATTACCCCAGATCCTTCAACTTGAATTACTCTGCTAAGGCACCGCCAGGCATTAACCATACTGGGGATATGATAGGGAATTAGTGGCCAAGACAATTACAGAGGCACAGAAGATTGTACAAGTTGATTCCCTAATTTTTTTTAACACACACACACACACACACACACACACACACACACACCTCTTCAAGGCAGAGGAAGAGAAATGCCACACCCAGGTAACACATGGCCTTCAGAATCCACTGAGGGGTGCGCAAGGAAGGGATGACAAGGAACTGTGCCAAGTGGTTCATGTCAGTGCAGATGATCTGAAATCTCCTGAGACCCCTTCTTGCTCTAGAATATAAAATGATTTCCGTCACAACGTAGTCATTTCCAATGGATTAATGGGTTTCCTCTTCTCCCGTGATATATTTGCACTGTATCAGAGCATTTTGGAAGCTCAATCCACGTTACGTCAGCATGGTTTTTTCTGTGTACACATTTCTCTGCTTCTGACACCTCTCCCTTCTCTCTTGAAACTCAATATAGGGGGAAGGATATGCAGCATGTGGCTTGGAGATAATCTACTCTAGATTTGAATACCAGCAGTTGACTAGCTATGCAACCCTAGAAAAATGATGTACTTTCTGAGCGCTTTTCCTCCTTTGTAAAAGTGCATGGTATCTGCAGTAGATATTGTTTTTGCTACCCAGTGTCTATTCCTCTTTCTTCTGTATCAGAAACCTAATTTTCTCATGAGAATCCCTTGCCTTCATACACAGGCCTGGAATTTTGAAAGAGCAGGGGGCACTGACTGATGCACCCCCTCCCCCACCCCGTGCTTTCTCCAGGCATGCACGTGTGACTTGGACTAATGGGTATTGTGTCTCCACTATAGTGACTGGGTCATGGGAGGTCACGTGATTCAACCTATGCCAATAAAAATCTGGTGCGGGACCTGAATTCAAATCACTGAGAAAGAGACGATTTTTTCATTTACTCCTTGATTTAAGTCCGGAGCTTCTGGAAGCTACCAAATTGAAGAACACTGCTTCAGAGTGATTCCAGAGCAGACGGGGGCGGGGGGGGGGGGCATTCGAGCTAAGAGAAGGACAGAGACCTAGTCCAGATGACATCGTTTAGCTGTTCAATCTGGAAGAGCCTGACACCAAAAACCCTGGATTTGGATCTCTTCGTTTACATAAATCCACGTTCCCCACCCCACCCCCATTTTTTTGTTAGCCTATTAGGCTTACCTTTTCATATGCTTGTACTTGAAATAGTCACAAGGATACTTAATGTTTATCTTTAAAGATTTTGATAAGCGTTGGAATTAAAATGGAAGGTCAATAAATGGTGGCTGTGATTATTTTTGTTACTCTTACTGTTGTGCTATCTTCATAGATGCTGCAGGGCCCCTACTACCCCTTCTCTCTCCCTTCAACCGAATGTTCCACAGAGGTGCATGGCAGGCATTTCCAGCACTGTGACGGAGCCTGGGTGAAGGCCAGAGGCAGCTGCCTCAAAGGTGCCTCCCTGCCTCCCGCCAGCAGACAGCAGAGCTCAGAGACGGCAGCTGGTGGCTGATGACCCAAGCTCTGGGGACCACCGTCCTCAGGGACCACCCGCAGATATGGTTCCCTTCCCTCCCCCAAGTCAGGCACCCTCGACCACCTCCTAGACTGAGGACCTGGGACGGTGGGGCCTGTCGCTAGAACTGAACTGTAAAAGAGCAACATGCTAATTCCATGCAAATGAATATCTATTTTGAATCAACAGCTTGGACACTTTTCCTGGGAGGGCTGAGGCAGCAGGAATCCAAAGGGAAGACAGGAGGGGAGGGGTGTGTCTCGGAGGTGTCACAGAGCACTCTGGGGCTCCCAGCAGAGCCGAGCTGCCTCCTGCCCACAGCCCCTGATGCTATTGGATCTGCTTATTAGCAAGTATGAAACAAGGGGAGTCCAAAAAGGGGGAAAAAAAGAAACAGAACAAAACAAAACAAAACTCGGCAATGAATAAACTAACAGATGGGGACTTAATTCAATTTGCATGCAATCCACCCTAGAACCAAGGACTTTGTTTGCCTAACAATGAAGACTGGGGAAAGGGAAGGGTCCCTGCTGCAGAGGCTGATGGGGAGGGTCCCAGATCCACCCTCCCACCCCGCCCCTATCTCTTATGGGGACCAGATGGGTATTCTTGTGAAGCAACTCTCCCTTGGGCTGATGCTGAATTCATCCATCCTCTGACCCAGAGAGAAGGTTCCTGGGAGCAGTGAGGCTGGCACTGCAGGAGGGGAGGGCCTCGGGGTGGCAGCAGCAGCAGAGGGGGATGAAAAGCCCAGTGGGAGCTGAAGGGCAAGGTCAGGGTGACCCCCCACAGCCCCTACTTAGGTACAGAGTGAATCAGAAGGCAGCGAAGCTGGCAAGCTGGTACTCGAATAGCGGTCTGCAGGACTCCGAAGCCTCCATCCTTTCCACTGCGGATCCTGCTTCCAGAGCCTGGCCCCCAAGCCTTGCTCTGCCACTGACTAGCTGCTTTGAAGCTTGGAGCATCGAGATTCCTCATTTGACAAATGTGAATAATAGCCAAATGGACCTCGGCGCATCTGCTGGGTAGCACACACCAAGTGTCAGTGAGGAAGCTTTGTGTGATCTCTGAAGATCCGCCCAGGTTCTCCTGTTAGTGATGACCATTGTTACAGTCCGGGGTGCCACTCACCTCGTCCCTGCTAGGGAGCTGACGGATGGGGTATGTGCACAAAGAACAATAGCCAAATGGGAAAAGAAGTACCACTTAATTAAACAGCATGGTGGTGGCAAAAAACCTATTGGAGACTGTGGCTAAAGCCAAATCCCCAAACCTAATCTCAGGCACAAATCCCACTTGCCCTGGCCTGCAGGGAGAAAGGAAAAGAGAGACACAGGGCTGGCCTCTTTGTGAACACATGTGACCAGCCGTGGCACACAAGGTATAGACCTGCCTCAGCCTCCTGGATACAAAAAAGTGTCATGTTAAGCCTGTTCTAGAAGGATCCAGATGTGTGTGGAGGAGGAAATCCTT
Source organism: Hyaena hyaena (assembly GCF_003009895.1). Taxonomy (NCBI): domain Eukaryota; kingdom Metazoa; phylum Chordata; class Mammalia; order Carnivora; family Hyaenidae; genus Hyaena; species Hyaena hyaena. The sequence continues at coordinate 4,183,146 of NW_024080668.1, read as the reverse complement.
TTTTCAGTACTCTCCTAGGTTCTGTGGCTGGCCTGAGATTTAAGCTGACATAAGACAGATTAATAGAACATATGCATTTTATTCAATATTTTTACTATTTATAGAAAAAAATTAATATTTTGTAGGGAAAGTAAAGACCCAGAGCTTATGTCTTTTTAACAAAGAATCATATTCATGGGGAGAAGTGACAAGGAATTTAAGCTTCTAGGGGTGGTAAGCTATGGGATGGTGCCTAGGAAACATGTGGAGAAGTTAATGGAAGATCAAGGTTACTGTGTAGGTCAGTTAACGCAGATCCATTTGTGAATTAACTCCCAGTCTCTGGTGATAAGAACCTTCTTCTCTTCCTGGTGCAGGGAGGCACTGTCTCATGGGAAATGTTATGTCTTCCTTTTAGGAAGAAGGAGGGAGGTCAGAGTCCTTCCTGTACCTGCTGTTTCTCAACTGCGTTCAGCTCAAAACAATCAACATGCCAGGGGTGCTTGGGTGGCTCAGTCCGTTAAGCGCCTGCCTTTGGCTCAGGTCATAATCACACGGTTTGTGAGTTCAAGCCCTGCATCGGGCTCTGTGCCAACCACTTAGAGCCTGGAGCCTGCTTCGGATTCTGTGTCTCCCTTTCTCTCTGCCCTCCCCCACTCACGCTCTGTCTCCCTCTTTCTCTTTTTCTTTTTTTTTTTTTTTTTTACATTTTTAATGTTTTATTTATTTCTGAGAGAGAGACAGCGTGATCAGGGGAGGGTCAGAGAGAGAGGGAGACACAGAATCTGAAGNACATTTTTAATGTTTTATTTATTTCTGAGAGAGAGACAGCGTGATCAGGGGAGGGTCAGAGAGAGAGGGAGACACAGAATCTGAAGCAGGCTCCAGGCTCCGAGCTGTCAGCACAGAGCCTATGCAGGGCTCGAACCCACAAACTGCGAGATCATGACCTGAGCGGAAGTCAGACGCTTAACCGACTGAGCCACCCAGGCACCACCCTCTCTCTCTCAAAAATAAAATAAACATTACAGAAAAATCAATTAAAAAAATCAACATGCTACAGGGGCATATTTCAGGGTGGCATGTTCTTGACCCCACCATGTGCTTTACCTGGGGATTAAAAGGAGAGCCCTCTCCCTCTGCACAAAAGAAATGAAAAGGGAAGGGAACTAACTATGTGAAAAGCAGAAGTGAAAAAAGGACCTTGTTTTGAAAGCCTGGGATTTGCATTAATACTAAGTGTGTTTCGTGTCATGTTAGACTTGACCTATCAAATCCCGACCTGAGGTTCTTACTGAGAGTAGGTTGGTTCTTCTGGCTTTTCTCTTGCTCGCTATACTACAGAGGACTGGGGACAGGCACGAAACCTTGCCTCAGCCACGTTTGACCCTGATCCTGAGAGTTTGGCCTTGGGCCTCAATCTGTCCTGAGAGTCAGAAACCTTAACTTAACCTCGACTAAAGCCCAGGTGCTATCGGAAATATCTGCAAGAATAGCTCACAGTCTCCTTTGCCAAAAGTGTGGGGAATAAGGAGAATGAAGGAGGGCAGGGAGGGGGAAGTCAGCTTGTGGACTCAGGTCTACCTCCCAAACGCCCAATAAATTGGTGCTGCTCAAGTTGAAAGGCTGCCCTGTTGGACAACTTCCTTTGTCATCTCTTTTCGGTGGAAAGAAAATGAATATTGATTCTGTTCTTGGCTCCATGCTGGGCCCCTTCAAATGAGTATGATTGGGTTTTCCCAATTTAGAGGGTGACATTCAGGCATCTAGAGGCAAGTACATCTTCCTAGAACTCCGCCTTTGAGTTGGAAGCTTGGTGAGGTGTGTGTGCTAGTATCCTGGGGTCCCCGCAGGCAACAAAAGAGGAGCTTCAGGTCTCAGGTGTTGTCTGAGTTCTCTCCAGCATCCCGGGCGACAGGCTTTGAATCACAGTTGTCTCAGAAGTAGCTCAAAATTAGGAATGCCAACATGCTGCAGAATGGCTCCAATGGATCCTTGGAAAAGGTGAACCCTAATACCACGATTCAGGCTCCACGACAGTAGCAACTGCTGGATAGAACTTCTCAGTGTTTTAATAAAATAGTCCTAGTGGAGAACGAAAGGGTATTTATCTGTTGTCTGAAGCTGACTGCTACAGGCACAAAATTCCTCTTAACCTCACGGAGTATTGTAAACATGCTTGGGAATTTTGCATTCTCATAATATATATTTGAGTATAAAATTATTATTCTGAATCAAGTGCCATCTAGCAAAGCTGGTAAGAGAAGAAAATGTATCATGCTTTATGCTGTAGCACCAGGACCCCATGCCCTATCCCCTGGGGTAGGTTATTTTGAGAAGCAGGACAATATTCAGATGCATGGACTCCCTGATCCTAAGCTTTGTGGAGGCCACTACTACAGTACGATGATTTCCTGTCTGGGTCATCCTCTCACTGGGGATGAGAAAGGAGTGTGTTTACTCCCACACCTCATAGCTCCCTGAATTCTGGAAAGTCATCCCCTTGGGTTTTCCTGAGCCATTGTATCTGCGCCCCACCTGCAGACAGAGACCTCCCTCTCTCAATCCATACAGACATGGTCACATACACTGAGAGGGCTCCAAGATGGTGGGTCCACAGTGGATTTCAATGATGCGGCCTCTTCTCTGCTAAGCCATGAATGCCACCCATGTACACCAGGAAGCCAGTGGTTAGGGAAAGGTATAACAGGAAGAAGAGCATGGGGCTAATGAAAATTTACTATATTTTGTTACCCAAATCATCCCCCTTGTGTATCTAAATGGATGTTTACTATGAGTTTTCATAGTTACACATATAAAGCGTAGGGGGAGAAATGAGTGGAAAGTAGTTGAAAACGCTAACTTTGCTATCAAAAATCACATCTGGACATTCCCAACCCTCCATCCCCTACTACCCTCCCCTAACATCCACACACACCTGAGGAGAAACAGAGACCTCCACCTACGGGGTCAGGATAAAAGTAAAGAAAGAGGTTAGTTTTGAAGCCCCAATCTCTTCTGTCCACTGGTCACTAAAAATGCACCAAGTGTTTGTTCAAACCCTATGGCGGTAAGAGGACTGCGTCCTCCTGAGGATCTGTTTGTTGTCCAGGAAGAAGTGGGGTGAATGTGCCATGTCTAGGGTGGCTCAGAGGCCCTCCAAAATCCAGAGAGGAAGGCCGAAGCCCCCTTGAGATGGAGAGGACAGGCTGTGTGCAGATTCTCGGGGCCCACTCACTTTGTCAGAGTGTCATCAAGGGGAATAATTTCGACACTCCCTGCCTGGCCTGCTGGGAACGCAGTGCTCTGTGCTGCTCCTGTGCAGACAGCACTGAATTTGCGTTGCACGGGCAGGGGAATGTGGCATAATGAGGTATAGATCTGTTTGGCCTGCACTGCAGGGAGCCACTGGCACAGGAGGGATTCTGGTTGGAGGCAGGCTGGTCACCTGGGCAGTAGCCCTGCCCTAAAGCTCTGAAGCCAATTACTGACGCTGTGCGAGGCCTTGGTCTTCCTCCTCGGCTCTGACGTGCCATCGTTTCCAGGTGGGATGGGCAGGGTGATGCGGTGAGAAGAATGTAGGATTTGGTCTCAGTGGCCTGGCTCTAATTCACACAGAGGCAAGTGGTGGCCCTGAACCTCACAGGGTGATTGGGAGGAATAGTGTATACACCCTAGAGCCTGTGGGGCCTTGTGCAGGTAGTGCCCGGGCAAGGACTGCAGTCTGGGGAGGGGTTAAGGAAAGGAGCTCCATGTCCAGTTGTGTTTAAGTCTTTCTCCAAACACTGTTTCCTCCAGAGCCTGCCCTAATCCCTGTGTCCCCAGGAAAGCGGATCCTTTGTAGCAGAGAGCATGGCCCCTTGTCTTAGGACTCTGCGTTCCTCTCTCCTCAGAGAGAATGAGGGGTTCCACCACCCCCTCCTCCCTCCCCACATGCCAGCATCCAGCACCTACTCCGGTTTTGCTTTTATCACACTGCTTGCAATTACTTGTTTACTCTTCTGTTCCCATGGAAAGACTGAGCTCCGTAGGGGCAAAGCCTAGGTCATACTGAGTAACTGGAAATAGTAGAAAATCAATGACTGTTTGGCAAATGAAGGAATAAGCAAGGGTGAAAGAAGCAGGTTGTGCCGATCTCTGGACCTGATGTTTCATCTTTGGCTTTTGGGCACTTGATTCCCTCAACATTTTCACAGCTTTTCCTCTATAAGGAAGAGTATGAATCTGAAAAGTCAGTATATGCTGAGGAACAGGAAGTCTATTGGTATTTATGTAATGATTCTTACATTTCTACAGAGCTCTTTACATTTTGTAGTTACTTGTACTTTCATGGTTTCATTTGACACCCACTAACAATTCAGCCAAAAAGAGAAAACAAAACAAAACAGGAAGCAGAGATTCAGGTAAAAATCAAGAGACTTGTCCAAGACCACATAGGTAACTAGGGACAGAGCCAGAATTAGAAACCTCATCTTTTGTTTTGTGTCCAGATGCTTTTGAGGGGAATCGATGTCATTTACCAACAACACCTTTAAGAGGCCGTGGGGACAACCCACCAGGTATGCCGGCCGGGGCAGCTATTCTGCTCATTCATTTTTCATGAATGTCTTCTACATGACTCCCTGGGCCATGCACTGTGACAAGTCTGAGAACAAAGAGAGGAACAGGGCTCAGCCCTGACTTCAGAGAGCTTAAGGTCCAGTAGCGGAGGCAGATACCTAGGCTGGACTTGAAGGATTAGAGCCCTATATGAGGTCTAACAACATCATGGTGGGAGAGGAGGGGAAAGAAAATTGGACTGCTGGAATATGCATATCTAAAGTAGAAGAGTCACGTGGTGGTGGTAGGGTCTAGAGCGTGGCCGCAGGAGGGTTGGTTGAAGCTATTGTACATGAGTGTTGTTGGAGTTGATGATATCAAGGAGTCTGAAGCCAAGACTTTGAATGGATAGTTGGTATACATGTGAAACAGATGATGTCAGAAGCTGAAGCAAAAAAAGACATTTCTGAGCCAGCCAATAGAACTTGTAATGAATGAGGGCAGGGAAAGGAAGGCAGAGGATAATGGCGACAAAGATGAATGAAAGAGTTAAGGGATGATGAATCTGATGACATAATGTTCAAAGAAAGAAGCCTCTTTGCAAGAGGGTGAGAAAGCAGGGTTGGAAGAAAACCACTGGGTTGAAATAGTGTAATGAGCTGAATGTCTGTTTCCCCAAACTCATATGCTGAAGCTCTAAGCTCTAATTCATGAAGGTGTAACCCCCATATTGGGATTAGTGTCCTCATAGGAAAAGAAAGAGACACCAGAACTCTCTGTCGGCGAGTGCCCACACCAATGAAATGCCATGGAAGCACACAGCAAGAAGATGCCACCTACAGCCCAGGAAGCAGGTCCTTACCAGATACTACACCTGCCAGCACCTTGATCTTGGACTTCTGAGCCTTCAGAACTGTGAGAAATAAATGTCTGTTGTTTAAGCCCGTGGTTATAGAAGCCCAAGCTGACAAAAACAGTGGTAAATCTAGTATGTTATATTTATTCAGAATTGGCTGAGGAAAACAGAGGTTTGTTTCTCACTCATGTGACCTATCCAACACTGGTTAGGAGGGAAGGAAAGAGCTTTGTTCCACGCAGGCACTGAAGATCGCACATTGATAAGAGCCCTTACATCTTGAACTGTATCATTTGGAAAATGCGATCTTCACAGTCACCACTGCAAGGGAAGCAAGGGCTGGAAAATTGTGTACCAATCTTAAACATCTTCATCACTTCTACTCATTGGCTTTTGGCTTAGCCCAGTTACTGGCCCCACTTAGCTGAGGGGACTGGGGAGGCAGAGGAACTGGTAAATCATCAGTGTTGTAGCGATCCCTGCTATCACTGTAGCAGACTCCACAAACTTGTTTCGTTCATTTATTCAATAAATACGAGGGCCCGTTTGGGTCAAACAACGTACTAGATGCTAAGGCTACAATGATGATGAAGTGGTTGTGGCCTGAACTCGGGAGTTCTTTGTCAAACTTGATGGCTTCTTCTCCTGATTCCTGATCCTGAGGACCTCTTTGATTGTCTCCTTGCTGGTTAGACTCCTGGCCATGATTTCTGTTATGATCTCCTGTCTCCTATTCTAGACTCTGCTTCTTGGATCAAAGCTCTGCTAGGCCACCACATTACACTGGATAGAGTATGTATAATTATGGTTCTATGTTACCATATCTGTTCCAGATTTTCAGCTTCAGGGATGAGGAATGAGTAGTTGGGGCCATTAGGTTTCTGTTGATGAAAAATGGGACTTGGAGAATATGTCTGGGGTAGGAACTTCTCCCATCTTGCTCTAAAGTGGGATCTGGTGAGCTAGGAGTGGCTACATTTCAGGCTTGCTGCCTCCAGGAGCATAATAATATCCCATAGGCCATAATTGAAAATCTATTAACTCTGGAAACCAGTATTGCATATAAACCTCCCCAGCCCTGGCCATCCTGCAGTGAGTACTCCCTCCCTGTTATTTCTATAAATCACCGGAGATAGGCTGGAAACCAATCGATGAGAAAAAATTATGCCACAGCATTAGATTTCATCATACACAACTTGAACTATTACTTTTCTGTCCTGTGGTGTGAGGAATCATGAGAATTAATAGTCTTCCTCTTCTCCAATGATGGGTTTATGACGCAGTGCTACCTACACTCTATTTCTTCCTTAAAACCATCAATTAATTTTGGGTACTTACAAATACTCAGTCACTTCCTGAAATTAGCACCCTCCCCACCATAGAGTCTTAATGGGAGTTTTAAATAATGATATGCTTTCCCAGTTTTGGCTTCCTTCTAATGCCTGATTCAGAACTAGTTTCAGGCTCACAGGCTCCTCCCTCTGACCTCTCCCTAGACTTCACTCCATATTTCTAGGGTAGTATCTGGTACTCCACCCCAGTCTGCCTCTTCTCTACAGATAGGGTAAGCAAGCCCAAGGTCAAGGCGATCTCACTGTTATCCTTCTCCTCTGGTTGCAGCACCCCATTTCCCTCACTGTGGGGGAGTCCTTTCTGAACTCTAACTCCTTTGAAAACAAGATGGAAGAGTCAAGTCCTTTGAGCAAATAGCTCTGGTGATACCCCTCTGGGAAAATCCCACTATCTGAGTGACTACAGTGTACACAGGTCATCTGGGAAGATGGGCTAGTGGAAGTCTAGGTGACCCAGCACATGGACACGATGCCAGAACAACATGGAGGTGGGTCCTTAGTATCTGAGCCAATCAGCACACATCTGCTGAACATCTTCTGTTTGCAAAACACTGTGCTGGATGCTATTTTAAATTTTTACCTTATTTGCACATGAAACCCAGATTTCCTCGGAGGGAAGCAAGAAATTTTATCCAGGGTCTATTACTGCTTTCCCTTGGTGATTCTCAGTTTAGTTTTTAATGGGTTCATGGGGACTGAAGAATTCCTCTGGAATCATCCCTTCACTTGTTCATACCTTCACTAAATATAGTTAATGTTGTCTGTAAGGCAGTGCTGGGATGATTTGTGCTATAAAAACATGACAAAAACACAGCTCCAAACCTTAGGTATTTGCAGTCTTGTGTGTAAGGTAACACTCTTGGTCAGATAGCTCACAATTCAAGGCAGTATGAAATAAATGCCTTCCTCCTGAGGAAGAAGTCTCTCTTGGTGGAAGAGGTAAGAAGAGAGAACTCTATCTGGCCTGGTGTCTGTGGACTTTGGCACAAACCAGAACCCTATCGTCACCTTCCAATCCTACTCGAGATGGAGTTTGAACCACTAGGGATATTAGCAGAAGTCCAAGTGACTCAACAGTTGAAAAAATGCCTCGGAGCTCCTAGCATCTGCCACATTCTGAGATGTTGCACCTCACACACCATCGAGGGCTATGGGGGTGCTGCTATGTTACAACCAGTCCCTGCCACCAAACAGAGCTGATGAGCTGAGGTGAAGCCAAGCTGATCCTGTATGTCTGCTTCCCCAGGAGTTTTGGTCTTGGGCCTAAGAGAATGGAAAGTCTCTTTTTTTGTGGCTGGATTACAAGATGTGTATCTTGGGAGCTCCTAGAAGCCATGTTTCCCATGACTAGACCAGAGGAGTGAGGAAAGTATGTCAGCTTGCAGAGAGAGGGAAGGGCTCAAGTGGAGGCCAGGAAAGAAGTAGTAATGTGAGAGGTAGAGAGACTCCTGGGGGAATTTGAGCCTTTGGCTATAGTAATTCCTAAACCCCAGCTGAATTCAAGCTTCTGGGTTCCACAAGACTCCCCAGTATCCTTGCAATAAAGTCTCCATTTTTCTTCAACCAACCTGAGTTGGGCTGAGTGTCTGTCATTTGTGTCAGAGAATGTTAAACTAATTAGAGCACAATTGACTCCATGCAGAATTATTAAAGAATTACCTGGCAATCCATTACCACAACTCTCAAAATCCCTCACCCACAATGAGGGAATCCTCTACTGTCAAATTGTTGGAAATCACGAGAGAATTTTAAGAGACAATGCCTTTGAGGTGAGCCCCGCTTGGAGATTCCCTTCCCCATAAAAGGAAAGAGAGGAAGTAACTTTCTAGCACCTGAAGTCACAAGAAAGCATCACTTCGATAGCTTCATATGTTCCCCTGCAGTTAGAGGGACCCAGGAGGCTGGTGTCTGACTCCTGCCCATGAAACTTCAAAGGTAAGTAGGCCTGAAAGCCAGCTACTTTTGTTGAGAAGTTAAGGAGGGTTACTGCTTATTGGGACTGGGATTTGTCAGGTGAGAGTGTTTTCCATGGCCCCTATAGGCCCTGATGAAGGAGAGGACTGGCCTGAATCCTTTTAAGTCCTGCCCAAGGGGGTGCAGTGGAAATCCAACAGGGAGAATCTGCGTGGAGGGGCCATCTGAAAAGCAGGGCCTGGGGAGGGGCGGCCAATGGGAAGGCAACGCAGAGCCTGAGTCATGGGAAATGCTGTCTGCACGAAAGCACCCGTGAGAGGGAAGACAGCTTAGGACATCTTCCAGACCCAGAACTCTTGAAGCCATTTCACTACCATACCTGTCAAGAGAAAATGTCCCTGCTCTTCTCACCCCTTGCCCCCATGGCTCCAACACAGAGGGGAGGTCTTTGAGAAAGAAAGAAGCTCATGGCACCCCCTCCTCTCCCCTTTACCCCGTGGCAGAAGCTCACTGAAGTGGAGGAGGGGGTGAGGGAGAAGGGTTACCTTTAGGACAGACAAGGTCATGTGTTCACCGGTTTCTCTGCACATTTCTTCCTTCAGAGGCATCCTCCTCAGTCCCCCTGAAGTTAGGTGGGACACTAACACTAGTTCTGGGGAAGGAGACCTGGTTGGAAGCGATGTGGCGTATCTCACGGAGCACAGAAAGGCCCCTGGATGGTTCTCCGGACTCCCTCTTTCCCTGTGGAACATGGAGCCACAAGCAAAGTGACAGTTCCCACATGGAGGTAAGCTGGGACAGTCTCCTAACCTCCAGTGGAGTGGACTCTGAATGAGAAGTAACTTCTATGTATGAATCACTGAGCTTTAAGGTTGTTAGCATAGCAAAAACCTGTAATATCCTGATTATTCTAACTTTGTATAAAGACTGATGTGCTGAGTAGTCTATTGAAATGGACACATTACATTATTGAACTCTAGATTCTATGCTGGTGACATAAAGTGACTTAGAGTCTCTAAGCGAGAGCAGAAAAGTCAGAGATTTCACCCACTGTCAAGGGAAAGAAGTCACTATAGAGCCAGTTTAAAGGAATAGTAGCAAACAAACACATATTTGCTTTTTGAATATATCTCCTGGGTCCCGTTTATTCAAGACAGTGGTTACACTTGTGGTGAGAATAATAACCCCTGCCTCACAGAGTTGCTGTAAATTGAAAACAACTTGGCTCATATTAGGTGCTTACTAAAAGTTAGTTTCTTTCCAGGGGAAAGAGTGGAAAAAAGGTGAAAATGAAGGTAAGACATGTAGAACAGGGAATGTAGGATATAAAAACTTCCCCATTTATACTGCTCTGTCCAAGTTAGAACATAACTCCAGGTCTCATCCCTTCTAGAGATGGTAAAAATTTTAAAAGAATAGGATAGGATAGGATAGGATAGGATAGGATAGGATAGGATAGGATAGGATAGAATAGAATAGAATAGAATAGAATAGAATAGAATAGAATAGAATAGAATAGAATAGAATAGAACAGAATGCCTGAAGTTTAGAAAAAGAAGACTTTCTCAAAGATTCCCAAGTAAGAAGAGATCCATGGAGACAGAATCACTCTAGGCTAGGTCATCATAGACTAAATATTCAACCCCTCCAGCCTCAGTTGTTGCATCTAGACTAGTTCAACTATCAAGTCCTCTGCAGCTCTAACATCCATTCAAGGGGGAGATAAGTCCTGGGGGACCTGGGAAGAGGCGTGGTCTCATACCCGCTGTGGACCCTGAGGGGCATGGGTTCAGCCCCTTTGGGAGGTCATGCTGGACTGGGGAGACCTACGGCTTCAGCCTCTGCCCATCCAAGCCCATGACTGTCTTAATCCTCAAGCCCAAATCGTTTTCTTGGAAAGCCAACAGGAAAGTACATTTCCCTATGGCTGGCTCAGCACAACCCTCCAACTTCCCCAGGCTTGGCCATAAAGTGGGCTCAGGCTCCATGCTGTGTGGCGAATATAACACAAATATTTACCCTGCCCATAAAACACCGTGACAAGCTGCCCACTGTCACTGGGCCCCCGCGGGTTTGGAAGATGAAGACTGGCTACCACAGGCGTCTCTGGGCCCTGGGTTAGCCACGGGACCCAGCGAGTGAAGTAGTATTTGCTACAACTGCAAAGGGCAGGTTCTATTTCAGGCCTGTGGTGTGTGTATTTCTTACCGACTCCTTTTCAAAGCCAAATCGATATCAAGCTAACCAAGAGATTTCCAGGGATATAAGCCATGGGGCTGGGAGGGAGCAAGGAAGCCTTTGCCATGTGATCAGCAGAGCTGAGCCCTCTGGGAGGCCTGATCTTGGCTGACATTAGTGCTTGCCACTCTGGGGGTAGAAGCAGAAATGTTAGACTGTTCGCCCGTTTTGATCACAGCCTCCCTGTGATAGGGACTCCTGTGAGAGCTCTGGCTCGCCAGGGCTGGGTAGGCTGGAAGAGCCTCGATGTGTGTGAGTGGTGTGCAGAAGGGATAAGAGGCCTCTGGGTCCTCACACCCTGGGGATGACCTTGCCCATGAATGGGGAGAGGGGGCCTGTCTCCCTTTTCCAACAGAAAGCAGCAATGCCAGGGCAGGATTTTCTCCTGGCTTCTATTAACATCCTTCCAGAAGGACCTTCTACCCAACACAGCGATAGAGGGGGGGTTTAGTCAGGACTAGTATGTAGGTGAAATGGGCTCTAGCCAACTTGTCTGATTTCAGGGACCTCCCACCAGACAAAAGTATCCTATTTAGCCATTCTCCCAAGTTGCCTACAACCCTACCACTACAGACTCATTCCTTTGGGCCACCGTACAGACCCAGAGTCCCAAGGCAATGGCCACACCTTTTCCACCGTGTGTGATTTGTGAGAACATTTTCTCTGTCCTTTATTCTCTGTGAGTGCCCATCATGGGCCATGCCCTAAGCCCGGGTGCTCCGGGAGTGGGGAGTGGGGGGAGTTGCCATAGGAGAGGGGAGAGAGAGCACCTGGGCTCCAGGAAGTGGGGCCACAGACGACGTGGGAGCAGGGAGGCTGGCATCACCTCATTCCTCGGAGTGGCCTGAGCAGGGAGGCCATTTCCCTGATGAGGTTCAAGGATGTGAGGCAGGGGCCCAGTTGGCACTGAGCTGCTCTTCAGGTCATCCCAGATCCCTGAGTGGTGCATGTCTCATGGGGATTTGGGGCTCAGACTTGGAAGCCTCCAGAGACAGGACCCTGTGGGGGAGGCTGGGGGGTGAGGAGGTGCCTAGAGAGGGGTCTGGACCCTGTATTCTCATGCTGAGACCCTCAAGTTACCCCCTCCTCTCTCCCAGTAACCCTGTTGGAGGGTTCTGGCAATAGCCCGGGGAGGTGTAGGGTAGGTCTGCCTGTCTCTCTGCTCCCCAGTCTCTCTGCCACCAAGGCAAGGGGAGAGCAGGCTCCTGGCCCTGATGCACTTGTCATTCTGCCGTGGCTGGTCGGAGCCCCTTTTCTCAGGGGAAACAAGGTCAGGGACCTTTTGCAGCCAATGCCCCCTCCCAGGGCAGATTTTACCAAGAGTTGATTTGTTATTAATGATGTTCTAAAAGCAGCAAGTTTGTGGCCAAGGGAAATCAATTGGCCAGAAATGTGACAAAAGGGGAAATACTCTGCAGCATATGAATGTCTGAATTATTGATGCCTTCAGTTTGAGGCTTTCAGACACCAGCGTTTAGCTGATAAACAGCCAAGTGCACTTTCTTCCTATGCTCCCCGCGCTGCCCGCCCTGCCCATTTGGGACCCATGCAAGGTTTGCCCTGCTGGGGCCCAGGCCAGGGAGGTGTCTGGACTTGGGGAAGGAGGACACATGCCTCTCCGAGGCCCCACCAACTGTCCTGTGTCTTGGGGCTCCATACTTCATACCCCACCCCCTGTGTCTCCATACCTCCCTGGCCCCGGAACCACCCTGCACCCCTCCGATTTCCACTTGTGCTGCTCCGCTGGGCCAGCGGCAGAGTCTGTGTTCTGCCTTCTGTTTGGAGGGGCTTGAGCCGTCAGTGTCACCCGATTTTCACACGGGGAAGACAAAACAAAATCCTTGGCCACAAACAAAAAACAAATCTCATTTCTTTACTCTAGAAATCATTATCTCCTCAGTTCAAAATGTAAGATTGAGAGCTTGCATATGACGCTAGTAGTCCTGAAGGATGTATGAATCCAGCTGCGATACCTGCTGTGGTCTGAAAACCATCTGTCCAATGGCTCCAAGGACAGCAAGGCCTCTGGAGGCTTCCATCCCCTGCTCCCTTCTCTTGCTTTTCAAGTCTCTATCTCTCACCAGCTATTGCTATTGCTCATTGCTCTGTAAATAATCTCATTGCCACGTAAATGCTGACTCCCTCTAAGAGGATCTGGTAAATCCTGATTATGAATTCATGTCCCTACACGCAGCCAGCTTGTTCAGCCCCCTGCCCTGTCCCTGAGGGGTGGCAATGCATACAGAAGCTCACTTATGGGCTGACGAGTTCAGCAAATGGATGGACACGTTTCCTGTCCACAGCACGGGATTTTGCTTGGAAAATACTGTAGTCCCCACCGCGGCCAGTGCCTCGGGTTCCTGTCCCACGTCAGGACACTTCGGGAGCAGGAGCCGCTGTGGGGCACATGAAAGGCTACCTGCTGTCAGCACCTTCCTTTGGGGACCGAGCCTCTTCCCTGCCAGGCCACTGCTATGAGCTGCTGTTGGGCCACATTGGAGTTGCTGGATTCTGAGCATTCGCTAAATGAGTGGATTCCTTGTTCAGGCTCAGAGTTCACTGCTTTAGGATCTCCTGCTTCACCTTCGGTGAAGAGTGATCACAGCGAGGCTGGGCCGGGGCCCTGAGGAAGAGGCCCACCGAGAGGGGACCCATGGGCAGGAACCCTCCAGACACGGCAGTGGGGGTGGCTAAGGAGGAGCTGGGAGGTGAAGGAGGGACAGTCCCTGGGTAGTTTCTCTGCAGTGAAGGTCTTAGCAGGCCCAGGGATAAAAGTAAACCGAGGCGAGGCCGGAGAGGCCAGGCCTCACAGCTGGGCTCTGGCAGACTTCCCAGCCTCTGCCCTGCTGCTTTCCTGGCCTGACACGTCTGGCTGCTTCTCTGGACCTTCTGAGAATGGTAGGACTCTCTTTGCCACCTTGGGCTTCTTTCAACGAAGTGAGGAGCAAAGAGACCCCTAAGTAGTAGCTTCCACAAGACTTGTGCCTAAACAGTCCAGCTCAGATGGATGCAAAAGTATTTGCATCTTTCCTAGCTCTGGTGTGCCTCAGTTTCCCCATGGGGTTAAAGTAGATGGACAGAGAGAGCAAGGCCAACCTCAGGGATAGTTGAGATCACTCCAGGCAGCAGTGCTGCTGACTGCACAAAGCCCCGTTGCCACCAGCAAAGTGACCTAAGCCAGTAAGATGTCCCACCTGCAGCCTCATCTGCAGGGGAGCTTGCTCCCTCTCCGACCCCTGCACCCCCAGACCGTGCTGGTCCCCCTGTCCCCGGAACCTACCACAGCCCCACAGCACCGTCTTCCCCGGTGATTTCCTGCTAGGGAAGCTGCCGCACTGCCAGGTCTCGGATCTCCCCCGGGGATGCTTGGGCTGCTGTAAACAATACTGCAATTTGCCTGTAAACTGCCAAAGTGGCAGCTTCCCTGACACCTGACATCACGCCTCTCACTGCTGCAGCAACACTGAAAAGTGCATGGGCTCTTGACAGCCCTGCAAAGGCCCCGCAGCCCTGCCTGGGTGAGTACACTTCCCTCCCAGTCTTGGTAGGGGCGCCTCCCCTTCCCCGCCCCCCCCCCCCCCCAGGTCCTGCCTGATGAGCGTGCTTTAGCCACAGATCGTGGCCGGTCAGACAGGCCAGCGTACGGCCCAGTCTCTGTGGAAGAAAGAGGAGGCTGGGGCTCCGGGAGGGTGGTCTAGGGAGGAGGCAATGCTGGCTTCCCCAGGGGAAGCGAGGCATGGCTGCCACGGGGCGGGGCCCCCAGCCTGCCGCGCTGCCTGCTTCCGTAATGCCATTTGGGGCAAGGCTCTTAGCATCTCTGGAATCTTGTGTTTCTCACTGTGAAACAGGAATAATAAACCCTGCCTCATATACTTGTGAAGATTAAAGATAATGTGTCCAGGACGTAATGGATTTTCAATAAATGTTAATTTACCTTTCCATCCCTCCCCATGTGATGTGGTGAATCTAAGTGGGGTAACAATACTCAATCAATATCCTTCCCTCCAATCAGAAGCCTTTTACAGGCACTAGGCCTTCAAACAACCATTAGAAGTCAACTCACCAAACACTCACTAGTGTTTGCCCATTATTCTATTTCTTGCAGGTGGCTTTGGAGCCTCTGCTTGAATACCTCTAGAGACAGTGATCTCATTAGCTCCCAAGATAGCCCATTATATTTAGATAGAATTGCCTGTTGGGAAGTTCTTTCAATAGAACTGAACTCCACTTACCGATAACTTTTACCTGTTGGTATCAATTCACCCGCCCCAGAAGCACCTGGGCCGAATCTGATCCCTCCCCTGCCTGGCACGGGGTGGGGGCATCATACAGAAAGCGGGGACCTTGCCCCTGAGAAGATCACAGGCCCAGATGGCAGAGGGGCGAGTCTGGGAGGTGCCGCCCGCCGTGTGCGTGTTCTGTGTACGCAGGGTATGTACTCCGTGCCCTCCGTGGAGCTCAGCTTCCAGCCTCCCCATCACACGTGTCCCTCAGAACCTGGAGAGGAGGTGGGTTCGTCCACTTGTGCTGACCGCCCCCCTCAGGTTAGTATAGGTATATAGGGGTAACCCAGATGGCCCGGCCGGCAGAGGAGGCATCTGCACTGGACGGTGCTTAACCTCCTGCTTGGGGGACCGACGGCCCCAGGAACCATGGGCACGGGATGATCCTGCAGCAGCAGCTCGGTGGGTCCTGTGTCCTCTGTGGTAGCCGGGCTCCCTGATGGCCCAGCCAACGTGGCCAGCAGGCAGCTCTCAGAATTATTTTACGGAAGTGGGATTTATTTTGAGATGCAACCAGGCCTGCGCTCTGTGTGTGCCAGCAAGTGCTTGGCAGCAGAGGCCACTCCGGTGTGGGCAGCTGCCTGTTTCCAATCCCCCAGAACCGAGAGCGCTCAGGGCTGGGAGCCCGGGGTTAGTCAGGGTCATGCCTGAGCTGCAGGAGCCTGGGTCCTCCCGGGGAGTGAGGCAGAGCTGTGGGAGGGAAGAGGAGGGAGACACCATCGAGGAGCCAGACGGCGGGTCCTGGGGCGGCGGGGGGGGGGGCAGGCAAGAGGAGGCGGATGGGGTCCCGGCTACGAGGCGGCGCCTGTGCACACATGACCGGCTCCCGGCCAGTCCGGCCCTGGTGCAGAAGGCAGCGTGGCCTGCTCTGGAGGGGCCGAGACAGCGGTCCTGCCGACCCTGCGGTGTAGCCAGCTCTAAGGACGAACTCCCATGCCCGTCGAGAAGCGTCTGCGGCTCAGCCATGGGCTCCCAGGGCCCCCCGGCCCCCTACCGCGCCCCGGGCAGCTGGCAGGCGGCCCCACGGCCATAGTCTGTTTAATGCAGCGTTACTCCTGGAAGCGGCCTGTGCGAGCGAGCATCTGCCAGCCTCCCGTGCGCAGGGGCGGGCACCTTCCTGGCCCAGGAATGTCAGTTCTCTTCTACTGGGGTTTCCTCGGAGCCGCCCCCTTTCTATTTTGGGGAATTCGTGTCTCCGGCTGGGGGGAGCTTCTCTCTGAGGTTAGCGTCACTTTCTGTCCTAGGCCTGCATCTCAGGGCCTTTGGCCAGAAGCCCCCTAACAAGCCTCTCGTTCCCGCTCTTTCTGGGAACAGAGGTGTGATCTGAGGAATCAAAACCCCCCTTGTCACAAATATAGCTCCTTGGGCTCATCAGAAGCAGGTGCTGAAATTCTCCCATCCCAGTCATGTTGTTGTTAAGAATGACTTTTCTTCAGAAAGACCCTGTGAAAATGCAAACGTTACCAAAGGCGGGTAACACATTAACTTACTCTCATCTGTTATCAAGTTAGTGCAGTTTCTCAGCTTCCCAGCTATAAGCAGGGCCTGGGGAGGGAGAGGATAGTGCAGAACAGGTAATGTCTGGAAGTGGAAGGGGGAAGGGTATAGAAGGGACTGAAAGACAAGACAGGGTGGGTAGGGGTCGGTGGGACAAGGCCCTGACATGCGGGAAGCGGGGGGGGGGGGGGGGGGGGGGGGGGGGGGGGGGGGGGGGGGAGTAGTCCGCAGGCACCAGACAGGTGAGAGAGAGGCAGGGAGGGAAGCTCGGTGTGGCCTGCCATGGGGCCAGCACACGGCTGCTTCCCCAAGTGCTGATGTCACCTCATTTTCAGGAAGGGGCATTTTCAGATAAAGACAGTCCCCTCTTGATTATAAATAGAAGAGAAAAAGGGCGGCAGGTAATTCGGAAATCATTACATTCTGTTTTGCCGTGTATCATCCTAACTGTCGGCTACTTAAGCTAGTACCAAAATTAATCCACGTTCCCTGAAGACACACTGACGGAAGGAGAAGAGGGGACACACACGAAACGCCAGGGAAAGTCAGACCGAGATTAAAACCAGGTAATCTCAGTGAGGGTAACGCGTAGGTCACACACAGACGGCAGTGACGGCAGCCGGAGGCGATTCTTCTACCGGTTCCCGGTGGGGACAGTTGCAAGTTTTCTCCCGTTTCTAACAGCCGTACCAGGCGGGCATTCTGGGTTTGTTTATTTGGCAAAGAAACGACTGTGCTCTACAACCATTACGTCCTCCTGAGGAAAGCAGGCCCTGTGCACACAAGGCTTGCAGCAGACGGCAGTGGGTACGGAGATGGAAAGGGGGGCGGGAGGCAAGATCAGCAGGATGACCACAGACTGGGCCAATGCAGTGGGAACACTGCTTTGAGTCAGAAGTGACCGAGAGAACATAAGACACCCCAGAAGGTAAGGAAGTCTTGGGTGAAGCTTGACCGCCATGGAGCGTGGACACGATGGGCACAAACCAGCTCGATGGCTTTGAGTTCAGGTCCAAGGAGGCCGCTGCAAATTCAGTGTAGCGGGGTAACGTTTGGGGGATGTTGGCTGCGGTGTTTTTCCCAGGCTCGGCCTTGCCCTTGGGGGAGATGGCACGCAAGGCACTAAGGGGAAACAATCTATCCAGAAGGCAATTCTTACATTTTGCATTTCAAAAGCCCAGCCCTCGAAGCAGGACAGAGAGAACCCAGGACTAAGTCAGAAGATGCGGAGTCCGAGGCAAGCCGGCAGAGCCTGTGAAGCCCCACCTTCGGAATCAAGGTGCATCCAGATGGGCTAGAGGAGAGGAGGAGAGTTCGTTCCTGGCACGGAACCCAAGGAAAGAGCGTGTACCACGCCCCACACTCCAGGCTGGGCCCAGAAGTGGGGCTGTAACAGCAGGGCTCCAAGGGGAGAGTAGCTTGTGACCCCCTTCACGGTGAGAGGAAAGTAGACTGCTTGAATTCCAGAGTACCTAGCCTAGCATGAGAGAAGAACCTTCTATGAAGTATCCAGGTGTTTGGCGAGGCCGCTTCCTTGGCTCCCCACAAAGCAGAATGTGTGGTGTGCAGCTAAGCATTGTGGGCATACGGCTCATTGAAGCTGGGGAGCCTGGAGAGGCTGTGTGGCCGGGAAGAGGAAGACTCGGGAGTGACTGGTGTGCCCTGAGAGCGAGACAGGACAAGGATGTGCGGGTGGCTGCCAGACTGGCTGGCGGACTCTGAGATGGGCATCCCCACCCTTGTCTCCACTCCGTGCAAGGGCGCCAGCTCACCCCTCCCTGGACAGGAGGCAGCCCCCTATAAAGTGAAAAAGTGGGAGCCCTGGAATTAACTGGGGCTGACTTCCTATCACACAACGGGAGCTCAAAATAAAAAATCATGTCAGTGGCAGGCAAAGTAGTTAGGTTTCTTGTACGAATGAGTCTGTGGACTGAGACTCTTATCCACAACAGTTTGCTTGGAGAGTTTTGGGTCTTGGCCGGGCTGTGGGCTGCTGGCGAAGGTTCCGGGACAGTTTTAGTGGCGGTAGGGGTGTCACAGGGGACAGGACTTCCCTGGCTGCACTTTCCCAAAGGGGAGGGGGGCAGAGTGCAGGCGGGGAGCCTCTTCCTGAGGCTCACAGCAGCATGCTCAGACTCCAGAGAAGTGGGGTCTTCTCTTCTCTCTCTCACAGAAGCTTCCCATGTCAACGCCAGAGTCACACAATCTCCGCAGAAAGGATGAAACTGATAAGCACCTGGCGCTGGGTTCTGGTGCCAATGCAGCAAGGGCCTGACGGCCCCCAGCCGGCTGGAGGGGGAGTGACTCATCAGCAGTGAAAAGGCCCAACATAAAGCAAAGCCACCCAAATGTCAGCAGAGAGGAAAACTGTCAATGAATGAGCCCAGAAGGGCCCCACCGTAGATAACCCAAGGTTGAGGTGTAACACCCAACTCACCCCTCCCTTGGCAGGCAGTGGAGTCAGCCCCCACCCACTGGCGGATGGGCAAGGGGACACGGGGACATCCCCGTTGACATTCACAGCATGGGTCATTGCTTTGGCAGGCGGCCTACCCTTCTCCACCCCCTCTTCTTGAGTCTGTAGAAAAGGCTTTTCTCTGGGCTCAAAGGAGGTAGGATTCCCTGCCTTTTACTACCTGCTTCTTGCTTCACTGAATTCTTTTTGTACCTTTTCCCTTTGGGGAGTGGGTGCCATTTACCCAGCAAGAATGAACCACTTTATAGGCTAGCATTCCTTCCCTTGGCTTCTTGTTTTCCTTTGTCTTCCCTTGAGTTTCCTAGGCTCCACTGTCTTAGCTCAAAGCTGGAGCAAGATTTTCACAAGGTGTTTCTTGGGCTGACTTTTAGGATTTGAAGAGACAGGGGATGGGGTGTTGTAGCATCTATACCCCAACTAAAAAATTCACCTCAACCTCCCGATTGGAGGGGGGTAAAGACGTAGCTGGCCCAAGCCTTGCACCAGAATGAAAGGCATACTCCCCAACCCACCCCCGCCCCCCAGAGCTCCCAGCCCCCAGAGGTCAGCCATTAATCACCTTCTGGAAGCCTGTTGCAGGGTTTGTAATGGAAATCATCTGTTGTCATGGTAACCGTGGCTGGAGCCAGGGGCTGCTCTAGGCCTGCCTGGCTCTCATAGGGTTTCAGGTTTATTTACAAGCTTCAAGCTCTGGCAAGAACGATTTTAAGAGCCACTCCTTGGGACCAGAGTCCTAAGGTAAAGGCAGGAAGTGACCTAGGCCTAACTTAGTCCTTATTCAACAATATGGCTTCAAAGCTGGCTTCCTCCATTGGAGGAAGACGAGACCTTTCCCTACACTACTAACATCCTGCCCACTGAAAGGATGTGCCCATACATGGGTGGCACGCGTATATGAACAAACCTGGGTTTTGGAGTGAGCGCACCTAAGTTTGATACAGGCTCTGCCAGTTACCAGCAAGCTACTTCCTGATCTTCAGCCTCTACACCTCCAAGCAGGGGTAATAATACCTAGTCTGCAGTGCAATCGTTAGGCTTCAGTAAGATAATTATACAAGCAGGAGTGGCAGACTTTTATGATAAAAGGGCCAGACGGTAAATACCTTCAGTTTTGCAGGCCATATGGTCTTTGTAGAAGCTACTCCCTTCTGTCCTAGCAAGAAAGAAGCCGGAGCCAATAGGAAATAAGGGGTGTGGCAGTGTTCCAGCAAAACTTGAGTCTGCAGCTCCCTGGTGGCCGCTCGCTGGGTAGCCTGACATGAGCCGGAATTCTGGGCAGGCACCGTATCCGAATGTATGGTCTGCACCCCAGCTACAGGGCGAAGGGACTCCAGGGTGTGACCCCAGTGTGGTGACATCGTGGAGGGCAGGACAGGAAGCTCAGGCCAGCTTCAGAGGCAGGTGCCTCAGGCTCTGCCGCCACTGGGAGGCATCTACTGGGGGGTGTGCAAATGGCCCAGCAGACCTGTGTTCTGAGCTGTGAGCTATTAACACTCTTAACTCAGGCCTTTCTCAGCGAGGTTTCCGGGAATGACAGAAGGATCCGGGCTACCTAATCCTCTCAGAACATTGCTTTACGCCGGCTCCAGGAAGTGGGGTTTTCCTAGACACTCCCCCGCCCCAGTGAAGGGACTGAGGTCCCTGTGTTTTCATTCTGTTGGCTGGTTCCAAACAGTGACTGGGTGGGGATCCCACTCGCAAAACTTGTTCTGCCTGAAGGGCTTTGAGCTTTGTGAGCATTGAGCAGGCCTCAGCAATCAGCCCCCTTCCTTTGGGAGCTGAGGCTAGGTCCTTGCGGCCAGGAGTCCTTTCAGAGTGGTGGCTCACAGCCCAGCTCTGCTGGGGCACTGGCCTGCTTTCACGACTCAGGTCGACTTTTCAGGCTGGACACTGACTGGGGTCAGGCATGCATTGACCTCTGGTGTCGGTGGGACTGTGAGGGAGGCCAACCTTGGTATTGCTCTGGATGATCCTCAAGGGGGCCATATGGAAGGGCTTGCCCCCTTGGGCCTCAGTTTACCTCTCTGTGAAATTGGTTCATTCCCTTTGCCCTTTTAGCACTCTGAGAGGCCAAGTGGGTAGGGAGACAGTGTAGGCGCCGAGGCAGCTCCATTTGTGTGTAGTGCTGAGGACTGTCTCCCCAAGAGATCCTCCAGCAGAGCCAGCAGCTGCTCCTTTCTGTCCCCGCTGTGGAGTTGCTGAGGGGGGCTGTTTCTGGTTTTCACCAGCTTTGTTGGCCATGGGAGGCCTTATTCAGCTCCTTCATAGCAGCAACTTGGTGCTTCATGGTTAATGACCAACTTCAGAGACGTCTCTGACTTTACCTCCACACAGCTTTCTGGGTGGGCGCCCCAGGCTGGGGCGGCCACTGAGTTAGAGATGAGGAAACCGCCTTCGGCAAGATGGCGGCCCCACGCCTCCACAGGGACTGGGTGGGGCTGCCCATCACCTGTCTCCGCCGGGGCCTCTGCAGACCTGCTCCAGAAGCCTGCTCTCCTTACAAAGTTGATTGTTCCGGTTTACATCTAGCTTTTCACCAATAAAAGTATCGAGGAATAGTTTGTTTTAGGGGGTAGGATGAGAAGTAATAAAAAAAAAGATGAAGAGGGTTTTTATTCTGGAAAGCTGTTTTCTGTCCGCAGAGCTGAGCCTCCTGACACTATCACTGGCTCAAAATAAATTCCATTTTCAAATGTGACTTCCCTCCCTCAAGTCATCCAGAGACTCAAGCCAGAAGGGTTTGATGGAGAGTGTGAGCTATTTTTACCACAGTCAGGGGTTCTCCCTGTTCATTGTTGTGGGGGGTGGGGGAGTTGAAAATCCTGAAGAATTTTCTCTGGCTGTGAATTTGCACCCAGCTGTCTCCATGCGTCCATACCCACCACCAAGCCAGCTGTTCCGCTGTAGGGCCCTGAGGTCAATACTATTTTCCCGTTAGGCTGGTTTGCTTCACCCACCACCTCTGAATGAATAGCAGTGAGAGGACCTAATAATGCTCTGGGTCCTTGAGGCCCTAGGAGCTTCCCAGTCTCCGGAAGTCCAGACACCAGCCTCTATTTCCAGGTGTGAATGAGGGAAGTCATGGCCCCACAGTCCTCGCCTCTACAGGAGACTGTTCTCTGAACTCCTGAACCAGAGATCCTTTGGTCTTCCACCCTTGGCCACTCTGTCTTTTCTAGGACACTTCTGAGGGCAGCCAAGATTGTGAGACATTGAGATAAAAAATAAACAGTGGGAAGGAAAACCTGTAAGGCCAAAGCCTCCCTGACAGTAAAAGTCCCCTCTGAAGGCAGCGAAAAGCAACAGAGAGAACCCTTACGAAAAAGCCACTCTTTCCCAGTACCCCCTGCCATCTTTCTCCACTACTTCTCTATCCCTTCCTCCTGCCCTCTCTTTCCCCTATGACACCCACCTTCCTTACTGAGGGGAGAGCCTAAACCACAGCCCCTTAACAATATTCCCATCTACAATCAACGTGGTTCATGTTTGTTTCAATTCCAGGTTAAATTCTGTTAGTGAACAGTGTATTCCCCCCAAAAAAACTGTCCAGATAATCTTGTTATGTTGGTAGTTTTTGTAGAAAATGTTTCTAAAATAAAACATGTGACTGAATCTTGAATATTTCTGAGGCCACAGAAGTGTTTTCGTTATAAGAGTAGTTAACATAATGTGTCCAAGGGCTACCTGGGTTATGGCACTGACACTTCCTCTGGCCCACAGAGCTTCACCTGCAACCCAAACAGACTCCTTGCAAGTCCTCACAGATGCCTGCATTCAAGAGCTGGCCAGCTGTTCCTCACAGCTGCGTGATCTGCTGGACTGAATTATCCCCCAAAGATTCATTGAGGCCCTCCTGTGTGATTAGCACCTGGCTGAGTACTGTGAACAACTCCCCAAACGTAAGGTAAGATTCCTGCCTTCAAGGTGCTTACCATCCAGATGAGGGAGATACAACCATTACACACACAGATGGAACAGAACAAGGCTGCACCTGGTTAAATGTGTGGACCACAGAGGCCCGTCTTGGTCCATCTGCCACACGAACCTAGCTTTCTAGGCCCATGGGAAGACTAAATGGATCTTCCCTTCCACCCCTTCCTGGACCCAATGGCCCATAGTCGTTTACACATAGTGTACAGATTCTACTATAAAGCTTATCATGTTGTGTTGTGTGTTGGTTATTTGTATCTCTGTCTCTCTAAGTGTTCTGAGCTTGAGGGCCCCATCTTGCAAGGATTGATTTAAGTTCCTGGCACATAGTCAGTTTATAAGAAATTGTTAAAATGTTTATTAGATGTGTAATGTGAGTTAAGGACTGGCGCTAGAGAACTACTGGCTGGCTGCCCCTCCACGTGGGATTCTGGAACATGGCCGCACTGTACTTCATTGCCTTCCAAGGTGCATAAGACAAGGAGCTGCTCCAAAGGACTGAGTATGAAATCACAGCATGTTTGTCTTATGAAATCCCACTTGGAAGGAAATTCAGATCCTGAGGGTTGCTTCTCTATGCATAACTTTGGGATCAAGAAGTATAGTCTGGAACAATCACAGGTGGGAGCAAACTCCACCAGGCCCCTCTCAGATGCATCTTTGGGAGAATTGATGTCTGCATTTTAATTCTCTCTGACATGTCATTAACCCCTCAGACACCCTTCCCACTGAGATAAGACCCATGATGAGGGCTGGAGGAGAAGAGAGAACTCTCTCTGAGGGTCCTGTCCTTTGCTCAGTGAGAAATGATCTAGTAGAGGCTGACAAATCAATAAAGGCAATTTAAGCCCCTTTCTTGGAGTCTGTGTGACTTACAGGAAGGCAATGGTGTAGCGCCTGGGTGGTGCCATGAGCCCCTTGCTCCTTCCCCTCTGCAATTATAGCAAATTTGCCTAATGCACTAAAAGCCAATGAATCATGTTGACTAGTGATGGGATGGGGAAGGCAAAGAGGGAAGACATCAGATGCTGGCAGATGCCCTGCTAACCTTGGCTTTAATTAGGTTTGAGTGAATAACAAACAAAACAATCCTTCATTTTGCAACAACCAACCATGGTGAAAAAAAGGCCCATTGTTGGTTGTTGTGAAGGAGCAATATCCCAGATCTTGAGGGAAGCCGACAGACACCCTCCCTAAGGGATCACATATTCTGAAAGGGCTGAAGCTCTACTTCACCATTAGTGGATTTAGACCCATTTACCCCAAATGGGGCCCAGGTTAACACCTCTTAAGTGTTCTACTTGTTCCTTGTAATGGGATGGGAATCCTCTGGTGACTGGACTCACTAGCATTAATCACAAACAGAAAGAGCATTCCTCTTTCATGATAAGGACAGAATTCTTAAACAGTCTTAAAATTATTCAGAAATTCTACAAGGCAACTGGACTGTATTGATCAAAACTGCCAAGGTCAAGAAAGATAAAGGAAGACTTAGGAATCGTTCCAGATTTGAAGTGATAAAGAGACATCATGACAACTGAATGTAACCCGTGATCCAGGATTTTCTTTACCCATAGAGACCACTATTAGAATAATGGGAGATTTTGAATAAAGTCTGTGAATTAGTTACTAGTACTGTTACAATGCTAATTCCCTAATGTTGATTATGTACTATGTTAATATGAGAACTTATTGTACTATGCTGTAAGGAAATGTCCTTATTTTAGAAAATACACATTGAAAGGATAAAGTGGCATCATATCTGTAGCCCAAATGGTTGAGATAAAGAAAATGTATCCATCTAGCTATTGAAAGCAAATGTGGTGAAATGTCACCACATATAGTATCTGGGTGAAGAGTAGATGGGAATTCTTTGTTCTAGAAGTCTGAAATCATAACCAAGTATAGAGCTAAAAAAAAAAAAAAAAATCCAGTTGGTAAAGAGACTGCCAATTATGACCAGTGGAGCAGTATGGTTCAGATCCCTTTCTCTCCCCCATTCTCAAATCATCCTTTTCATCCAAATCACGGATGGCTAGGTTTGTGATCTAAATCTCTAAATACACAGAGAGTTGTGGACTCCACTGATTTCTCTCGATGATGAGGTGTTTTGCATGACAAGGTTACATGAAGAAATTTGCACAAGGAACCAATGAAGAGTGAAGGGGTTGGGCCAGACAACCATGATGCTCTTTTCTGACTCCAACATTCTGTGAAATTCTGATTGCATGAAGTAGGAAAAAAGACACCAATAATTTGGAGTCTCTGACACAGCTGGAAACAACCCTCCTGCCTTGCTTGTGCTGCTTCCCCGAGACCACATGTGGGAGGGCAAGTGGCTGTTCTACCTACTGTCCCGTGCAAGGCTTCCCTTGCTACCAGAAGCCCAAGGCCACAGCATTCACCCCCTGGGTCTCAGCCCACCCCAGAATCACCCTTGGATCAGTTCTGCTGAAATAATGGACTTCTTCAGGGGTCTCAGGACTAAGAGTGTGAGAACACACTCAGTTAAGATGCAAAGGATTTGTACTGATACTTAATATATCCCCATATCCATAAGGATGTACACATACATTCTCCAAAATTATAACTCTGGAACAATTTTTAAACTATGTGCTACATTATGAAATATTTTTTAGAAAGGACATTCTCTTAAAATATTTAACAACCAACTGTCATCAGTGCTGAGTTTCTTCGGACTTAGAGACCAAAACCATCAGCCAAGAATAGCTGTAGCGCCTTCATAGATGCTGAACAAGGTGGCCTGTGGCCACCTTATGACCCCAGGGATGCTCAGTCCCAAGCCACCAACTAGGAGCTGTTTATCCTTCTCAGAGGCAAGAACTAAAAAGCATATCCTTGTTTGGGAAAGGGCAACTGGCCACAGTGGCTGACGAATGATGTAGTGTACAGATTTTGTTTTTGACCGGGTAGCAAGGTAACCATGGCTGACATTTTAGTTGACATACCTAATATCCATTCTCCTCTTCTTCTCTGTTATCAGAATCCCAAGTGTGTTTCTAAGTAAAAATACCTCCCCAGACTGTCCTGAAGCGAGGAGTGCTCATATGATCTAATTTTGGCAGAGAGGATATAAAGAGAAATTTCATGGAAGTTTGTTTCTCCTGCTAAAAAATAGACTCGCACTAGACTTTCTCCTTTACCCTGTCCTCTTCTTCATGCCTGGAAAGTGATGCCTGGACTGTAAGAGCAGTGGTTCTTGGAGCCCTGAGGATGAGAGCTGCAAACAACATTGGTGAGGTAGGGGGTCTAGAAGGCACCTGCACTCTTGGCTGCTTCCGGGACTACCTCTGGACATCTCATTATATGAGAAGAACACACTTCTTGTGGTAGGGCTTTTACTACATGCCTCTGACCATAATCTCCAGCAGAGAATCCAACAGACCCCATCCCTGGCCCCAATCCTTGTTGCTTCCAAGGGCTCTGACTTCACACCCAGGGCCATCCATCTGCTCATCAGGGCATCCCTTTCTCTAGTCTACAATATCTGATTCCGAGATGGGCCCACAACTTAAGCCAGAGCAATCCAAATAAATCAGGACTTTTGTATCAAAAAGACAGGCTTTCTTTACCTGTGGATTTGGAGTTACAAAGGTACAAAGTCTAGAATGGTGGTTGTGCTCAAAAAAAAATCTGCTGAGAATGAAGCTAACGATGAGAATGTAAATCTAACTGAGAGGTGAAGAGATTGAGTTCCTATGCCATCTTTTGAGCCCCTATATCAAACTGTGCTTGAGTCCTGCCCTAAATGTGGGCTTTCTCTCATTAGGCAAGCCAGTAAATATCCTTCTTCCTTAAGCTAGTTGGGGTTTCCTTCTTTGGGCCAGGTAATACTGAAAAATCCCTAATTGATTCAGAGACTCACTGAGGGTACAAGGCGACTGAGGGAAAATTCATGGAGCCAGTTGTCTCTGGTACTTAGAAAGGGCCTCATGGCTGATGAACTGCGGTGTGCTTTTTAGGAGCAAGGAGCTTAGTTTAGGGAAAATTTGAGTCCATGTCAGTGTCATTCTTCATCCCAGCTGGACACACATTTTGATCTCTGGGCCCAGTGAGAACAGTTTTGTCAGCTCTGAAAATGAGACCTGTCTTGGAGAAAAACAGGGGTCTATTTTGTTTGGCTTGGGGGAGGGTAATGCCGGCTAATGGAATGTCCTGTGGTGAGTTATCCACTCATCTTTCAGGAAACACAATCACCAGGGACAACATTCGCTTTCATAAAATTGTCTCTGACACCATCTTAATTCCACAAATTACTGTCAACCGGAGCTGTAAGGAGTTATTTTTAAACTAAATCTACTTGGCAGGCCATAGGGCAAGCTTTCAGCCTGTAGTTCATAAATGGTCCTAGAACTTTCCAAGTGAAATACCTGGCCCCTTGTACAAACCTTCACCCAGAGGAGAGGGGAAGGGCCCTGCCTGGAGCAGGAGAGGGAAGAGCAAGTCTCCGAGGACAAGGGAAAAGGCCCATGTCCTGTGAACCCAGATCTCTTCTGACTTAGTATCTCCTGGGATGAGCAGCTTTAGAGAACAGGATGCATTTGCTGCAGGAAACATGAGACCCACAATCCATGACAAGGTGTGGCAGGCAGGCCCTAACGTACTGCTGCATTGTCCCTTCTTTTAAAACCATCACCAGAAAACAAACTGTACTTTAGAGATGAAGATTGTCTCCTGAGCCCACCATGCCTTAAGTTCACTAGCTCCCAGGTCAGCTCTGAGCCCTAGAATTCACACGTCCTGTAATGTTATGGTTTTTATCACTTCATTTGGCCTCTGAGGACAGCAGAGATGGCTGCCTCGGATGCAGAAGGCTGGGCCTTCCTTCTTTCTCCATTAGCAGGGCTTCTAGATTCAGTCAAGGACAACCCACCCCCTCCAGACCAGAGCAGCAAAGGCCAGGCTTCCACAGCAATGTGCATGGCCTTCCTCCTCCTGGGCCTTTCTTGGACCTTGCCTGTCCTCACCCTCTGTTAGGGCTCCTTCCTTCCCCCCTGCAGAGAAGAGGCCAGACGCTGGGGGAAGAAAGGGCTCGGGCACTCTGGTACCAAACAGATGAACCAACAAGCAGTCCAAGAGCTCACAAACTCCACCTCTAACCAAACCCGGCTCTTCCCAGCTCTTCCCCCCACCTCCCTCCCCATGCTTCTCAGACTTTCTCATTTGAAAACAAATACATCGCTCAATTCAACCAGGTATTACATAAAACTGAGAGGAGAGGGCTCCAATAAAGCTGCTGCACCCTTACCCCAAACAGTGTAGGGATGTGCTGTGGGGATGTCAATAAGAAACTAATCCCAGAGCAGCCTTACACAGTGCATGTGGTGGCCCTGCTGCACAGACCAGGGACTGGGGCTCAGAGTAGGCAGAACATTTGCCTGGACCACCCAGCTTGTGACAGAACTGGTCTCTGCCTCTGAATTCAGTATTCCCAGAGACCTTTCTCTTCTGCCAGACCATGTTTCCCCCAAAATCACGTGGCCAGAGCAATCAGGTCTTTGGGGTCATGTGGTAGTGTGGGGTGGGGTGAGACACATTGGCTCCCTTCGCACTTGACAACTGTGAAGGTACTTTGGGGGCAATGCTTCCCCTCCTCCTCCCCCCACCTCCTATCTCTTAAAAAGAAAACAAATAAGATCTTTAGCGCCTTTATCTCTGACCCAGGTCACAGCTGGAGAAGAACACGAGAGAAATAGAGTTCTTGTGGCTCTGAAAACCTCTGGCTGCTTTCCTGGAGTTGAGTCATGTCTCTGCTTCAGGAAGGTGTCATTAATTTGGTGCAAGAAATGAACAAATGCATGTATAGTGTGGTGTAGAGCTCCCAAAAGGGGACTGCGAACTTTCTGGTTATCACAAGTGTGGGCTGCAAGCAAACATTACAGAAGGTGTTGATGGGCCTGGAGCTTGAAAACATTCATTTGGAGCAATTAAGAGGCAGCTTAGCGCCTCACTGGGCTATATGTTCTTTGAAAATGCCTTTAGTTGGATCAGGAAGGTTTGCTACAAAGAATTTTTTTGAATTATAGTGAGTTTGTGTGGGTGAGATCAAGGTTGGACTCGGTGGCTGGGGCACTTGCCCTAGCAACATGGATGGAAGTAAGTGGGGGGCAAGAAAAAAAACCATAACACAAAAAGTCATCTTTGGACTTTCTGTGGTAGGACCCTGCAGGATGTAACGTGATGTCAGAAAGATGGCGATGGCTTTGCTCTTCCAGCTGAGAGTCGGGGGGGTGGGGGTGGGGGGTAAAGGCAGCACCCCTCAGAGAGGATTCAGATTTTTAGCCCAAAGTGGGCCATCTGGGAAGTGCCTGCTTCTGGGGGGCAGCCCAGAGAGGCCTTCTGCATAATGTTTCCGGATTTGTGCCCACGTGTACAGAAGGTTGGCCACCGCTGATCAGACCAGGGACTTGTGGCTGAGTGAGAAGAGGACTGGTCTCGGGGGAGGACAGGACATTGGGTTTGTTTTTATTGTTGTTTGTTCATTTAAAGTTTTTTAAAAGTAAAAACTGTATATACTTAAGGAGTACAATGCAATGTTTTGATAAACATATACATTGTGTAATGATTCCCACAATCAAGCAAATTAACATATCCAGCACTTCACGGCTACCATTGTGTGTGTGTGTGTGTGTGTGTGTGTGTGTAGGAATACTTCAGATTCATTCTCTTGGCAAATACCAAGTATACAACACAGGACTGTTAACTACAGTCACAATGCTACACTTTGGGAGTCCAGAAAGCATTCGTCCTATATTACTGAAATTGTACTTTAAAAATTTTTTTTTATAGTTTTTATTTATTTTTGAGACAGAGAGAGACAGAGCATGAGTGGGAGAGGGGCAGAGAGAAAGGGAGACACAGAATCTGAAACAGGCTCCAGGCTCTGAGCTGCCAGCACAGAACCCAACGCGGGGCTCGAACCCACAAACTCCAAGAACATGACTTGAGCCAAAGTCAGATGCTTAACTGACTGAGCCACCCAGGTGCCCCTGAAATTGTACTTTTTGATCAGCATGTCCTCACTACTCCCTGACCCTGGTAACTACCACTCTACTCTGTGCTTCTATGAATTTGATTTTTTTAAGTTCCACATATCATAAGTAAGTAAGATTACATAAGTAAGATCATGTAGCATTTGTATCTCACTTAGCATAACGTCCTCTAGGCTCATCCACACTGATGCAAATGGGAGCATTTCCTTCTTTTTAAAGGAATAATATTAAATATTAAAATAACATTAAATGTTAAGGGGATAAATAATATTCCATTTTATATTCCATTGTCTACCTATCCATCTATCATCTATCTCACAATGTCTTTATCTCCTCATCTATCATTGGTGGACATTTACATCACTTCTATATCCTGGCTATTGTAAAATAATGTTGCAGTAAACCTGGGAGTATAAATATCTCCCTAAGATCCTGGTTTCACTGCCTTTGGATATATATCCACAGTGGGATTGGGGGATCATAAGGGATGTTGGATGGTAATAAACCACCCAGTTGAACCTCTCTTTTGCTGGATGTGCTCTAGAGGCACAGAGATTGAACACTTATCCCAGCTCAGGCCATATTCCAGAGGATGCCAACTTACAACAGCTCTAGATTTCCCGAGGCCGCTGCACGCTCTGACACTGACCTGCTGGGCTGCTGAGGGGCTGTGGGGCTGAACCAGTGTCTTGGACCCCATACCCGTGGCCAGCTGGCTTTCAATAAAGCCCCTTGCTGGAAGAGAGTGGTGTGACTCTTTCTGAAGCCTTAGAAGGAGGACAACCCCCCACCCCATCAGGGACAAAGGAAAATGACTGGTCTCTTCTGGACTGGCCTCTTACCTGTTGACTCAAGACTCATAAAGGCCATGTTCTTTTCTCTTACGTCCCAACTTTTTTCTCTAAATAGCTCCACTGCCTCCCCTTTTTCTAACTTTGTACAGCCTGACAGCTGGAGAAGCCTTTTCATCTCCTAAGGGAGCTACCTCCAAACCATTCCTCTCCCTCGGCCGGCTTTGGGAGGCTCCTGGGCCCCAGGTGCCTGGGCAAACCTTCCAAATGCCTACCAATAGGCTCCCGGCAAGAATCCATGTGAAGTGCTGCTGGGCTGAGAACACAGTCAGCGTCCACAGTGCCTCGGAAATGCCGTTCACTGGCCCATGCCCACAGGCCCTGCTGGGAAGACCCACCCTTCTGAACAGAAACGCAGAGCAGGGCCAGGGCCGGACGCTGGAGCTAGAGGGACATCTAGGGTCAGCACTTGGCTCCAGTCGCCGGCCTCCCACCCGTGTCCCAGGGCTCTGAGGTCAGGCATACATGCTGCCTTCCCCTCACTCAGCAGGCAGAGCTGGCCACTTTCCAAAGAGTCTCAGCCCTGGAATCCAGATCCTTCTCCTCCCCTTCCTCTCCTGTGCCCCAGAGGGCTTTGATCAAAGCGAGAGGAGCAGTTAACGGGTTTCATGGAAGCACGGTCGTGCGGAAAGCCTGGGAGACATGGTTAGCTTATCTGTCAGCAATTTAAGCCTAGAAGCTTTCCAGAAATGGCTGATCTGGGGAACTGACTCCCAACGTCCTGGCCTTTTGCCAGTTTAGAGGAGGCTGAGGAAGAGTGGGGCTGCAGAGAGCTATCTTTCAGGAGAATCAGTTTCGCTGTTCCAGGACCCATAATGCACAGGGCCTTTCTTCCAGCTTCAAGGATCCTGCAAGGGTCTAAGCCTACCTGAGGCTGGAGACATGCTCAGAGTTCTGCCCATACTCTGCATCTACACCAGTGGCTTATCACCCTTTCCCTGCACCCTAGCAAGGCGTGGCATGTGCTATCTGGGTGAACAGGTGATAAAGGAAAGGATGTTGGTAGAGGCCTAGGAATCCTTGAGTGGTGAAGAGCATGGGCTTGAAAGCCAGACTGATCTGTGTTCAGTTCGTGGCACCTGATGATTTCTGGCAAGTTAACCACACTGAGCCCCAGCTTTCTTGTTTGTTGAGTAGCAGCAGTACCATCTACCCTCAGGACTTTTGTTGTGAAGAATAAGTGAACCAGTCCATGTAAAATGTTTAGCGCTGCCCTTGCCACAAAGTTAGAACTGGAAAAAACATAGCTAGTATTAATTAGTTAAAAGGACCCTGAATTTTAGGAGGTTTCAAATGCCCAGGAGCTTCATTATGAAGGGCCTACTTACCTACTTGTTACATAGGAAAACCTGCTCCCTCCCCTGAAACTGGTACAAGAAGATGGTACCTCTTGCCCTTGGAGCCCCAGACCCACCCTCCTATCTGTGTCCACACCTGAGTATCTGCTGCAATCCCTCGGACCCACGTATAAGGAAGCCTTGGGCTAGATGGAATCTTCAATTTTATCTCCCTTATTCTTCCAAATTGTTCTTAACCACTTCCACAACATCTTCTCTACTGCCTCACCTGGTGTCATCTCCTCTTAATGTTGTGATATGCATCCATGCAGCCATCCATCCAATAAACAGTAACTGATCACAGGCTATACACAAGTATATGTTAACATGCTAAGGATCTACCAATGAAGGAGACACACATGATTTCTATTCTTGTAATCCCAATAGGAAGAATCAAAAACTAAGAATGTGATAATACAAATATTTAATTACAATCATCATTAATGTGATTGTAGGTCCCATGTCAGCTGGCAATGCCCACAGTCTAGATAAAATCAGCTCACATCCCCATACTGTTCTTTGCTCTCTCCAGGATTCCTGGGTGGTGAGTGTCTTAGGTTCTTATGGTATGCTTTGGAGCCAAAGTCCTGCTTCCTTAGTTCATGGATCACCTAATTATTTTAAATATGCTGTTGTTGTTCCACACTGTATTACCCAGATGTGAAATTCAACCTTATTCTCAATTTTTAAGAAAACCCTGCTTTTACTATAATAAGTTGTTAATAGATACCTACTGTATAAAGATGCAAATTATGACATGAAAGCATAAGATATGCATAGAGGAAGTGTACACATTCAAATGTGTACACTTGGAGTTAAGCTGTTGGCCTAAAAGAGACTGTTACAAATATAAAATGTCTTATGTAAACTTCATGGTAATTACAAAGCAAGAACCTAGAGTATAGTAGAGTACATACTATACAATAGAATAAAAACCTATACACAAAAGATAAATAGAAGGGAACCAAAGCATATCACTATAGAAAACCATCAAATCACAAAAGAAGAGGGCAAGAGAGGAAGAGAGGAATGAAGGAATGATAAGACAACCTATCAGCAAACAATGAATAAAAAGGCAATAGTAAGTCCATGCCTATCAATAATTATTTTTTTAAGTTTATTTGTTTTGGTGGGGGAGGGGTAGAGAGCAGGAGAGAGAGAATCCCAAGCAGGTCCAGATGTCAGCACAGAACCCGAGGCAGGGCTTGAACTCATGAACCATGCGATCATGACCTGAGCTGAAACCAAGAGTAGGACACTTAACCGACTGAGCCACCCAGGCACCTCTCAATAATTGCTTTAAATGTAAATGGGCTAAATTCTCTAATCAAAAGATACAGAGTGGTTGAATATATATATTTTTAAAGATCTAATTATATTCTGCTTACAAGAGACTCACTTCAGCCTTAAGAGCACACAGAGACTGACAGTGAAGGGATGGAGAAAGACAGCCCATGCAAATAGAAACCAAAAGAAAGCAGGGATAGCTATACTCATATAAACAAAACAAACTAACCAGGGAATGTAACAAGAGACAGAGAAAGTCATTATATAATGAGAGAGATCAATTCATCAAAAGGATGTAACATTTATAAATATTTACGTATCCAACATAGAAAACCCAAAGTAAATATTAACAGAGCTGAAGGGAGAAATAGATAGCAATACAATAACAGTAAGAGACTTCAGTACCCCACTTTCAACAATGGATAGATCATTCAGACAGAAAATCAATAGGGAAACATTGAACTTAAACTACATGTTAGACTAGATAGATCTAACAGATAAATACAGAACATTCCATCCAGAAGGAGAAAAATATCAATTCTTCTCAAGCACACATGGAACATTCTCCAGGACAGATCATACATTACACCATAAAACAAGTCTTAATAAATTTAAAAAGACTGAAATCATATCAAGCATCATTTCCAAACACAATGATATAAAACTAGAAATCAATTACAAGAAGGAAACTGAAAAACTCACAAATATGAGGAGATTAAACCATATGCTCCTAAACAACCAATGTCAAAGAAGAAATCAAAAGTTAAAAAAATCTTGAAACAAATGAAAATGGAAACACAACATACCAAGACTTGTGGGATATGGCAAAAGCAATTCTAAGAGGGAGGTTTATAGCGATAAATATCTACATTAAGAAAAAAGGAAGATCTCAAATAAACCATCTAGTTTTATTCCTCAAGGACCCAGAAAAAAAAAAAGAACAAATTAAGCCCAAAGTTAGCAGAAGGAAGGAAATAACAAAGATTGGAGCAGATATTAATGAAATAGATACTAAAAAACAAAAGAAAAGATCAATGAAACCAAGAGCTTATTTTTTGAAAAGATAAACAAAACAGACAAATCTTTAGCTAGACTTACCAAGAAAAAAAGAGAGAATACTTAAATAAATAATATTAAAAAGGAAAGAGAAAACATTCAAACTGATATCACATAAATACAAAGGATCATTAAGAGACTATTGTGACCAACTGTATGACAAAAAATTGGACAAGCTAGAAGAAATGGATAAATTCCTTGATAGGTGAACACACTGAGACTAAATTCATAAAGAAATAAAAACTTTGAACACACCAATTACTAGTGAAGAGACTGAATCAGAAATCAAAACCCTCCAAACAAAAAAAGTCCAGGACCAGATGGTTTTACCAGTGAATTCAACCAACGTTAAAAAAATTTTTTTAATGTTTTATTTATTTCTGAGAGAGATCGAGAGAGAGTGTGTCAGTGTGAGCATGGGACGGTCAGAGAGAGAGGGAGACACAGAATCTGAAGCAGGCTCCAGGCTCTGAGCTATCAGCACACAGCCTGATGCGGGCCTTGAATCCAAGAACTGTGAGATCATGACCTGAGCCAAAGTCGGACGCCTAACCGACTGAGCCACCCAGGCTCCCCTCAACCAACATTTAAAGAATAACTAATGTCAATCCTTGTCAAACTGAAGAAAAGGAGAGAACGCTTCCAAAATCATCTTATGAGACCAACGTTACTTTTATATCAAAGCTAGACAAGGGACACTACAGTTTTCTTTATGAAAATTATAGGCTAATATCCCTAATCAACATAGATGTAAAGATTCTCAAAAAAATATTAGTAAAACAAATTTAACAATACATTGAAAGGACTGGACACCATGATCAAGTGGGAGTTATTCCAGGAATGCAAGGATGGTCCAACATTCACAAATCAATCAATGTGACACACCACATTAACAAAATGAAGGATAAAAATCATACGGTCATTTCAAAAGAGGCAGAAAAAGCATCTGACAAAATTGAACATCCTTTCGTGATAGACACTCCAAGCAACTGGGTATAGAGGAAATGCACCTCAACATAACAATGGTCATAAATGACAAGCCCACAGCTAACATCGTACTCACCAGCAAAAAGCTGAAGGCTTTTCCACTAAGATCTGGAACAAGTCAAGAATGCCTACTCTCCCACTTTTATTCAACATAGTATTGGAAGCGCTAGTCAAAGCAGTAAGAAAAAGAGCAAGAAAAAGAAAGAAAGACATCCACATTGGTAAGGAAGAAATAAAACTTTCACTATTTGTAGATAACATGATAATATATATAGAAAACCCTAAATACTCCAACAACAACAACAAAAAACTGCTAGAACAAATGAATCC
Source organism: Hyaena hyaena (assembly GCF_003009895.1). NCBI lineage: Eukaryota > Metazoa > Chordata > Mammalia > Carnivora > Hyaenidae > Hyaena > Hyaena hyaena. The sequence goes on along the minus strand of NW_024080668.1, from coordinate 4,147,221 downwards.
AGTAAAGTTGTAGGATACAAAATCAAAACATAAAAATATGTTGCATTTCTATACACTAATGTTGAATGATCAGAAGGAGAAATTTAAAAACTAATCTCTTTACAATTGCATCAAAAGAAATAAAATACTGAGAAATGAATTTACCAAGGAGGTGAAAGACTGGTAAAATGAAAACTATAAGGGACTGGTGAAAGAAATTAAGGAAGGCACAAATGGATTAACAGATATATTCCATGCTCATGAATTGAAAGAATTAAAATTGTTAAAATGTCCATACTATGGATAGAAATCAAAAGCAACCTACAGATTCAATGTAATCCCTATAAAAATCCCAATGGCACTTTTCACAGAAATAGAAAAACAAATCCTGAAATTTGTAAGGGACTGAAAAAATTATGAATAGTCAAAGCAATCCTGAGAAAGAACAAAGATGGAGGCATCACATTTCCTGATTTCCAACTATAATACAAAGCTATAATTACTGAAACAGTATATTACTGGCATAGAAAACAAATACATAGATCAATGAGACAGAATAGAGGGCCCAGAAATTAACCTATTCATCTATGGTCAATTAATTTTTAACAAAGAAGTCAAAAATAAGCAATGGGCAAAGGATAATCTTTCAATAAATGGCATTGAGAAAACATTTTCTGAAAAAGAGTGAAACTACTTCCCTATCTTAATACCATCCAAAAAAATCAACTCAAAATGTGTTGTAATGAGCACTGGGTGTTGTATGTAAGTGATGAATTACTAAATTCTACATCTAAAACTAATATTACACTGTGTTAACTGGAATTTAAATAAAAGCTTGAAATTAATAAAAAAAAAACTCAAAATGGATTAAAGACTTGAACATACAGATGTGAAACTATAAAACTTCTCGGAGAAAATATAGGGGACAAGTTTCTCAGTATTGGTCTGAACAATGTTTCTGTTCATTTGACACCAAAGCAAAGAAAACGGAAGTGAAAATAAATATGTAGGACCACATCAAACTACAAAGCTTCCACACAGCAAAGGAAACCATCAACAAAATTAAAGGCAACCTGCAGAATGGGAGAAAATATTGTATGTATGATGAGGAGTTAATATGCAAAATATATATAAAGAACTCATCAAAGCCAATAGCAAAAACACAACCTAATTTTAAAATGGGTGAAGGATCTGAAAAGATATTTTTCTTTTTAAAAAAGAAAATTTTAATGTTTATTTATTTTTGAGAGTGAGAGTGAGAGAGAGCATGAATAGCACGGGGCCCAATACGGGGCTCAAACCCACGAACCATGAGATCACGCCCTGAGCCAAAGTCGGACGCTCAACTTACTGAGCTACCTAGGTGCCCCTGAAAAGATATTTTTCTAAAAAAGACAGATAAATGCCCAACAAGGATAAGAAAAGGTGCTTGAAATGACTAATTATCAGGGAAATGCAAATCAAAACCACAATGAGATATCACCTCATACCTATTAGGATGCCTGCTATTATAAAAACAAAAAAAAGCAAGAGATAACAAACATTGTCAAAAATACGAAGAAAAGAAAACCCTGATGCACTGCCGGTGGGAATGCAAACTGGTGCAGTCACTATAGAAAACAGTATGGAGGCTCGTCAAGAAATTAAAAATCGTACTATCCTGGGGCGCCTGGGTGGCTTAGTCGGTTAAGTGTCCGACTTTCGCTTAGGTCATGATCTCGCAGTTCGTGGGTTCGGGCCCAACGTCGGGCTCTGTGCTGACTGCCAGCTCAGAGCCTGGAGCCTGTTTCAGTCTGTGACTCCCTCTCTCTGACCCTCCCCTGCTCACGCTGTCTCTCTTTCTCTAAAAAAAAAAAAATCGTACTATCCCATAGGATCTAGCAATCTCACTTCTGGGTATGCAGGCAAAGGAAATGAAAACAAGATCTCGAGGAGGTATCTTTACTGCCACGTTCACTGCAGCATTATTCACGATAGCCAGGATAGGAAGCAACCTGTGTCAAGTCAGTGGATGAGTGGATACCAGGATGTGGTAAACGTATATATTCAGTCTTAAAAAAAAAAAAAAGACAATCCAGTGCATTGCAACAGAGGCATGAACCTGGAGGGCATCATGATAGTGAAATAAATAAGCCAGACAGGGAAAGAAAAATACTGTATGGTATCACTGTATATAGAATCTAAAAAAAATTAAAAATAAAGTTGAGCTCATAAAAACAGAGTAGAAGGATGGTTTTGAGGACTGGTAGGTAGGAGAAACAGGGAATGGTTGGTAAAAGGGTACAAATTTTCAATGATAAGATGAGTAAGTTCTGGGGTGCCTGCCTGGGTGGGTCAGTCGGTTAAGCGACTAACTTAGGCTCAGGTCAAGATCTCATGTTTTGTGAGTCTGAGCCCTATATCAGGCTCTGTGCTGACAGCTCAGAGCCTGGAGCCTGCTTCAGATTCTGTTTCTCCCTGTCTCTATGACCCTCTCCTGTTCACGCTGTCTCTCTCTCTCAGAAATAAAACATTGAAAAAAAAACCAAAACAATTATTGATGGGTACCTGGGTGGCTCAGTGGGTTAAGCATCTGACTCTTGATTTCAGCTCAGGTCATGATCTCATGGTCGTGAGTTCAAGCCCTGCGTAAGGGCTTTGTGCTCACTGGAGCCTGCACGGGATTCTCTCTCTTCCTTTCTCTCTCTGCCCTTTCCCCTCCCTCCCTCCCTCCCTCCCTCTTTCCCTCCCTCTCTCTCAAAATAAATAAACATTAAAAGAATAAAACAATTCTTGAAATGCAGTCTTCCAAATGGCGTGCTTGCCAGCATCTTCCTTCCCTGTCCCCATCCCCACGTCCCTCGTTCAAGATGCAAACACAGAAATGAGCCAGCCCGTGGGGTCTCCTCTTCAGGAGCCCAGCTAGAATTGTGGGGCCTCTGCTGGCGGCCAGGAGCCCCAGGCAGCTCCGACTGCACTCAGACTTCTCTCCCCACAAGCTTTCCAGGGCATCTTAACTCTCCTTGTTTCTAAAAACTGGAACATCCCAGTCTCTCCTGAGCTTCTGTGTGCTGGGGAGAGAGACACCCCCTCGGGTCCAACGCAGAGTCTGGCCAGAGCAGTCTGGACTGGAGTCCCGCACCCCCTGCCTGGGCCCCTTTGTGCAGGCTACAAACTCCACAACTGAATGAGGCGGTCCTGCGTCTAACAGGCCTGGGAAGGCAGTCAGGACCGTAAGAGCCCAGCCTTCCTGATGAAGAAACTGAGGCCCAACTTGGCCTTGTGCTGAATTAGCGCCTGTGTTTCCTGGCTAATGGTTCAGGCAGCTCCAAACGCGCCACTCCCCAGGAGAAACGGTAGTTCAGCCGGACAGAATGCAGGGGGCCAGAGAGGCGTACGTTGGAATGTTGCCTCTTATTTGCCATATGAACTTGGGCTTTCCAAAGCCTGGTTTTGGCATCTGTGAAATGGGGACGACATTTCTTGTCACAGAGGTCTTCTGTGAGGCGAAACGAGAGACCGGGCATGAGCCACCCTGCCTAAGCTGACACATGACCGACACCAGCTGGCCATGTGCCTTCGGCGGGAGCGGACGGCACGATGCGGGGAGGGCGAGGCAGCGTGTGTCCAAGTGTGAGGAGAGGGAGCCGGCAGTGGAGGCTCCTTCTCCTGCTGGTGACTCACAGCCTGCTGACTAGCGAGGCTGGGAGGCGGTGCGTCTTGGTGGGGAGGAAGCCTCCCCCCCCCGCCACCAGCTCCACGCAGGCGACATATTGCAGGGAGGTGGAGGGTAGCCTGCTGAGTGTGACACGGCTCCTGAGAAATCTGTCACAGACTTGGAGAAATAAAGAAAAACAGGAAATGCTCTGGGCAAATATCGAAACATGACTCTGCAGAACAAGGCTTTGGGGATGGGTCCTGGCGGAGGGCGAAGAAGCAGGGCCTTCTAGGGCAGACACTCCTCTGGCCACCTAGTTGTGGAGGGGGCCCACTCAGACCAGGACCTCAATGGGGTCAGGGAAAAAGCCAGTCAGGACTCCTTCCTGCCACACCAGCAGGAGTTCCGTGCTCTCTGTGGGGCAGCGGCTTGGCTACCCCGTCCCAGGGACTCTGCCTCGAGCGCCGGAGAACTGGGGGAGCGGCTCTAGCTGCTCACGAGATTACACAGGAGGCCAGATACGTATCTCTTTTTCATTTGCTAAAAACAGATTCATTGAACGCTTACTTTAGTCCTGGTGTTGTGCTAGACACAGAAATTACACGTACAGATAATATAGGATGCAAATCCTCATCTGGTTTTAATTACTAATGTGTCTGTATGTAGGAAAGTTGTGTGTGTGTGCGTGTGTTTGTCTGTGTGTGTATTTTGCATTAATCTCTGTGGATTTTTATATGTGGTTATGTTTACATATGTGTCTTCATGTGTGAACCCATATCTAGGTTCATATGTATGTATATGATTATGTATGTAAGTCTGTGTGGGTGAGTCGAAGTGTTTGGGTTTCTGTGTGTATCTTCTTCTGCAATAACTAAGAAGAAAGTATAGGGAGGGTCTCTGTAGTGAGCCTGAGGTTTATGTTTACAGCAACGGGGAGATATTGTTGGAAGCATTTTGCTTCAAAGATTCTGGGAGCTGTGAACTCACAGTGCCTCGTATCACACTCCCTTCAGGCCAAGTAGGGTGAGGATCTAAAGAGGATCTAAAAGACATAAGAGACTGACCCAGGCAAGCAGGAAGCCAGGACCCAGGAAGACAAGACCAGAATGTAAGAATTTGCCAAAACTGGGAGTTAAAACGGTCAAGCGATTAGAACCAGCAAGGGCTTGGCGGTCGTCAGAGGGTGGTGGGGGTCAAAGGATCCGAAGTGGACAGGAGACATCTGACACCCAGGTATCCTGGCAAACCGAGCCATGTTTCCTCCAGCCATCAGAGCGCAAGGCAATTTCTAGACAAATGCTGTCTCGGGCAGAGCCTTGTGAAAGTGTCCTGCAGGGAGACACCCAGTGCCTGCCTTGGGAACCAGTAAGAGATCAGTGTCTGAAGGTAAGGTGGCTCTTCCTGAGACATGAGCCACTGATGTCTCCAATGGAGACTGAGACTATAGAGTAGGATTGGGGAAGAGGAGCTCAGAATGGAAAGAGGGGATGGATCAGGCAGGACACTGAGGTGACCTAAAATATATGACCTTTGTTTGCTGTTGTCCTTGGCATGGTTTGTCACTTAGATGGGCTTCTTTGAGATTTATGCTCACATAATATCATTTTTATTATGCAGTTAATCACAGAAGTGAAAGGAAAAAGGGAGTGTATCTGAATGCTTCTATTTCATTTGCTTAATGGAGCGCTCAGAGTGGGCGAGAGAAAGCTCCCTAATCATTTATTTTAGTAACCGGAGTTATATTCGAGAGTTCCTGACAGTGACATCCAGCCACTGCGGGCAGGGAAACTGTCTTTATCTTGGTGCCTGTGAACAGAACCAGACGTGCCTTCAAAGGCAGGCTGTCTGCTGGGAGTACAGATAACAGCGCCGATACAGCAGGGCTGAGGCAAATGGCAGAGGTGTACTCTCCAATCCTATTAGAGCCTGGACGAGAATTCACTTCCTTCCCACAACATTCCAGATTCTCGGCCGTGAGAGGGATTTTAGATGCTAAGTCCAATGTCTTCTGCCTGTAGCTGGATTTCCTTTTAACCCTGGGCTTATGAACTTGGGTTGGCTTGCGTGGTTGCTTGGGTCTGTTCTCCACACGGGGCCAGGGGCGAGGAGGGTGGCGGCCGCTGGGATGGGCCCCAACAGTAACATGTTTCTTCTCCGGCCTGCTTGGCTTGATTTCTAGGATGTGAGTTCATATTTCTCATTCAAAGGAGAGGTAGTAATGTATATGTTGGTAAGAGCACTGGCTGTGGAGTGGGCTAAGCAGGGTTCAAACACTGACACTTGGACAGTGGGTGTGTGTGGCCCTGGACAAGTTACCAGGAATTTCAGCTACCAGTACAAGTGAGAGGCGATACAGCATGGCAGTAAAGAGGGTGAACTCCAGAGCAGATACTTGCTGTGTGACCTTGGGCAACTTACTATCTTCATGCACAAGTCCCCTCATCCATGAATTAGAAATGACCATCGTATCTACTTCATAGGGTTGTTGTGGTGAAACAGCGATAGTTTAGAACAGTGCACTAAGTCCCTGGCATTATTAATTTGACTCTACCTATATATAATGGACACTAGGGTGGTATATACATCACTGAATTGTTTGAAGATTATGTGAAGCAGCGCTTATAAAATGCTTTGCTTAATGCCTGGCAAACAATAAGCTGTCAATAAATATAAGCAGTTGTTGTTGCTCATGAAATCAGCCTGGATGTCAGGTCAGGGCCCAGACAGCAAGGCGGTCCTTGCCAGACGAGCCACCCGCCTCTCACCCCTCCTGATGGGGAGGAGGTCCGGGCAGGCTTAGCCTGCTACGTCATGATGGCTTTAGAGAGATGCATCTCATCTCCTTGGCTGACTCCAGGCCTGGCTGAGCATCCCCTCTCTTATCGACCCTGGAGGCGGCAGACAGAGGGGGCTGTTTCCTTCATGGGGGGAAAAAAAAAGCCTATGCCTCTGAATTGCGTCTGGGTGCGAGACAGAGGAGGAGTGGGCAAGGGTGGGCAGGGGGCCAGGGGAAGTAGGAGTGGGTGTGTGGGAGGAGCGGAGAGATGGCTGGGCTCCCACCACGGGAGACAAACGCACCCTGTCTGGAGGCTTGCTGGGTGCTGGATCCCTGCCTGGCGCTCGTAAAGGCAGAGCGAGTGTGCGCCGGGACCTTCCCCCATCCAGAGAAGGCTCGCTTTCAGAAAGGGCCCTGGCAGAGCGCCACACCAGGCGAGGAGCCCCGGTGGGTCCTGAGGTTGAAAGTCTGGGCTGCCACTGCCAAGGCTATGAGATCCTTACCTCATTCTTCCAAAGATAATGAACATACAGACCTGAGCAAAGGACACAGAGAGGCCATGCTTTCGCTTTGGGGAGAGACCCCAGAGAACTCTGTCCTCTGCCACCGCTACCAGCAAGCCTCCCAGCCCCAGGCTAGCACCTCACCATTACCCATGATCCACAGCACCTTGTCTGAGAGCAAAGCCAGGGCTCCCTGCTCGAATAGCCAGTCACATCAGCATATCGTGCCATCTAGTTATTTAGCAAATGATAATAATAATGAGCCACCATTTAGCCAACATATATGGGAGGCAGATTGTCCTGGGCGGTTTCTGTAGTGCCTGACTGTACTGCTTACTAACTTGAAGCCTCCATTTTCTCACCAGTTAAGTGGAAACATGCCACCGTGAAGGATTACTGTCCTGAGGACCGGTGAGTCACACATGGGTGATAGACACAGCACTCGGCCACCTGCAGTTCCCCTTTAAGACAGAACTAGGGCCCACATGGGGCAGGCATGGCCAGCAGTCAGCTCCCGGCTATCAGTGACTTTAGTGTCTGCTCAGCAGCAGAGAACTGCTCTGGCTAAGGTCATGCCCTTCCTGAAGAGTCCCTGGAGGTCACAGCACATGGGCCCTGGAGGCCGAAAGAGAAACCCTGGGAAGACCTGCCAAATCCATAACTTTTTAGCTCCTTCGAAGTGGAAGACAAGCGATCGAATCTTAAAACTCTGCGGTAATAAAGGAAGCAAAACACCTGGTGAGTATCTCTGGGCTCTGGGAGCAGCATATTCCAAACCTCGGGGCACTGCTCTGGCCCACAGAGCATGTGACACAAAAGGCTCCCAGCTTCAAGTGAGGCCCAAAGCAGGAAACAGGCTCTGCGAAAGGTCTGGGCTGCAGGGCGAGCAGCCTGACCATTTAGACCACAGTCAGGCAAGCCTGCTGGAGGCATCAGCATAGGAAACAATGCCACATGGGGCTCCTGGCCAGTCTCAGTGGGAGAATCACAACTTGGGCCCCTGGGCTTCTGAAGCAAGACCCTGCCCTCTGCAGCACATGCCTTTAGAAAACACCTTGAGGTGTGTGCTACCAGGTCTTCAGAAATGGAGTCCCCGACCATGAGATGCATCAGGGGATGACGTTGCTGGAACTCCCCTTGGTGAGCTTGTCTATCACAGGTTCCAGCAGGCCCAGCACCAATGCATTGTAAGCCGGAAGTGGTGCAGGGAGCCTGAGGACAAGCAGGGCCAGGGGGCATGAGGAAGCTTCTTAAACAGTGGCCTGGACCCCCATGCACCCTCTACTCACACCAGAGCTCCTTCCTCAGCTCGTGCCTGTGGCCCTAAGGAGGAATCTTGTGAGACCAGCTGAGGAGGAGGAAAAAGCCAGAGCGGGGCTTGCGTGTGGGTTAGCTCCGTAAGTGGGGATGAATACCAGTGGTCTTAGAAGACAGTAGTGCCTTCTGCTTCTGGGAAGATGGAGTGCACATACCTTCCCTATTCCGTCCATCGAAGACAACCAAAAATTGCACCATGTATATAAAACAAACCTGAGAAGGCACGAAAGGCAGAGAGAAGAAGGCAGTCTAGATAGGGGCCTTGAGACCTGCGGAACTATACGGAAGCCAGGTCTCAAGGCTTTCCTTTGCCCCATCCATTCCAGGCTTGGACCTGAAGACATTAGCAAGCTGGCAATGCCAATGATTACCGGCAAAATAGCCCCAATAAAGACCTGCTCCCTCAATCCAACAGACCAGGGAAAGAATAGTCTAGCAAGGCAGAAAATTTTTTAGACAATAATGACTCTATTCTGGCCAAACACCATAGAAGAAACTGTGGTCCCACCCCAAAGGCCAAGTGGGGAGCCTCTGCTCTGATCCCCTCACCAGGGTGGCACCTAAGAAGGCCCAACGGACAGAGGGGACTTTTATACCCTCTCCCACTCCCAGGGGAGACCACATCCACTCTTCACTCACCCACTAGCTCACGTTTTTCTGGCTCAGGCAGAGGAGTATTTCTCTCAGGTTCCCAGGACGCCACACTTGTGTGTGTTTCGAGGGAGGGGAAGAAGTATTTTCTGAGTCTGACATAAGCATCTTGGCTTTGGGTTGAAATTGCTGTCTGTCTGCAAAGCCACTGAAATTTACTCCATGGTATGCATTTGATTCTGCCCCAAACCCTTGACTCTCCCAAATCTTGTGTTGTGGGCCCCAGGCAAGCCCTGTAAATCTCTCTGGTCCCGGTTTACAGTGGGCATGCTTAGTTAGCTCGGTTTGAATCACTCTTCACCCACTCGCCAGCCGTGTGGCTGTCGTCAAATGACTAAGCCTTTCCATGCCCAGTGTTTCTAAAGCAGCTATGATAACAGCTCCCATCTTACGGGGCCTCGGTGAGGTCATATGGGCACAGGGCCCATCATTTTGTAAACGCTCAATAAATGTTAACTTTTGCTCTGCTGAGTACCTCTTCCTGCCTCCTCTTTTTCTCTGGGACCTAGAATCATGAGGCTTAAATTTCAGACTCAATTCTTCCACGTACTGGCTTTGGGACCTTAGATAAGTCTCTTAACCTTTCTGATCTTGGTTTTCTCATGAGTATGAGAGGCACAGACACACCATGTTGGAGGTTTTGTGGGGATGAGATGCTGGCTGTGTGAAAGAGTTTCTCCATGTAGTTGCCATGCAAATGGCATTCGATCCAGGGCAAAGGATCCAGAAGTGCTCAATGTCCCCACAACAGCTGGAGTCAGCATCACAGACTGGCTTTATGGCATAATAGCTCACATCTGCCATACCAGCACCTTAAACTCTCCTTTTTTCCTGTCAGCTTCCCTGAGTCTGCTTCCATTGTTTCCTTACAATACAGATTTGCCTAACACCTCTCCTTCTCATGCATGTGCTCCTGTGCATCCCCGGGTCTGGGGGCCTCCACGAGTATGCGGGCATGGCGGGGAGGGGGGTTGAGAGCTCTTTCTGAGAAGTGAGGATCTTGGTTGGACTTACTCTTGGTCATGTTTGGGCTGGGGTGGCACCGTCATCCTAATTTTATACCACAGTGAAATTTTGGATCTTTGGAATTAGTAACTCAACTCTTTTGTCATAGAGAGGAGGAAAGAGAAGCTCCCCAAAGGGAAGTTTTGTCTGAGATAACACACTCGGGTTTTCATCGGTCTGGGCGCCTTTCTTAGGCTGGGCTCCTCAGAGGCAGGTCCTGAGACAAAGGTTATTTTTCAAGTGACTTATTAAGGAAAGGCTCTCAGGAGAAAGCGAAGTGAGGGAAGCAGGAGATGGAAGCCAGAAAAGCCACCAACCATGTGGTTTCAGGCAGAGTCCCTGGACAGTGACTTTAGCCTGGTCCTTTAGAGCATCTCTGGGGTGTAAATGATGCCTCAAAGTCTGTCAGAACCAGAGATCAGAGAGCGGAGAATAAGTACCCCCAGCCAATGACTAAGGGGGAGGAGATGGTGTGTGTGTGGGGGTCCTAACCCACCAGGGACGGTCAGCCGTCCACACCTATGGGGGTGCAGCCGCAGGCCAGCCTCGGGGAGAGTCAGGGAGGGCAAAAATAAAGCAAAACTCACAGAAGCTGGGGGCAGGGTGCATGTAAATGGTAGGAAGGCTCCGGGCATCCGGGTAAACACTGACAGTGTCTATCTTAGTACTGATTCCCTTTATGGGCATTTTCCTTTCTTTCCCCCCATAGCTCCTGGGCCACAAGCAAGCACCCTAAAAATAGGTCTCTCTCATTCATTATCGCTGGATGCGTACGTTGGCATAACCACTTTGGGAAGCAGTCTGGCATCCTCTCCTAAATTCAAGCAGCCTATGTCCTACTCACTCCCCACCTAGTTCTACACTCTTCCTCATTTAGGAGCAGTCATGTCCCCAGGGCACAACAGCCCGGATGTGGAGACCAACCTCATACCCATCAGCAGCACTACAGATACACACGCTGCAGAACATCCACACGATGCAATGTCGTAGAGCAACAATAAACGGCAGGTTTACACAAATGCACATATGAATCTCAAATAAATGCTGAACGTTTAAGACACTACAACACAAAAGCACTCGTGATTTTGTTCCTATAAAGTTAAAAACAATAAGCAAAAATAAACTGTAATACTTACAGTTGGGTGTGTAGACCGTAAAATCCTAAAACAAAACAAAGGAATGATTACCACAAGGGCAATAAACACAGTGGTTATCTTCTGGAAGTGGGGGTTGCAGGAGAGGTTACGGAGGGGGCGGGATTCAGGGCTTCTAGGGGGCTGGGCACGTTCTATTTCTTGACCTGCAAAGCAGTTACGGCAAAGTTTGCTTTGTGATAAATCACCAAGATGCAAGCACCCCTTTCGTTTACTTTCCTGAATATGAGGTATACTCCACAATCAAAAAGGTTAAAAACTACCTAGGAACTACTTTTTTTTTTTTTTAATTTTTTTTAATGTTTTTTTATTTATTTCTAGGAGAGAGAGAGAGAGAGACAGCATGAGCAGGGGAGGGTCAGAGAGAGAGGGAGTGACAGACTCTGAAACAGGCTCCAGGCTCTGAGCTGGCAGTCAGCACAGAGCCCGACGCGGGGCCCAAACCCACGAACCGCGAGATCATGACCTAAGTGAAAGCCGGATGCTTAACCGACTAAGCCACCCAGGTGCCCCGCTAGGAACTACTTTTTAAAAAATGTTTTAATTTCCTTTCCTTTTCTGCTTTTTCTTCCACTTTGTAATTGTAGCAAAACAAACAACATAAGATTTTACTTCTAACAATTTTTAAGTGTACATTTAATTCGGTGGCACTAAGTCCATTCGTAGTGTTGTGCCACCACCCATTTCCACTTTTTCATCATCCAAATAGAAACTCTGCACCCATGACGCTGTGACTCCCATCCTCCCCTCTTTCCAGGAGCCTCTATTCTACTTGTTGTCTCTGTATTTGCCGATTCTAGGTACCTCATATACGTGGAATCATACGTGTCTTTTTGTGTCTGAATTATTTCATTTAGCATCATGTCATCAAGGCTTACCCATGTCATAGCATGTATCAGAATTTTCATTCCTTTTTATGGCTGAATAACATTCTGTTGAATGCATATACCACACTTTGTTTACCTGTGCTGATGGGACACTTGCATGGTTCTCACCTTCTGGCAGTTGTGAACAGTGTTGCCATCAACATGAGTGTGCAAATATCTGTTTGGTTCCCTACTTTCAATTCTTTTGAGGATAAGCCCTGGAGTGGAATGGTTGGATCGGCTTTGGCTTTTTTTTTTTTTTTTAACTTTAATTATTTATTTTGAGAGAGAGAGAGAGAGAGCGAGTGAGCGCACACATGTAAGTTGGGGAGGGGCAAAGAGAGAGGGAGAGAGAGAATTCCAAGAAGGCTCTGCACTGCCAGCACAGAGCTCAACATGGGGCTCAAACTCACGAACCATGAGATCATGACCTGAGCTGAAATCAAGAGCCAGATGCTTAACCGTCTGAGCCATCCAGGTGCACCTCCTCTTTCTGCTTTTAACCCAAAGGAATGGGTCTCTCCTCTTCACAAGAATTTTGGCATGAATCCCAGCCAACAAGAGGGCTGACTACTGGCGGGCTGGGTGAGGCAAGGAAGGGAGAGACACTCCTAGCTTCTGTCACTCACGACTGAGGCAAGAGGCAACGAAGGCCGGGATTCCTGGTTCTGCTAGCCATGACCTAGCATGCCTCTACCCCCTCCCCGCGCCTAGTGACCCCGTGAATCTGTGGGAACAATACCTCCCTTGTCGGCAGGAAGAGAATAAACAAGGACGAAGGTGAGATGTTAGAGACTTTAAAGAAGCATCTCGGCATCAATTAAAAACAAAACAAGGTGAGTTATGCAATGGCAAACTCCTACTGAGGTCCTCCCCGGCTAATGGGGGTGAGGATGGGAGGAGAGGCGAGGTGAGGCGATGAGAGGAGAGGAGAAGGGGCAGGAAGACAGGGAAGGCGGACGCTGGAGAAATGGAAGAAGGGTTGGAAGAGGAGAGAATGAGGTAGTGGGGAAGGAAGGCAATTTTCCAGAGGGAAAGGCCTGGAACTTGCATCCCCACACAGTGGCCCCTGGAGCTGCTGCCAGAATTCCAGAGGAAAATGCCAGCCCATCACTCTCCTTGACTGGAACCCACTTTATGGTCCTGAAAGCATAAAAGCAGCAACACTGACAGAAACAGGCGCCTGTAAACCAGTGAGACAAAGCAGTCCCCGCCCTGATCCTCCTGAAGCACATCCCCACCTAATATATTACTGACAAGGCAGACTTTTATCAAGACCTTCTGGCCTCCTGTGTAATAAATGTGTATCTCCCGCTCTTTACCACCCATTACCTCATTAAAATAATAGTCTTAATTTCATTGTTAAAGTGATTAATAGGGCAATTGTTAAAGGAAATTAATACTCAAAAGGAAGAATAACTATAGCCGAAAACTCACTCCTCTGAATTGGTCTGCTGGTAAAGTTAGGGGTTTTGTAGTTAATGAGCCTTAGAGAGTTAAATATAGAAGAGTCCAGGAGAGTGTGGTGAGAGACGGATAACAGAGCAGCCGCAGGGGCGGAGGTCAGAGGAGAGTGTGGCTCACACCTCAGTGTCCAATCACTACGAGCCACCGAGAGGAGGCCACACCTCCTGGCCTGTCGCACCTGCAATGCTCATGGCAGTCCCTGCCCCTTGCGTGGTCCCCACGGACTCAGAGCCCAGCCCAGTCCAGTGCTCAGTATGAACCACTGGCAAGGAGATGTAGGGGCTGAGGGGGGTCCTAGACTGGGGCTGAGCTATTTGAAATGAAGCCAGAACAGCCAGCAACAGGCTGCCGCCATCTTCCCTCCCTCCTGAGTTGGGTGAGAGAAGGTCAGCATCCCATTGCCTTCCTCCTGCGTCCCGCTTGCTCTTTCCACCCAGGTCCCTGCGTTCCTTGGGGCTCCTGCTCCACTGACCGGGCAGCTGGATCTCCAGGGCAGAACTGGGAGCAGGTGGTGCCTAGGGGGCCGGAGAGGGGGAAATGGGGTTCCCTTGGACAATTCCTTCACTTGAGCATTCACGCATTCATCTCAGAAGCTGCTGTGATAAAGTGCTTCTACTCTAAAAGCTGGGCATAGAAAGAGAGAGGCTTGGCCCTTTAACTTAAAAAGTTTCCAGGCTGTTGGAGACAAAGACATATGCAAACAGATAATTACCAGACATGATTGCTTGTTTAATGCTCCCTTAGAGGTAAGTGTGTGTGTGTGTGTGTGAGTGTGTGTGTGTTACTAGCAGCACTCCAGTACTCAGCTGTTAAACATATAGATCCTTTATATTCTGAAAGAGTTCTCATAGGCTCTCAAGCAATGAAAACTTCTCAAGACCTTTCTGTGTGTCTTGGCCGGTCAGTACCCCGCAAACACCCTCAGCCAATGACCTGCAGTGTGTGCCGGCGTACTTGGTTTTGACGTTCTCCCAGCCCGTTATTGTGTGTCCCTGGAGAGAGCAGTGATGCTGACTGGCTAACCAAAGGCGTGCGGAGGTGGTGGTGCTGCTGCTGCAGGGAGACCAGAGCATACAGGCACACAATAAAAAGTGAGCTCTCCTGTCATTCAGGGTATGTCCCAGGTAGTGGGGGAGGCAGCAGAGTAGAAAAGCAGGCAATCAGGGAGCACAGAAGACCTCTGACATTATTAATAATGTCATCTTAAATGTCACTGCAGCCTGGTGGGGGGAGGAGTGGCCAACGATTGTACGCGAGCATTTGCAAGAAACTTTGGTCCAGGAAGGAGACCATGAGGAGAACGGAAGAGCACTGTGTCCCTGAATACCCCCTCCCCAGAGACAAGGCCGGGGGGTGGGGGAGGGGAGTTGCAATGCTGCCCCTTGGCAGCACCAGGTAAAAGGTTGGGCCCTGGCCTTAGTCTGCTCTGAGGGCCTGATGTAGGCAGAGGCCTCTGGAAGCCTGGGAGTTCAATGTCCACTCATTTCTGGCATCCTTAGACTTCCGTATAACTAATCCCATAGATTACTAACATATCAAATCACCACTGTGATATCAATAATATAGAGTACTCTATTAGGGGTTGTTTTTATTTAAACATTGTCTTTGGAATATGGGTACAGAAGTAATCAAACATAAGAGAATCAAAGTGGAAAAAAAACTCCTGTGTTTGATATGTTGAAACTCTATCAATATCAGTTCAGGAATAAATCTATATTCATTACTGAAAGATTGAAATGGCATAATAATTCATGATCATTATGAAAGCTGTTAATTATTGTGTGTAAAAAAAATAGTATTCAGGGCCTTCAAAGGGTTAAATGAAAAGGAACTAGAATGTGTTGGCTAGATAACTTGGGGAAGAATTATTTTTATCCCTTTTAAACACAGAAAAATTTATAAAAATTTAAAATAGTAATACAAGCTGAAGATAGACATAAGGTAATTCTTATCTTCTGCAGAATTGTTGGGTATATTAGCATGCAGAACACTAAACAAAATAACCATTAGGATCTGTATTTACTGCTTTGTTTGTAAATGCCGTTTAGATCATGAGTCTTTCCTATTTGACATTCTTCATATTTGAGTTAGAATTAAGAGTAATATGTCTGTCTCAGGATTCTGTGAGAGAAAAGCCTCAAAAATCTTGTGCAACAACACTCACGATAAACCATCTTATGTCAAGGCATAATAAAATGCGTATGAAAGAAAAAAACCTGAAGCGCACCCCAAATATCCCAGTCTCCCGATCTCTGTGGGAAATGAGCATCCATCCGTCAGAGTTTAGGACCTGCCACTGGACCATGCGACTCATCATTCTGAACTGTAACACCAAGCTTCTGAAATTTAACCACTAACATTTTTAATCAATTGTAATAATAATCATTTGGCATAATATTTCAGATTTATTCCTGAATTCTAGAAGGTCACTCTATGATGGTGATATTTGGCTTTGGCCCCATATTGATGTTAACACTCGGTGCTTAGCCAAGACGTGAGTGTAGTTAGTGTCCACCTCTCTAGTGTGACAGACGCCCTACGAGACATGACGATAACATGAATGAAGTCATGCCTGAGTGTCTGGAAGAATTAGGGAAGGCTTCATAGAGAAGCCAAAACAGAGACGGGAAGGATGAATTCCAAGTTTGCCCAGAGAATGAGAACGAGGGGGTGGGGGGGGCATTCTAGGAAGAGGGATCAGCTAAAACAGGTCTTGAATGCCCTCTGAATGCCAGGTACCACTTTGATATTTTCTACACATTATTTCCTTAACCAACAGGATAAAGTAAGTATTCTTTTCTCTGTTTTGCAAAGGAGGAGATGCTCAGAGAAGGGAAGCGGCTGCTCTCTGCAGCCTTGAGAGTGGCTGGAGAAGAAACCCCTCACCTCATAAGAATTGGCTGGAAAGCTGGGGCGCCTGGGTGGCTTAGTCGGTTAAGCGTCCGACTTTCGCTTGGGTCATGATCTCGCGGTTCGTGGGTTCGAGCCCCACGTCGGGCTCTGTGCTGACTGCCAGCTCAGAGCCTGGAGCCTGTTTCAGTCTGTGACTCCCTCTCTCTCTGACCCTCCCCTGCTCACGCTGTCTCTCTCTCTCTCCTAGAAATAAATAAAACATTAAAAAAAAAAAAAGAATTGGCTGGAAAGCTGCCCATATCCCTGTGACCCCAGCTCCCTCACTGCTTCAGATGGGGTGAGGACCTGCCCTGGGGCTGCCGTGATTCTTTCCAGGCCTGGCACCCACAGCCTTATTCCTAATCAGTGACCTTATTCCTATCCGTGGCCTTATTTCTCACCCGTTGCCTTGTTTCTAACATCACACGAGAGCCATTCTCCCCAACGGTGCCACTTTCGTCTTCCAGACAGGCCTGGGGCAGAGGTGTCTTGGGCACCAAACAGAGCCCCCGGCTTCCTCTGTGGCCCAGCAGGTCATCCTGTAAAGCCCTCTTCTAATGGCCTGATTCTCTTCAGACACTTCTCTCTTTTTCTTTGGTTTTCCTTTCTCCTCTTTCATCTCTTCTGAGGAAGGCCCACTGCCTGGCATGGCCATTGTGCTTGGAAATGAGCCTCCTGGGCTGGTGAATAAATTGCATTTTATTCCTCCCTGTCACTTCTGGTTGAAGGAGCGCGGGGAGATGAAAGCTGAGATGTCAAAAGCGCTTCTTTTGACCCAGGGAGGCATTTCTCATTTCCAAGCCCTCAGGCGGCACGGAGCCCCCATGTCGGTGGCTCTGGCAGGAGCTGAGCCTTGGCCAGACCCAGGCTCTTCTGGGCCTCCTGGGCTGGGCATCTGGATGTCACCGCACTAAATCAGCAGAGGGAGCAGGGCTCACTTCTCAGCAAAGCAGAAGCATCACTAGCAGCAGGTGGCTCCTCAAAGGGACAAACAGGTCCCCCATGTGGAGTGACTGAAGGCTGGATTTGTACTGTCATGTCAAACCACATTCAGTGATGCTCCCCTGTGGGGCAGGTTCCGCTTCTCCCCTCCCTTGCGCTACTCAGCACTTATCGCCGGGCTCCATGTTGAGCAATCTCTCTTGTTAAGACTCATAATGTATCTCTTCATTCTCGGATGAGCATGGATAGAGGTGGGAGATGGGAGAAATCAGACACTGATCTGAGCACAGACACTGGGCTCTGAAGGACAAGGAGGTCTCCACTGTGCCTGAGCAGGAGTGACAAGTGGGTGGAGGTGCCGAGACAACAGAGGGACTCCAAGGAGAAAGCTGTCCCCTGAAACTGGGCCGTGTTTCCACAGAGCTGCCAATCCCAATCTGGCAAAGCCACCAGAATCCCTCCCTTCAAGTCATCTTCCACTCTGTCCAGGAACAGCCCGTGCATGAGGAAATCCTTGATGACTTCACTTCTGAGTACTCCCAGAACGGAGTAGAGCATTGGCTGCAGAGGAAGGCAGTATGTGCAGAGGCACACAGTTTGATGTCAGAGAGTTCAAGGATCAAATTCTGGCTTTGCCAGTTAGAGAAGGCGGGCAGGCTTGAGGCTCTATGCCAGCCTCCACATCCATAACACAGGGAGAATGGCTTCTACCCCAATGTTCAGAGGCTGAATGGGATCATCTGTGTAAAGGGTCCACCTAAATAGCTAGCACTTGTTGATGGTCAACACTCTTAAGAAGGATGTCACCCAATGGAAAGGGCCCAGATTTTGGAAACAGAGGGATTGAGCTCAAATTCCACTTCAGCCTCTTGGTAACTGTAAGATTCTGGGCAAGTTTCTTACTGCAAGAATAACCCCCAGTTCCAATAGCTACCGTTCACAAAGGGCTTATTATGGGCCCAGGCCTTCGGCTATGGTGCTGTCTTCTTATTTCTTACAAAGGGTTAAGTTACCTGCACCAAGACTTACCCCGAGAAGCAGCAATGAGATTTGAAGTCAGGTTCATGAACTCAGCCCATGTACCTCCTCACCAGACTTTTTCACCTAACTGTACTGAGCCTCCATCACCCTGTGCAAAACAGGGGTGTTAATGCCCACCTCCTGGATTTAGGAAGAGAATGACCATAGGTAATCCATGTATGACTCCCTTCAAACAGGAATCTTTCTACCACTTTTTAAAATCATTATTTATTTTTGAGAGAGAAAGAGACAGAATGCAAGTGGGGGAGGGGTGGAGAGAGAGGGAGACAAAGAATCTGAAGCAGACTCCAGGCTCTGAGCTGTCAGCACAGAGCCCGATGTGGGGCTCAAACCTACGGAATGTGAGATTGTGACCCAAGCTGAAGTCAAACGCTCAACTGACTGAGCCACCCAGGTGCCCCTGGAATCTTTCTACTATTCACAGGCTCAGGAGGCAACATGTGGTATGAACTCCAAGCTGTGGTCTCGTTTCTGGGGGTGGGAAGAGATTGTATGGGTCATCTAACTGCGGTCTCCTTGACCCTCATTGCCACAAGTGAGGTGGCTACGGGCACCAACTGGCTGATTTCTGAGACATGCGAGGACAGAATGTTCCAGATGATGATCAACAGGTCCAACTGTGACTTGAAGATTGTAGTAGGAAAACTTATGGAGCTTATGGAGCTTAACAGCGTGTCAAGTCCCACGGCCTCCAATTTTTGTATTTCCTGCAGAGCTCATCCTGGTTGGCGACGGCCTGCGTTGCTTCTAGAGATCCTATGGGTCTTATTCCACTTAGGGACGTGCTCCCTGCCTGTCCTCACGACCCAATGACTATGGAGCTAATGCCTCATGGGACATCCCTTAGGCTCCCCTCTCTCCACAAGAGTCTTCTCTGGGCTGACACCTTGGCTTCTGTTTTGCATACGGGAAGAGGCACCTGGAAGAGGAGGCCCAAGGAGGTCCTACGGCTTCTTACTGATGGAGCAGAAGATTGAGGACAGGAGAGCCAGGAAGGGTTCTTTCCTCGGTGCTGGTCCCGACCTTCCCTTTACTCTCCTGGCGGAAGACTGGACACATGTCCAGCTTCAGTCCCCTGAAGCTCAGAGGCCTCTGCAGAAGCCGTGTGGGACCTGAGAGCCATCATACGTCACTTCACGTGATAAATTCAGGGAGATGGAAAGAAGAAGTACCCTGAATACTGATGGCTGTGCAGCTGTGAGAAGGAAAGTTTCCAGAATTGCAATGAGCAGCCTTGTGCTGAAGTTTTATGTCATTTGCTTTCAATTCCATTTACAGTTATTTCTTGTTTTTATATCATGTTTTATTGAAATCCATCTTTTACTTTAATGCTTTAGGCTCAGCCATGGATCTTTTCTCTTCTCCCCCCCCCCCCCCATCTTTTGCCTCCTGTGCGCGTGAAGGTTCACATTATGCAAACAGCACAGAAAGGGGTTTTGAAGTATCATGGGTTTTTGTTCCTTTCTGTATTTCTCAGACTGAATATTTTTCTGGAAGCAGGCTGGGAACATGGCCATGCGATCTGAGCGGAGCTGAGAAGCTGCAGGCAGGCTGGCTTGTGGGAGTGGGGCTGCCCCTCTCACCTTAGTGACTGGAACTCAGTCCAGTCCCACGCCGGCAGCGGCTCCTTCCCCATGACCAATGGACTCAGAGGGCCCTACTTTGGACCGCAGATGCTTTAGGTAGAAAGAGGGAAGAAACAAAAGTATGGTCTCTGAGACTCCGAGGCAAACCAGAGATTGCCCGGAAGTGAAACTGAACCAGGTCGGGGTCTGCTCCATTCTTGCTGCCCCCATGTCTGGGCCCTCATGGCCTCCCACTCACTGGAGAGGCTGCAGAGCCTCCCACCAGGCTGCCTGCCTCCGCCGGCTCTTCCAGCAGAGGAGGACATTCCTGAATGCCACCTCATAGAGCATCTCCAGCTCTACCCCCCTGGGTCTCCACCACGCCTGGCATCCTCGGTGGCATCCACTTCAGGCCCTGCTGATGGTCTCTGGACCACTCAGGCCAGGCTCTTTGCTGCTCTGGTCCCTGCCTGGTTCACTTCCAGCTCCACTCCGTTGGCCAGTGGTTCTCTCCATGGGAAGGGCTTTCCCTGCTGGTCTGCCTCTCCAGGAAGCTTGTCTGCCCCACTCTGGCTGCTGGTGCTCTTTCTAAACCGTGGCTCGCCATTCATACAACTTGTCCCAGGCCTCGGGTTGATATTAACTATGACCTGAGTGTCTTGTCTCTTGAAGTCTGCATAGGAGGGTTGTAAATAAATTAGGACTATGAATCCATTTTATGTAATTTGGCCTGCAAAATGTTAGGCAATTCAGTCTCTTTGTGCCTCACTTTCCTCATCCAAAGACTGGAGATTATACCAGTACATAACTCAGAAGGGTGTTATGAAAATTAAGTGAGTTATTATATGTAGAGTACTTAGAACAGTGTTTAACACATAGTACATACTATATAAGTTTAAGTTTCTATTATTTCCAAATAATAGAAATGAACTCAAGACAACTTAGCTTTTTAAAGGATAAGTTAGTATTACAAGGAAGGATCTACAAATTTCTTATAGAGCCCAAGGGCAGAGATGTATCTGGGCCTCAGTTGGGTGCTGATGCCAGATGGGAGACGGTTATCCCTGGTTATCCTGTGAGACTCATCATTCTCTGCTTCTTGGTCCTCCAGCAGAAAACATGGCCACTTATTGCTGAGTCACATGTCCAGTGATACAGAAAGTGAGTTCTCCCGATTAATTTGTGGGGGAAAGCCTCTGATAGGCTCAGTTTGGACCAGGGACTCATTCTTTATCACATCAGTTCTGTCCAAGAGGGTGTGACCGGGCCATGCCGCCGTGTCATATAAAATGGCTACAGGGCTCGCAGTTAAGTGTGTGCATGTGCAGGCTAGTCATGAGCCCATCAGCCTCTTCAAACTGTTTCCTCCACAGTGCAGGGGGTTCTCTCTACCTCCCCAGCCTCAGTTTACTGTAGCACAGAGGGCTTTGCACGTAGCTGGTGCTGAGTACAGATTAACTCAAGTCTAACTGTAGACTCAAAGACAAGGATTATAGCTCGCTGGGTTTGCTCATCAAAATTGGAATGAGTTAGACAGATTTGCAGAGCTCTCCTGGGCTTGAAATGACTCTCACTGCTGCTGCTTCTTGCCCGCCCCCATCTCTTGCCATGTGCCAAGATATCGGTCAGTGGGAACAGCATCCATGAGGAAAAAGGGCAAGCAGGACTTTGCAGAAATGTGCAATTACCAACACTCTCTTTGTGCTGAGAGCCGGCAGAGGCTCGCACCACCCACTCAGCTGGGCCTGACCTCCCTTTCCTCACAATGAATGGTCTATCAGGCCACAGGCACTGGAAACTTTCCTTGAGGCACTGACCAGGGGAGCGTCAGCCTGGGGGGTCTGAGCAATGTGCCGACAGATGTGGTGGAAGGCTGCCTGAGCTTAGGTCACTCACAGGGGTGGAATCAGACTCCAGGGAAGAGTGAGGATGGGTCACTTAGGAGAGTATCTCCTTCGTCCTTGACCCCAAACTTCCCAACTTTTCACACCCAGCTCATCGGTGTTAACAGAGAAAATGCACAACAGCTGCCTCACCCTGGGAGGCAGTGGTCCCCAAACCTGACTGCACATTAGAATCATCTCGGGAGCTTTTAAAAGATCCTGATTCCCAGGTGGCACCCTGGAACAATGAAATCCGATTCTCTGGGAGTGGGACTGGACATGCTTCAGTATTTTTAACCCTTCCAGCTGGTTCCAAAATGCAGGCACGTTTGCAAACCACTATACTACGAGCTCATTTCTTCATGTGGTTCTAATACTCGGGTGATTCGAAAACCTGTATCAGCAGCCGACACACTCACCTTCTGTCCCAAGCTTCTCATTGCTTCAATGTGTCCTCTCTCGCAGAACTGATTTACAAGTCCTGAACTTCTGTTTTTTCCCCCGCTCTCATCTCCAGCTCTTGAATCCCTGGTCTTCAAACCTTGGTTAATTCGCTCGCCCCCCTTCTCAGCACTGTCATGGCATACAGATGTTTCATTTCTGCTGCATTAAATGTGTTTCTGTTGCTTTATAGAAATACCATGTTTTATAAGCTACTTGAAGGCAGGAGGGACCGTGTGTTCTATTTTTGTTTTTATATCTTCCTGGAGTACCTGGTAAAATGCCGACGGCCAGTAAATGTGGTTGCCCAAAGACGGAGGAGAGAGCTGGCCAAGGGTGGTTCAGGCAGAGCCAGCAGGGGCCTCTGAAGGCTGGAGAGTCTCTTCCAGAACTTTCAGTCTAGGAGGGCGATATACCAGCCATGGGAAAGAAAGTTCCTGTACTCTTCTGCTTAACAAGAGTCTCTTTGCTTATATCCGAGGGTGGGAAGTATTAAAGGAAATCCAGGGATGTCTCCTGGGAAGTTCTGGGGATGCTAGTTACCAAAGGAGGTGCCTAATAGTAACAGCTACTGATCACTGAGTCCTCAACTTTGTGCCTGGTGCTCTACATGCAACTGTTCACAATAATATTATTTCAGTGTTTCTGAGCCTCTGAAAGGCTATTTGCCCAAGGTAAATATCAGAGCTGTAAAGGGCTATGCACTTCCCAGTAAGCCACACATGTTCTCAAAATGGCTTCAGGCACTGAGAAGAGAGGAAGGCAGGTGTCTGTCCTCACTCCCAACCAACCTTCTTCCTCATATTTGAAGACAGTGGCCTAAGCAGCGGTTTTTCCATTGCTCCAGGGTTGTGTGTATCACTATCCTTTTCTTTTTAAATGTCTTTTTATTTATTTTGAGAGAGAGAGAGAGAGGGAGAAAGCGAGCAGGGCAGGTGTAGAGAGACAGGAAGACACAGAATCGGAAGCAGGCTCCAGGCTCTGAGCTGTCAGCACAGAGCCCGACACATGGCTTGAACTCACAAACCGTGAGATCATGACCTGAGCCGATGTTGGATGCTCAACTGATTGATGGTGCCCCATCACTACCCTTTTAACGCCACATTCTTAAGTGGCTTTGAGGAAAGAGAAGTCAAAGGTAAAATCTATCTTTATGTGCATATAACCATCACCGATCAGTTTCTGATGAGGACTAAGTGGTTACAAGTAGCAGAAAGCAACTCAAGCTGGCTTAAGGGAAACAAGGGAAATACTAGGCGGAGGGGCTGCCTGTGGCAGCCGGGGAAGGGAATGCAGCTGGGTGCCAGGAAGGGGCTGGGCGCTGCCGGCACTCTCTCCCAGCTCTGTGCCTCTCTGCTTGGACCTGCTTCTCAGGCTCCCCATAAATACTGTACATTGTGGCTGCCCGGACCCTGGGCACTTATGTTTGCATGCTGTGGTCCTGGTCACCGGGAAGCTTAGTTCCTCTCTTGGCCCCATTTCTAGCTTTGGTGAGAAGAGCCTGCCCCTGGTCCATATCGGGTCACGTGCCTCTGGATGGGATCCTACCTCACCGTGTTCGCCAGCAGGGTTCTGGAGTGAGATGTGCCCCTGTCTCTGGATGGGAATGAAATAGTCCAAGAAGGGAGAAAGGAGAGCTGATGGTGATCAGTGAGTGGTTAGCTCAGCAAACCCCACAGGAGGAAACTGAGGAGATTAGAGATCAGCAAACCCTGGAACACTGACTCTGGTGAATCCAAGCACTTCTGGAATCTTCTTCTGGAGACAGAGTTGGGCTTTAGGTCAGGTTTGCTTACTCTTCAGTAGTTGCTCCTACTGGTGAGAGGGGTGTGTGTGTGTGTGTGCGCGCACACATGTGTGCACATCTCTGTGGGTCTGCGTGCACCCCCTTTCTCCACGGCTGTGGGCGTCTTGAGGTTCTGAGAAGGCTCGTTTCTCAGCAGGAGAGAATGCTCGCCAGAGCCTCCCAGCCTGAGTCGGCCTGGAGCCAGAGGCCTGGCAGGAGTGGACACAGCTGCCCTTTATCCCCCAGGAGCGCAGTGACCTCACTATGGCTTTCCTTTGCTGGCCTGGGTTAGTGTTAGGCAGAAGGGGGGGGGGGATTTGGGCTGTGGCTCAGTGCTGCCCTTAGTGGACCCTCCACTCCCCTTTCCTTCCCTCATCAACCACCGTGCACAGAAGCCGGGAGCTCAGGTCTCGCTGCTGTGAGGCGAAAATGAGAGGGCTGGAGCTGAGGTCCCGGCAGACAGTGGAGCAGGGACCCCAGAGGAGAAAGACCAAGGACCAAGGGCTCAGGAATGAGGAGGCCTGGTTCCCACCCGGGGTTTTTCTAGATGGCTGTGAGATTCTATTCAGATCACACCACCCCTCAGGATTTCCGCTTCCCTCAGCAGTGACATGAGGGGCCAGAGGATCACTAGAGAGGCAGCCGGGGAAGTCAACCGTCCCATCTGTGACTGCTCTGGCCCTCCCGCCTTGTCCTCAAGGGAAAGCATGGCACGGCCTGGAAAGGGTAAAGCGGGTGGGCACCGCAGCCTTCTTCAGGCGTGTGCAAGGCGCAGGAATGAAGAGTGACATCCTGAGTATGGCTCTCGGAGGGGGGTGGAGGGGGTAGGTAGGCTGTGGGGGAGATCACGTTTTTCTGACAGGGAGAACGGGGAAGTCACAGGCGGCCTGTGCGGCTAATGTTCATCTCTGGATCTTAGCTCCCTCGGCTGTAAAAAGAAACTGCCCAACTAGATGGTTCCCAAGGATCCTCTTGGCTCTGACGTGCTAGAGATGACTCAGGTAGGCTGAGGGCTCCTGGGTCAGAACCCCTCCCCCTGCTTCTGCTGCGGGTTTGCCTCGAACACACCTGTCTTCTAGCCCATAACAGCTCATGGCTATGGCAAGGGAAGAGTACCCGTGTTCTGTGTGGTGGGGGATAGAACTGGGGGGGTGGGGGAGGGATGGGCGGTGGGAGGAAGACACGAGAGTGAGTTCTCAGGGCCTCCAGGAATCTGTCGCGCTTTCATTGGCTCTCATAAACCAAAGCCATCAACCCTTCCACAGACAACAAAAGTTTGGGTAATAAATCAGAAATGATGGTCGGAATTGTTTAAATCCTTCATATTTCAGGCCACAGTCACCCCCATTTGACCCTGGTTATTTGACACAGATGACGGCTTAGGGACCGGGCAGCCAGGCCCTGCTGAAGCTCCGGGCTGGCTGGTCCACCCGGCCTTGGGGACTCAGGCCAATAGTCACACCCTCTCCCCCTCCCCCCCAGGGTGTCAGGGCTGTCAGGGTCTCCTCCTCTGTGCTGGAAATTTAAAAAGTGTCAGGACTTTTGAGACAGAACCAACGCTAAACTGCTTCTGCCATAAACGTGTGGGGCCTGTCTGTCCTTCTCCTGGGAGTAGGTCCTGTTTGGACACTCCCCTGCGGGTGGACTAAAAACCCGGCTTATTTCATCAGGGATACCTTTTCTTCATACTCTGTAAAAGGTAATTTTATTAGGATACTGAAAGGGAATAGTTGAGAAAACTGAACTCTTATAATTGAATATAAACTATAAACAGACACAGGGCTTCAACACAGCCAATCCCAGAGAACACTCAGCGACAATGGTCCCAGAGGGGTGGTGTTAGTGACTAAGCTCTCTTTCTGAGGATGGGGAAGGAGAGAAGAGACAGGGACTGTCCCCGACCTGGCCTGGCCTCTCTCCCTTCCCCTGACTCTGGGCCTGTTACCCCACCATGTTCTCTGGGCCTCAGTCCGGCACCCACCAGAAAGGCCTCTTCTGGCCATGAGGATGGTGGCAGAGGATGGCGATTTCCCAGCCCGTCTGCAGCTGCTCAACACTGAACACACGTAAGATAACTGCTCTGGCCAGAGAGAATCCATCAATCACACCACTTTCCTCTTTCACCTTCAATTTCCATTCCTAACTGTGAATACACGGACCTCCATGCCGCAGGCTCCTACAACAGACAACTCTGAGATGTGAAGGCCTCTGAAAAACCTTTTTGTGCTTAGAATGTCCTCTTCAGTGGGGGGGGAGGGGGGCTTTCAAGGTCTCCCTAAGGGTTGGCTTGCACTCTGCCTGCCGAGGTGGGGGGGGCGGGGCTTTCAGGGTCTCCCTAAGGGTTGGCTTGCACTCTGCCCGCCTTCTGAGTTTAATGACATATGGGAAAGATGTCCCGTGGTGTTCCGGAGCCCCTTCATCCATGTATTCTCTGTCTCCCCTTGATCCAGTTCTACTGTCTCCCCACCCCCGTCCCCATTGACATGCTTGAATTAAAAAGCTGCCCCTTAGAGCAAATTCTACTTTACCAACACTTTACTGTTTATCTCTTCCTCATTTCAACTGTGTGAAGGAACTTAACCATGAGATGTGGTGGGGCCCTATGTCACTTATTTATAAAGCTGTCGGGGCAAGACTAATTATACACGGGAAAGGTAAAATGGTCTTAGGTTTGGTGAGACAGTTACATGGGTTGAGATGGCTTATTTCTCACTCTTACCAACACCCTAGAGCTCACATATCTAACAAGTCTGCAGGGATGAGGCATTACGGCTCCGGCAGAGCTTACACAGGGCAAGGGGAGCTCTTGGCTGCTGTAATTATCCCCTCGTCACTCACCTCCACCGGCCGCTGGCTTTCTCCACCAGATACTAACCCCCTGTGGCATCTCTCATTTCAGCTCTTCGTTACCGCGTAGCTGTGACCACCAGCTCCCTAGCCAGTTATGCCTCTTCTGGGAGGAGCTTAACTGATCAATAATTCTGTTTGAAACCTAGCAGGTCACTTCAGCAAATGGACCCTTTGCTCCCCATCAGTATTTCCATGTTCTTCTTGTTTTGCTAAGGATGAAGATGTCTCGTGGGTGGAGGATGTCAGTGTGGGTTTGGAGGATGTTAACTTGGCAATGGATCAGAACATGAGCGACAGGGGACGACAGTGTGGAAAACACCTGGGAAATTTCTTGGGGACAAGAAACATAAAAGCTAGACAAGAAAGAGAAAAGGAAAGGTGAGAAGTCATGTTATAAAAGAAAATTATAGACAAGTATTGATTTGGCTAAGGGTAAAAAACCTCGGTGAGCAATTGACACTGGTACTTGGAAAAGAGGTTTGTTCTGACCACTTCTGGTCTTTGATAAAAGGAGATTCTAGTCACCCTGGAGGGTCTGCAATTGGGGCCTGTGCCAGCTCTTTCTGGAAGTAACTCTGCCTCCTGAGGATGGGTGTGGGGAATGCTTAGTGAGAGATCATCTGATTGCGGGCACGGGATGCCCTGGGAGAGGGAATGATGTTGGCTAAATTAAAACCAAGTGCGTGCCTAGCAGATAAGATGAGTAAGTCTAGATTCTGAATCCATGATACATACTCACAATTTCCTTATCAATATGTATTATAGCAATCCTCACTGTAGTAGTTATTTCAAGTCAGCATGTTGGTCCCCTCTTCCAGGAAGCCTTCCCTCATCTCCTCCCCTTGTCTTACTGTTTTTAAAAAACCTCCTCTTTATTTCTGTAGCTAGGGTGGCCAGATGTCCCAGAGTGCCCAGAATGGTACTGGTTTGAACATGCAGCCCTCATGTAATCCTGAACAGTACATTCTCCTGGGTATCTTGGTTTGGACAATAAGTGGTATGGGTCACTCTCTCATATCTGATACTCTGAGCTTCTCTGTAGCCTAGCACGAGTTTGTCTGCATAATATCTGATTTACCTAAATCCTTTATCACACTGCATAGTCTTTGAGGGAAGGTACCTTTTCTGTCTTGTTCACGGTCAGATCCTCAATATCTAGTACAGAGCCAGGCACATTGCTGATGCCCCCAAAATGTTTATTATTTAGGTTGATGGATAAATGCCCGTAATCTAACTCAGATTCCCAGGGGCTGCCTAGCTGGAAATGCTTCATGGATTGTTCTGAGCAAGACAAAAGTCACACAGAGAAGAGAGGAACTGTCCCCATCCCCAGTGTTAGGTGAACCGGTTTATAGCCATTGGCTGGGTCCAGTCCCTCTGCCATCCAGACGTGGTCTGGGTAGGCAGCCCAGGTTACTGTCCTGTGCAGTGCCTGCTGTGTCTCAGAGCCATTGGGGCCTCCTGTCCGCACAGATTACTCCTTGGAAATGATGCTGTCCTGGAGGCCAGCAGCCGGAGAGCAAGCAGGAAGGCATTAATGACAGAGTCCAGCTTTGCCACTCGATGGCTCTGTGATCTTGGTCACAGCCCTTTACCTCCCTGGCCCTAGCAAGAAAAATTGCCTTCCAACTATAACCCTCTCTGATTCTGTGGCTGTCCTGGGGTTCACACATAAATAGGAAGCATGGGCTGCGAGCCAGGAGAATAATAAAATGGGTTGCTTGTCAGCAACTCCACAGAGACGGGGAGCCTGCCTTTGAGTTCTCCTCCTTCACTTCCTCTCCCGGCCCAGCCCACCCAGAGAGACCCCTGACACAGCCCTGAAGCTCTGTCTGCTAGGGCTTCTTGCTCAGCAGGGCCTTTCCCACAGTCCTCCACTCTCCCCACAGAGCCTCACCGATCGATCCTTAGGGATTGGCTCTCCTGCTCCGTGAAGGGCCTGGCAAACATGGGAAACATCCAGGAGTGCACGTTCCCAGGTAACCAGCTGGCTGTGTCTCCCAGGATGGCCTAGAGCAGTGCACCCATTCTGAACCATGGTTGAGAAACAAGGCAAAGGGTAATCAGAGATGTGAGGTAAAGCCGGGAGTAGGGAAAGAGCATCATGAGATCAGAAGCCTGGAGTATTCTGTACTGTTTGGGAAACAGAAGGCGAAGCTGGTAAAGGTTGAGAGAGCAGCTTGGATGCTGTGAGTCAAGGAGATGCATGAGTGAGATGTTTCTATGGGGCCGTGAGCAAGTGGGAGCCCCAGCTGATGAGAAGGACGGGAACATTAATGGCGAGTAAGGCTTCCCATGGTACCACAGTTGGGGTTATTTACAATTTCACAGAGGATTCCTGGAGATGCAATACCTTCACTGAGAGTGATAATTCTCAAATGACAGAATCTCAGACGGTGTGGCAGGCCCAGAGGGGAGATACTTGGAGCCCCTGAAACTGGATCAGAAAGCTACCTTTTCCTAACATGCGAGCTCGTAAGACAAAGAAGTTTCCAGGGAAACTGCTGAGCAAGAAGGGTGAAAAACCAAACAGCTCTTCCAGCCTGCAATGTCACCTGACAGCTGAGGACAAGCTGGTCACTTATGAAGGAAGCAGAAGGTCTAGGTTTGTAATGGTGAAAGTACCCCTGATGGCAGAGAAGGGGACGGACGTGCCCCCTGGGCTCTGGGACACGTCTTGAAGTGGTTCCTTAAGGAATCAGAGGTTCTGGTGGGAACCTGCCCTTCCTACTTGGAGTCGATGGGCTGCTACTCAGATACCGTGAAAATGAGGGTGCTTCTGAAAGACAGACCCCGCCTCTCTGCTTCTTGCACAAATTACAAACAGCACAGTCCCTGGGAGCCCGCTGAGGAGCCCGGGGTGGCCCACAGAGCCACCAGCTCCCTCCCTCTGGCTCTAAATCCTGGAGTTTGGGGCTCCCTGACAGTGTGGCGACACGTTAGATAATAGCAGCACAGCTAATTTGTTAATCTGCCAGAAGAGCATCCAACGCCCTTTTGCTCACTGACTCCACAGTAATAGGAAGGCACTAGCCCGGCCACTGTTTGCCTGCTGAAACGAAGCCACGCCGCTCTCTGCATAATTCATTTGTGCACGAAATGGAAGCTTAATAGCATAAGTAAAGCACTAAGCAGAAATTGGCAGTAAATGTCTTTTTTAAGTCTTAAAGATAGACTCTACTTCAATCATAAAGCCCAATTTGGTATTACTTATGACACACTTTTCTCTGAAGCCGTACTTACTGAGTGATTTTAGGAGCCACCCCCCCCCACGCCCTCCCCGGCCCCTGCCTCCTGAGATGGCCCATCATCCCGTCGCTGCTGCCTCCACAGAAGTCTCCTTCCACGTGGCACTGAGCCCGCCATCCTGAACTCACAGGACCCCTTCCCTCCTCCGGGGCTCACTCCAGCACCAAAGGCTGCAGGCACCCAAGGGCCGGGGCAGCCGGGTCTGGGGCTTTGGGCATGCTGGCTGCAGAGACACGGGAGTGGAGGCTCCGGGTGAGCGTGGGCGAGCATTAATGGCCAGGGCCAGCAGAATACTGGCTGGAGGAGTTTGGCTCCTGGGCTTCCAGCACTGGAAAAGGCTCTGGTGAAATCGCTTCTCAACAGAGGAGTCTCAAGCAGAACTGAGTCTGCTCAGAGCTTGCTAAGTGCTCATAGGAGTCAGGACTCCAGAAGAAACAGTGTCCTAACTTGTGGGTCTCTTTCCTGTTTTCTATTGCTGCACAGTAAATTGCCCTAAAACACAGTGACTGGGAACAACCATTTTACTTAACCTGGCAATTGTACAGGCTGGGAATTCTGGAATTCCACACCTTGTGGGTATCACGTGGCGCAGGACCCACTTCTAAGATGGCTTCCTCATTCCCATGGCTGGTGCCTCCTCACAACCTGGCCTCTGTCTCTGAGTATTGTGTTTCATCCTCCTAGACCTCTGCACGTGGCTTTGGCTTTTCACAGCATGGCTTTCAAGCCTGGTCCTCCTGAGGGGAGGTTCAAAAGCGAGCATTCATGGGGCGCCTGGGTGGCTCAGTCGGTTGAGCATCGACTTCGGCTCAGGTCATAATCTAGTGGTTCATAGGTTTGAGCCCCGTGTCGGGCTCTGTGCTGACAGCTCAGAGCTTGGAGCCTGCTTCAGATTCTGTCTCTCTCTCTCTCTCTCTCTCTCTCTGATCCTCCCCTGTTCACACTGTCTCTCTCTCTCTCAGAAATAAATAAAACATTAAAAAAGAAAAAGTGAGCATTCAAAGAGGTGCGGCAGAGGGCTGCAAGGCTTCTCTGACTTAGCTGGGGCCCTGAGATTGTGTGTGCTCTGTTCTATTGCTCAAGGAAGTCAGTGAGTCCAGCCAGGTCCAAGGGAGGAGGAACAGACTTGAGCTCTGGAAGCGCACATGGGGCGGGAAGGCCATCTTGGAAGAAAGTACCCTGGTCCTCAAGTCACTCACACAGGACAAGGCTCTGCATTCTAATCACTGGCTCTTGCCCACGGTGACCAACACGTGCATGCGTGTGTGAAGATGCATGCCTGCACTCCCAAGTACACACTGCTGAGTAGGTGAACAGTGTTTACTGTGGGTGCACACTTCACAGAGCTAGTGGGTGCTCACAGAGTTAAATGTTCATTACATATGGAGAAATGCATTTTGAAATATACAAGAATACTTCTGGGTCAGCTCAATGGACCAAGACTGGAGTGCCATCCTGAAAACCAAAAGATTGGATCACCCAGTGATGTGGCTTCAGCCCCTGGTGGCAATGCCCTTTCTGACGCCGGGAATCTTTAGGTCCCAGATAAAGACTCGCTCGCTAGTTTCTGTTGCAGGTGCAGTGGGGGGCGGAGGGGGAAGAAATTTTGAGTTGTAAGGTGGGGGTTGGGAACAGAAACACCCCCCTGGTTGATGACTCAGGGTGACAATAGGCTGTCCCCTCTGGTTACCCTTTCCTTGGTCACTCTGAGACATAGAAACAAGCAATCATGCAGGCATGTCAGAGATCAAGTCCTGTGAGGGTTAACCAGCTAGGAGCCTTCTCTGGGTCTACACACAAGTCACAGCCCTTTGCCAACAAAACTTTTGAACCTTTTTATGCTAGAAGAATGTTCCTTTGTTCTGACCTTCAGCTAGTTCTCAAGCTCCTTGGTAATAACTTGGCCTTGCAAGGCACTATGCCTAATGACCTCTAATTTTTCATTCCCTGACCCCCGTCCCTGCCCTTTTCCTTAACCATAGTTGGTGGGGAAAAGGCAAGTCAACCACAGTGAAATGATCATTTGAGCCATTTCCTCAATGCCTGATTCCTCTGCTGGACTGTAAGCTCCATGGAGGCAGTGGCTTTATCTGTTGTTTTTCATTGGTACAAAGCTGTGTATGGAGAGTACAGTATCTGGCACATGGTAATGCTCACAAATTGTTTTGAATCAATGGGTGAGTGAACTTATTCAACAGTATGCATTCAGCAGCTATCATATGCCAGGCACTGTGCTGGGTGCCAGGGATCTCTTAATGAATAAGACAATGTCCCTGCCTTCCAGGAGCTCAGATCACGCCGGTGTAGATCCACTGACATTTCGTGGCTGTTCCTTCCTCAGCCCTCAGATCCTCGCACTGCCCATAAACTATCTGGCCACCTGGGAACCAT
This sequence comes from Hyaena hyaena, assembly GCF_003009895.1. NCBI lineage: Eukaryota > Metazoa > Chordata > Mammalia > Carnivora > Hyaenidae > Hyaena > Hyaena hyaena. The sequence goes on along the minus strand of NW_024080668.1, from coordinate 4,114,826 downwards.
GGCTCTGGCACAACAGCCCAGATGGTAGCTTCACCAGGCAGGATTATTTAGGGGTGATCTTCTCCCAACCTCCTCCCTTCCCAGCTCCCACTTAATTACCCGGCATGCCTCATAAATAAAGGGGGGGGGGGAAGGATTGCCTTCGCCTTGTGAGCATAAATGTTTTCTAAATGATATTGTTCCTGCAGCTTCTGAGAGCCTCATAAACATGCCTGGCCCTGGATTTATTATGCGACAATAATCCCGCTTAGCCAGCTGGTGAGATTCATAGTTCTGACCCCTTCCCCAGTGCCCCCTCTTCCTCACCTCATGCAAGGGAACAGGAGGCCGGGGGGTGGGGGGTCATAGGGCCTCAGGGACTACAAGTTGGGCCAGCCTCCAGCAGATTGGTGCTCTCAACCAGCTCTGAGCACTCCTGCCTCTCCTCCTTATGTCCACTCCCAGAGCGCTTCCAACCCCCACCCCAGAAGTTCTGTGAGTTTCTCCAAGGAGTTCTGCGGCTGAAGGGCAGGCCCGGCGGGGGTGAGGGGGCACGCATAGCCCTGCTGCTCCCCTCTGCATGTCTGTCCCTGCAGAGCCTCTTTAAATGAACCTGGCCCACGTGGGTGCACGCTGGGACTGTTCAGAAGATCACCACAGGCATCGGCAGACGGCTCCAGAATCCTTCAAGCACCTCATGCCCACCCGGTTTGCAGTGTTTCTGCTTTCAAGACCTCCCCCCGCCCGCCGCCCTCACTTTGGCTCTGTAATTCCGATTCTCTAGGCTGGTATCGGCAGCCCAGTGTTGGACCAGCCTTCCCTGTGGGCCTGGGAGCCTCGTTGTGACTTCTGTTTCTTATGATTTCATTTCCGCGATGAAACGGTGGATAAGAGATCTTGTAAGGCAGACCCAGAAGCTCCCCCTTGCCCTGTTGCCTCCCTGACGGAAGAGGGACCTTGGACTTTGGAGACTGATTACTGTGACATTGAGGCCAAGCTGTCATCGGTCCTGGAGCGCACATCCTCCTCTCTGTGTGCGCAAATGAGTGTCAGCCAAATTTATCTGAGCCATACTGCTGCAGCCTTCGGGCCTGGTTTCATACAGTGCCACATTAGAAAGGAAAACAAATCTAACTCCAAACGCTGTGAAAAAGCAGTGTAATTTTTCCCCTAAAGGTTCTTGAGGAGATGGTAAAGGGGAACATATATCACATCACACAGAGAAAAGTGTTCTAAAATCCCTGTTTACTAATCTGTCTCTACAAGGTCCTACAATCTTCAACAGCAGCAGAGTTGCAATATACAGTTATGCAAGTTGTGCACTGCACAACTCTAGGGGGCACCATTCACATCTGCAGCCATAGCAGATAGGGATTTATTATAGCACTTTTCTGGCAGCTGGTTCTAAAGCATCTTGAAGAAGGGATGGCTTTTTTTTGCTTCTTGGTATCTCTCTTTTTCAACTCTTTCCCCCCAAATCCCCAACCTGGGTCGGCCCTCCTGCTTTACTGCCTTCATTTCCCCCACTCAATGCATCCTCTCACCCCCCGAGATCTTCTCTTTGGAGTGTGGTGCACTGCCTCCCTGGGTCATGAGTGTAACCTCCGCGCCTTCCGGGTCCTGACTTGTCCGTCATCACTACTGCCCAGGAGCAGGTCTGTGGAGCCAAAGTGTCCCCCTTTCAGAAGGGCACTGTTCCCTCCCCCTCACCCGAGGGACCCCAGGGGCTGAGGCTGTCCCGCAGACGATTTCAGAATCCAGCAGAGACAAGAAGACACTCACTTCTGCCAGAGGGGACCATTTGGTCCCACCCTCTGCCATCCCTATGGCCCAGTCCGTACAGCCAGGTGTGCCTGGCTGTTCTGAAAGGACCCCATGAAGTGTCCCCAGGACCCCCTCTCACCCCTCCCAGGATCTCACATCACCCCTCGGCAGGGAGTCTCTCCGCAGGTGACTTAAGACACAGCCTCTGTTTCAGACCCACGGCGGGGACAAAACAGGACACTCGTTTGCCTTCACTGTCCTCTGAGCAAGACTCCTGTATCAGCCGCCTCTCCCCAGAGAGCAGCTCCCCAGGCACGGGCTGGGAGGGAAGTGGCCCTAATAAAACCCTGGTCCGGAGCCACACAGAGCATGGGTGCTGGTGCCACTCGCCCCTTCCCTTCTTAGCTGCCGATTTGTTCTCTCTCCCCTCCCCTACCTCCCTCCGGGCAGAATCCTGACTGGAGTGGTTCCCAGCAGGTTCTTGGAGCTGGAGGGAGAGGCGGCTCTGCACCTGCGATCACAGGGCTAGGGCTTCCAGGAAGGCCTGATCCCGTTTCCCACCGCGGCTCCCCACTCCGCACGCGCTGCCCTGGGCCAGGCACCTGCTTTCCTGGCCCGCAGAGCGTGGATACTGCCCAGACCTCTGCCCCTCCAGGCCAGCCTCTTCTCAGTGCACTTGATCTCCCCCCTGACCCTGCTCAATGCATTAATCCTCGGTAACAAGTTCCAGAGAGAGAGCTCCCTCCATTGGAACTTCCCAGAACAATTACCACCACTCATGAAGGGAGCCAGGTACTCCCTGCTTCCCCAACATCTCTTGGTTGGCCTCATCCCCACCCTCTTGATCAGTCGTGGGTGAGTGAACCCCAACCTCACCGGAGCCTGCAGCCATGTGAGGAGAGGGGGCTCCTCCCTCTCTACTTCTTTTCCCCCTTCCCCTTCTCTTTTCCTCCAGTCTCCCTGCACCTCTGTCTTCTCCCTAAATAACACATCACAATCTAACCAAATCAATCACCCTCACTCAACATCATCCCCAGGGGGCCTTTTTGGAGACCGCGGTACAATCTTCCTGTCACTTTATCATCTGCTGGAACCCAACGGCGCTGAGCTGCGCTTGCTGCCAGCACAACACGACGAACAATCTATTTGGGATGGGGGAGGGGAGGGGAGAAGGCAAGGCAAACACGAGCCTCACCCTTCAGGCTCTGTCCCCACGGGGATGCGCTCGGCTTTCTAGTGTGCCCTTCCCATGCTAGACACAGGCACATTCCCACATTCCCTTCCCCAGAGGACTCCAGAACCAGAATTCAAGATCTCATCCCTTGGGGTTGCTGGGTGTCTCTACTCATCTGTGTTAGCGTTCAAAGATGGGATCGTCATGGATCACAGACCTGGGGTGGGACAGAAGGCTGGAGGTGCAGGTAGCTCAGAGCACAGAGGTGAGAAAGTTCATGCTGGCCCTGAAGTGACGTGGGTTGAGGGAATTATATTGCTGAGACACAAGCACAGAGGGAAGAAGCAGATGGTTGGTTGGAAATGACTGTGGGGGGCTTGGAGAACTGGCTAAGAGGCAGACACTTTACACTATGGGCAGCTGGGATCCTCCAGCTTCTGGAGGCGGCCGAACATTCTGGTAGCAGCCAGGACTGCCCGCCCTGGACAGGATACCCAGTGTCTGGCCCCACGTCCCGTGTCAGGCTGCCATCACCCCTTTCCTCCCTGCATTTTCTCTTCAAACCCACCCCAGACCCTGCCACCATGGAATCCTTCCAGAAGGCTAGCCCTACATCGGTCACTCGTGCTCAGAATTCTTCAATACCTCCCCACTGCCCAGCAATAAATCCTTATCATGACTTAGCCAGGCATTCAAGGCCCCCAGGTCTTAATTTTCCTCTTTCATTCTAGCCTTATTTCTATTTTATGCAACCTAGGATCCATCCAAACCAAGCCACTCGTTGGTTCACCCTATGATATGCTCAAGGCCATGATGCCCAAACCATCTTCCCCCTTCCAGGCCCCGTTAGGAGGACATCACCAGCAGGAAGCCTCTCTGATCACTTTCTGTCTTGACCCATGTGCATATCTTACCCTCTGAAGGGGCCCACATCTGGCTCCTCCAGCCCAGATTGGAGCCTCCCAGGCTCGGACAATCAGTAAACACCACCAGATCTATTGCCAGCCCAGGTCTCCCTTATGTCAGAGGCTGGTGGGTGTCATGGTCACTTTGGCTTATGTCTTCGCGGAAAAAATGAAAAAAGAGTGGGGAAAAGAAAGATGCAGACCTGCACAGGTGCCTCTGGGAGACAGAAGAAAGAGAAGAGCTGGGTGTTTATTTCTGGCTCCCTGAGTTGTTTATTATCAGCTTCTCTCAGGTACAGCAAGCCCTTCACATCCTCACCGACAATTACCGGGGAAGCATTCAACTAATTTCCTCAACTTCAGCTGCCTTTAGTGCACTCTAATTTTAACATTCCTCTCAGCTGTTTTTTGAAGATGCAAATAAGCTGAAATGACAGGTGCCTACGTGCCCACATGCCTGTGTGCCTGCCTGTCTGTCTGTCCTCCACGGGGTGGCCCAGGAGATGAGCACACCTTAGGGGCTACTCTGCCTCTGTTCTCCAAAAGCTGGCTGGACAGAACCTAGGCTACTCCCTGGCTCAAATAGGAAGAGGCCAAAAATTGAGTTTTAGAAACTTTTAAAGCCATGAACCATTTGTACACTTCTCTACAGAGTAGAGAGGTCTGATGTCTGCCTTGCATCAAACACGGAGCAGTTTAATTACACTGGTCCTTGGAGACGAGGGAGTTGGTGCATCAGAACAGTGAACCAGGAAGGAGGGAGGCTTGAACTAAGGAACCAGCTCTGGCCACCAGCAGGGCAAATAGCCAGCCCTTTTCTGCGAGAGCCTGAGGGTAAAGAGGCCGCTGAGAAGACCTCTGGTTCATTCTCCTGCACCCTCGCAGGACTCCTGGAAGTGAAGAAAGCCAGTAGGCTTCTTTGTCGCCTACCCCAGGCTCTAGAACAGTCATGTCAAATATATATATAAATTTGTTTTTTGCTCTACCTCAATCTTCCTTGCTCTAGCTTCAGCCAAATTGTGCTTTTTTTTTTTTTTGTCTCAGCAGAGACAAAGAATTGCTTTTTCATTCAATCTTGCTTTCTATAAAAGTAAGACTCTGTTAAACAGTTATACATCATCATCTTCTGCGCCTCAAATAGCACATATACTTTGAAAACAAAAGGCACACAATAAGATACACATTTTTGAACAAGATTATATTATATATATTGTGCCTCCCAATTACTAAGTTTTCTTCCACCTACATTGTTTCATTTCCTCTTCACAACAACCCCGTGAGTCTGATATCTTTGCAATCTCCTTTTTCTCTATGGAAAGACAAGTTCCGTGAACTCAAGAAACTTGCTGGTGTTGCACAACTTGGAAGCCAGCCTGTAACCGGATCTCGGGGTCCAAATCAGCATTTCCGGTACACTAGGCTCTCTCTCTCATGAAGTGTCTTCTAAAGGTTGTATTTAAATAGGTAGCATTGGCCTCTCACCATTAAGTGCATCCCCCAATCTTTGGAAGTAACTGTTCCTTCGTTCCCTGAACAAACACTCATGGAGCACTACTATGTCCTAGGCACGGGACGGACATTAAACACTGCCATGAGCTAGTTACTCAGTCACATATGATTCTGATCAAAGCTGCATTAGAGCACCTCTCGCTGTCACTAGTCATCTTTTGATGTCTCTACGCTCCATCTGTAGAGTCCAACTCTACCCTCGCTCCCTGCCCCCTCCAAGCCCTTAACCCAAGTCACAGCCATTTGTCCCTCAGAAACCACATGAGCCTACCTGTCCACACTGGAGGGTCCATGACTGACAGCTGGATGCCCTGTCAGACTTTGTACAGAGTTATTTAGAGAGCACCAAGTCTCCAGACTTGGGTACATCTAGAAGTATATGGAGATCTTGCAAAGGGATTGTAGACATGGGTACACTGAAGGGAACCTGTTTCCGCTTCTGCAGCATGTAACGCCCTCTTTCCTGGAACGATCTGCCACGACACACATCCCTGTTAAGATGCTGTTTCCACCTTCCCACATCCACACCCCCTTTCATAATTACCCTTCTCCCATTTTGCTAAAGGAAAGCATTCACCTCTGTTACTCTAAATCCTACTATAATGCATTATTTGTGCAAAAGTAAAAAGAAAACACCAGAGCATCAAGAAAAGACACAATTCAACATGTCAATTTACCAGTCAGGGTTTAGTGCAGGAAACAGAACAGAACCTAGAAAGGTATTTTAAGCAAGAAGGGATTTAGAGCAAGGAGCAAGGAGACTACAGAAATCGACAGAAAGGCCGCAAGTGCAGATTCTAGGCTGGGCCCCTTGGAATGATTTCCCGAGCAGTGGAGAACTTTTGCTCAAGGAACTTCTCTGAGCTGCCCCTGAACAAATGCTCATCTGGGACAGGAGCACCGCACACCGGGAAACTGGACATGGGGCCCCAAAGCTACAACCCAGCAATTAGAGAGTGAGGTCAAAAAGTTGCCAAAGCCATGACTGTTGCTTGACACATAAAAAGTTGCAGAGTAAATACTGGAATCTACTGTGAGAAAATCCTGACCTTCCTCACCAGGGGAGACCAGCAGATGTCTCAGGAAGGACACTTTTGCCTCACTTCCACCTTCCAAATTTCACACAAGGGCATCGAACAGCAAAAATCAATACATTCCCAACTCGACATATAAGAGAGAAGCCAAAGTGTAGTTGTCAGATTTCCATCCTCTCCGAGTAAGAGTGCTCAGTGCAGATCTGAAGGGTCACTCCTAGTACGTACCTGTTTCAGTGAGTGTCCGTGAAACGCCCCTCAGTTCAAGGCACCCGTAAACCTTTGGGGTCGTCTCATCTGTCCCTGCCACTCACTCACCTCTCTCAAGGATAAGCTACGGCATGGTGGGCTGTTCTGAATTCATGGGCTGCTGGGAACGACGACTTGTACTTTAAAATTCTTCCCTCTTCCATCCCCAGCTCTTGAGGGATGAGCCCAGTAGCTAAGAGCAGTGAGAGCACCCGTAACAAATACTGAGACAGCTGTATTTCATCCAGGTATCAAATTCATGGCAAGGCACGAGACAGCTTAAAATGTGAATGTTGAAGATGGATAAAAAGCTGGCCGGGAAGCAGCAGCCTTCTATGAAGCACACAGTCTGAATGTCCACAATTCTTAGTGGCGAGAGAGAGAAGTCGGGGGGGGGGGGTGGCGCGGTGATGCCTATTCCCCCAGGGCTCAGCCATGGCTCAATGACATACTTGCATGACTACCAGGAGGTGAGGGTGAAAAGTCCCACGATTACTCCCAACAGGTCTGTTCTGCACCTTCAAGTCATAGGATCATATAGCAGACATGTATCCAGACTCGTTTTTCAGTCGGGCACAATCTCTTTGCTGTAATCAGCCTCTTCTCTGCTCATTTATTCTTCCGACCAAGAGCTTATGAGACTTAGATTAATTTAATGAAAATATATTGTGGATCTTATTGTAAACAATGCTCTTAACAACAATCATTAATAAGTGTGCTATGAGGTAAGTCTCCCACTTACTGGTGACTCAACACCTCTCCTTCTGTTATTAGCTCTGGATCATTAATTAGTATTCACCCATGGACACATAAGTTAATAGTAAAAAGGAGCCCTGTGACTCTCATTAAGTGATAATATTCTGAAATATTTTGCTTTGTATATTTAATATGTCACTAAAATTTTTATACATGTATGTTATTTTGATTGATTACATAATACTAATTATATAACATTTCAACATAAAGAAAAAATATTTAACGAACTAGCGTCTTGTGCTCAAAAGAAATTTTTAAAAATTAGTTTGCATATATATGTGATAGGGTAATCAATGAAGGTCTTTAAGGCATGAGAATATAATATTATAGTAAGATTCTATGAGGAAGCAAAGTGGAATGCAGGGAGAAAAAGATAAAAACATTTCTGGCTCTTAAAGAAAAGCTGGGTTTTTTGCTGTTGCTGTTGTTGTTCAGTAGAAGCGGGTAGACATCAAAGTGCTATGGTGTCTAGTTTCCTTCTGACACCGGTGACTGGGTGAACCAGCCATTTTATTAGGAAATGGTAATGTTTGTAATAACCTGGAAATATCACCTAACAAAACTATACAAACTTATAATAAATTTTTAAATGTCAACTTTAAAATATGCGAGGCAACACATGGTTTTTCTCATCACTTTGGGAATCCAGGAGTAAAAATGTTTCAGGAGCCCTATTCGTAAGCCAGTAATGGCCAAACCCAGGGACCGAAGCCGTAGGGAGGGAATGTGAGAGGTGCTGGAGGGCAGAGGGGGAAATACCGTGGCCTGGGCGGTGCGAGGAGGGGATGTTTGTTCCCCAGGCCTCTCGTTTGCAGTGCCGAGTCTCCGTTCAGTTCTCTCACAAACCCCAATGAGGGAGCATCCCGGTTACAAGTGCAGCCTCTGGAGCCGGATGGCCCAGATTCCCATCCTGGCTCCTTCTGCTTTGCCAACTAGGTGACGCTAGACACATGCCCCAAACCCTATGAGACCTGGGCCCTCACAGAGTTATGGGGAGGACTGGCCCCAAGTCCCAGGGCTGCTGTGGGAGCCCAGGGTGATCGCTCATGTAATACCCTTAGAGTGACACTAGTCCTGGAAAGGACTCAATGAACACTTGCTATTTGTATCATCACCTCTGTTTTCTGAGGAGGAAGCTGAGGCCCGGGGTGGGGGGGCGGGGGTGCTAAGTAGCTTGAGACGTGCCCCAGTGATGCCCACCACACTGTGCTGCTTCCCTTCCCAGACCGGACAGTGAGGGCCACGAGATGGCTGCCTGTCCTTGCCAGCCAGCAGGCTTCTCTGACTCCTCGCACCTTCCTGCCCCGCTCGGCTTCTCTCCCGCTCTCTGCTCTCCAGTGAGGGAAGTGGCACAGGGCAGGGGGGTGGCTGGATGCATCGGGGAAGGGTGTGGGGAGGGCAGGTGCATGACACACTTAGTCTGCCTAGCAGATCTGTCTGCCCATCTGTCAGGTGGGTTTTGTTGTCAAAACTCACAAACGCCTGCCTGTGATTTGAAGAACGTTTTGCCCTTATGGGCACCTAAATGTATCCTTTCTTCATAGGTCACCAAAGAGGTGAAAAGGGGAAGAGTGAAAGGATCGAGGTGTAAGAAGGTGTTTCTCTCACAGTTTATCCCCAGCCCCAGCCTCTGCTCCTCATACACAAACAAGGGGAGGATGGAGCCCACAGACTCCGGAAACCGTTGGCTGAAGTCAAGGGCTGCTCCACCTTCCGTCCACATTCCTCCCTAGGAAAGGGGCCCGTCAGAGCCAGCTGAGTGGTGCCACGAGCAGAGGGAGATCACTGCCCCTCAAAGTACCTTCAACATGGCCCCCAAACATCTCAGCCGGCAAGGCCCCAAGCCCGGGCACTCCTGAAACAACGTCCTTCAGACCAGCATCCTGTTCTTTTTCTTCCGCGTGTTAACCCAAACCCTTAACAACTTCGTTATCTGTATCGCTCCTCTGGACATGAGAATATAAACTTCAAAGGACCAGGGACTTAGTGTGTTTCATCCCTGGTTGAGTGACCACTGTCTAGTGTAGCCCCACGCATACAGTTGACACTCAATAAATGTTTAAGTCCATGAATGGACTACTGCATAACTGAATGGGTGACAGACAGGTCTCTACCTCCTGCAAGTACCTGCACTGGTCAGGCCTCTGTCTCCCTAGGCCTGCAGGTCATGGCTGACCTGGCCTCTTCTCCCCACTACACCTGAGCTGATCCATCCATCCCTCCCTCCCTCCCTCCCTCCCTCCATCCATCCGGTCCTTCTTGAATCCTGGGTATGCACCAGACCCTATCATAGAGGTCAGGTGACAGGGAGCTCACAGGACGGGGACAGACTTTCAACAGGTAAACAGACACATTTCCATTATTCACCTCTCTGATGGCTTGTGAAGGAAAGAACAGAGTACTAAGAGGCAGAAAAAGGGGGCTGGTGTCTAATTTAGAATGTGGGACCAGCAAAGACCTAAAGGTGAGCTGAGCCAAGAGAGAGGGAGGCTATTTTGTAGGCAGAGAGAACAGCATGTGCAAACGGCCAGAGGCAGGAAGGATGCCCCGTGCGGTGGGTGCAAGGTGAGTGAGGGGGCGTGGCATGGCCCAAGACTGGAGATGCAGCTAGGGCTGGGTGTGCAGAGCCTCATGGGCTTTGTTGAAGGGTTTTGTTTTCATTTTCAGGGCTGTGAAAATCCTCACAGAGTTCTGAGTAGGGCGGGGGGGCATGTGACTCCATTTATATCTTTAAAAGATCTCTCTGTTGCATAGAGAACAGATCGCAGTCAGGCAGGAGTAGAGATGCAGAGACTAGTCAGGACACTCTGGGAAAAGGACAGGTAGAGATAGGATGGTGGAAGCTTTGAACTGATTTCTTTCCCTCGGAGGTGTACACCCCATTGATAAACCATTCATTCATTCATTCATTCATTCATTCATCATTCATTCATTCAGAAACTCATTAGAAAGAACTTTATGGGACAGGTGATTGGGACACAGCAAACAAGACAGATGTGGCCCTTGCCTCTGTGGAGTTTAGAGTCTAGTAAGGGAAACAGACCAATACACCCGAACTTCTGGCCCTCTGGCTTCATAGGATGGGGGTGGTGTTAGGGCAGGGGAAGGAGGGAGGTGTGAGAACGCCAGAAGAGGCACCTGACCCTGACCTGCTACGTCAGGGCCCGTGAAGAGAGACCTGGGCCAGAATTACAGATTCACAGGTACACAGGAACTGACTCAGGGTCCGCATTCCGAAACAGTAAGCGGGCTTGACTTGTATTCATCTAACGACCCGCTGACTAACTCCACCAGGCTGGCGGCACGCAGCTCAGTCTTCAGGCGGCCAGAGGTAAAGACATCATCTGTGACCCACAATCACCCGCATGCCCACACCCGCCCCCACTGTGGCTCTTGACTCAAGAGAACGGCGTTTCCATCTACACAGTCACCCACACCACACACGTGGGCTTCCCTCTTACCCTGCTGTCTGGTCACGCACCAAGTCCTACTGGGTCAGCCTCCCAGCTTCCTCTCACCTTCCTCTCCTACTGTGGTCCCCAGGGCCCCCACCTGCTCCAGACCACCTCCCTTTCTGGCTGGATGGCTGCCGCATCCCTGTCTGCTCGCCCACATGCACAAGCCAAGCAAGCCCAACCCAACGTGTTCAGGCGCTTTTTAAACATGCACTTGGCCCAGCTGCCTTCTCCTGGCTCCACCCTCCAGCCTCAGCAGATTGTCACTTCCTCCGGGCAAGCTCCTGTGACCCTTCCACCCTGAGATGCCATAGCACCGTGCCCGTCCCTCGGGCACATGTTGCTGTTCCGGGCTTGCCTCCCTGGTCAGACTTCAAGCTCCCTGAAGGCTCGCGTCTCTATAAGCAGCTTCCTGCCTATCCAACAGAAACTCCTAACAAGGGGGTGTGATCCCGCAGCTGGAAAGCCTGGGAGAGGGTCCCGATGCCGTGTGCATGAGGAGCCCACAGCGGGCGTGCGGTGGCCCCTCACCCAGGCCGGCCCGGCCGCGCCCGTCTGCCTTTCTCCTTCTTTGCTTTCCCTCCTCGCAGAGCCGGCTGCTGTGACCACAGATGGTGAGAGGAAACACAATTTGTATTTCTGTGTATGGGTTGGAGAGTGCTGCGACAGACGGAGATAGATGATCTCCCTCCTCACCCCACCCTTGAGTTTCTCCTCTCCTGGTTGGTGAGTGTTTGAAGCCTACTATCTGAGCGGGGCTGACAGGCAGGTGTTGGAGAGAGGGAGAGAGTGGGGAGGGGGATGTGACCGAGAGGAGGGCCGCTAATGCATCTGTGGCTATTACTAGCATGATGACAGTGGCAGTTATAGAGACACTTTAGGGAGGAGAGAAGAGAGGAGGCAGAAAGGAAACCATCTTCTCATCTGTCAGAGGCAACAACAAGGGGCTGAGGCCTCTCAATGCCTCTCAAAATCTCTAAGGACCAAAAAAACGCTCTGAAGCCAGGTTTCTGCAGACCTGGGGGGCAGCAAGTGGGGCTGGACAGTATGACCCAAGGTGTCCCATGTTCCTTTCCTTGCTCTCCCTGAAACTGACATCTGCAAATGCCCTGATAGAAATTTCTAGCTGCTTGGCCCGGTGGGTCTGCTCTATGCCTCTGCCGCAGATGGTGGGGGGCTCACAGGGCTCCTATTTCTACCCGTAAAGCTCGAGGAATGCATAGTGATCCATGAACTCCACACCCTCTTCACCTGAGCCTTCATGCAATGTTGATTTTTTTTTTTACCCTTCATTTCAGTGGAGAAAGGGAGAGAGATCCTAGAACTGAGAACAAGATGGGAATTAGAAGGTACTGGTAGAGCTAACAGCTCTGTAAGAAGGGAACAGCACAGGCATTCATAGCAAATATTGAGGCATGTTTGTCTGAAGCAGCAAATGAGAGAGAGAGAGAGAGAGAGAGAGAGAGAGAGAGAGAGATTGATTTAGTAGAAGTTCAGCACTGAGTCTTACTGGAAACGAAGCCAGAGCTGGGAAACGCCAGCTGGCTTCTGTGACTGCCCAGACGTGGGGACAGCATGGACTCAAGATGCCCTGTGCACGTACCCCTCCCCCACATTTGCTATCTGCCCCTCTCTGGGAGTATTCACCCAGTCCTCGGAGTCAGGCAGGCAGAGGGGCCCCAGACAAGCCAGATTACCTCTTCAGATTCTGGGCAAAGGCAGCCAACAGTGTGTCCCCTCTCTTCCTCAATGGCTGGGTTCTTCTTACTTTTTTTAAAGTTTTTTAAATTAATTAATTAATTGCTTTATTTTGAGAGAGAGAGAATGTGGAGAGAGAGAATCTCACGGAAGCTCTGCACTGAGCGCAGAGTTCGACGTGGGGCTGGAATTCATGAACCATGAGATCATGACCTGAGCTGAAACCAACAGTTGGATGTTTAACCTACGGAACCACCCAGGCACCCGGTGGGTCCTGATACTCCTACCACTGCTTGCACCCCAACATAAGTGTGCACATACACGCACGCACACACGCGCATGCACACCCCTCACCACCACCACCCTTTGCCCGTCAGCTGTCCTGGTGGCCTGCATCCTGCTCACGAACTAACCGAAGGGAAGATGCTAAAACCCACCCCCAGACCGGGTTTTGTTCCAGGCCCACAAAGGCTTCCAGTCTCTGCAGTCCTTGCTAACCCCACAGAATCACAATGATGGTGTTTATATTTATTCGGTGCTGACTAGGGGCAGGCACTGAATTAAGTACTTGGTAAGACTCATCGTGCATAATCCTCACACCCTCTACTTCAGGGTCAGTTATTAGCTCCACTCTTTGGATGAAGAGGCCAAAGCTAGACGTGAAACAAACCAAGCTAACCCCAAATCACATGTAGCTACAAAGGGTCATGGCCTCTAAGAGGGCTTCTGATTTCCCATAGCTTATCTCGAGGTTCTTCCTCTGGGTATGAGTAGGATCGTAGCACTTTTCACATATTAGTGTAATTGAAGGTTGATGTGCCATGACCACATTCTCACCAACAGAGGTCAGAGGAAGCTGCACGTGTGATTTTCAGGCCTGTGCGTACCTGTGACCTAGCTCTAACCAAGCAGACGAGAGCAAGGCCCTACAACAGCCATTCCCCAGACTTGCATGGCTGGACTTGATGTGCAGTCAAGTTTAGGAGCTGCTGGTTTAGAAAAGCTGCTTGGCCAAATAAGACAGAAGGAACCTGGGTCCCTGGATGACTGCATGGAGCAGAACCAGTGGGAACATTCACCTTGGAGAGTTACATGAGAGAGGCATCAACCTCTAACTTATTTACCCTCACAAAGGCCAGGAAAGAGACACTTAGGGAGTTAAGAGGAAATCTTGACGCCACTTGGATGCCTTTATCCAAGGCAAAGGCTCAGGAAACTCAAAGGTACCAGGAATCACTGGCTTGTACACACACACATACACAGCTCACATACTTTTCTGCATTGCTCTCTCTATCCCAGTCACTATCAGGGCAGTAATCAGTTGGAACCCCAGCTTTCCTGGCTTCGCACCAGACTCAGATTAACGGGGAACTTTCTCCACCTGCCTTCTGCCACTCCGAGGCAGGCCAAGCTCCAGTTTCCTCCTTTATATTCTCCTCCTGATCCTATAAAGCAATTAAAGAAAATTTCCCGTAGACTCTGCCTTTCCTATCTTCTGTCCTAGAACCCGGCTCAGATTCTGTCTGGTTCTTGATTCTCAAGTTTCTCCTTCGACTTCAGGAGGTGAGGAGATCTCATGGCGCCTAGACCAGCTGAGCTGTGGGCCTGAGGCTCCAGCCAGGATCCCTGGTATCAAACCATGCAGAGTCCTGCCCCGCCAACTGCTCACAAGTGTGAGGCCAGGCCAGCTCAGTGGCCTCGGAATAGGGCTCCCAGCAAGCAGGGGCCTGGGGGGGAGGGGCGCCTTCTCAGCAGAGGAACAGTGATGATTCCCCGGGGACTCAAGCTGGCAGAGCCTGAGTCCAGGACAATGGTCAGGAAAGAGCTGGGCTGAAGAACACCAGGACAGAAAAGAAGGCCATTCCCTGGGTACTGGGAAGAAGTGATGGCCCCTGCCGGAAAATCAGCACCAGGAAAGGACATCTCAGGCATGATATCCATCCATCCACCAAGAAGAGACAGGACCCCTTGGAGATGTGGCGTCAAAACCAGAAATGTCAGTGCAAACCATGTGTGCAATAATATTAGCCACACAGGAAAAGGTCCTAGCCATAAAGTGACCTTCATCCCATAGGGCCAGACGCTATAGGGCTCCTTGAGGGAGGGGCTATAACCCAAGTCCTAGTTCTGAGTCCCTACTGCTCCCTACATAGCCCTGGGCAGGTCAGCGGGCCTCTCTGAACCTTATCTGTTCATCCACGAAATGAGTATAATGGTCCGGTCTTCCCTGCTGACTCTACTCTGCGGCTAATAAAATTACATAAGATGATGCACATGAAAGTAAAGAGTGAAATTTAATTGTGATAACTATTCACATGCTCCGATTTTCCATCAGCTTCAGACTGAATTCCAGTGCTGAGTAGACAGACTTCACCATAGAAGCTACTCATTAAATACTTACTGGAGTATTGTTGATTCTGTTGTTTAAAAAAGGAATTAAGTGAACCGAGTGGCTTATGTTCAGAAGAGAACGGAAAGAGCGGGGGAGAACAGATAGCCTGGGGACAGCGTCAGAGGTTTGGATGGGATGAGGACCACCACTACTCCCCAGGGATCTCCTCACTGATACCTGCTTGATACCTTCCCCTCCCAGACAGCCAGCCATGGGGGACTGGGGGGGGCAGAGGAGAACAGAACAGGGGAGCAAGCCAGAGGGCCCTCGGAAGGGCCCTTGGCCCACAGACTCTTCTCTTCCTGTTCTGGACAGATCAGTCATGGCGTCTGCTCTGCCTCAGAAACTTCCCACAGCCACAAAGAAGCCATGGTCCCTGGAAGACAACACTCCCTCAACTGACTAGAGCTGAGTGATGGGCATCTGACCCAAGGGTAACCAGTCCATGGCCGACTCATGACTAATTCTCCGCAAAGATCAATGACTTGCAGCAATATGGAAAGAGCTGGGCCGTTAGCCATGAACACCAAAGCTGAGGGTCATGAAGTAAAGAGGCTGGGCAGAAAGAGTGGTGAGCCTTGGGCGGGCCCAAGTTCTGAGCCAGAAGGGGGACAGAAATGAAACAGAGCAAAGAGAAGCCTGGCAGCAGCAGGAAGAGAAGTGGACGGACATGGGGAGAGGCAAAGACACAGACGGGAGCTGGGACACGCTGGTGACTGTGCCCTGGTGCCGCCGAGGAGCTGCAGATCTGTGGCCTCCAAAGGGCCTTCTAGCTCCAGCCTCCCGCAGGCCTGGCTCACCCCAGAGTCTGCTTCAAGCACTGCTTGCTTGTTTACCTTCACCAGAGGGAAGGTTCTAGAAGGCACCTGGGGGGGGGGCGTGGCTTTGCGGCTGGGGTTCTCACTTTCTTATTCCCATGGGCATACCTAGATTACTTGAGGAACCCTGACTGCATCTCTGCTTCTTGCAACCCAAAGCACTCGATTAACAGGCTGACTTTGGGGATCTGGAATCTTGAGTTTCCAAGCCCAGGGTCACTGTCAGGTCCCTGAGGTGTGTGTCCAGCAGAGCTGGGGGAGTGAGTCCAGCCCTACAGACTGGAAGAGCTCGCCTGGAGTACCTGTTCCTGGAGTCCTCACCAGCCAGAGCTGCTGAAGAGTGCGTGCTCAGGCGTGTGCAAGCTGGCTGCCTGGTCCTCGCCTCTGGCTGCTAGTTAGCCAGAGCCTCATACCAGTGCCTTCATCCTGACGTGACGCCTAGGGCACAAGTAGCAAAGAATGTTGGGAGAGGTGGGCAGTCTGCACATGGATACTCAGCCCTGTATCTTTACACACTCCCTTCCCTAAAATCTGCAAAGCCTGAAGCAAAGTACAGGGGCCCCTTGCCAGCCCCCTTCTCTTTACACCCGTGGCTCCATCCCAGACCACCAGAGTTTCCTGCACCTCAGGACGGCTTCCCCAGCCCGCAGGTTCAAACCCATCCCTTCAACAGCCACCCTGTGATCATCTCTAGGGGTGTACAGTCTAGGGATAGAGTCCCCTTGAAGGATGGACCCAGGCAAGAGGCTTACTTTTCAGGTAAGCCTCGAAGAGAAGTTGAGATTTGTTTGGTCCAGGGTCCCAAAAACCTTGAATGTGGCTCAGAAGGGACAACGCCTTTATTCTCTCTCTACAGCACCCAATAACAGCAGCCGCTGGGCTTCTGGCTCCTTCCTGGATGACGGATAAGAACAGCTGTCGTTTACAGAGAGCTTGCCGTGTGCCGGGCGCACTCTAAGCATGCTTCTTACGTTAAGTTATTTGATGGCTGAACAACTCTGAATTACCATTATCCCTATCTGACAGATGAGGACACCAGGGCAGAGAGAGATTAAGTAACTTTCCCAGTAGCGCACAAGAGGCGAGTGGCAGCAGCAAGGGCTGGCCCGGGTGGCCTGATGCCCGAGGCTGGGCTCTGACCATCTCGCTACACGGCTGAGGGGAACAGGGCTTCCTGCCACATCACACCCCAGGCTGGGCCCAGGGAAGGCACAGGGATAGCTCTCCTCACGCTTCCCTTTCTGCCTGTTGCTCTGAGCACAACACCCCAGTCTGAGCCCTGTCTTTGCAGGCATCGCATGGGCATGGTGGACAGGCAGCCTGGGGTCCTCTCCCAACTCAGACAGAGCAGGGACGACACCAAAGTGAACACCCGCCCCCCCGCACTCAGGGATTGGCTGATGCAGCATCTGAGCCCAGTTCTGTCCTGCTCTAAGTGAATGGCACCTGGCAAGTCACAAGGTGTCTCTCTCTAGAGAGAATGAGAACAGGGAGCCCAGCCATTGCTGAAGGGGCTTCCGACTGGCACCCTGTGGCCTCCCAGCGCTCTGGAGATTAGTTGTGGCTCTCCCTGATTACACCCCCTGCAACAGCGGTTTAAGAAAAAACTCTACAAATAAATATTTGCAAAGCAGTTTAGATGCAGCCCCCACTCAATGGCACGGACACAGCCACTGGGGTGCCCTCACGTGACCTGGAGCTGCAGCGACTCTCCCCCGAGAATGCTGAGCCAGTGGAGACTGGAGAGTCGCTGTGGGGCTGGCTGGCCTGAGGCCCGGCGGTATTTCCAGGTCCCTCTGAGGGCTTTTTCTAGGACAGCCGGCTCGTCAGTCCCAGGGCGGAAGGTGTGGGACATTTTCTCAACCACCCCTGAATGTCTGGGTTTAGGACTTCAGTCACTATTTCCCCTCACCCTGTATTTCACTAAACCCACAGACAGCTGGAATCTCACCAAGGTTTGGCTGCGGGCGAAGTTCAGGCTGTGCTACCGCCCCGGAAAACCACCTCAGGCCCCCAGCAGCTTAACACAGTCAGGCACCTCTCCCTGGAGGGTGGGAGCGTGCAGGGCCCCCGGCCCTCACTGTCCCCAGCAGGGTCACCACGAGACGGAACAGGTGAGGGGTCACCTGACGGCGTGCCTGAACCCATCCCGCAGCTGCACTGAACTGCCCGGAGGCCCCAGAGGAAGAGGGAACTCAACGTGGGGGGCGGTGGGGGGACAATCTCCATCACCCTCTGGAAGGAGGCCTGACTTCTGTTCCATGCTAACAGCTCCTGCTCTTACTCTCTCAGACAACTGGTAACAAGGAAAACAACAATGAACAGTAGAAACTAGTTAGCGCGCGTGAGCACCCACTGCATGTCGGACCGCGTGCCGAGATGGTCACTGAGACCTCACAGTGAGTGGGTGCCCAGGACTTGGCATTATTTCTACGTCACAGGGAAGGACCAAGGCTAAGAGAGGTTGAGTGACTCCTCTGCGGTCACACAGCTTGTGAATATCCCGCTGGGGTTTGGGCTCACCAGTTCCTCAGCTGCTGAGCACACCCAGGCTGACGGGCTAAAGACTGCAAGGCTGGTCCCAGCCAAGGCTGGGTCGCTTCGCCCTCTCGCAGACAACAGAGGCTGGACCACTGTCCCAACAGAAGCCTCCTTGTCCCCACGCCCAAGCAGGGGTGGGGAGGCAGAGAGCCTCTGAAACACCGGGCAGCTTGACAGCGCGCCCCTACACATCACAACTGCCTTTAAAAAGCACTTGCTTCTCATGATCCAATCCAGGGGGACATTCGATGCTCCCCGGCAGATCCACTGCCCCTTTCCCGTCCCCTCTCCGCCTGAAGCCGATGCCTTCCTTGTGGGTGCAAGGCCCCTGCCAGGCTCAGGATCTTCCCCCTCGCTGGGACGAAGCTGGCCCACAAGGGGGCTGTGGGCCATGCCCGGGCCGTGCCCTGGCTGCCCGCCCTTGCATGCTGCCCTCGTCCCGGAGCCCACCAGGGCACTGTTCCAGGCCACCACACACTCTCCAGGACCACGGACTTGGGGGTCGACAGGCCCGACTCCCAAGCTGGTGCCTCTTCCATGTTAGCTGTGGCACCTTAGGCAGGAATTGGATCTGCCTCGCTTTCTCCATCTGTAAAACGTGGGCAAACACCCACCCACAGGACTGTGGCAAAGAGGACGTGAAATAACGCCAGAGTCTCAGCCCAGTGCCTGGCACACAGAAGGACTAAAAATGCTCTTGCTGTTATTGGTCCTGGAATAAAATTTCATGGATGAGTAGATATTCCCAGTAAATTCCTCCCTCATCACCTGAGTAAGAGGGCGGCCCCTTTGCTCAGTTTCCCACTCCTCCTCCTCCCGCAGGCAGGGGTCTCCATGTGCCCAGGAAGGACTCGGCCCGAGAGGCAGAGTCGGTCTGCAAGGTAAATGAAGAGGGGACGGCAGGCTAGTCCAGGTCCTCTGAGAAGCAAACACCAGGTTGGCATCTAACGTGTGTGGATGTTATCAAGGCGATGCCTGTGGGGGAGGAAATAGGC
Organism: Hyaena hyaena; assembly: GCF_003009895.1. NCBI lineage: Eukaryota > Metazoa > Chordata > Mammalia > Carnivora > Hyaenidae > Hyaena > Hyaena hyaena. Next base: position 4,095,557 of record NW_024080668.1, on the reverse strand, counting down.
AGCCGGACAAGGCAGGGAGAGCAGTCAGACTCCGTGCAGCTCTGGCCCCAGTGAGGGAGAAAGAAAGAAGGTGGAAAGCACCTCATCTAGCTGGCTTCGCTGTCCAAGGAAGGTGCGGCCAAGCCAGTGAGTTCTTGAGCCACAGTTGGCTGACGAAGGGTTTCCCTGCCCCCCGGGCTGGGGTCTGCCTGGCTATCCCAGCCACATGTGGTCAGTGGTGGGGAGCAGCCCATGGAAGCATGGCCTTGGCGCAAAGGTAGCCATGGGTTTCAACGTGTAGCGGCCAGGATCCTTGGCCAATGACTGAAGCACGTTCTCGTGGCCACCAAAGAAGGAGTGAGAAAGAGGTTCCATGGGCAGGGGCTAAGGTGTGAACGGGTGGAGGGCGCTATGGTGTGAAAGACTGCTGAGCCACATGGGGATAAGAGCACTGAGAAAATACAAACTGTTGGAAATCACAAATTAATCTCATTACTATTTTTGAGAGTTACAAGTTATAGACGGGGAATTCTTTTTCTCATTTTTGGCTACGTGGGCTGTGCTCCCCACAAAGTGATGGAGTCTGACACTAGTTCTAGGATTTACCAAATCATTTTATAAAATACGGTGCCTATGATGTAGAAGATTTGGTTCTCAGTGCTTTATAACAATTAGCTCATTTAATCCTCACCCCACAAACCCATGATGGGGGTGTGACTGTCACATTCAGTTTACAGGTGAGGAGCTGGAGGCACAGAGAGGTTGAGTTAGTTGCCTGCAGTCACATCCAAGAAGGGGTAGAGCTAGAATTTGAACCCCAGAGTCTGTGAGCTTGCCTGGTACTGGCTAACCCACCCTGGTCACCCCCGTGTCCCCTGGCCCCTTCTTCCCACTCCTCACCCATGTATTAGAGCCTGGCCTCGGCATGCAGCCCCTCCCCTCTCTGATCCCACACCCTGCCCCCAGATCCTAGAGGGCCGTGGGGCCCATTCCCCAGAGCCCCCCGAAGCACTCAGCACAGGCCTGCCCATGCATCACTACTATCTACAGATCCTGGGTTTGGATTCTTCTGGGGCATTTGCACTGCGTAATCCCCAAACTCTTAGTTATTTGGATTTTGCCTAGCTCAAATCTTGCTCTTTAAAAAAAATTTTTTTTAATGTTTATTTAGTTTTGAGAGAGAGAAAAACAGAGTGTGAGCAAGGGAGGGGCAGAGAGGAAATGAGACACTGAATCCAAAGCTGGCTCTAGGCTCTGAGCTGTGAGCACAGAGCCCGACTTCAGAGCCTGATGTGAGGCTCGAACCCACGAACCACAGAATCATGACCTGTGATGAGTTGGATGCTTAACTGACTGAACCACTCAGGCTCCCCTCAAATCTGGCTCTTGAGTAGGATCAAGGTTCACGCTGGGTGAGGAGGAGGAACATTTTGGCAGGAGGACGTGGCATAACCTTCAGTGGTCACCAAACCAACATCCCACAACCTTCTGATGGTCTAAGCACTCCTTCATGTTGTTCCCAGATCATTCCTTTTTCTAGCCTCTTAGTAAAGTCTTCAGCCTTCTGCTTAAATGTAGGATTGAAGGCCGCACATGTCCCCACATGCCTACTTGCTACTGGGTGGGGCCCCCAGGCACCTGGGAGGGTCTGCACTGGCCAGGAGCACCCCTGCTCCCGAGGCGGCACAGCATGAAATAGCAGGTCAGTGACACCGTGACAGAGTGAGGGAAGTGTTTTCTATTAAAGAATCTTTAATAGGACCTTCCACCTGGTTTTTGAACCAGGAGCCCCACACATTTCTCTTGCACTGGATCCCACAAATGATGCAGCCAGTCCTGTGCTCACCTCCCTCGCAGTATGGTTCTTTTTTTTTTCTTGAAGTTTATTTACTTAGTGGGAGAGGAGCTAGAGAGAGGGAGGGAGAGAAAGAAAATCCCAATCTGACGTGGGGCTCAAACCCATGAACCATGAGATCATGACCTGAGCCAAAGTCAGACGCTTAACCTACTGAGCCACCCAGGCGCCCTGGCAATATGGTACTTCTTCCCACAAGCCATCCCAAGGGCTTTGAGCAGAGAAGCAGGGACAGGCCCATGAGGATGCAGTGAAAGGGGTGGGTCAACATTCCATCCACAGCCCCCAACCCCCTGCCTCTCCTTGCCCCACCTCTGTGGGCTCTGACAGCCTGTCCCTGCCCGCATCTCTGCTTGCTCCTTTGCTGTCTTTCCGCCTCTACCTGCTCCCACTCCGGCCACAGGGGGTGCTCCTTCTTCAGCCTCTTCTCTCTCTGTCCCTAACTGATGATGTCCACACCTTGGCTCTCACCTACCCACCCCTCTGGCACAGGGTGACTCCCAAAGTCCAGCCCCCAGCCTCCCTCTCTCGGCATCTCCTATTCCACATTTACAGAGCTAGTCAATTGAGCAAATCTTTCTTAGGGGCAGGTGCAAGGCTCCTGGGTCCTCCAAGGACAGGCAGTCATCTCAGATCCAACATGTGGAAAGTTAAGTTACTCATTTTCCTCCTCAAGTTAGCTCTTCCTTCTGACTTGTCTACTCTTGGCTGTGACACCCTCATTCTAACAATTATCCAGGTCTGAAACTTCCTTCAGGCTTTTACTCTTCCCTTTCCTTCACCCTCATCCTCTATCTGAGCTCAAGATCTTGTCATTCCTTCCTTAAAAGTGTGTCTTGCATTTGTTTCTTCCTGTTGACCCCTATTGCTGTAGACCCTACAGCCTAGCTCAGACCTTCATCATCTCCTGTCATGACAAGGGCTTCTCACTGACCTCTCTCCCCACCAATGATCCATGTGATGGCTCTAGGGATAAGTTTATTAAAAATTGCTCTGCTGATGGTATCATTCTGATATTCAAACATTTTCAGTGCTTACCTATCAACAAGCCTGGCAATCTTCTCTCACTTACCAGTCATAATAACTGGCCATGTCAGAAATGATCATTCACTGCTCTACTAGAAACCTCTTGGCTTTCTACTGTTCACAATAATCCTTAATATGACCTAGACATGGAGACTTACATACACATATACACTCTGCCTTAGGAATTCCTACTCATTTTTTCTGAGCTCAGCTCCCTGGTCAGAAAGGGTTATAGTACTTCATATTGTCTTGAAACCCTTACCGTCATTTGTAATTTAACTGTGTAATCAACAATTTCATGTTACTCTTCCCTACTAGTATATAAATTTCATAAGGTGAAGACTGGGTTGGTCTTGTTCAGAAAGACCTGTCTCCTTGCCTGATGTATGGTAGACTTAGTAAATACTTGTTGGATGGATGAAGGAACTACCATTTATTGAGCACCACAGTCTCTGTCAGGTTCTTCATCTCACATTAACTAACTACTCCCCCACTTACAAGCTAGTGACTTCAAGCAAGTGACTTAAGCTCAGTTTCCTTATGTACAATATCATATTAAATACATTCCTTGTGTGATTTAAAAGAGATCAGGTGTTTGGAGGGTTGAACTCAGAGCCTGGTTTATAGAAGGGGCTAAAGCAACATTAGGTCTTCTCGTTCTCCCCTTGTTTCTCCTCCTTGTTCTCTCCTTTTCCTTCTCCTCAAAGTCTACTCTAATTCCTATTACCATTCCATGGACTCATACTTAGCTACCAGACCTGCCCACACCATCAGGGAACTCAGCAAACCTCCCTACGACATTAATATCAGCGATCATTGGCAACATCTGCCATCAGTCATTGGGAGAACACTCCACATGGCCCATCTGTATATGCTTCTTCTGTTTGCCATGTGGCAGCGGAGGGGATACATCAGTCTTCATCTACCTCTGCACCTCAAATCTGTGAGTTCTTCTGCACTAGAATCTTGCAAAAGGTCCTCAGGAACCCAAGTCAGGTCCCAGGTCTCCTGGTAGGAGAATATCCAATGAAAGTTGAGTATGAAGGGATTCAGAGGCTTGGTTTTCAAGGTCGGTAGAGGCCGGGTAATGTTACACTATCATTCAGCTTAATGGGGGTTCTCATAGGGGAAGGTAGTGGGAAAGGCAAGCTACTATTTTTGAGCATCTTCTCTGTGCCAAGTCCTGTGCTTGACAATTTACATACATCGGCATCCTTACAAGCCCACTGGGGGAAGCAGGCCACATCATCTCCATCTTAGCTCCACTGAGTGGGTAAGAAAGGCTTTCCAGAGGTAGCCACTTACTTGTTGCCACCTCATACTTTTAGAAAAGTTTTAAAAAAATCATCACCACTAGATACTCTCCAAGAGAATCAAGGGTATAATACTCTAATCTACCCAAGGGAGACTCCATGGGGAGAACCCCCAGAAAGAAAAAAGGCTACTTCCTTTGTTTGGACAAAGGCATCATGGTCATTGAGAGGTGGATTTACGGCATCTGGGTAGCTCAGTCAGTTAAGCGTCCGACTTCAGCTCAGGTCATAATCTCATAGTTCGTGGGTTCGAGCCCTGCGTTGGGCTCTGTGCTGAAAGCTAGCTCAGAGTCTGGAGCCTGCTTCTGATTCTATATCTCCCTCTCTCTCTTACCCTCCCCTGCTCATGCTGCCTCTCTCTCTTTCTCTCAGAGATAAATAAAACATTAAAAAAAATTAAAAAACAAAAAAGGTGGATTTAATACCCAATTTTCGCCAGACTCCTCAGCTCTACACAACACGTAGATCAACCTGACAAAGCTAAGCAGGCCCAGTACTGAACACGGCAGTCCACATGGTGTAGCAGGTGAGGTGGCTAATTCGTCAAGGAAGCTGATTGCATTTTTGGCTTCCAACAGATTATTGTAAGCAACCAATAGGAAAAAGAATTTTTTTAAATAAAAAATCACTATTTTTGGCTTCCAACAGATTATTGTAAGCAACCAATAGGAAAAAGAATTTTTTTAAATAAAAAATCACTTGGGCCCCCAGAACCTGCTGTGTTGTGTCTGCATATTTCCAAAGCACTTAGGATATATGAGAGGTGTTATTTAAGGCAATAAATAACAACATTTATAGGCTTTCCTGGAGAGTGTGATCAGCTTTGTATAATCTCCTGAAACTATTCTCAGTGTGGATGCCCATGTTGGGGTGCAGGTCTCTCAGAGTCTGAGGGTGGGTCCTGCTAGAGGGTGGGGCCCATGGTTGGCAGATCTGAGCTCCCAAGCATCTGCTCCAAAGCACCAATGGCCCAAACTGGCTCCCTTTCGACCTGCTGCCTGGCTGAAACCCACTTCCCCCAATGCCTACCACCAAAGAAGAAGTATTGTAGGGGCTTCTTTAGTCATTAACACTATAAAGATAAATCAACTAGCTTTCTTCCATGATGGCAAGCCCCTGGGAGGCCCAGAAGCAAGGGGAATTTGGACCAGAAGGAGGAGTCTGAAGGAGAATGTGGCAGTATGAGGAAAGGGTCAGATATGATGGGCACAGTGATGACACGCTTCCATAGACAGAGGACAAGGAAGGAGAGGAGATCGGGGTGTAAGCCTACTGACATCTTCACACCCTATTATTGGCTTCTAGAATCAGCCCTGTCAGCTTCTTCATCCAGTGGCTCTCTCCTTTCCCACCCCAGCTCAGCCTGGCCCTGGCCTGTCCTCCAGCTTCAACTATTTCTTGTCAAGTCCAACCATCATTCTTTTCCTCAGTCTCAAAAACCATCCCACCTCCTCCCCAGTGAGTATCTGTTCCTGTTAAAGGATTTTAACAACTGGACAATTGAACATTAAGTTCAATTATGTTCCACTCCAGATGTGGGCCTATCTAGGCATCTTGAAGGATCCTCAAGGCCACCTGGGGTCTGCTTACAAGAGATCAAGAGCCTCTTGGGGAAAACTTCATCCTAAAGAAAGGAGGCACAGGGGACATGAGGAGATGACTCTCTTGGACTCAGAAGAGCAGGGTGATTCTGTGCCCAGGCCTACATCTGTTCCCTGGAATTCACGCCCATGCTCTGGGGTTGGAGCCTGCTGTAGAAGAGGAAGTCAGCATGATGGTGATGATAACGATGGTGGTGGTGATCATGAAACACAGCTGCACTGAGATCTGCACTGGGCTTGGGGGGTAATAGCATGACAGCATGGGACAGGGGGCTACTAGAGCCTTGGGTCAGTGGTAGCTGCCGTAGAAGCCTTCATCCATGTGGACACAGTGGACTCCAGCAGCGGCTCTAGATGAAGGCCATGAGGAAAATGCCTGACCCACCTCAGAGGGACCATGAGGTCCAGCCTGTGGAAGCCTTGTAATACCTATCAGACATCCTCTGTGGACTCCCAAAATCATCTAGGAAGTACAGGAAGGAGGTTGGAATTATTAAAGAGTGAAAGGGTGCAGTGGCAGAGAAATCCTGATGGATGACAGAAATCCTGATGGCGCTATTTCTGCCCCCCCCCCCAACTCCTCTGACATGGCTTGGCAAGTTAGGTATCTGACTTTCGAAGGGAGGGGAATGTTGTAGTTGCTTCGGCTCACAACTCTGTCTTCCTACAAAGATCATTTTTCTAAGAAAGCTGTTGGGAAACCCTAGGCAAAGGCTAGAAGGGAAAAACAGGGTATGTTTTCCCTTTTTTCGAAAACTTTACACGACACTCACCAGCTTCCCGATCCACACTGACACCTTCTTGGCAAAGCCCCGAGAAGAGTCAGCTCGTTGTGGAAACGTTCAAACGTTTTCTTCACCATAAACTCATAATGTTTCCCAGATGCAGCATGGTGGGAGTGGGCGCTCAATCAATATAGATGGGATTAGTGAGTTCATTACAGTCTCAGTGATCTCAGTGCCTGAAATTGTGGGGTAGAAGAAAACTCTTCTCACTAGCTGGTGGTTTCTACATGACACCAAGATGATGCTGGTTGTTAGGGATCGGTTTCAGGTTTCGCCTCAGGCTCCCATTGTCTAATTAGACACCACCAGTCTCAGCATAAAACTTTGCACTCTGGTTAGAAAACGAGGGATACAAAGAATATTCAGCTGCAGTGATAGGCCTTCCCTCCTCTTACCCTTTGGAACGCCCACACCTCAAATTATCTGTGATGAGGTCAACATAACCTTGTTTCCTCTGCATTCCCTCCCTCTTTCCGGATACATTGCTTGCCCACTCTGCGTTGGGTATGTCACTCAAGTGTGGCTCCCTGTGAGCTGAAAGGAAGGGAACCAAGCACCAAAAGAATGAACTATTCTGCTGCTGTCACCCACACATCCTCAAATAGCTCTTACTCTTCCTGCTTCTCCATTTCCTACTGAAACCTCTAGGCGTGCAGGACTCTGGGGTCTTCCCTCCTGCCTTCTGTGCTCCAGACACATCATTCATCATTTGGTGGCAACGCCAAAGGTAGCTTGAGGAGCCTTCAGCCCCATCTTCCACCAACCCCTCCAAGCCCATCTCCAATTTTAAAAAGAGACGATTACTGGACAAGGACAACTGGTATTTTATCAATGAGACATAAGTAGTATCTTTACCAAATGTTACTGCTCTTACTGGTGAGATACGTATATTGTCAAACAAAACAAAGCAGGGTTCCACACAAATGGTCCTTCAAAACAAGGCCCTTGACCCATTTCTAACCAGATTCTCAGCTCATGGGCAAATCTCCCATCCTGCTTAACAGACACACTTCTGCTCTAGCATAACACTTCACTCCTTTATGTAGCTAGACCCTGGGTCTGCCTACTAGTCCAATTCCCAAAGGAGGGGGGGACATTATGTCATATTTTCTTGAAGCCTTTTCACTGTTGCTGCTATTGTCGAAGAGAAGAAAACAGTACCCTCTGTCGACCATTCCAATGGCATCCCACACGATCCATTTGACATATACCTTTCAGTTCACTTGTCATATTTGCCAAACATATATTTATATCCACAATAATAAAAATACTATTTTATGTGGCTTTAAATTTACCTATATGGGATCATAATGTAAATATCATGCCACAGCTTGATTTTTTCTGTCATTATATACTTTTATACTGATAAAAATGGATGCATTCATTCCATTTAACTTATAGAGCATAATCTCAACATGTTACATTTCATCTACCCAACTGCATACCATTGGTTCATTTAAACACACTACCTTTTTTTTTTTTTGCCTATTTAAAGCGGAACAGAGAGACTTGTGCTTCCAGTCAAGCTATCGTGCCATGGACTGGATTTGCCTTCCTGCCTGAAGGAACTAAATACTAGAAAAATTGTATGAAATAATAACTTTGAAGACACTAAACATCAGGCAATGAAGGGAGTCATCCCTGGGAGACAGGAAACAAGGAGTCAAGCCCGAAGGCTGTCCCAGCATACTGCCTTCCAAGGACAAAGAGAGAACTCTCTGATCTGAGGACATGAAGCAGAGAGTCCTGGGTACAAAAGTGGCCAGAGTTCACAGGCCAGCGCCCAGGGGAGGGAACTCGGGAGATGTGCAGAGGGCTCCCCGGAGTCCAGTATATGCATGTGAGGAAACTACCATAGGGCAGGAAAGAATCACCAAAAGGATTAGAAGGAACAGTTCCCAGTGATCATACAGGGCTTCTAATAGTATCAGTTCCCCCAGCCATACTGTAAAATCTGATAATTCATGGGCCACTGGGTTGAATATTCAGAAGAGTCTTGCTTTAGTATTGGTGAGTACTATGTTTAAATTAAACGCTGCTCCAGGCCCCGTTAAAAATCTTAAAAATGAGACCAGACAGCATTAATCTGTGTCAAAGTAGCATAACTGCATCCTAGGGAAAAAAAATCAAGAACATTTATAGAGATCCAAAACTATTTGGCACCCAAGAAGGTAAAATTGACAATGGATAGCTTTCAATAAAAAAAGTTTTATCAGGCATCCATATCTTAGGTCATCAGGCAAATGCAATCTATGAGAATGACCAAAATTCAGAACACTGACAACATCAAATGTTGGCAAGGATGTGGAGCCAAAGGAATTCTCATTTGTTGCTGGTAGGCATGCAATGTGGTGCCCACTTTAGAAGACACTTTGTTGGTGTCTTACCAAATTAAACAGGCTCTCACCATATGATCCACCAATTATGCACCTTGTTATTTACCCAAAGGAAATGAAAACATGTCCACACAAAAACCTGGCCCTTGGATATTTATAGCAGCTTTATTCATAACTGCTAAAACTTGGAAGCAACCTAGATGTCTTTCAGAAAGTGAATGATAGATAAACTATGGTACATCTAGACAATGGAATATTATTCAGTGCTAAAAAGAAATGAGCTATCAAGCCATGAAAAGACATGAAGGAACTATAAATTCATATTAAGTTAAGAAGCCAGGCTTAAATGGCTACATACTGTACGATTTCAAAAATATAATGTTCTGGGGGCATCTGGGTGGTTCAGTGAGTTAAGCATCTGACTTCAGCTCAGGTCATGATCTCGCATTCCCAAGTTCGAGCCCTGCATCAGGCTTTGTGCTGACAGCTCAGAGCCGGAAGCCTACTTCAGATTTTTGTGGCTCCCTCTCTCTCTCTGCCCCTCCCCTATTTGTGCTCTATCTCTCTCTCTCTCAAAAATAAACTACACACACACACACACACACACACACACACACACACACGCATATAGTGTTCTGGAAAAGAGAAAACTTTGAAGATTGTGGAAAGATCGGTAGTTGCCAGGGCTGAAGCCAGGGGAAGGAGTAAATAATCAGTGCACAGAGGATTTTTAGGGCAATCAAATTGCCCTGTGTGATACCATATGATGGATATAAGCCTTCGTACATTTGTCCAAACCCACAGAATGTATAACAGTAAGCACGAACCAGTGAAGAGTAAACTATGGACTTGAGGGGATCGTGCTGTGTCTGTGTAACTTCATCAGTTGTAACCAAGCACCCCCCTGGGGGAGGACACTAAGAATGGGGGAGGCTATGCATCCATGAGGGCAGATGGTATAGGGGAAATTTCTATATTTTCATCTCAATTTTTTGTGGACATAAAATTGCTCTTTACAATAGTCTATCAAAACCAGTTACCAAGCATGAGAAGCAGCAGAAAAATCTGGCCCATAATGAGGAGGTAAATCAATCAATTGAAACCAAGCCAGGACTGACATAGATGTTAGAATTAGTAGACAAGAATGTTAAAACAGCATTTGTAATTGTATTCCATATGTTCAAAAAGCCAGAATAAGGAAAAAAAGCTATGGGAGATATTGAATATGTGGAATAAAGACATGGGAATATTTTTAAAGCCTCATATCAAACTTTTATAGATGAACACTCCAAGGTAGTAGATAAAAAATACACCAGATGGGGTTAATGCCAAATTAGAAATTGCAGGGGTGCCAGGGTGGTTCAGCTGGTTAAGTATCTGACTTTGGCTCAGGTCATGATCTCATGGTTTGTGGGTTCAAGCTCCATGTCGGGCCTGGAGCCTGCTTTGGATTCTATGTCTCCCTCTCTCTATACCCCACCCCATCTGCATTCTGTCTCTCTCTGTCTCTCAAAACTGAATACACGTTAAAAATTTTTAATTAGAAATTACAGAATAAAATATTAGACTGGCAATAAAAACTATCAAACTGGAACACAAACAGAAGAAAGACTATCATGATGCGAACAAGGCATCAGTGAACTGTAGAAATCCAACCAGCCTCGCATACGTATAATTGACAGAACTGGATGCTCCAAAGGAGAAGGGTGAGAGTAAACAATATTTGAAGAAATAATGGTCACAATTTTTCTAAATTTGATAAAGCAAACTCAGTGTGACCCAAGTACAGGAAACATGAAGACCACAGCACCAAGGCACATAACCCAGTTGTTCAAAACTAGTGATAAAAGGAGAATTGTAAAAGCAGTCAGAGAAAAAGATACCTATGTACAAAGGAACAGAGATAGATACATCAGATGTTTTGAAGAGCACAATGCAGGTAAGAAGACGGTGGAACAACATCATCAAAGCACTGGGTGAAAATCTCTCTCCCACACGAAGGCAAAATATAAACACTTCCAGTCATTCATAAGCTGAAGGAATTCATCAACAGCTGATACACACCACAAGGAATGTTTAAGGTCACCTTTGAGTTAGAAGGAAAATGATTCCAAGTGGAAATCCATATCTACACAAAGGAATGAAGAATGATGGAAGTAATAACCTGGTGGGTAAAACACAAAGGATTCTTTTCCTTATGAAAATCTCTTTAAAAGATAATTGAGTGATGTATAGAATTGTTGAATCTCTAGACCGTACACCTCAAACTAACAAAACACTGTGTGTTCATTATACCAGAATTTTAAGAAACAAATAAAAATGTTTTAAAAAGGTAATTGACTGCTTAAACAACAATAGTCATGATTATATAATGAGCAGTTTATAACATTCACAGAGGTAAAATGTATGACAAAAGAGCCCACAATTGAGAAGGGGGAGAAATGGAAATACAGCTGGAAGCCTCTTCTGCTACAGGCGAAGTGGTGTGCTATCATCCGCAGTGAGTTCTAGCTAAAAAGCCAGTAAAATATATAGAGTAGAATAATTTAAAAAATAATTAATCAAAAGAAGTCTTCAAAAGAAGAAAGTGTTTTAAAAAATGCAACGGATGGGACAAACAGAAAACAAATAGCAGGCCGGTAGATTTAAACTTAACTATATCAAGGGGCACCTGGGTAGTTCAGTCAGTTAAGCATCCGACTTAGGCTCAGGGCATGATCTCACGGTCTGTGGGTTCGAGCCCACATTGAGCTCTGTGCAGACAGCTCGGAGCTGGAGCCTGTTTTGGGCTCTGTGTCTTCCTCTCTCTGCCCCTCCCTCGCTCGTGCTCTCTCTCTCACTCTCCCAAAAATAAATAAACATTAAAATTTTTTTAAATTAACTGTATCAATAATCACATTAAGTAAGGTCTAACTCCAAATGAAAGGCAGAGAGAGTATGGTCTAGAGAATATAGTCAGTGATATTGGAACAGCACTGTATTGTGAAAGACGGTAGCTATACTTGCTGCAAGCACAAGCATAATGTATAGAAATGTCGAATCACTATGTTGTATGTGTGCAACTAATGTAACATTGTGTGTCAACTACACTTCAAAAAAAAAAAGAGATTTAGATGGGATTAAAAAAGCAAGACCCAACGACACGCTGCTTCATAGAAACTGACTTTAAATATAATGAGAAAATAGGTTTAAAATAACCTATTATTCATTCATTATTATTTCATGGAAGAGATATTATCATATGAACACCAATCAAAACAGAAATGGAATAGCTATATTAATAGACAAGATAGACTTCACTGCAAGGAATGTTAATAGGAGTAAAAAAAAAGGTCATTTTATCATTATAAATGGGTCAGTTTTTATAGAGGACATAATGCTAATATATATATACCTAATGACAGAAAATTAAAACACATGAATCCAAAATTGAAAGAATTGTAGGCAAATATGCAATTGTAATAGGAAATCTCATACCCTTTCCAATAATTGATAGACTATAAGAAAGTTAATACTATCAAGCATCTTAATCTAACTTTTATAGAACACTCCAACAGAAGTAGAATACGCATTCCTTTCAATCGCACATGGAACATTTACAAAGCCAGACTGTATTCTCGACCAGAAAACAAATTTCAACAGATTTGAAGATTCAAGTCAATCAACATATTAGTCATTAGGGAAGTACAAATTAAAACTATAATGAAGTTTGCATCTGTTTGGTTAAAATTAAAAAGACTGACCACATACACACCAAGTGTTTGGAAGGATGTGGAGGAACTAGATTTCTCATTCATACACATACACACACACACACACACACACACACACACACACACTGGAATATTATTCAGCCATAAAAAAGAATGAAATCTTGCAAAGACATGGATGGAGATAGAGTATTATATTAAGTGAAGTAAGTCAGTCAATGAAAGACAAATACTATATGATTTCACCCAAAAAACAAAACACACAAGCAAAAAAGAAAAGAGAGAGACAGAGAGAGAGAGCGAGACCAAGAAACAGACTCTTAACTATATAGAACAAATTGATGGTTACGGGGGGGGCGGGGGAGGGGGAGGTCAATGGGAGGATGAGTTTGACAGGAGTGCAGTTGTTGTGATGAGCACCAGGTGTTGTATGGAATTGTAGACTCACCACATGTACACCTGAAACTAATATAATACTATGGAACTGGAATTAAATAAAACTTAAAAAAAAAAAAGTTAATCATATACCTACCATATGATCCAGCCATTTCACTCCTAGGTACATACCCAAGAGAGATAAAAGCTATGTCCATACAAAGTCTTGTACACAAATAACCATGGAGGCTTTATTTATAGTGGCCAAAAACTGAAAACAACACAAATGTCCATCAACATAAGAATGCATAAACAAATTGCGGCATTCCATGGAAAACTACTCAACATTGAAAAGGAATGGACTATTGATTCACACATGATGAATCACAAAATAGTTATGTGTGAAGGAAGTCGAACAAAAAAGATTACATATTGCATTAAGTCCATCTGTATAAAATTCTAGAAAATGCAAATTAAGCTATAATGACAGAAGCAGATCAGTGGTTGTTTAGAGAGGGAAAGGGCAGGAGTGGCGGCGTGGGAGAAAAGCATTACAAAAGAATGTAAGAAACCTTTTGGGGGTGATATGTTCATTATCTTGATTTTGATAATCAACATTGCAGTGAAACCAAAATAAGGTTTCAGACGCAATTAAGGTTGCTAATCAGCTAACTTTGAGATGGGGAGAGAGCCTGAATTATCCAGGGGGACCAGATTCAATCATATGAGTCCTTAAAAGAGAATCTTTCCTGGCTGTGTTCAGAGAGAAACGTCAGCATGCGAAGAATTTGACACTCTGTCTCTAGTTCTAAAATGGAGAAACTGTACAAAGATCAGAGAGAGGCTCCTGGAAGCGGAAAACGCAACTATCGCCCCTAAAAGGAAACTCTCTCTTAAAACCTCAGGGAAGGAATACATAGCTGCCAACACGTTAGTTTTAGCCCAGAAAACTGTAGGAAGCTTCTGACCTGCAGAACTGTAAGATAATATGGGGTGCCTGGGTGGCTTAGTCAGTTAAGCGTCCAACTTTCGCTTAGGTCATGACCTCGCGGTTCGTGGGTTCGAGCCCCGCGTCGGGCTCTGTGCTGACTGCCAGCTCAGAGCCTGGAGCCTATTTCAGGGTCTGTGTCTCCCTCTCTCTCTGGCCCTCCCCTGCTCACGCTGTCTCTCTCTCTCTCCTAGAAATAAATTTAAAAAATATTTAAAAAAAAGATAATAATTTGGGATTGTTTAAAGTCACTAAATTTGTGGTGATTTGTTATGGGAATAATAAAAAACTAATACATCACACTTATCCTCTAGCTTTATAACCACACACTTTAAAATTTTTGTAATCTGATGGGTGAAATGGTATGTTTTTAAGTTTGAATTTCCCTGATTACTACTGAGTTTAGCCCAAATTCAAAAATTGTATAAATGGCATATTTCAGTTATTCAATGATTTTTAAAGATTTGGTTATCTTATTATTGATTAGGAAATATTTTTTATATATTAGACACTATTCTTTTACTTATTTTATGTGTCATAAATATTTCCTCCCTGTGTGCTCATATTTTAAAATTTTTGTAGCATCTTTTCTCACAGAGAAGTTTTAAGTTTTATAGTCAAATTCCACTCTTTAAAAAAATTTGTGTGTTTGTGTGTGCTAAGAAAATCCCTCATTATGCAAAGGTCTTAAAAAAAATCTACCATATTTTCTCCCAGCAGCTTTAAATGACAGAGTTCAGGTTGTATGCATATGTCCTTTATCAGGTATAAACAATTGTCTCAACTTCATTTACAAAGTAATTCACATATTTCATTATTAATAATCCCACATGTATCATGCATCAAGTGCCTGTGTCTCTCTCTCCTAAGTAAACCAATCACATTGGTTTAAGGACCCAGCCTGCTACAAAATTCCCTCACCATAACTAATTACACCTATAATGGCCCCATATAATCACATCTTGAGGTACTCACATCTTGAGGACTTGAACACATTTTTGAGAGACGCAATTTGACCAAAAGAAGTATTACATCTCTTCCTTTACTCAAGGCTTCTTTTTTGTCCTTCAATAACAATTATAAATATTTCTCCACAGATCTTACCCATCATTTGTCATTTTTATTTCTAGGTAACTTTATATTTGTTTTGCTATGGACAATAAGATTATTCTACTGCATTTCATTAATTGATTAGTCACTAATGTGTATGAATTGTATTGATCTCTGTATTTTGATGTTTTCTCCACCAAACTTGTTAGACTCTTTTCATAGTGTTGTTAAATGATTTACTAGATGTGTGGAAACATGAATTTTAAGTTCCATATTCTTTAATACAGCCATGGCTAGAAATAATGGTGTAATATAGAAAGTACAGGCTTGGTTGGCAATCTAAGTGGAACATTTGAAAAGCAGAATGCTGATTTACGTGCTTTCAAAATACTCAGCTAGTTATTACATATTCCTAGATGATAAGTATAAGATTACTGAATATTTACAAATTGGTTACATTAAAATTAAGTTATATTAGGTTAAGAGCTTGCAAACAGAAATTCCGTTTTATTTCCAGTTTGCTAGAAGTTTTAAAAAATGATTTATTTTGAACTTTTTGTAAGGTTTCTTTTTCTTTACTTATTACTGAGATGATTATATGTTTTCACTCTTCTATTAATGCAAATTTTATTGATAGATTTTCTAATGCTGGCAATTTTGAATTTCTAGGATAAGCTATATTTGATCAGTAGTTTTTATTTAAAAAATAAACTACTGGATTCAAGTTGTTAATGTTATACTTAGAAATTTTTGCATGTATGCTTTCAATAAAATTGGTCTATAATTTTCTTGTCTTGTTCAACGTTTGTCAGTTTAGGTATCAAGATTATACTGGTTTCTAAAGCTAGTTAAGTTCTCTTTCCTTTTATTCTCTGGAAGAATTCAAGAAATGGATTATCTGTTTTTAACTACTCCAAACTATCCCTCCAATTTGACTCTGGTATCTCATTGACTTTTGTATTAAAATATGGTTATAAATATATTAATTTATCCCATGGTTTCTCTCCAGTTTTTATAAATCTTCTGCCATTCATTAATTTGCTCACCATGAGGCAAAGTGGCTAAGTCCTTTCTTCAAGAAGCTCGGGAACTAGTTGATATAAACTGCTCTTCTAGAAACTGTTATCCTTCAAGACTGTAGTCCAAATATCATTTTCTTTGCAACAGAACAAAAAAAAAAAACAATAAAAATTGTCTCTTTTTTTCTCAACCTTAATTGTCTTATATCAACTAATACAGCTTTTACCTCTAATAATTTTACACTCCTTTCTGTTCCTTTCTTTTGTACACAATGCTACTGCAGCCTTGATTTAGAGATATTGAAGGGGGGGCGTTATAACTCAAATCAAATCTTCTCCTTCTCATTGTTGGTGGTTCAGAAATATATTTCCACTTTGGGGAATCTGGTGAGAATGGCTTCTGAGAAAGAACTTCTACTATGTTGACTACTGTCATTTAGACTATTGGGGTGTGTGTGGGGGGTATGAATACTAGGAGTCTATGATTCTGAGATTCCCAACACTAAAACTGGGTGTACATGTGTGTCTTCCACTGATCTATGAAGAGTTTAAGGGCAAGACCCAAACAGAAGTTGAATAAATTATACCTTACGAACTGGTTTTCTAATGTCATGTTATTTTCTGCTTCCTTTCTGTTCTCTTTGAGCTTTATATTCTAGCCTGATTTCACAGGGACTATGGGTAATTAAAAATGGGCCATGTCCTCATTCAGAGAGAGAGCCATACCTTCCTGCCCAGCCATGGGTGTGGTGGTGGCAGCCAGGTCAATGAGAAAAGTCTCTGTGGTGCCTGAGTCAGAGACTATAAGGCACAGTGATCTCCCCTCAAATGCAGACATGACTCTGTGTCCAGGTTCCACTTTGGATGAGCTGGGTTTGACTTCCCATAGGAAAGGGGAATTGCTGCTTTTCAATATATGCATATACACACACACACACACACACACACACACACACACACACACACATATATATATGCTTCAATTGGCATTTTGACTGAACAATTTGAATATTGACTGAACAATTTGAAAACTGAATGAATAACAGGTTACAGCAGGTCTTCAACTGTTTACAGAAACTTTCAGAAGAACAAAGGACCTCTCTTCAGGGTCAGTGCACTTGACCTGAAGCCCAGGGAGAGGACTTCAGGAGCCAGAGATGTATATGCTGGATGCCTTCAGGCTACAGGGGCAGCTAGAGCAGAGACCTTTAAGAGCAAACCCTACGGTCAGGGTACAAGTGTGCCCTGAGAAAGGACTAGGAAGCTGGGTCTAAGAGGAGCTGAACCTCCCACAGGCTGGCCTGTCTCTTCCTACCTACCCTGAGCTGTCTCCTCCTGGGTCTGTGGTCTGGATGGCTGAGGAAGGACCAGCAGAGTCAGATGTCCTGTGAACTGTGACATAAATCTGCCTTTAGGGTGAATCAGAAATCTGAACCCTATAAAGCTCTTATCTGTATATGTAGGATATTTCCATCTTGTTTTGTTTTCTCAGATGTTAATGTTTTTCTCTTTAAAAATATTATATGTATCCTTTAGCTAAAAGTGGCAGAGATCCTGGATTCAAAGTAACAAAAATAAAATATTTTTCTTACCTAAGAGAAAGTGTAAGGTAGGAGGATTCAGTGGCTCAAGAACTTAAATTCTGCCATTTTGGTACTGTTCCATCTTCAGTAGGTCAGCTTTCTCCTCAGATTAGCTTCTCTTGTGGTCACAAGACAGTTAAAGCAGTTCAGTGATAACATCTGACATGTCAACGTATAAAGGAATGTGTTTGAGAAAACCTCCATAATGTGTATTTCTTGTGAGAGAAACTTTCCCAGAAGTCCCCAGATTTCTGTTCAAATATCGTTGGCCAGAATTGTGTCACATGCAGATGCCTAAACCAACAACTAATATGGTAAATAAGACCACCATGTCTAGCTTAAAACAATCAAGACTGGGTTTGCAAGTGCATATGCTCCTTGAAGCGTATGACTGAACAGAAGAGACTATGAATATAAATAAAATCAGGTATCTTCTTGGGATAGAGGAAGGGGATAAGATAGGAAATAAATACTAGCTAGGCAATTAATAGGAGAGGTACTACATCTGATTTCTCCAAATAGAGGGTTTCCGAACCTGGGTTCAGACTAGAAGGAGATTAATATTTGCTCTGGTGGTATTTGGAATAGACCAGAGACAGCCATCAGAGAGAGAAGTGGGTATTCCAGCAGAGATCAATATGGCGCTACCATGGGCATTGGCTCTTCCACTAGGGCCATTTCTTCAGCATTAGATGCTGCTGCCTCTGTCTTCCTTGCAAAGTCTAACTTCATAAACCCAAAAAAGCAACTAGCTTTAAAATTGCTGTCATGGGGGCTTTGGCTCTTTTCAAATAGCGGGATTAACAGAAACCTCAGGAAACTGCCCCAACAAGGAGCCATTAGCCAAAAGCACTGACAGCTGGATGGCTGCTGTGAGGCCAGCAGGATGGATCTCTCCAGTTGTGAGAGGGCTGGATACAACTGCATGTATTTGGCCTTGTTGAAATCTTTAAGCAAAGCTGACCTCAGGAGCAGGAAAATATTCCGCTCCTACTCCATAGACACAAGGTTAACCTTGAAAGAGGGCCAGTAGGAAACAGAAGAAGCAGAAACTAAATTCAAAAGGTCACTCTTTAGTGATTTAGATTGCTTTAGACTACTTTTACTAAAAATGTCGTATCACTGATATCATCATCATCAACTGGGAACTTGGTGGAAATGCAATTTCTGAAGCTACACCCCAGAACTACTGAATCATAATTTCTGGATTAGAGGCCCAAGAACTTGTTTTAATAAGCTCTCCAGGAGGGGCGCCTGGGTGGCTGAGTCAGTTAAGCGTCCAGCTCTTGATTTTGGCTCAGGTGGTGATCTCATGGTTCATGAGATCAAGCCCCACGTCAGGCTTTGCACTGACAGCGAGGAGCCTGCTTAGGATTCACTCTCTCTTCCTTTCTCTGCCCCTCACCTGTGCATTCTCTCTTAAAATAAGTATATAAAGTTAAAAAAAAAAAAAAAAGCTCTCTAGGAAATATTTCAAGTTTAAGCAGCATTGCTTTAACTCTGTGTTGTCTCTGTGGGTTCTCTTAGAACCCTGGTAGATTGGGAGGGGGTGGGAGTGGTTAGGCAGGTGGTAATGTCCCAGACAACTGCTTTTGGAAGAAGATGGTTAACTAGCTGGAAAAAAATGAAAGTGGTGAAGACAGGCAGGGCCTGGAAGCGGCAAATCAGTAACTTACTGTGAACGGGTGTTTGCTGGGCTGGAGATATCACTGACCGGCAGTAAAACCCAGTGTGGATCAGCAATGTGGAATACGCTACCCGGGAGAACTTTTAAGAAGAAAAAGCTATATGCTCAGGGCCACTGGATATGTCTGCTTGGCCGTGCACTGTACAATTCCAAGAGGAACCTAGGTCCCAGTGATGTCTTAGAACTGCACAACAGAGAAGCCTTGCTGACCTGCCCCCAAGATCACAGCCTTTCAGATCTAGAAAGGACCATAACTCTCAATCATTCAATGTACAGACCAAAAGAAGTGAAATGACTTGATCAAGATCACATAGCCAACTTAGCAGCAGACCAAAGACCTTGAAATCAAAATTTATACCTTAGGATATGAGCTATTAGAGAATATAATTCAAAGGAAATAAAAAGCCAAATGTTGAAAAATAATAGTTTCATTTCAACAACAATAAAAACAACAAAAAACCAACATAAGCATCTAAGAAGGGAGTGGCTAGGTAAATTAAATTCACCAGCTAAAACATTATGCAATGGTTAAAATTATATTTATGAAGTACATTACATATATACATATACACATATATGTACATACATATGTTTGTATATACACATATATTTATGTTGTTTATATAAAGTATGTATCAATGTGTACATTACCAGTCATACAAATGAAGGATTTTAAACATTCCAGCCCTAACAGATGTTCCTTACCTCCAACTGGAGACAGATCTGGCACCAAATGGTTGTGATTCTTCATTCTTTTCCTCTGCATCGCTGGTGGCGTTCATATAGTTATACATATATTTATGGGTTTATCTGTATATATACATATAGTTATTATAAAATTCATCTTTCCTGGCCCCCTCTCATATGAGTGAAGAATAGAAACTAACGATGCAAAGAAACACAAGCAGCTGTAGTGTCTGTAACATAGCACAACAGATTTCTAAGGTTCATGGCCTTCAGATGAATATCTCTGGAAGTATGGACCAGGGTCTATGTGCTCTGTGAGCGGTCCAGAGGAACCTGTAACTCCCCACATTAGAATGAACTTCTGCTCAACCAGTTTTGCAGGATGGGTAGAGAATATACTGCTTGTTTACCTGGTTTTGATAACCTAATACAAGTCACCTGAATTAAGCACCTAATGATGCCAGAAGTAGTCTTTAGCAAAGGATTTAGTTAAGACTGTAAAAGAAATTTTAAGCTTTAAACCAAAATTGCTTATGGTAGATACCTACATACCAAAAAGCTATAAAACATTGGAGTCAGTAATGAAACAAGGTCTGGCTCTATCTGAACCCTGCTTTAGTTTATGCTCTGTAGATCCCCTTTCACATATACGATACTGCCTGACCCACATTTATTTATTTTTTTATTTTTGTAATGTTTATTTATCGTTGAGACAGAGAGAGACAGAGTATGAGAGGGGTAGGGGCAGAGAAAGGGAGACACAGAATTCAAAGCAGGCTCCAAGCTCTGAGCTGTCAGCACAGAGCCCGACGCGGGGCTCAGACTCTCAGACCATGAGATCATGAGCTGACAACAGATGCTTAACTGACTGAGCCACCCAGGTGCCCTTGACCCACATTTATTAGAGAAAGTTCCTAGTCTTTGCTTAAACCATTTCAAAGTAGAATCTTTAAGCACTAGTTGATTTACTTGGAAGATCTGATTTCTCTACAAAATGACCTGTACAATGCTGGGTGACCTGTTCTTTCTGGTAATCCCAAGAATGAGAATGGCTTTCCTGTATGACCCCAGGTACTGCAAAGCATCTGTATGCCCCTTGGTGTCCTTAAGTGGTCCCAGGGGAAGGAAATACCTAAACTTCCTTTGACAAGAACTGTGACTTTCAAGGTTCAACCTGGAGATGGCTTTCCATTCCACATTGTGTGTAATGCCATACACATCTCCTTAGGAGCGGCTCACCAACCAGCATGGTCGCCTCATGCCCACTACCATGTGGATCATGGATGCCATGTACATTTATATGAAAGACTAGAAAAGCCACCACAATACTATCATGGAGGAATTACAGGTGAATTTCTCTCTTATCCAAGTTTGCCTACAACTGTTTTTGCTTTTAAAATTTAGATAACATAAAAAAATAAATCTGTGTTATTTCCAGCTAATTGTACTACCTCTAATATTCCTTCTTTGGATTCATTGAATATATTCCTCCAAAGGGGACTTTGTGCCTTCCCATCTACTGAATTCCAGAACCCCAATTTTTGGAGAACATATTCCTATTTTCTTTGGTCTCCTGGGTCTAATGAAAAATTATCTAAGACAAGCAGTGGTAGGCATCTGGCTGGAAGCATTCTGTGGACCTTCTGAGCAGGTCTGGGTTGCCACTTCGTTGGAAACAGCACAGAGAACTCCAGCCCAGGGGATGAAGGGTTTTCCTGACGCTAAGACAAGTACTGTCACCTTGCAGGGGAGGTGGCAAAGTCTAGGGGATACCCTCAGCAGGTTCTGGACTTTAGAGCCAACAAGTTCCCTTGAGAATTTCACAGTATCACCTCTAGAAATAGGTCAGAGCTTTATATTATTTCTCCAATAAAGGATCTCGGAATTCATGAGAAGGATTATTATGGCTGTTTGATGAGTGTGCTTGACTCAGCAGACCAGTTCCTATTGAAGTGTCCAGGTGATTCACGGACATCCAAGGAAGTAATATAGAAGCTCTCAGCAGAGACTACGAAATATATGCCTCTTGTAGGTAACCCTCTTCACCTACTAAAGTAGGTTTTACAATCATTGCCGTGCTAGATTCTCACAAGGTAGAGTGTCCAAACTTTCACCATTGCTGGTCATGGGTATGGCTATAGAAAGCACTTCTGGGTTGGGTGCCCAATTTGCAAGGGTCTTCACTCTCTGGGAAAGCTCTCATACACAGGGGTGGCCCCAAAGGCTTTATTGGTTCTATAGGACCCTGACTCTGTGTTCACTACTCCATCCAAGGATGAGCACCTGACCAAGCTAGGCTGATCCAAGTCCTTCCCTGGGATATAAGGGACGAAGGTCACTCCTTTGCTGATGGTGTGATCCAG
Organism: Hyaena hyaena; assembly: GCF_003009895.1. Lineage (NCBI taxonomy): Eukaryota > Metazoa > Chordata > Mammalia > Carnivora > Hyaenidae > Hyaena > Hyaena hyaena. Next base: position 4,073,200 of record NW_024080668.1, on the reverse strand, counting down.
AATGTGAGACTTAAGAACTCTGTGACTATTTTTTCCCATTGCAGAGGAAATCCGTTTATCACAAGAGACAGGAAAGAAGTAGAAGCTAGAGATAGAAAAACTCCTGAAGTCAATGAAGTCCTTCATTTCAATGATTGCTGAGGCGCCTTTCCTCTTTAGTTGTATACAACATTTCAGCATTCATTCAGTAAATTCGCATTTGTGCCTAAGATGGTTCCAGTTGGGTTTCTACCACTGGAATCAAAAGTGTCCTAATATACGGACTTGGGGTGGTGGCAATCCACACGGATCAGTTATGTGGGAAGCTCCCCATCCTCTGCTTCATCCATGTTGTGAGAGGGACAGATCTGATCAAGAGCTACTAGCAAGTGTCACCAGTCTCTTGGTTAAGGAAAGGTAGAGAGAGAATACCCTTCACTCAGCATAGATCAGTCTTTGCGTGCATGTTTTTGTTGTTGTTGTTATTGTTGTTTTTGTTTTGCTTTGTTTTTTTCTTTTTTAGCTTACCTGAGAAAGCAATTCCTTCCCACCTTTATGTTCTAAGAGAGTCCTGTCATCCAGATACCAAGCCTGGAGAAAATGAATTCTTTTGAGCTTACCTGAAGAATCCTTTTTTTTTTTTTTTTTGCTTATTTTTTATGTTTATTTATATTTGAGAGAGTGAGTGAGAGCTAGAGGGAGAGCGAAAGAGAGAGCAGAGGAGGGGCAGGGAGAGAGGGAGACATGGACTCCAAAGCAGGCTCCAGGCTCTGAGCTGTCAGCACAGAGCCCGATGTGGGGCTCAAACCCATGAGCCGTTAGATCACGACCTGAGCCAGTCAGACATTTAACTGACTGAGCCACCCAGCTGCCCCTAGAATCCTTCTTGTGAGCACTACCCTTTCCTTCATGCTTTCACATGTGTGATCACTGGGGCTGGGAGAAGTGAGAAGTAAGCAAAGCACCTCGAGCACAGACTTTTAAGAGGCACCCACTCTGAGGGCCTCACAAATGTCCTAGGCTCCCCCACCTGAGTGCTGGCCCTGAGGCGTGTACATGCTGCATCTGGGTTCGTGACACAGGGTATAAACACTCAGTGTGGTGCAGTGTAAAACAATTAGACTGAGAACCAGAAAGCAGAATTTTCATCCTGGCTTCATCACTGATTCATTGTGTGATTAAAAACAAAAACAAAAACAAAAACAAACAACAACAAAACATCTGTAAGCTGCTTCTCTGTTTTTAATTGGTAAATCAAGGATAACCACCTTCATCCTAATTAATGCCAAACAATATGACAAGAATAACATAAAATTGTGCACAGAGAGGTTAAGAGACTGGTCTGAGGTTGTAAAATTTATTTGCTGAAATGCTAGACCTAACCTCTTAGGCCAACACCCAGTTTACTTGTTTGATTAACTATACAAATGTATCATGACTACTGTGATCCAGACACCTAAGAAAAATCCAGCAATATGCTCCAGTTGGGTAAGATTAGAATATAACTGCCACCAGCATCCTCATGTCCCCATGCCCAGTGTGACCCTTGTGACCCTCCTGCATCCCACACCTGGTCTAAGCCTGCCCAGATCTCTCAAGTTTGACTTACTTGTTATTCAAGGTCCATCCTGTCCAAAGGCCAATAGGCAGGAGGCCCAGAGTAGTAGCTGGGATGACCCTCATTAGAATCGCCTTAGGTCAAAAGGAATCAGTCCCAAGAACCATCACCCACACCCTTGATTTACCTGGAGCCTCTTGGTCCCAGACCCATGCGACAGGATCTGGTGATGAGCAGCTCCCAGTGAAATTCTTTATTGCTGTTTTTGGTCTTTCTTGACCTTCAGTGACATAATCTTATATTTTGAACTCCAGAATAATTGGAAATAAAATGAAACCTCCTATGTTCAGAGTTCATAGCCCCTCTGGGCAGTGGACGGGGACGGAAGCGCACTGTATATTTAATACTCTGCATTAGCAGACAAGGTAGAAACTCCCCTGCAAATCTCTGTTCATGTGCTGCCCTATCTGGGGCAAGAGATGGCACCACTTTAACAAGCACAGGATATAAATCCCGTATGGAAATCTCTCACCATGGAAGGATGAAGATTTTGTGAAAGAATGAAAAAACAAAAGCCACCCAGCACTAGGCATTTTAGGAGTCAGTGTTCGTGTTTTAATGTTAAACATTTACATTTTACAACAAAGTGACATTTTTAAATGGGTTATATTGGCCATTTGCAGCAGTTACTCACTGCTGGCCATAGGCTTGGGGCTGGATCTGGGCGATGAATCAAAGACACCCTTTGTGTCATGTCACTAAGCAACTCCCTCCTCTTCTGTTGCTCCTGGAGCCTGGTCTGGGCACACAGCCTGTGTCATCCACATGGTGGATTTACAGGTCTTGGTTTATGCCAGCCAAAGCTTCCCAAGGAAAAGGCAGCTGGGGCTGGGCTCTGGCCACATCTCAATGATGTGCTAGGAGTAAAACTTGGAGAAAGTGGGGACTGACATTCACAGACAAGGTCAGACCTGGCCCCGTGTTACAGGCTCCCCAGTCAATGGTCTGGAATGAAGTCTACACAAGGCAAACACATAGCACGCATGCTAATACAACCCCCTCTGCCACCCAAAATAGACATCATTAATTGACCATGGTGCTCTTCCCTGAGGAGCCAGACATGGCCTCCGATGGGTACTAGGTACACATTCCCGGCAGCCAATACCAGCCTGGTCACCTGGCACATGAGATGAACCCATTTGTCATCTCTCACTCGGGCTATGTGCCCAAGTGTGTTTCTCATCTCTGTTTCTACAGTAACACTTGGAGGCTTCAGGAATTCTCCATATAGAGCTATCTCAGATAAACACAATAGTTGTAAAGTTAACATCTGTGCTATTTGTGGGCCGAATACTTTACACGCATGAAATCATTTATCCCTTACAACCCCAACAATATCAGCATCATACAAAACTAGTATCTGTCATTTATTAGATACCTACTGTGTACTGGGTACATGTGATGCTCTCACCCCCACATATTCCCATCTCAGAGGAACTAAAATAAAACTCAAAAAGAGTAAGAAAGTCACCCACAGCCACACAAACAGAGGAAGAGTCTGAGTCCAACCCCAGAATGTCTAATTTCAAAGCCCGTGTCCTCAAATGAGCACTAGGTCTTCACCTTATGCACATCAACTCGCTATTTTGACTCACTCACTTAGTTTTCTTCTTTACTGCCAAAGTTGTAGGGTAGGGGTAGGGGTGGGGGTGGGGGATTCTGCCACAAACTTTCCCTAACTTGCTCCAGCTTCTATGGCAACATTCTTTTACCATCTTGGCCTCAGCATCCATTTCAAATAGATGAACCAGTAAACTTTCAGCAGGGAGAGAGAATTGAAGGTACAGCCTTGATAAAGTTGAATTAAAGACATTGTCTTAGGGGCGTCTTGGTGGCTCAGAAGATTAAATGACCAGGTCCTGATGTCAGGCTTGTGAGTTCAAGCCTCACATTGGGTTCTGTGCTGGGTGTGGAGCCTACTTAAAATAATAATAATAATAATAATAATAATAATAATAAATTAATTGAGGGGCTCCTGGGTGGCTCAGTCGGTTGAGCATCCGACTTCAGCTCAGGTCATGATCTCACGGTTTGTGGGTTCAAGCCCCAGGTCGGTCTCTGTGCTGACAGCTAGTTCAGAGTCTGGAGCCTGTTTCAGATTCTGTACCTCCCTCTCTCTCTGACCCTTCCCTGCTCACGCTGTCTCTCTCTCTCTCAGAAATAAATTTCTAAAAAAACATTAAAATTAAAAAAAAATAATTAATTGATGAAAAAATAAAAAAAAAAAAAAATAGAAGTGCCTGGGTGTCTCAGTCAGTTAAGCTTCCAACTCTTGACTTCAGCTCAGGTCATGAACTCACAGGTTCATGAGATCAAGCCCCATGTGAGGCTCCATGCTATCAGCACAGATTCTCTCTCTCCCTCTGTCTCTCCCTCTCTGCCCCTCCCCTGATCTCTTTCAAAATAAATAAACTTAATATTTTAAAAAAATACATAGTTTTATTCAGAACGTGGTACTCTGCTAGCAAGAAGGGATGCCCTGAATCCCCCTGGAGGACACCTGGACTGAGGACTCCGCAAGCTTGGTGCCAGGAAACACAGCTCAGCTTCTCATGTGTGCAGAGAGGAATGAGACACTGCAGCCTCACCTCTGTCCTCTCGTGCTGAAAACTCAGGCCATGCTGGGATCCTCTCTGCTTCTTAAAGATCTCTCAGGTCTGAGCCTTTACACCTGCTGTTTATTCTACTAGGAACTGTTATCTGTCCCCTCCTCTATAACCATTATCTCCCCCAACTCTGGCACCTTCCTCTGGTTGACTCTCACTCATCTTCACGTTTTAGCTCACCTGTCCTCCTCCCTTTGGGAAGCTGAGTTAGGTGTTAACGTTACATTCTCCTTCACACCTAGCACTTCCTCCAGACCAGCATATACCACACGGTCTGCCTCCTCTACTTGACTGTAAACTTTGTAAGGATGGGTGCGTGCCTGACTTATATCCCCAACAGCCAGTACTGTCTCTGGTCTATACTTAAAAAAACAACTGATGAATAAATGGATGGTTGAATTGAATAGATGGGTGAACCCACTATTGGGAAGCTGACTGGACTGGCATGCACAGACATTTCTGTGCCCTGTTAATTGTCATTGGCAGATTTCCTCGGGGCTGGTGAAAATGTGAGAGCAACCAGCACACCCCATAGGGAGTTAGGCGGTGAGATATAAGGGTGATGAGAAAACATGCTGAGAAACATTGCTTTAGTTGGATGCCATCCATCAAATAACTTTGGATATAAAGGAAAGCAAGAGTAAGTGATTACATCTTAGTTTCATTGCTTAGCATAACCCAAATCTGTATCTGATGTTGAAAGAAAAACTCAAAATGTGGCTTTGGTATACAATGTACATCAATTTCATCAACACAGCTGTGTTCACCCATACAGGACCATGGGCACCAAATGAGAATATTTCTAGAATCTAAGGATGGGATTATTAAATGTCATCCCCTTGCCATAAATTGAATGAGATTTGCCAGCTCCAGCAAGATGAGGAAGGTGAGGAAGAAGGGGAGTTGGCTGATACACATAACCAGGAAGAAAGGGTGGAATGGGCCTCGGGCACGGGTGTACCAAGAGACTCAAATTACATCATCATTATTTATTCCCTCTTGAAGATTTGCTCCTTTTATATTGGCTTCCCCCTCTTCTACTATAAACAGGCTTCCTCCGCCCAGACAGCCCAGGCTCTCATCTCTCTGGCTTGGGAACCCTGGAAGACAGAGCTCCTCTCTGTCTATAAACTCCTAGGAAGGATATCAGCTAGTGCTGCTGGGGTCTCAGGCCCCCACCCCTTGACTCAAGCACTGTGGTCAGGTGGGTGGGCACAATGAGCAGACCTGGGCCATGTGCCCAGCTGTGACGTAGTAAGAAAAATATATCTGGTCTCTACCTCCGGCTTATGACACAGGGCTCTTAGAATCCTTGTAATTTCTAGAATGGTAAGAGTGAAAGGAGTACAATATTTGGCCTTATCCCCGGTTCCTTAAACAAGAGTTTCTAAGACCCTTGAGATCTCCAGAACGGTGAGTGTCTTTTTGTATGTTAACAAGAAGACTGGTGGCTGGGGTCTCCAGAGGCACCAACCATGTAATTAAAGGACTAGAACTTTCAGTCACGCCCCTACATCTAACTTCCTGGGATAGGAAAGAGGCTGAAGATTGAGTTCAATCACCAATGATTTAATCAATAGTGTCTACATAATGGAGCCTCCCATAAAGCCCCTAAACGATGAGGTTCAGAGAGCTTCCAGCTTAATGAGTGCATTCATGTGCACAGCAGGGGGAGCACGCCAAAGTGCATGGGAATAGATTCTCCTGCACTTGGAACCCTTCTGGGACTTGCCTTATATACCTCTCCATCTGGCTCTTCATTTGTATCCTTTATAATTAACCAGTAAGGATAAGTAAAGTATTTCCCTGCTTTCTGTGAGCCATTATGGAAAATTATTGAACTGAGAAGGAGGTCATGGGGACCCCCAACATGTAGCCAAGTTAGACAGAAGTATGAGTAGCCTGGGGACCTGTTACTGGTGACTGGTGTCTGGAGGCGGGACAGTCTTGTAGCACTGAGTCCTTAACCCGAAGGGTCTGTACTAACTCCAAGGACTTAGTGTCAGAACTGAACTGAACTATAGGACATTCACTGGATGTCCACAGAGAATTATAAACTTGCTTGATATGGAAAACACACACACTGGGTAGCAAAGTGTTGGGAGTAAAGAAGTAATTCGGCCTTGTGGTCAAGAAAGCCCAAGGCTCTGTGACTCACCAAAACTACCTGGAATGGAGTAAGAAAGAAGGGGGGCAGGGGGCGAAGAGATAAAGGAATGATCTTGATTGTGGTACTAGTTAAACATATAAATTTATTGAAACTTATCAAAACATACTTAAAATGGATGGATTTTATTGTACGCAAACTATACCTCAATAAATTTGATTAAAACAAATCAACTCTTCCAGGGAGCCTTCCCTGATTTCCCAAATAGATTTAGGCACCACCTCCACACAAACTCCATGGGTCCTTATGTCTCTCTATTATAGAATGTATCACAATCCTAAGACTATCTGTTCAGCTATCTCCCACATCATTCTATGAGCCTCTGGAAGGCAAGAACTATGTTCCTTTTTTTTTTAATGTTTATTTATTTTTGAAGGAGAGAGACAGAGTGCAAAAGGGGGAGGGGGAGAGAGAGGAGGAGACAGAATCTGAAGCAGGCTCCAGGCTCCCAGGGGTCAGAACAGAGCCCAACACGGGGCTTGAACCCACAAACTGTGAGTTCATCACCTGAACTGAAGTCAGATGCTTAAGTGACTGAGCCACTCACCCAGGCACCCTAAGATCTATGCTCCATCTGACTGCTCAGGAGAGCTGGTGCAGTGCTCAATACACAGAAGAAAATTTAGTTCTGTGTAACCATTACCACAATCAAGATAAAGATCACTTCCATCATTCCCCAAAGCCTCTTTATAGCTCTTACACCACTCCCAGCCCTACACACACACTAACTTGCTTTCTGTCACTGTAAGTGAGACTTGTCTTTTCTAGAATATCGTATCTTGTATCTTTTGGAAATCAGGGAAGGATGCTGGGTGTGAGTCAGTATCTGTAAACTGGAAATTTCATGTACGTGATTAGAACATAAATAAATAGCATAAATTAAGGAGATGTGTAAGCCAGAAGCCAGCTAATTATAATATCACAACTCACTTCTCTCTTACTCTCCCCCAAACTGGCAAATATCTTGGGAATGGTTTTAGCTTCCTACAGGTCACAGGATGTGAGGATAAATTAACTCACTTAGACTTTTAAGGAGTAAAGAAATTCCAGTTGGCACGTGGGCAATACACTCAAATTAAGTTCAGGGCAAAGGACTGGAAACGAAAGAACTTCATACAAAGGAAAATGGAAAGCTTCTTGGAAGGGGCAGTATGTGAGCTGGAATAAAATACCTGAACAGAGAGCAGTAAAGGGTATTCCAGGAATTAAGAACTTAAGTGAGTTAATTAAGTAATTTAAAAACGGCATAGTGTGGGTGGGAAACACAGTTTGGTGCTGCTCGAGTGTCAGGTACAAGGAGTAAGGTGGAGAATGAATCTGGAGAAATTAGCACAAGGCTCCTGATGAAACCTGTGGAGCAGGTAAGAGTGTGGGGAATTCCTCAGCCTTGCAGCGGAGACTCAATGGTGGGAAGGCATGCCACCTTTCTAGCAATTCTTCCTTTCCTTCTGACTCGCAGGAAACCTGGACTTGCTCTGGAGAATAGCCAGTGGCCTCCAGGGTCCCTTCCAACCACACCACATCACCCAGGTCCTCGGTGGTGTTCTCCAGCTGAATGCATCCACCAGGGGCGCTCTATGCCTACCAAGTGTCAGCTTGCTGGCAGCCTTGAAATAGATGACGAGAAAGATCTCTTGCTGGGTTTCGACAGACTCCACCAGAAGCCTACTAGAACTGATCCAAGAATTCAGCCAAGTTGCAGGGTACAAAATCAACGTACAGAAATCGGTTGCATTTTTATACACCAACAATGAAGCAACAGAAAGAGAAATCAAGAAACTGATCCCATTCACAATTGCACAAAAAACCATAAAATACCTCGGAATAAACCTAACCAAGGATACAAGAGATCTGTATGATGAAAACTATAGAAAACTTATGAAGGAAATTGAAGAAGACACAAAGAAATGGAAAAACATTCCATGCTCATGGATAGGAAGAATAAATATAGTTAAGATGTCATTACTACCTAAAGCACTCTACACATTCAATGCAATTCCAATCAAAATTGCACCAGCATACTTCTCAAAACTAGAACAAACTATCCAAAAATTTGTATGGAACCACAAAAGACCCCGAATAGCCAAAGTAATACTGAAAAATAAAACCAAAACGGGAGGTATCACCATCCCAGACTTCAGCCTCTACTACAAAGCTGTCATCCTCAAGACAGTATGGTATTGGCACAAAAACAGACACATAGACCAATGGAACAGAATTGAGAACTCAGAAGTGGACCCAAAAGTATACAGCCAACTGATCTTTGACAAAGCAGGAAAGAATATCCAATGGAAAAAAGACAGCCTTTTTAACAGATGGTGTTGGGAGAACTGGACAGCAACATGCAGAAGAATGAAACTAGATCATTTTCTCACACCATGCACAAAAATCAACTCAAAATGGATAAAGGACCTGAACGTGAGACAGGAAACTATCAACACCCTAGAGGAGAAAGCAGGAAACAACCTCCTTGACCTCCACCGCAGCAACTTCTTACTTGACACATCCCCAAAAGCAAGGGAATCGAGAGCAAAAATAAACTGTTGGGACCTCATCAAGATTAAAAGCTTCTGCACAGCCAAGGAAACAACCCAGAAAATTAATAGGCAACCAACGGAATGGGAAAAGATAGTTGCAAATGACATATCAGATAAAGGGTTAATATCCAGAATCTATAAGGAACTCACCAAACTCCACGCCCGAAAAACAAACAACCCAGTGAAGAAATGGGCAGAAGACATGAACAGACACTTCTCCAAAGAGGACATCCAGATGGCCAACAGACACATGAAACGATGCTCAGCATCCCTCCTCATCAGGGAAATACAAATCAAAACCACACTGAGATACCACCTCACGCCAGTCAGAGTGGCTAAAATGAGCAAATCAGAGAACTCTAGATGCTGGCGAGGATGTGGAGAAACGGGCACCCTCCTGCACTGTTGGTGGGAATGTAAACTGGTACAGCCCCTCTGGAAAACAGTGTGGAGGTTCCTCAGGAAACTAACAATAGAACTCCCTTATGACCCAGCAATAGCACTGCTAGGAATTTACCCAAGGGATACAGAAATGCTGAGGCATAGGAGCACATGTACCCCAATGTTCATAGCAGCACTCTCCACAATAGCTAAAACATGGAAAGAGCCTAAGTGTCCATCAACAGATGAATGGATCAAGAAGATGTGGTTTATCTATACCATGGAATACTACATGGCAATGAGAAACAATGAAATCTGGCCATGTGTAGCAACATGGATGGACCTTGAGGGTGTTATGCTGAGCGAAATAAGTCAGGCAGAGAAGGACAAATACCATATGTTTGCACGTATAGGAGGATTAGGAGGAACTTGACGGAGGACCAAGGGGGAGAAGAAGGGCGGAAATGGTGGGGGAAAGGGAGAGAGGCAAACCATGAGAGACTCTTGAATGCTGACAAAAACTGAGGACTGATGGATGTGGGGGGGAGGGGGGGATGGGCATGAAGGAGGGCACTTTGGGGATGAGCACTGAGTGTTATGTAGAAACTAATTTGACAATAAACTATTTGTAAAAAAAAAAATAAAAAAATAAATAAAATTAAATGAAGGTGGTATAAAAGCCACTATTACAAAAAAATAAAAATAAAAAATAAAAATAAAAAAAAATAAAAAAAAAAGATCTCTTGCTGGGTTTATCATATATGTCCATATGGCCAGACTGCTTTTAAATCTTTTCCTTAAGTGGGGTGCCTGGGTGGCTTAGTCGGTTAAGCGTCCGACTTTCACTTAGGTCATGATCTCGCGGTTCGTGGGTTCGAGCCCCGCGTCGGGCTCTGTGCTGACTGCCAGCTCAGAGCCTGGAGCCTGTTTCAGTCTGTGACTCCCTCTCTCTCTGACCCTCCTCTGCCCTCGCTGTCTCTCTCTCTCCTAGAAATAAATAAAACATTAAAAAAAATCTTTTCCTTAAAAAAATAAAGAAAAAACGGGCAATCTCCCCCCAAATAAAACATTATCTAAAGCCTCAACATACTAAAAAGATGAGGTTGTAGCAACTTCATTGAAGGCAGGTGGAGAGAGGCCCGGATTTCATTCCAGCCTTTCTTTCTCCAAAACCATACCCCTTGCTCTTTTAGCCTCATCTTCACAAGGGGTCAGGGGATACTTCCAGGGAGCCCCAGGGCCCTAAGGAGCGTAATCTGAAACCATCATACGAGGTGACCTCCTAGCACAAAAGGTCTGTGTCTGCACTGTCCCCAGGACCAGGAGCCGCAGGGATGCTCAGTGAAGGGTGCCTGTTGCTAAGATCCACTGTGCTCTCTTCGGCTTCTCTGTCCCTGTGTTAGTTCCGATCTCTGCTTCTCCCTGTGCCTGCCGAGTGGGAGGTGAACTTGCCATGGTCCCAGTCGGCTCCTCTCTCCCTACTCACTGTGGTTACCGCCTTCTTTCCAGAACAGATCTCGCCCTGTTCACTGTCTTGTACACTCAAGCCCTCTCGCGCATCCCCTGCCGCCCTCTGCGCACCCAGCAGGCTTTGGGTTCTCCTTGCTACACTAGTGGAAGACACAGGTGCAGACTCCGCCCCTGGGAAGCCTGGGAGACAGTGCCCTAGTCGCTTGAGGCCCTAGTGTAATTAAAGGTAGACACTGACAGAGACAGCCCAGCACAAGTGGGTGAGGGAGACTCTCCAGGGAGCCTGGAGACTGGGGACACATAAGTTTCACCCCATGAGCACGGGGCAGTTTGGAGCTTAGCCGACTGCTCTAGTGAGAGAAAAATCTGCTCCTCCAAGGCCCTGACTTCCAAACCTGGGGTCCCAAGGGTCACGAATGAAAGAGAGAGTTAAGTGGGCCGCATGGCTCTTTGTAAGGGATGTGCCTTTCTCATCTCTTCTTATATGAAACTCAAATTGAAATTTTATTTAAAAAAAAAAATTTTTTTTTAATGTTTTTATTTCTAGGGGAGAGAAAGAGAGAGAGACAGCGTGAGCAGGGGAGGGTCAGAGAGAGAGAGGGAGTCACAGACTCCGAAACAGGCTCCAGGCTCTGAGCTGGCAGTCAGCACAGAGCCCGACGCAGGGCTCAAACCCACGAACCGCGAGATCATGACCCAAGCGAAAGTCAGACGCTTAACCGACTAAGCCACCCAGGCGCCCCTCAAATTGAAATTTTCTTCTTTCTCTCTGAGGTTCATCATCTCTGGATTTATTGTTTCCTTCTTTATACACAGAAACACCATATACTGGAATAACTGATGTGAGGGTATGAATCTTCCTCTACCAGTTCAGGTGTGCAACATAGTCACATTATTCTATGCTATTTTTTTAATGTTTTTATTTATTTTTGAGTGAGAGAGAGAGAGCACAAGCACAAGTGGGGGAGGGGCAGAGAGAGAGGGAGACAGAGGAGCCAAAGCAGGCTCTGTGCTGACAGCACTGAGCCTGATGTGAGGCTGTAACTCATGAACCATGAAATCATGACCTGAGCCAAAGTTGGACGCTCAACCAACTGAGCCGCCCAGGTGCCCCTATTTTATTCCCTTTAAATCTGAGCGCACTGTGGTCCTGCCCCCAAACACTGGCAGATGGGAAATTCTGTTCTGGGCATTGTTGCTCTTCCTCTTCTGGGAAACTCTTCCAACCTCAGGGTCCTAAACCATCTATAATAGGCTTTACTTCTGGCCCTTGGAAAAACTCTCTACTCCATGACTCCAGGAAACCTGCAACCCCAGGATCCCAGAGAACCCTCCTTAAGACTCCGGGCACAGTTTCACCTCACGCCGGTCAAAGTAGCTAAAATGAGCAAATCAGAGGACTCTAGATGCTGGTGAGGATGTTGAGAAACGGGCACCCTCCTACACTGTTGGTGGGAATGTAAACTGGTGCAGCTCCTCTGGAAAAGTATGGAGATTCCTCAAAAAATTAACAATAGAACACCCCTAGGACCCAGGAATAGCACTGCTAGGAATTTACCCAAGGGACACAGGGGTGCTGATGCATAGGAGCACATGCACCCCAATGTTCAAAGCGGCACTCTCAACAATATCCAAAACATGGAAAGAGCCTAAGTGTCCATCCACGGATGAATGGATCAAGAAGATGTGGTTCATCTATACGACGGAATACTACATGGCAATGAGAAACAATGAAATCTGGCCACGTGTAGCAACATGGATGGACCTTGAGGGTGTTATGCTGAGTGAAATAAGTCAGGCAGAGAAAGACAAATACCACATGTTTGCATGTATAGGAGGATTAGGAGGAACTTAACAGAGGACCGTGGGGGAGAAGAAGGGGGGAAATGGTGGGGGAAAGGGAGAGAGGCAAACCATGAGAGACTCTTGAATGCGAGAACAACTGAGGGCTGATGGGGGGGGGAGGGGGCACTTGTGGGGATGAGCACTGGGTGTTATATGGAAACCAACTTGACAATAAACTATTTAAAAATTTTTAAATAAAAAAATAAAAGAATCCTGGCACAGTTTCAATTCCCTCTCTCCTCTATTATTATGAGACTTTTCTGCTCAAATAACAAAAATAGAAACCATTTGTTACAAATTCTCCAAAGCCAGGTAATGTGCTGTTTGTCACAGCATGACCTCATTTACATGGCAACGGCCTCAAGCACTCCCGGGGTGGACACTGGAGTGCTCGAGCACTATGTGCTTCCTTGTATAGATGCGGAACTGGAGGGAAGAAACCACTCTCGCAAGGCAAGGCCACACTGAGAACACTAGAAGTCCTGCCTCTCTACGACCGCCAGCCACCCTCATCAGCCTCACCTCCGCCCTTTGATTTAAGGCTACGTCACCTCTCCCTCTCAATGTCCCGCAGCATCTGGGCTGTTTTTCACATCGTGGGCCAATCCAAGATACCTTGCCAGGGCCTTGGAGCATTCTGACTACAAGCATTCTGCTGGGGCACTTGCTCTATTCCACCCCCCTCCTTCCTTCTGCCCTCCCCCTCTGCTCTTCCTGCTGCGCCTCCCAGGCCCACCTCCCACTCATTCCCAGCCTGTGCCATCTGACTATAATGTCAAGCCCTGCTTATTCTCCAAGACGTTTCTCCACCACCATTCAAGCTGCACATCTTCTCCTTCCGGAAATGTTTCCAAATCTGCCTGATGGAGCCGACAGCTTGCCCAGCAGGCCCAGGCTCTTCTACACATGAACACCAAAACCCTAGGTTTGTAGAGTTTGGGGAATATGTTAAATCAGGAATTCTATTAAGCTCACAGAAGGAAAGGGATGTGTCCTCCCACAGTCAGGAGGGTCAAGCAAGACAGAGGTCGTGTCTACATTCATGGGTGGGCTCACTGTCTATTCATTCCTTCATGCTGGCCCTGGGGGCTGAGCGGGGGAGCAGCCCATCTCCACTTCTACTTCGGACCAAGGAGAAGAGGGCTGGGAGTGCTCTGGAAACTAGATAACAAGTTAGATACCCCACACCACTTCCCCTTACCATGAAACACCCTAATTGCAAGATATATAATTAAATATTGAGTTAACTAAGTTGCCTCTGGATGACAGTTGAGAGCATGAAAAAAAAAAAGAGCTCTGTAACAAATTTGTAGAAGTTCTAAAAATGGAACTGGTACACAATATCAAACTAATAACATTTCGGCTAATCACAGAGACAAAATCAGCACAAATTCTAGATGAAACCGCTGGAGGACTGACACACATATAATTTATCTGACAAGCAGAGACTTTTTAAAAAGAGAAAACCACTATTAAATGTTACCAGAATCACTTCTGATTTGGAATGTGACAGCCCTCTCATCACTCTCAAGGTGCCAGCCACTGCCAGGGCCCCTCGTCCCTCTTACCATCCCTCCTCGATCCACCAAACCATGCTCAAGGGCGGGCCACATTTTCCCTGCTGGGACTCAGCATTCGATATAATTATAGTATTTAAGACTCACTTCGTCCCTACACAGTGTGGCACATGCATTATCTTATTTAATCCACACAGCCACCCTACCAGGCAAATGCTATTGTCATTCCACACAGGTGTACCTTGCAGATATTTTGGGTTCAGTTCCAGACCACCACAATAGAGCAAATATCTCAATATTGGACTCCTCAAAGGGAGTCAAATGAATTTTGGGGGTTTCTCAGTACCTGCAAGTTATGTTTACACTATACCACGGTCCACCAACTGCACAACGGTACTATGTCTAAAAACACCATAGACCTTAAAGAATACTTACTAAAAAAAAAAAAAAAAAAAAAAAAGCCAAACTGTCATCCAAGCTTGCAGCTAGCCATGATCACTGATCGCACCTCACCACAACAGATATAACAATAAAAATGAAGAAAATGGAAATGCTGTGAGTTACCAAAACGTGACACAGAGACACACAGCGAGCAAATGCTGTTGGAAGAATGGTGCCAGTGGACTTGCTTGACACAGGGCGTCCACAAACCTTCCATTTGTAAACAAACAAACAAACAAAACCATGGCATCTTCAAAGCGTAATAAAATGAAGTATGTCTGTAAATGAGGAAACTGAGGCCCACAGAGGATATACACGTGCCACAGTGAACAGTAGAAGCCATCAGATTCCAGGGCCTCTGGTCTTAGTTACTCTACCATAATGCCTACTTCACAAGGCTGGAGGAGGGAGGACTGTCTGAGGTGACATAGGTAAGAAGTCTGGCATATACTGATATATAACACTCATTAGTTCCCTTCCTGCTTCTGATCACCTCTCTCATTCCCACTATACTGTCCTTACCGCCCCCCCCCCCCGCCAACCCATTAGAGATGTATTGTTTTAAGTTTTTAAGGGAGAGGGCTTTAATGATTCCACGGATGTGTGCTTTGAACATTATCACTGACTTATCAAACATTTTTAATTAACTGCCAGAATTTAACTACTCTCTTTGGTCTATGCTCTCACTATGAACATAATCTGTTTTGTGAATACTTGTCTTGGATTCAGGGTCCAGGAATACAAATGTTCATGAAGATGGGATGCATGTGCAGGGAACAATGAATATAGGGAGGGTCATGCCCTGCGGGAACTCCCTGGGCCTTGCCAGGTAAAGTCTTTGAATAAAGAAGGGGGTTAGGCCAGACTGGGTCATCATGAGAGTTCATTCAGCCACTTTTTCCATGGACCCATGTGTACCAATAGTTTAATGCCACAGCCCATGGGCTCTGAAGCGGGGCTGCCTTTGACACGGCAATCAGCATTACCTGGCCAAGTGACTCAACCTCTCAGTTTCCTCATGTCTAAAATTAGGATAGTAATAACATCCATATTGCAGGATTATTGTAAAAACGAAATGGAATGATTCATTTAAGCACTTAGCACAATGCTGAGTGCACCATGCTCCATAGGTGCCAGCTAGGGCTATTAGCAGTGGTCGTATCAACAGTTGTAATGGTCACGGTCATGGTAAGAGCATGCTCAGCAGGGTCTGTCTCAACAACAAACCCAAGACATGAAACAATTCAGGTGGATCCCAAGCTATGATTTTAACTTGAATCGATTAGTTAGCTTTCTGATACATATTTCTTTCACAATTTCACCACAACTCACTCCTCAAAAAATCTGAGACATTACAATGAGACACTACTAAATTAGAAAATCGGAAATCATGTTGAAGGAGAAGAGAAGAAATATTAGAAACTCCTGGGATTGAATCTCACCTTCAGTTCTCACCTTCCCAACAGCCAGGACAAAAGGGAAACCAGATGGGCTATGACATACTCATTATCTGATGTTTTGTGCATATCAGTCTAGTGTGAATCCAGATTAGCAAAGCTATTTTTCTGAGAACTTGCCATATAGCAACTGCTACTGACAAAAAGTGATTTCAACAGCTCCCTTTGTATTGAACATCCCCGTTTCTCCCAGCGCTCTGTAAATTCCTTGTGGAAGACCTGCATTGTATTGATATTTGTATCTCCTAAGCACACTACCTGTCTTCAGCATGTGCTTAAGGAAATATTAAATGATGGAATAAATTGTATATAAATTGCTTAGCCTTCAGCCTGGTTACTTGGTATTTACACAAAGTCACTAGCAGAATTTGAGTCCAGGTCTTTCTGACCTTCAGAACCTACACTCTTTTCCAATGTTCTATGTTCTATTGTCCTAGGTATCTGTTTCTATTTTACAAACTATGCCAAACCTAGTTGCTTCCAAATAACAGTGTAGTATCTTACATAGCTCTGTGGTATGCAAGGGCTCCACTAAACTGTTCTTGCTCAGAATCTTTCCTGAAACTGCAGTCAAGTATGGCTAGGGCTAAAGTTGTCTGTAGATTACATTAATTACCTATGCGAGGTTTGAGTTGGGGGGGGGGGTGCAGATAGCTGTAGTAGCTGTGGCTTGTCAGGTACCCCTCTTTGCACATAGCATCTTTGTGGCCAGCTTGGGCTTGCTCACTGCATAGTGCTGTCAGCACAGTCAGGTTGCTTACAGGTTGCCTGGCTTATTCCAAAGTGAGCATTCTAAGGGACCAAGCCAAAAACTGCAAGACTTCTTCTAATTTCATCTCCGAAATCATATAGAAACACTCCTGATATATGATATTTGTCAAAGCAGCCACAGATCCACATGAATTCAAGAGATGGAGAAATAGACTACACTTCTTAATGGAATACAACTTGCCTGGTTCCAAGATTTAAGCTAAATAATCTACACAGTAAGCTGTGTTCAAAGCAAAGTGACAGTAACCAAGACAGTCTTCTACTGGTATTATAATACACATGAAGATGAGGAGAACAGAATACACAGTCCAGAAGTAGACCCACACATTTACATTTGATGGACCTTTGACATAGGTGCAAGAAAGTATCATCTTTTCAACATATGATACTGGAGCAACTGACTATTCATTTAGAAAAATATTTAACATTGATGCATAACACAAAATTTAATTTCGTAATACACAAAATTTAATCTGAGATAGATCACAGACTTAAATATAAAAGCTAAAATGATTAAGCTTCTATAGGAAAATATTTTTGTGATCTAGCTGTAGGTATATTTCTTAGACAAGACTTAAAAGCAATTCTTGGAAAGAAAAAAATGATAAAATTAACTTTCTCCTTCTGCTAATCAAAAACACAATAAAGAAAATTAAGGGCTCCTTTCAATAGATAGAGAAAAGCGTTTGACAAAATACAATATCCATTCATGATAATACCCTCAACAAAGTAGGAAAGTCTCAAGGGAACATACTTCAATGTAATAAAGATCATATATGAAAATCCCACAGCTAACATCATACCCAATGGTGTATAACTGAGACCTTTTCCCCTAAGGTCAGGAATAAGACAAGGACGTCCACTCTCACCACTTTTATTCAACATAGTACTGGCAATCCTAGCTACAGCAATCAGACAAGAAAAAGAAATAAAAAGCATTCATATTGGTAAGGAAGAAGGAAAACTTTCAATGTCTGCAGATGACATGATGTTATATATAGAACATCCTGAAGACTCCACCAAAAAAATTACTAGAGCTGATCAATGAGTTCAGCAAAATCTTAGGACACAAAATCAACATACAGAAATCACTGCATTTATATACACTAACAATGAAGTAATAGAAAGGGAAATTAAGAAAAAAGTCCCATTAACAACTGTACTAAAAATAATAAAATATCTAGAAATAAACTTAACCAAGGAAGTAAAAGACCTCTACTCTGAAAACTGTAAAACACTGATGAAAGAAATTGAAGATGATACAAAAAAAATGGAAAGATATTTCATGCTCATGGATCAAGAGAACAAATAGTGTTAAAATGTCCACACTACCCAAAATAGTTTGCAGACTAAGTGTAATCCCTACCAAATACCAACAGCATTTTTCACAGAACTAGAATAAATAATCCTAAAATTTGTATGGAACCACAAAAGATCCAAATAATCAAAGCAATCTTGAAAAAGAAGAATAAAATTAGGTATCATACTCCATATTTCAAGATGTACTACAAAGATGTAGTAATAAAAAATACGGTACTAGCATAAAAATAAATACATATATTAATAGAACAGAATAAAAATCCCAGAAATAAACCCACAACCACATAATCACTTTTTGACCAAGAAGGCAAGACTTTTTTTACAATATACAATGGAGAAAAAGACAGTCTTAACAACAAATGGTATTGAGAAAACTAGACAGCTACATACAAAAGAATGAAACTGGACCACTGTTTTTTTATATCAACAAAAATAAATTCAAAATGGATTAAAGATAGAAACTGTAAAAATCCTAAAAGAGAGAACAGTCAGTAACTTCTCTGACATTGGTTGTAGCAACATCTTTCTAGATAGGTCTCCTGAGGCAAGAGATAAAAAAGCAAGAACAAACTATTGCAACTACATCAAAATAAAAAGTTTCTGCACAGCAAAAGAAACAATCAACAAAAAGCAACCTACTGAATGGGAGAAGATATTTGCAAATGACCTATCAGATAAAGGGTTAGTATCCAAAGTATGTAGAGAACTTGTACAACTCAATGCCAAAAAAAAAAACCCCAAAAAAACCAAAAACAAGAAACCCTGCAAATAATCCAATTAAAAATGGGCAGAAGACATGAAGAGACATTTCTCCAAAGAAGACACAGAGATTGGCAATAGAAACATGAAAAGATGCTCAACGTCACTCATTATCAAGAAAATGAAAATCAAAACTACAATGAGATATCACCTCACACCTGGAAGGATGGTTAAAATAAAAAACACAAAAAACAAGGATGTGGAGAAAAAGGAACCCTCATGTACTGTTGGTGGGAATGCAAACTAATGCACCCACTGTGGAAAACACTGAGTTTTCTCAAAATACTAAAAACAGAATTACCGTAAGATTCAGTAATTCCACTACTGAACATTTACCCAAAGAATATGAAAACATGAATTCAAAAAGATCTGTGCAGTCTTACGTTTATTGCAGTATTATTGACAACAGCCAACTTATGGAAACAACCCAAATGTTCATCCATAGATGAATAAACACACACACACACACACACAATCAATGTTACTCAGCCATAAAAATGAATGAAACCTTGCCATTTACCACAGCATGGAGAGATCCAGAGAGTATAGTGCTAAGTGAAATAAGTCATGGAAAAGACAAATACCATAAGATTGCACTCATATGTGGAATTTAAGAAACAAAATAAATGAACAAAGGAAAAAAGAGACAAACAAAAAACAGACTCAAATATAGAGAACTGATGGTTACCAGACAGGGATGGGGGGGGGGGATAAGGGAAATAAGTGAAGGGGAGTAAGAGTACAGTTATCAGGAGGAGCACTGAGCAATGTACAGAATTGTGGAATCACTATATTGTACACCTAAAACTAGTATAACACTGTATGTTAATTATACTGGAAATTTAAAAAAATGAAAATGTAAAGGCAAGCCACAAACTGAGAGAAAGCATTTGTACTACATGTATATATGTGTATCTATATGCATATTATATATTTTATGTACACATGACAAAGAACTTCTATAAAAACTATTAAAAAACTTCTATAGGGGTACCTAGGTGGCTCAGGCCATGATCTTATGGCTTGTGAGTTTGAGCCCCATATCGATCTCTCTACTGTCAGCACAGAGCCCACTTTGGATCTTCTGCCCCCTCTCTCTCAGGTCCTCCTCCACCCCCTTCAAAAATAAATAAATATTAAAAAAAAAATAGACTGTGAAGCCATAGTAACTTTCATGTATTACTAATAGGAATATAAAATGAGCATAAAATACTTCAATTATGTTAGAAAACTGTTTGGCAGCTTTTTATAAAGTTAAATACACATATGTCCTATGACCTAAACATTCCACTTCTAAGAATTTATCCAAGAGAAATAAAGACATGTTCACAGAACACTTGTAGACAAAAGTTATTAGCAGCTTTACTCATATTGACTCCAAATGGGAACAACCCAAATGTCCATCAACATAAGTACAGATAAATAAATTATGATATAGTCATACAATGGGATACTGATCAGCAACAGAAATAAGCTACCAATATACCCCTAACATGAATAAATCTCAGAAACACTGCCAAGTGAAAGTAGACAGACACAAAATAATATCATTCAAGTGAAGTTCAAGAACAAGTGAAATTACATCAATAGAAATTAAAAAAAAAATAGTCACAAGTAGTAAGGGAGGGAGAGCTAGAAGACTAGTAACTAAGAGATATGAAAAAACTTCCTGGGATGACAGAAATGTTTTCTGTCTTGATTTAGGTGGAAGCTACATGGGTGTAAACTTGTCAAAATCCATGGAGCTGTACACTTTAGATTACACTGTTTTCTTCTTAATTATATCTTCAAAATCCTACCCAAAAGTAGGCAAGCAAACAGGAAACTCAAAAGATATAGCAGGCAGAGAAATAGAAAGCATATGGTAAAATAGTAGATTTAAACCCAAATCCAGGGGTGCCTGGGTGGCTCAGTCGGTTAAGCCTCTGACTTTGGCTCAGATCATGATTTCACAGTTCGTGGGTTTGAGACCTGCACTGGGCTCTATGCTGGCAACTCAGAGCCTGGAGCCTGTTTCAGATTCTGTGTCTCCCTTCTCTCTGACCCTCCCCTGCGTGCTGTCTCTCAGAAATAAATAAAACATTAAAAAAAATTTTTTAACCCAAATCCAGTGACCACTGTATTACATGTAAATATGCTAGATGATCCAATTAAGAGACAAAGATTTATCTGACTGGATTTTTAAAGTTCCAGTGACATGCTGTTTAGAATAGACACCTGTAGGGGTGCCTGGGTGGTTAAGCATTCAGCTCTAGATTTCAGCTCAAGTCACGAGCTCAAGGTGTTAAGATGGAGCCCTGGGTTGGGCTCCATGCGGGTATGAAACCTGCTCAAAATTCTTTCTCTCTTTCCTCTGCCGCCCCTGCTCTTGCATGTGTGCGCGCGCTCTCGTGCACGCTCTCTCTCTCTCTCTCTCTGTCCCCAAAATAATAATTTTAGAAGAGACACATCTAAAATGGAAGCTACAGAAATATTGAAAGTAAAAGGATAAAAGTAATCTATGAAAACTTTAACCAAAGAGAAGCTAGTGGAGCTATATTATTATTATCAGACAATATACCAAAAGAAATTACTAAGAAAAAAGAGAAAGATTTCATAATAATCAAGGCTTCAATTCATCAGACAGAAAGCAGAGCAATTCAAAATATATATGTACCTGGCTTCAAAACAGTTAAAGCAACTAAGAAGAGAAACAGATAAATCATAATCATAGTTGAAGATCTTAACTCACTTCTTTCAGTGATTGATCAAAAAGCAGCCCCCAAATCAATAAGAATATGCAGTATCTTAACAACACAAAGTATAGATTTAATCTAGTGAACAAACAGAACACCATATCCCCAAGCTAAAGAATACAAATAATTATCCAGAGTTTGTGAAACATTTACAAAATTGATTGTCTGTTGGGCTACAAAACAAATCTCAATAAATTTCAAAAACTGAAATTTGGAATTCATACTCTGACAACAGAGGAGTTAAGCTAGAAATCAACTGTGAAAAGATAACAAAACTTGCTATATGTATTTTTCAAATACACTTTCAAATAATCTATACATCAAAAATTAATCACAACCAAAATTAGAAAATATTTTAGTTGCAAGGGAGTAAGACTATGACATAACCAAAACTTGTAGAATGCAGCTAATAAATGCTTAAAGGAAACTTTATACCTTAAATTAATTTATTACAAAATAAAGGATTAAAAGAAAGCAGTGATGTAAGTTACGCATCCCAATAGGTTAGAAAAAAGCCTCAGCAAATTAAAACATGAGCAAGTAAGAGGAAGAAAAGAATAAAGAAAGATAAAGGTGCAGAAATTAATGGAATCAAAACAAACCTAAATTGGAGGGGACAAACAGAACCAAAAGCTGGTTCTTTGAAAAGAGTTATAAACTTGATAAATCCTAGACAAAGCTTTAAGAAAAAAAGAAAGAGAAGGTACCAATGTCAGGAATAAAGATGACGTCCTGACATATTGTACAGAGATGTTAAGAGAATTATCATGAATAGCTTTATGTTAAGAAAGCCTGAAAATCTGATGAAATGGACGAATTCTAGGAAAAATATAACTTACCAAAATTGATACAAGAAAACTGAGAATCACATAACTGCTTAAGAAATTAAAAATGTAATCGAAAATCTCCTGCAAAGAAAATGTTCCCAGACCCAACCAGCTTCAATGATGAATTCTGCTAAATGTTTAATAAAGAAAAATATGTCAATCTTATACAAATTCTTCCAGAGAATAAAGAAAAGGCAATGTTTCCCAACCTGTTTTATGAGGCCAACATAATCTTAATACAAATTTGACAAGACCATGATGAGAAAGGAAAACTATAGCCACTACTGCACTCAGAGTGTAAAAGCAAAATCCTAAACAAAATATTAGGAGATGGAATCAGCAATGTATAAAAGAATAATACATCAGAGTAAACTGGATTTATTCCAGGAGAGCAAAGTTAGTTTAACACTCGAATTTCAATCAACCTAATTCCCACTAACAGAACAAAAGGGTATATTTGCATGATCATCTTGAGGGACACATAGAAAGAAAGCAATAAAAGTTAACATCCATTCATCATTACAACAAACAAAAGTCACTTAGCAGAGTAAGAAATGAAGGGAACTTGTAAGCCAGATAAAGTAAATCTACAAGCCAGTAACAAACATTAATAACGAAATGTTGAAAACTTTCCTTTTGATGTAAAGATTGAAAGATTGGAATAACACAGCTGGCCAATAGCACTCCTCGTTTAGTCTAGTCCATATTCACTGGAGGTCCTACGCATAACAGTAAGGCAAGGAGAAAAAAAGCACAGGAATTAGAAAATAAGTTTACAGATATAAGGTCAACTTATAAAAATCAATTGATTCCTATCTAGCAAAAGGAAGTAGAAAATACAATTTTTAAAAAGATTCCTGTTTATAGTATCATTTAAAAAATAAAGTGCCTAGGAATAAATCCAACGAAAGTTGTGTAAAACCTTTATGCAAAAATCTCTGAAATATTATTGAAGGAAATGAAAGGAAACCTAAATAAATAAAAAAAGTGGGTAAAGCCTACCACGCTCATTAGCTAGAAGACTCAACATTATAAAGATGTACATTCTTACTAAATTTATGCGAAGAATCAGGGGAATCCAAATCAAAATTCAAAGGTGTTTTTGTGGTTTTGACAAAATGTGGCTTTAATATTTATAGGAAATAGGAAACATCAAGACACTTCTAGAAAAAAAGAACAGATGGGAAGAATTGCTCTACCATAAAGCTTTATGGTAGCTACATTTATGGTGAGTATAGTACAATGTACAGAGAAGTTGTACGGTGAGTTGTTACGGTGAGTATACCACAGTGTACAGAGAAGTTGAATCACTATGTTGTACACCCAAAAGTAATGTCACATCGTGTGTCATCTATACTCAAATTGAAAAATTAAAAAAAAGACTTACAAACCCACACCCATTAATAACATTGAGGAATTGACACAAGGAGAAACAGATCAACAGAACAGAATGATCTCTAACCCAAAAACAGACCCACAAATAGAGTGATGCTTCACTTTTGATAAAGGTATCATTGCTGAGGGAAAGATGTTTTTCAAGAATTTCCTATATTAACTGGATATAGGGTAATACTTTAAACTTGACCCCCTACTTCACGCTGTGCATAGATACATCATTATTAGGTGGATATGAAAGACACAGACCTTACAGATCACCGTGAAACTGTAAGACTTCTTGAAGAAAATATAGAATATCTTCAACGTTGTGTCTTACTAGAACAAGACACAAAAAAAAGCCACCAAGGAAAAAAGAAAATATTGATGAGCTGGACATGAATTGAGAACTTCTGTTCAACAAGAGACACAATTGAGACAGTGAAAAAGCAAGCTCATGTGGGCAAAGGTTTCACAAAACACAAAATTGACAAATGCCTCAGATCCACAGTGTGAAAAGATACCTCATGAATCAGTAAGGAAACAATGGAAAAAATCTTGATGGAAAATGGGCAAAAGTCGCCAATAGGAACATCACAAAAAAAGGATATCAGATTGCTCACTAAATATACGAAGATGGAGTCGACCTCATTAGTGAAATGGAAAAATATGCAAATCGAGCCATACAGAAAACTTCCCAGGATGACTAACGTTAAAAGAAACTACCACAATAAGTTCTGGCAAAGAGGCGGAGCAAGAGAACCCTCAGACAGTTCCTGTGGGAGTGAGTGAAAGTGTTAGGATTCCCTGGGGGAACACTTAGGCTTATCTTCCAAAGCTGAGCACACATATCACGATTCAATGAGCAATTCCACACGGACACCAAGAGGTGTATGCAGTAATGATCATGAGTTTTTTTTTAATAGGCCCAAATTAGAAACAACCCAAATGTCCATTGATGGTAGAATAGATAACAAATTTGTGGTATTTTCATACAAAAGAGATTGATACAGCAGTGAAAATAATCCAGCCACAACATGTATGTCATAAATGTAACACTCATCAAAACAAGCCTCATACAAAAATATATAGTATGACCTCAGTTTTTACTCTAAAAACTATAATATTAAGAGATGCCTGCTTAGGTGATAAAACTAAAGAAATGGAAGTGATTATCATAAAAATTTGGCTAGTGGTTATCTCAGGGTTGTGGGGTGTTCATTCCATTTTTTTATTGGATTGGTGGTTCTGTGGATGTTTTCTTTGTGATAATTAAGCCCTATATTTCTGTCTTAAGACACTTTCTGTATATGTGTTGCATTCAGCAATAAAAAAGTTAAAAAAACAAAAGTTAGGATTGGTGACACAAAATCTAGGGACCCCAAGGAGATCACCTTCTCGGCAGGTATCAATTCATTTGTTAATGTTTTGTAGACTGAGTGGGACCTCCCCCCGCCCAAAAAAAAAAAAAAAAAACCCAAGGGATTACAACAGGGAAGTTGAGTGTCAGGATCCAGCCAAGGAAAAGCATAGCTTGCCATATAGGGTGGATGTCAAACTAGCTGGGCCTGCTTCCTTTCCAAGTGGCCAGGCTGGTGATCAGTTAAACACAAAAACTTATTTGAGAGCAGCTGCCTGAGAAGCCAGAATCAGAGCCGTGGAAAAGGCTCTGGTGGTTTGGAAGATGAGGCAGTAGATGAGGCTAATTACAACAGTGGCCTCTTTACAGCCCAGACCCAGAACTCCAGCCCAGGGCGTTTGGAGCAGCCCAGTAGAGGAGGCTCCAGGAAAGTGAAAGGGGGAGGGGCCTGACGTCCCTGTGTAAACACTGGGAAGATAATGCCTCCTCCTTCCACAGCCGGTGAGGGTGCCGCTAAGCCGAGCTGGTGGGGGCTCCCGGAGGCATCTGTGCATCCTAAGCATCCCAAAGCCCCTGGTTAATTGTGTCAACTTGAACTGGCAATGGGGTGCCCGCATCAAACATCATTTCTGAGTGTATCTGTGAGAAGCTTTCTGGTGGGATGAGCACTTGTATCTTGGACTGTAAAGCAGATGGCTCTCCCCAATGTGAACGGGCACCACCATCCAATCCACCAAGGGTCTTAAGAGAACACACAGCAGAGAAAGGAGGGACTCGCTCCTCTTTCCCCTGCCTCACTGTTTGAGCTGGGCATCTAATCTCATCTTCTCTTGCACTCAGACTGGGATTCACACCATCAGCTCCCCTGGTTCTCAGGCCTTCTGACTCACACTGAGTTACACCACTGGCTGTGCTGGGTCTCCAGCTTGCAGATGGCAAGTCGTGGGGCTTCTCAGCCTCATGATCACATGAGCTGATTCCTCATAATAAATCTCCTTTTATAAATACCCCACCAGTTCTCTCTAAAGAATCCTGACTAATCCACCCCATCCCCAAGGCATTCTGCCTGCCTTGTCACTGATCGTCTCTCCCTCCTCTGTGTTCCTGGCTCCAAACCTTCTCCCACGGAACCTGTGCTCTGCTTCATTAGAGCCTGGATGCAGAGCTTCCCCCCCATACCATCTTTGCAACCAGGCAGACTCCCGGGTGTGCTGACATTAGCAGCCACTGTGTGCCCTGTTTTACCTGGGAGGAGAGTGACATTTGGCACTTCTGGATGAAATAATTCCCTAGTAAGCTCTGGTGGAGAACGCATTGCCTCTAGCGCTACGCTGACCAGGGTTTGAAGCCAACTTTGGCCACTTCCTGGCCATGAGCTATGTCACCTTGGTGAATTACTAGAGATGAGTGAATTTTCAGTAACATTGCATAGAAAACACCTACCACGGTGTCTAGCATAGGAAGTTAGGGAAACGCTATTGTTTTATTATTGCCATCATAAAAACTGTTCTTAATCATATTTATTAAATTATATATTGATAATGATAAAGTAGTATTATTACTGGAAGCAGCCTATAGAGAAAGGCATTGCGTACTCCCTGTGGAGAGATGAAAGCAAGCGCATTTAGGAGGCAGCATGAAGCGTCAGCCTCTCTACACACTGGATCTTTTGACCCCAGGTCCTGGGGCTGTGAGTAGGCACATTTTTTCCTTCTCATCTGAGACTCTGCCTGCCCAGGGACAGGAAACGGAGGCTGGGTCTCAAGGAGTGAGGCGAGAGTCCTTGGCCTAGCACCTTATATGTAGATTTTTCCATGAGAGAAGATCAAAAGGACATGGGACAGGTAGCACATTTTGCACCCTCTTGTATGTGCCCATACTTTCCATCACTGTCTCCAACATCATTTCATCATGATCTCCAGCGTTGTCAGGGCAACATACTTCCTTTAAAAATATGCTGGGAAAGCGTCAGTTTGGATGAATATGCTTGGAAAGAATGACCACCATGGGGTACCTATCAGGGGATCAGGTGGTTAAGCGTCTGACTTCAGCTCAGGTCATGATCTCACGGTTTGTGAGTTGGAGCCCCCGTTGGGCTCTGTGCTGACAGCTCAGAGCCTGGAGCCTGCTTCCCATTCTGTGTCTCCCTCTCTGCCCCTCTGCCACTTGTGCACTCGCACGCTCACTCGCTCGTGCGCGCTCTCTCTCTCAAAAATAAACAAACATTGAAAAAATATTTTAAAAAAAGAATGACCAGCATTATTCTCATTCAAGGTAAGAGAAGTTATGGAGAGGAGGCAAAGGGCACCGGGACAACCAAAGAATACGAGCAGGAGGGAGCAGCAGTGAGCCCAGGAGGATGGAGATGACCAGGAGGCAGGTCCCTCCACGCAGCACTTGAAGAAAGGCGCTGGGATAGGAACTGGACCAGGAGAAGCCGGTAGAGTGTTTGCAAAGCTGTGCACCTACAATCCCTTCCATCTGCACACACGTGTGCTGCTCTTCCCATCTGGAAGTAGTCTATTCTCCCTTCTTTTAAATCTAGGCTCATCCTGAGGGTTGCTTTGATCCACACAACGCAGCAGAAGTGATGCTGCATGACTTCCAAATCCTAGTACGTAAGGTGGCTTGCAACGTCTATTTTCACCCTCCTGGGATCCAACCAACATGCAATGACAGTCATGCTAAAGCAGCAGATGAAGAGAGGCCATATGGAGAGCGAGAGCGGCACAGCCTGGCTCAGCTGCTCCAGCCACCTCCGCTGACACGGCAGGTGTGAGTGAAGCCGCCCCTCCCAGCTCCCAGCTGCCTGAGTGGCCCCGGCCAATGCCACGTGGAGTAGAACTGCCCAGCTGAGCCTGGTCAGCCCACAGAATCATGGAGAAATCGTAAATCCTTGCTGTTTAAGCCACTAAGTTTGGGCTACTGATTTATGCAGCAACAGATACACAGAATTCGACTCAAGCTATCGCTCAGACACTGAAAGGTTGCTCAGTTAACAACGCTGTTTCACTGGCTTCAGAATATAATGCTTATTGATCTTTTATGCTTTTAATAAAACTTGTTTTAAATACACAGTGTGGCCAGCATGCTTGCAAGTGGGAAATTGGTGCCAATAACAGAGCCTTCCCACATGTTTCTAATCAGAGATGAGCCAAAGAAAGAGTGTCATAAACAGTGATGGGTACTATCATTTATTGAGCGCCTCCCTTAGGACGGGCCTTATATGGGATGCTTTACAGTCATTATTTCATTTTGCCCTTCAGAGGAAGGAACTGTAAAAGTCTCACTTGACAGATGAGACAACTCTGAGGGTTACAAAGCAGAAGTATTTGCCTGGGGCCAAACCACGAATGAATGGCAGAGTGAGTATTTGAACCCAGAGCTTTGAGTACTCGACCTCCAAACTACCGCCTTTCCTAAACCAGAAAATCCTAGGTGTTCTTCGGCTTCATCTGCTTCTTCTGTTTGTGGGAGGGGGGTTGGGAGTTCCCAGAGAGGTCTCCTTGGAGAATTTCTTTCCCTCTCTGGAACAGGCTGCTGGCCCAGGAGGGCTAGCATGGACGCGGGGATGAGTACGTCTTTCAGGCCACTGGGGCACCTGGCAGGAGACAGCACAAGGGGTCTCTACCCGCAGAAGCAGGGCATTTAACATTACGCGGTTTCACATTCTGTGCTCTTTATTTCGAAGAACAGAGCTTCCCCTTTGAAAGCCAACAGTAGCCCCAGGCCACTCAGGGCGAAGCTCTGTGGAGCTTCCCCGTGTCCTAGAAGGAAAGAGCTTCATTTCTACTGTCTTTTAATCTTGGAAGCCTTCCTGCGAGAGTTTAGCTTTGGAAGAAGTGAGGGAGGCAGCTGGGTGAATGCTAAGTAGGACATTTTCAGTTTGAGCAGTGACTCTTGAGACACTGCAGTGAAGATCTCAGTAAAGTGAAGGAGGAAGAAATAGCTTGTGTTGTGCAGCAGATTACAATACAGAATAATTTTGATGGGTTGCAGTGCTGAGCCAAAATCAACATGATAACCTTTAGCAGAAATAAATGTAAACTCCCAATGTAGGTGCCGACGGTCATTTACACAATTTTAGGGTGGTGAAGGGCCGACTTGAAAGCAGTTTGTGGGAAAACTAATTGGGGTTTAGTGGAACATACATGAACTCAGAATAAAACAACAGCTAGATGCAGCTGCCAAAATATCTAAAGCAATCCTATGTTGCACAAATACATGTTTACTGTGCCACTCCAGGCTTAAGAGAGGTGAAAATGACCAAATAGAAAGTCTGGGTAAGCCTCTTTTAAAGAGGCAGAGTCTGAGCTCCCAGGGAGAGTACAGATAGCTTGTATTTTGCTCCAACTGTGCCCCCCCTACCCCCGATGGGGATCGGTCAGATTCAAAGGAACTGAGTCATCTCTTAAAGGGATGAAACTTTTGGGGCGCCTGGGTGGCTCAGTCGGTTAAGTGTCTGACTTCAGCTCAGGTCATGATCTCACAGTTCGTGAGTTTGAGCTCCATGTCAGACTCTGTGCTGACAGCTCGGAGCCTGGAGCCTTCTTCAGATTCGGTGTCTCTCCCTCTCTCTCTCTCCTCCTCCCCGACTCATGCTCTCTCTCTTGAAATTAAACATATAAATAATAAATAAATAAATAAATGGATGAAACTTTCAAAAGAAGTACTGCACCCTGGCATTTGAGTGTGGTATCTCTTTTCTGTCTTTCCTGACCAGGACTTGCTCCCACTCATCTCTCCTTCAGATGGTCTTCCTCCTCCCTCCTCTAAGATTGAGGCCCTAGGACCACTGAGCCAGCCCAAGATGACCTGGGCTTGAAGGCCAAGGCCATTCTACTGTTCACAGCAGGGTCTCTCTCGTTCCCTTTTTGCTCCTTTTCTCCTGCTGCTGTAGGTGGGGTTGGATCTGCCATTTCTCCCGTTGGAGGCTAAGACCTGGGGCTCAGTGTAACTGCTCAGAAGGCAGAGACCCAGCTGAACTTTGGGGTCTGTCTCAGTTCTGGATCTAGGTGGACTCTGGCCACTGCCCTAGCAAAAGGAGTTGTCTAGCCTTCTGGAGCCTGGCTCTGCTGAGCTCTTCAGAGGGATTAGCGGATACTCGCCTAATCTTCTGCTTCATCTATGCATACATTTTCCTTGGGAAACTACTATGGGTGGAACTGTATCCCCCTCAAATTTACGTGCTGAACCCTAACCACCTCCAACATGATAGTGACAGAGACAGGGCCTTTGTGATGGTGATCAGATTTAGATGACGTCATGAGGGCAGGGTCCTCCTGACTGGATTACTGTCTTCTATGAAGATATCTCTCTCTCTCTCTCTCTCTCTCTTTCCCCCACGCTCCCCATTATGTGAAAACAAAGCAAGAAGGTGGTGACCTGCAAGCTAGGAAGAGGGTGTTCGCCAGGAACCAAATTGGCTGGCTGGCACCTCAATCTGGGACTTTCCACAGAACACTTAGAGATAAATGTCTGTTGTTTACGCCACCTCATCTATTTTGTTACGGCAGCCTGAGCAGACTACTAAAGAAACCTATTCTATCTCAATTTACAACAAGGAGGTACTTTATAAGAAAGAAAGAAACCAACCAACCTATGGTGATAAGAGATGATTTGAGGGCCAGGTCATCTGCCATGACAATGCAATCTCATGGCATCGACGCAGTCATTACTCCTGACACAGATGGGCTACAGAGTGGCCGGAGGGAAGTTCTGAGCAGGAGGGACCTGACACCATGGCATATAAGAGTGATTTGGGGGCTGGGGCTGCTAACCTTGCCTGAAAGGAGGGCTGGGGCACCAAGGAGATCCGTTCAGGGGGGCCATTCCTCAGGAGGAAGGTGAGGGGGTTGGCTGCTAGGAGAATAAGCCACTCACCAGACACTGGGAACAGCTAATGGCAACATCTTCTGAGGT
The DNA here is from genome assembly GCF_003009895.1 of Hyaena hyaena. NCBI lineage: Eukaryota > Metazoa > Chordata > Mammalia > Carnivora > Hyaenidae > Hyaena > Hyaena hyaena. The sequence continues at coordinate 4,042,114 of NW_024080668.1, read as the reverse complement.
GAAGCGCTAAGAGGGAAAAGTTAGAAGAAAGGAAGTGTTACAAGATAGTAAACGGAAATGTTCAGTGAGGCTCCTGGTTATGTCTTGGCAAGGTGGGCAGAGTTACACACCACAGACCATGTCGTAGAGAAACAGCGTTTTGCAACCTCACCGTGTTTTGGTTTCTTGATCACCTCTGGTCAATAAAGCAGAATCACTCCTTTCTTCTGCACCACTAGGGGTGGGGATGATCCATTAAACACAACAGAAGGAACTTGAGGGATGAGGTCCCACTTTCTACTGACTGGGTTTGGGGCAAGGTATTCCAGCTAGAGTGGGCAGAGGCCCTCCTGAAGGAGGGAGAACAGGCTGAGGCGCAGGGCCCATGGGGAAGAAAACATGAACAGCAGTGACAAAGAAACAAGGTAGTGTTACTGAGGTAAAACTGGCTGGGGTGGCAGAAAGGCCACCCAGCTCACATACCTGCAGGGCCATCCTTCGAAGGTGGGACAGTGGGGACCAGTCAGTGAAGTCACAGGAAGGCAATGCTGGTCTCCACCCGGGGAAGACACTGCTAAGCCCCAGAGCTGTGCAGCACAGCAGGCTGTGTTTCGAGAGACGATGTGCTCCCGGCCACTGGAGTGGTCGAGAGGCTGAGCAGGGTGAGAGACTGGGCTGATACCAGAAGCTCTCCAGAGTCCTTTCCAGCAACAAGCAGGGAAAAACTCCCTCACAGAAACCCAATGACCAATCTCCGCTCCGTGGAGCAGGCATGAGAGAGGGACTGTGTACAGCTGTATAACAATGATTATAAACGCCAGAGAAATATTCAGTGGCTCTGTTTCTGATGCTCGTTTTCTTTCCGATTCATATAGAGTTGATGCCACCTGGTAACTGGACACTCATTGCGGCCTGCTGCCCACCTGGCCTGCTCTCCCTGTCCAGTCTCTGATCAGCTGGACTTGTCTGCAAGAGTTATAAGCTGAAAACTGATATGGAATGAGGGGGGCAATTTCATTCATTCACAAACATGTGGAGGGTCTTCTCTAAACACTGTGCCATGCACTAAGGGTGCAGAGAGGAAAGCCAGAAGCTCACAGTCCATAGGCAAGGCGGCGTGTGGACAACAGACTACTGGAATGCAGTTATTCACTCCATGAATGTCTACTGAGTATGAGCTCTCTGGTAGGCACTGGAGATTTGGTAGGGGCAAGAAAGACATGGCCTCTGCCCTTGGAGAACATTCTAGAATATCCCAGCAGGGATATCTGACAAAGGCAAGCCACACATAAAGGAGGTCATGACCCATTGTGCAGAGATGCCATGAAGGAAACGTGAAAGGTGAAGGAATAGAGAAAGGTAGGACCTACTTTAGAAAGGGTGATAGTGGGGAGAGCCTCCCCTCCAAAAAATGACAATTAGGTTTCCACCTGAAGCTTGAGAGGCAGCCAGCCAAATGAGGAAGGTAGGGCAGAGCATCCCAAGTAAAGGGGACATGTACCACAAAGGCAGAGAAGAGCATGGCATGGAAGGAAGCAGAAAGGGCATCTTTGTGCCCAGATGTGGTAAGCAATGAGAGGGCGTGGGCTAGCAGATGAGGTCGGAAAACAGGCAGAAGGAAGATCCGACAGGGCTTTGTGGGATTTGAAGACAGATTTTATTGTAAGTTCAGCTCAAGATCAGTAGTCCCAGTTTGGGGACCACAGGAGTAAGGATTTTAAAAGAACCATCATCCGGATCGGCTAAGATCCCAGTTGCCAGGACTCTGCTGCCCTGCTGACAGCGTGACGTGACCTGCCCTTCCTCTGCTCATGCTCCTGGCTCTGGCCTGCCTTCAGGGAGGAGGAAAAGGAGATGGACTTTCCCAGGAGATGGAGGAGCCTGGATGCTTTGGAGCCTGCCAGGCAGGGGTTTTGAAGGAATCAGAGGTGGCTCAGGAAACAGTAGAAAAAGAAGGGACTTATGAAGACAAGACCCAGGGCTCTGTGTCACCTGGTCCCATTCTTCTGACAGTCACTGATGGGGCAACTCTCTTTCTCTCTCTTCTACTACCTCTGGCCCCTCCAACCTCCCCAGAGGAGGGAGCGCTGTAGAATTCCTCCAGGAAGGTTGCTTTCTTGGAAGGCCTGGGCTTTTCAGAGCCAGGGCTACAGCAATAACATTTACTGCATCGGACCTGGAAAGGAAGAAGCATGGGAAGCTGGGCCAGGCAGAAGGCAGGAAACTTGGGAGCTTCTCTGGTTTAATCTTTTCTTCTGTTTTATTTTTAAAAATCCACTTTGCAAAGATATATGGTCTCCAAGTTTCTGAAAAGGGAAGCAGCAAAGAAACTCCTTCTGGTGTGAATGAAAAGAATTACATAAACCACAGTAAATTTAGTATGAAATTACATTGCCAGCACCAGAGGAGAAAGATGCTTTTCCATCCTGCGTTGGCCATGTTCAGAGATCCATCGTCCTGGGCTCCCAGTCTGTCCACACTTGAAGGGACATGGTGGTATGGAGGTCTGGCCCACCTCATAGGATGGAAGCCGCTACAATATATTAGTTATTTGACCTTCCTTAAGGGCATAGGGTTTTAACAGAAGTTTCTCTTTGTATTTATATACTTGTGTCTTCTTTACTTTATAAACTGGGACCTGAGCTCCTGCTGATTCTTGGGCTCTATTAGATCAGAATTTTCTTGCTTTTAGGGTTTTTCATGGTTCCAACACTTCCTGAAGTCTTAGGAGGAGTGAGACGAGGAGGCTTCTAAACTGAGAGAGCTCAGTGCTTTGGATATGGGTTTCAAGTCCAAGCTCTGCCAGCTTCCAGCTGTGTGACCTTGGGCAAGGTATTTAGCATCTCCATTTCCTCATCTACAAAATGGTGATTAACAGTAGAAATCTTCCCACCTACCTCAAAGGACTGTTGTGGAATTTAGTTGAAGAAATGGGTTTGTAATGCTCCTGGCCCATAGTAATTTTTCAAGAAAAGTATAATCAACTCCTATTTCAATTATTCTAACAATATCTATTGTCATCTTCTTGAGATATTAATTCTCCGCAGATGATGTTGAGTGTGTGGCATCCCAGCTAAACATCATGCATTCATTCATTCATTCATTCATTCATTCACTAAAAATGTATTGAGCTTTTGGGGTGCCTGGGTGGCTTAGTCAGTTAAGCGTCTGACTCTTGATTTTGGCTCAGGTCAAGATCTCATGGTTCATGAGATTGAGCCCTGTGTCTGGCTCTGTGTTGACAGTCCAGAGCCTGCTCAGGATTCTCTCTCTCCCTCTTTCTGCCCCTTCCTGGCTCACATGTTCTTCGTCTCTCTCGACATAAATAAATAAATCTTAAAAAAAAATATTGATCTCTTATAATATGCCCACAGCTGAAATAGATTTTGCTGATAAAAAGAAAAATAAGACACTGTCCTTGTCCTTCCTCCATCTTAGGGAGAAGAACGGGGGTAAGTAGGGCTCGAAGGGACTAAGCATTTTCTTTTGGGAGGCCTGGCACTTCCTAATAAGGCCACTGCATTACTGGATGAGCTCAAATTCTAAGCCAATCTGGACATTTGACTACTGTTTCCCACCCTTCCCACATTTTCTGGGAAAGAAGGACAGATTATAGACAATAGAGCTCATTTTCGCTCCCATCTGAGTTGTACTACAGTTAAATTTTGTGACCCCTTTTCCCTTATGTGATGCCCAGCACGTAGCTCAGTGCGTAGCCCCAAAGTGACACTGGATAAATGCCACAGGTCCACGTGGTATAAAAGAAACATTAAAAAACAAGAAGTCCTATCTGCCTCTTTGGGTCCCATTTCCAAAAGACATAATCAAATCAATGTGCATTTTTTGTATCAAATACAGCCCTGGGCCCTTGCCCGTTTGTTCCCCGTTCTTGATGCCTGGACCACACTCAGACCCTCACTGCTCCGGAGGAGGGGAGAGAGGCAACAGGCCTCTCTGGACCTGATGCCAGCATCCCTTCTGTGGCTGGGAACTTAGTTTATTTTTAACTAAGTTCCTGATGATGAATCAACTCTGCGTCCCCACAAGTCCCCACCCTGGCCACACACACACACACACAAAGCCACACACTGCAGACACACAGCTGAGTTGAGATGCCATGTGGGTGTGGGAGCTTTCAGAGCGCAAGGGTCTTGGCTCTGGTTCCATGATGAAGAGGAGCTGGGGGTGGGGTGAGAAGGACCCACGTCTCTCCTGGGGAGGGACTCTACCAACATGTGTAGCCGGAATCGACCGTCCCCCTGGGGCAGAGGTAGATGGGGAAGGACAGTTCCTGATCCCAACCAGAGAAAGGTTACATTACTCACGAGTCTCATGATTTCTCTTGGGCGTGTGTGACAGTCTGTGTCTCCTGCCTGGGGCAGGTGGGAACGCAGGAGGGCAGGGTGCTGGCTGTGTGGATGACATCATGGCAGGAGAGGGGGGTGCTGTGGTATCACAGACATGTGGGAACTTCCTGGGTGAGAAGTCTGGAGGAGGACGACAGAGTTCGGGAGCCTATTTCTGGCTTTAATAACAGCTCTGGTGACAAACAGCCACACGAGAGGGATGCAGGCAGGCGGGTCTGTCAGGGAACGGTGGTACCTCCTGCATGGAGCGAGGGTTTTCTATGAGGTCCTGGTGGCCTTTAATGCAGGGGTGGGGTGGGGAGCGTGGAATGCAGCTTAGTCATGAGAAGGCACAGATGCATGAAAAAGAACAGAACATAGTGGAAAACTGGTGCCAACTTGGGCTTCAAAGCGGCCGCTGAAACATGGCTGAGCACGGCAGTCGCCCCACTTGTCTCCTTGGGAGACTGTCTTCACCTCTGGGCCTCAGTTGCCTCTTCTGTAAAATAGGGATAACAATGCACTTTCCTGGCAGGACTAAGATTAAATAATACATACTTCTAAAGATTAGAATGATGCTTTTCCTGTAGTATGTGCTCAAGAAAAGTTAACTTGTAAAGATTATAACAATTCTTTGCATGTAGCAGGTGCTTCGAGAAAAGGTAACAATTGTTCTGGTGGAAAGAAGCACTCACTGGTGGGCACTGGAGTAGGAAGGAAACGGAAAACCTGGTTCTGGTGCTGACGGCCAGAGACCAAGTCAGTGTCTCTTTGGGCCTCTGTTTCCTCCTTTGTAAAAAGAAAATATGGGACTAGATAACATCAACCTTCTCTTCCAGCTCTATCATTCCAAGACCTTGACCTTGACTTGGTCATCTCTGTAGAGCTGATACAAGTCCACTTTGCTCCAAATTATCTTGGGCAGGCCACAGTCTGCAATTCCACCATTAGGGGTGCAAGTCTTTGAGTGAAGCATGTTCTTTAATCTTCTGCTCCCATCTTCAGAGAAAACAGATCCTGGGGGTTGTTGGTGGGTATTAAACCAGTAACACATGGGAGTGAATGAATTCCTCCAAAAATAAATGGTCCCTGAGTAACAACAGGCCACACAGTATAACTCAGAAAGAAGAGAGAAAAGAAGAATAATGAATCTAAATTTCTAGTACACAGTGTTGTCTAAGATAGTTGCTGCCCTAAGTGACTAAGAAAACATAAAGACCAAAACAAGTACAGCATGAATAATCTATTAGATACAAATAATAGAAAATGAAGGGAACAGGGGTGCCTGGGTGGCTCAGTTAGCTGAGCATCCAACTTCAGCTCAGGCCATGATCTCATGGTTTGAGTTTGAGCCCCGTGTCAGGCTCTGTGCTGTCAGCTCAAAGCCTGGTGCCTGCTTTGTCTGATTCTATGTCTCCCTCTCTCTCTGCCCCTCCCCTGCTCACATTCTGTCTGTCTGTCTGTCTCTCTCTCTCTCAAAAATAAACATTAAAAATTTATTTTAAAAAAAGATGATGAAGGAAGTAAAATCATTGAATGGGAAACTGAGGTTGGGACTAGGTGATGGACAAGATGAGTTCTTGAGGTTCTGTCCATACCTCTAAGGGTGTCCTGGGTCATTCAGGCTTCTCTGGGAGTGGAGGTCTGAATGGCCCAGGTAGAGTCTGTCCTTCCTGGGCATCTTGGAAATTCTATAGCTTCTGGAGTGAAAACTTAATTGGTCTTCTACAGAAAGCTCAGGGAAGAAATTGGAGTGACTCAGATGACAGAATTCTTGTCATGCAAGCCAGAGGCTGAGTACTCAGCAACTGGTCCAGAGACTGAGGAAAGGGGAGTGGGCAGGAGGGAAGGGAAGAGGCATGTGGGAATTCCAGGGGCTTATTGCCTGGATGCCTCCTCTCTACAACTCCAGGCCAGGAGAAGATGCCAGCGGTGGAAGTGGAACCTGGGGTCACTGTTCAGAGGTGAAAGATAGGAAGAAGTCACGGAAACTGAGATTCTTTTAAATATTCTTGGTCCTCCCTTCACTGGACAGAAATCCAGGAAGCAAAGTAGTTTTCCCTCCCCTCCTGGCACCATACGACACAGAGCACTGTCTCCCTGATGAAGATCTGGCCCACCCAGAGGAATCTCAAAAGAAGGTGATGGTTTAGAAGTATTCATATAATTATTCACTCATTCCTTTAGCCACATTTATTGAGATTCTACTATTTACCAGGTGCTTAGGACACACAGAGAAATGAGCCCCTCTCCCGGGCAGGTGATATGCACAACAGTGTAGTCTGTAGGACAGGAGGAGGCCAGGAGCATCTGCCAGACCTGAGGCTTGGGCAAGCCCATGCGCATCAGGATCTTAAAGAAGGAGGAGTAACGAGGTGGGCAAAGAAGTTGTGAGGGGCTTTTGGGCACATGGAACTGAAAAAGGGTAGAGATGCGGAAGATCGTGGCTGCACAGGGAACTGGATGTGCAGGGTGCACGTGGAGGCTGAGCCGCGGAAGCTGGAAAGGTCTTGGAGGGCGGCATGCCACGTAGGGGAGGAGGGTGCGGGCAGGAGAGGGGCTGGTCAGCGCTGCCCTCAGAGAGAAGGCGCTGCCGCTGTACGGGGAATGGATGGGAGAGGGGCGGCGGGAGGCGCCTTAGCAGGCTGTTAGGAGGAGCTGCGCTAGGGAGGTGGGAACAAAGCGACGGTCATGAAATATGTAGGACTGTAATCAACGGCACCTGGGTACTCACAAGACATATGGACTGAGGGTGAAGACAGGGAGAAGGGAAGAGCAGGAAGGGGCAGAACGGGGTGCTGAGGAGAGGCAAGGCAGTGGGGGTGGGGTGTGGCAGGAAGGGACATCTTCCTCCTGTTGGGGGTGGAAAACTGTCTATCGATTCTCAGAATCATGGACCACAGTCTGGGTTGGGAGGGACCTTCAGGTGACTTACTCTGACCTCTCTGCAGCCGTCTCCTAAACAACTCCCCCCTGGTGCTCCGCCACCCAGCGACTCCATTCATTCCTGCATTCCACACCAGATACGGTGCATGTACTGTGTGCCTGGCGCTGTGCCAGGCCTGGGGGTAGGGGGGTGTAAAAAGGCCAGCGGGGCAGGATGGAGAGTACAGACGAATGAAAACATTGGTTAAGACAAGGTCAGCACACAAAAGTTTAAAGAACAAGGGCTATGTGACATCTTCACATGCATACACTAGAGCAGAGATGCCCTGTGACACTGTCCTGAGCTGGGACAGGGAGGCCAGGTGTGTACCAGCACCCCCTTCAGTACTGGGTTCAAGCTTCCCTTGGAAGGAAATGTGACCTTGTCAAGACCATCCACGAAAGGCTCAGGGCTGTCTTCTGGCAGAACTTCTAGTAGTTGAGACACTGAGTCATTTGTTATGAAGGAAGACCTGGGTGCTGCATCCCAATGTCCAGCACAAAAAGTATAGGTTTGAGAGTATCCTGAGTGTGTTGATGTGTGTCTACTGGGGTGTGCGTGCGTGCCAGTATATCTGTTAGCATGTCTGTGTGTAGTGCTGCCCTCTCTTGGTTCAGGGACTGTGACAGCTCTGCAGGGACTGGGCATTAAGCCCTGCTCTCTGCCGCCTGGTCACCCACACTGCCTTGGTGGACCCTCCAATTCCTTCGTGTGTCCTATCCAATTTGGGCCTGATGAAAAGGTGTGGAACGCGGGATTCAGAATGGGGCAAGGGGGTGTCTGCGGACTCTTTATTAAGAATCTATTTCTATTCTCACTTAGAGAAGGCGAGAGAGGAGAGAGGGCTATCCTATAAGACTCCCTTGTGCAAGTTAGAAAAAAACACTCCTTGCTAGTAGATGTCATGTGACTGAATGCACAGCCTTACAAGGAGACTGGACCAATTCAGCCCCCACTAGACTCCTCTACTGGCCACCCTTGAAGATTGTCTTATCTGGACTATATTTTCTCAGCCATGATGGCATGAATAGGGCTTTGGAGGCTGTGTCTTCCTGAGGCAATCTTTTCCATCCCCAAGACCCAAGCTTCCTATCATTGTCAGAAATCAGGATGACAGTATCTGCCATGAGTCCAGCCTTCTTGGGCTGACTTCTGCCCAAAGGCCTCTGCAAGTCTAGGCTCACCAAATGCATGGCTGAGGACAGTGTAAGGATGACCTCAGAGAGAAGTGACGCAGATAAGAAATGGAGCATCTCCCGGAGTGCCTGCACCTATCTCCCTCATCAAGGGACAAGCACGCAGCACAGTGTCTGTGCATAGCATGTCCAAGGACCAAATGCACATAGGAGGAGAGATCAGCAGGGATGAGGATCCAGAACCTGACTTTGTGGAGCTGGGAAAACCAGGTCAATGGATGCTCTGGACCTTCTCACTAAATCCAGGGCAGGTTCTACCAGTGGTTCACCTAAATTTTGTAACTTGATGCTTCACTAACTAGTTTCTCAAAGAGCCTGTCAGCACTGTCACAGAAATAAAATCCCTCTCTTTCTAAAGGTTGGTGTTGTTGAATTATCTCACACATGTCATTATTGGCTATGGGAGACCGGAAGGTTATAGGGCAGGGTGGCAGAAGGTTTAGTGTTCTTGAAGTCTTGAATGTTAGAGATGTAAGAAGCTCAAGAGACCATGAAATGCTTCAGTGCAGAGCCCAGGAGCAGGGGGGAGGGGGGGCGCCAAGGGGGCAGAATTCTGCCCATCATCTTGTTTGATTCAACCCACAAAATGAATAATGAGAACACGCTTGTGCAGGAAATGCCCTCTCCAGCCTATCTCCTAATGCCAGCCTGCTGCATCCTACCACTGGCCTGGAAGTCATGGGTGCAGTGATTTGCCCAAGATACACAACTGCTCAGAGACAGGTTCAGGATCAATGCCTAGGGCTCTTAAGGCAGAGCAGTGCTCTCTCAGCCCTAGGAATCTCGTGTTCTCTTTTGATCTACATGGACAGGAGGTATGACTGAACATCATGGACTTCTTTGTTACCTTGACGAGGTAACAGCTTACACAAGCCCCTTTCTGCCCCTTATACAAATGCACACTCACAGAGGCACACGCATGTGCACGCACACATACGCACCTAGCCACCTAGACTACAAGAAGGGTCTGGGTATTATTTTATCATTTTAGATGCCACCTAACTCAATGGCTGGCATGCTGTTGCCTCTCAATACATGCATGTTGAATGCATGAATGAATGATGAATCTTGATGGATATTTATTTTCCCAAGAATCCTTTGACCTTCACCATAACCTTGATTCAGAGGCCCAATTAGACCATTTCATATGGGGGAAGAAAGAAGAGGAACAATAAATTTATTAGTACTGTGCCAGGCACTTAAATGTGTATCATCTCAGCTAATGTCATTTTAAAATAAGTAATCCCAAGTGGGCAGACATGCCTCCATGGAGGAGTGACCCCACCGTCCCCTGGAGCCCATACACAAGGGCTTTAAATACAGCAGGCTTATGGCTCCTGCATCAATTTCTGCTTCCACTTATCCCCAGAAGATCTGAAAAAGAAAACAACATCACAACTTCTGAAGACCAAAAGCCCAGAATCCTAAGCTTGCAGTCTTCCCTTTTGTGAGACAGAGAAGCAGGAGAATATTAAGAGGAGTGAGTGCAGGAAGCTAAAAATATCTTCAAAGCTTATGTAAATTCGGCACACACAGAAGCACTGGCCTTTGGGCTCCAGCTGTTCTCAGGACTGACTTAGATGCCCTTGACATGGAGATCTAGACATTCTCAGAACCCGCCCACCATTTGTAACCTTTTAAAAATCTTCCTAATTGTGTTCCATGTTCTTTAAATTTATCGCCCTTGGGAGTTGAGCTACAATATGCTAATGAGGCCATTGAAGAGGCCCAGACAGCCCTCCTCTCCCAGCCTCTTGGGAGAACAGTGCGAGGTCAGAGACATCCATCCTTGGAATAACAGGCGCCTTTGAGAGGGGCTGTACCCCTAAACATTAGCATGTTAATAGGAAGGGAATCAAAAGATCACTCAATCAGCACCCAATGAGGGCATCATTTTAATCAATAGCACAGCTCATAAAAGTCCCAATGGCACTGACACTGCATAAAAACAATTCCTAATTGAGAATTAAACAAACTTTTATCTGATGCAATTCTGAACTCCAGCCTTTAAAATAATGCCAAGTTCAGAAACACGTTTGGCCCCGTGATTCAGTCTGGCGGCTTGTGTACATTTAGTGAGTACTTTTCCCTCACAGCTGACACTTTCCCTTCCTGGTTCACATAGGGAAATGAGACGGGTGTCACTTCTCCAAAGGCCACAGTGCTAAGTTAAGTGTTTCTGGGTAGGAAGGGGGCTCTAACTGAGCAAATATTAACCTGAGGTGACCTACCGCAGAGTTGGGTCCTGGCTTTCCAGATTTGTAACCAACACTTACTAAGTGTAATTCAGCTCTTGGGTACTCAGGATGCTGGCTGCCAGTCTGGGAGACAAGTAGCTTTTAATGCACTGATGACACAGTCTCCCTGACATTAGAGGCATGGCCATGAACCAGGTGGCCAATTACTCTCAGAAATAACAGCTCAATATCAACTGTGCTAAACCCAAATGGTCATATTCAGCTGAGGCTATTCAGCATCCAGATGGACACAAGTGAATATCTCCCTTCAACAAGGCAATCCATTTCATTCCATGCAGAACCCTCCCATAGCCAGTTCACCCTGCTAGGCCCAGAAGATCAGGTACTGGGACAAAGTTAAGTATGTTCAGCAGGAATATTAGAGGGAAAGCAAGAACTTGAAATCTTCCAAGTCGACACCATCTTATCATTACATCAGATGGTTTGAACTCTTCAAATGTCTGTTGAAAATCTTGTCAACCTTATGAGCAAATACAGCAGTTTCTTTGGAACAATCCTGGCTCTGTCTAGAAGGCTTCTGCCACCTTGCAGAGCTAGGCTGACCTCCACGGGAGAAGATGATAGGTCAACTCCCTTAGTGCTCACACTGAATGTCCCCATTACCTCCTCCTCATTTGGTAGTTAAGGTGTGTGGCACTCCTCTCCACCAACCCCAGCAAGCATTTGCACCTGCACCACTCACCTCAGTCTCAATACAAAGTATGCAGCTGACACACTGAGGGGTGTCGCCCAAGGACCACACAGGCGACTGCTTCCTATATTCAGACATAGCGAATTGGATGCCAACTGGCTGAATTCATCCACAGATGGGTGTGCAGTGTCTCCTCTGCCCCAGCTCTGTTCCACACACACCACATTCACACACACACACACATGCCACACATACACACACACACCACACACATATACATCACACATACACACACCACAAACACACATACCACATACACAAAAACGCACACACCACACACTACATTCTTACAAACACAGACAGACACACACACACAAACACACACACACACACACACCCCATGCTGTTTTTTTCAAAATGTAGCTTTAAATGGCTTTAGGCTAAGACCTACACTTTGAGGTCACCACAATCCCCACTAAGTCTTGTTGCCACACATGTCATTGGCTTTGCTCATTTACCTTCTCTGTCTAGACATCGATAACATTTGAGTTTTTAAAACCCTGCTGGAGTCTATACATTTTAACCCATATTTTAAGTTATACCACCCAGAGGTGTGTGTACTGGAGACACAGGCAGATCCTTCTGGGTGATACGCTAGGATTAGAGCCAGTATGCAAAGTAACAGCAACCTCAGGCCATCGAATTTCTTTCCTTTGATTTGAAAGACACGGGGGAGCTGCAGGTGGGGATTTTAAGGCTAGCTCCAGTGCTTACTCTTCTGTTGCTCTCTTTTGGTGATGTAAACTGCAAACTGTCCCTGGATAACTCACTGCTTCCACCTCCTGGGACTACCATGACGGAGGACCACAAACTGGTGGCAAGAACAACAGAGACATATTTCTCAGTTCTGATGGCTGCAAGTCCAAGCAAGATCTAGTTGCCAGGGTTTGGTTTCTAATGAGGCTGCTCTTCCCAGCTTGCAGACAACCAGCTTCCCACCGTGCCTTCACATGTCTTTCCTGTGCATGGAGTGGGAGAGCATCTTCTCAGGACACAAGTCTCATCAATTAGAATCATGCTTATCTTATTTAACCTTAACTAACTCCTTAAAAACCTGATCTCCAAATACAGTCACATTGGAGGTTGGGGCTTCAACATATGAATCTGGGAGGAACACAAGTCCAGAAAGTACTAACTGGACAGTCCATGAGCTATTTTTGCTAACACCCCTCTGCTATGGTGCCGACATCGTGAATGACAAGTATTTTATTAATTATATCAATTAATTGTATGTAAGTCCATGAATACATGGACATGGATTATAGGAATTAACTCTGTTAATCACTCTGATCTCACGTCTCTGGCAGACATTGCCAGAGTAATGATACTCTTTCCTACTGGGTGTAGGTGGGACCTCAGAAACCTCAACACAGTGTTGCGGCAATATTACCACCTGAACTTGGTACAGGAGATGTGAAGAATTTGACACTGGGACTCCACAGGCCTCCTCCATCTTGGAGAAGTACACAGGAACCACATGAAAATCCCAGAGCGGCTGGCAGGTACGAATGTTGTGGATCTGGGGCTTTCCACTGAGCTTTCATGTGAGGCTGAGCACCTGACCCACAGGGACTTTGAGCTGACAAAGCCTTGCTGGAAACTCCCTTTTCTTGATTCTGCATCAAGCAATTAATCCTCTCACAGCTTTTCCTTTTTTCCAACAAGCTCTAAGAAGCTCTAAGCCACCTTGCTTCCGGATTTGGGGAGGGGCTGTAGTCTCAGAAATTGTTTCTTCCTAGCTGCCACTTAAACACAATTTGAGAACGCTTTTTTCCCCACTTTTCCTAGAATTTTATTCTTAGCCACTTATCTCTACTGTTCTCCAAGGACCTCTGTCCCTGGAGCTAACCTTCCCCATCTCTATCAGCTGATTGGCCTTTCTGTAGAGGAGGCAAAAGAAAGGGCTTGCAAGAGGTAAATAATACGACATTGGCTCTCCAGAGAAATGTCTTCAGAGAAATAGGAATTAACATGATTATCCTAGTTTCAATCTAAGGACCATATCAAGAAAGATATTTGGTCTTTTATAGGGTAGATTTTGAAAGTGCTCTTCATATTATTATTCCTTGAGTTTTTCCTTGAATTAAATGCCAGGGAAGCAAATCATTCCTCCTGATAAATGGAACAATCTGCTTCCCTAGCATTTAATTCAAGGAGGAACTCAAAACAATTAATAAACCCATCACGTTTTCCTACTTTCCTTGGCTACCAATAAACTCATAGCTATGTTTTGTGCTCAATGGCCATTATTATTCTTAGCTGAAGGTTTCTGATGAACTAGTTTCTCCTTTCATTGCTAGACTCTCTTACTCACCCTTAATGTGTATGTGTCTTCTATCCAAGCCATCTCTTCCCTTATGAAGTCATTGGGGGTACTTTTAATAAATAATACATTAGAAGTTGAGTCAGGGACAGATCACCAGGGGACTGGGCTTTCAGCTCCATTCAGTCCACCAGTCATCTATTGGCCACCATTACCGGGTGGTCCCCAAGCCCACTCTTATGTGTTCTCCAGGAAGAGATGTTGGGTCTTTTGGAATGATGAAAGACTCCTCAGTTTAAAACTGAGCAAAGCCCTGTCAATAGTTTCCATACTCTATTTTAGCACAATAACAAATCCCAAGACCCAAAACCTGCATGATTCCAATTTTCCCTTCATTTTCAACCTCTTTTCCAACCCTCAGACCCATATTTCCAATTATGTCTTGGATATCTCTCTTTGAATATTCCAAAGCATGGAACCAAATCCTATCCTTCTGTAGCTTCCTACAAACTTGTTTCTTTCTCTGCGTCCTCTGCTTCAATTAATAGAACCACTGTCACTGAGCTTCCCAAGCTAGAAGCCTTGATGACTTTACCCACATTTATCCACATTCAGTTGGTCTCCAGTTGCTTCGGAATAAGCTTCTGAGCTTGAAACCACACTGTCACTAACTCAACAACTACCTGAGTCTTTCTGCCACCCAGCCTTTCCCTCTACTCCCTAACCACCACCACTGCCATTCTGCTCACTTCCTTTGCTGGTCTCTCAATGCCTGTAACATAAACACCGAATTTATAAAGCAATACACAAGGTCCACTCTGTATAACCCAGGCTCCTCTCTCTCTTTCCATTAGGTGGTCCAGTCATACCGAATTTCTCATTCTTTTCAAAACAAACCATGCCCTTTGGTGACTCTGTGCTTTTGCACCTGTTATTCCTTCTGCCAAGCATATGTTTACATTGTCTACTTTTCCACCTGCAAAGTAATTTTTCTTTTTCATGAATTAACTCACATATCAATAATAGTCTTCCCACCTACCCTGCAATTAACTCTTTCTCAACCCTTCTACTTTTCCTCAGGTGTCTTTCTTAAAGTCTTCTCTAGAATGTATTCAGGTACACTTAAATTGCTTGTTAACAGGTTTATGTCTGCCCATCATCTGAGCTAATGTAGGTCAAGAACCATATTTTTTACAGGCCCCCATACCAAGCACTCTAAATGGCACAAGGTTGGTGCTGATGAAATATTAATGAAGTGGGCAGTGAAATATGAAAGAGGAGTAGGTGGCAAACATAGGGTGATCAAAGATCTCCACTGAGCTGTTCTGCCAGTGCAAGAACCTTTATTCAATAGCTGTGGACTCCCTGCAGTACAGAGTAATAAAGAAATGAGCAAAGGCTATTCTAGTTTGTTATCTTAGTCACTCTGGGGCTCATGATGCCTTCTGCCTCCTCCCATTCCCTTTCAATGTTCCTTCTCTGCTTTCACCGTAACAACCCTATCTTACAATGAGCAACAATCTTAGAATATGCAGGAGGGATGAGCCCAATCGTGCAATTTTTGCTCACAATTTGGAGTAGATTTCCCTAGTCTTATCCCACAACAGTGTCTTCCTGTGGGGTTTTTGTACC
Organism: Hyaena hyaena; assembly: GCF_003009895.1. Taxonomy (NCBI): domain Eukaryota; kingdom Metazoa; phylum Chordata; class Mammalia; order Carnivora; family Hyaenidae; genus Hyaena; species Hyaena hyaena. Next base: position 4,026,823 of record NW_024080668.1, on the reverse strand, counting down.
TTCTGGTAAACTCCACATGTCCACAGATGCAACTGTTATAGGTGATATAGCCAATTGTAGTTTTCACTGTGGCTGCAGCGGTGCCTCCTGTCTCACTTGCTGTTCTATAGTGTGACCCTCCCCTATCCCATCGGCCTCTTCCCCTTGAATCTGGAAAGTCTTGTGATTGCTTTGCTCAATGGAGATGAAACAGCTTGAGGAGCTACTGAGAAAAAGACCAAGATTAGGGGGGGAGAAAGAATGACCCTTGTTATATAGTGACAGAAAGCTTGGCAACATTGTTGGGTTTGCAATGCAATTGTTTTTGTAATGATATGGAAAATAAAAATAAACCCAATGAATGGGTAAATTTAGCGAAAGAGATTTCCAAGCAGATTACCAAAGTGCCAACTGAGTTATTTTACCCATATAAACAGAACCATTCAGTGCTAAAGAAAAGTTAAAGGAAATAGCAAGGATCCAGGACTTCTTGGGTTTGAAAAGAAAACTATCATCTCCATTCTCTCACAAAAGAAAATGTTCAAAAGTAGAAATGGCCTTAGGGTGAAGGTCAAATTCAGGGTGCTAAAATATGAAAACATCTCAGGGTAATTATCAAGCCAAGGCTAAGACTGTAAAACTCTTTCTTGGGACCTTAGAGAGATCAAAGCTGATGTAGCCTAGACCCTTTCAAATAGACAAAAGGACTTCTAAGCATCTTAAGGGCATTCCTTGCAGTTCTTGTCTGTTAAACACAGGGATTCTGAGACTCAGGGATGTTGTCTCGTAGCAGCCTCAGACACATCCCAGGGAGGGGAAAAAAGGGCTCATCTCAAAGAGATTTGTGGGTATGGGGTTTAACTGGTGAAATATTTTCATATACAATAAGCCCACACATTTTTTTAAAATAATTGTAGCAGCTCAGACTGAAAAAGACAGAGAAAGTACAAAATGAACAGAAGCCTTTGAATCCCTAAACTTTTATGGGCACCAAGCAGGCTAAGAAGTCTACTTAGCTACAAACATGGAAACTCCTGTATAGAAAAGAAGGATGATACAGAGGGAGGAACTAAGGGCCCAGAAGGCACAGCCAATAGCCCTGGAGGATGACTCCAGGGAGTCGGACTGAGTCCTAACTAAGGAACTAACAATCTGTGCTCGACTGGAGTTTGGAATTGCTATGAACCAGTGACTACTATGTCCCTTTCACTTCTCCTCTTCCGGAATAAGAATGCAGTAGCTATTATCCCACACTTGTCTCACTTCGGTGTGTGGGGATAGAAGGCAGATGACTGTCTTTCTAATTCACAGATCTTTAGAGAAAGAAGAACCAAACTACAAGAATTGCACCAGAGAAGCCCCCACTGTCACCTGGACCTAATTTAGTTAACAAGTCTTTAGACTCTGAACTGATGCCACAAAGGGATAAATCTTTGAAGGTCCTGGGGGAAGGAACGGCTGAATGCATGTGAAGATAGGTACAAGGCTTTGTGGCCAGAGGCAGACGATAGCAGATATTTTCCAAAGGTGAGTGAACGATATCTCACATTTCACATGCACTTTTGTCATGTAGCCTTGTTAAGATGCTATCAAGAGATGGAACCTAATTTCCTTCCCTTGGATCTAGGAGGGCTTGTGACTCTTTCGCCAATAGGGTGAAACAGAAATAACAATTTGTGTCCATGGCCGGGTCATAAAAGATGATACAGTTTTGACCCTGTACACCGGGACACAATGCAAGAAGTCCACCTACCCTGAGGTCCCTGTGAGGAAGCCCAGGCTACAGGGAGAAACCATGTGTAGATGTGCTGGTTGATAGCCCCATGTGAATTCTCAGACGATAACCAGTATCAACTACTAAATATGTCAGTGAAGAGACCTCTAGATGATGATTCTACCCCTCAGCCATTAAGTCCCAGCCAGCTGCCGAGTCTTCCAAGCCCAGGTGCAGGGCATCATGAAAGACAGATGATCTAATCCCCTGTGCTCAGTATGAAGTCCTGAGTCACATAATCCATGAATATAATTTAAAAAAAAACTGTAAAGCCATTTCACTTAAAAATTTTTAATGTTTATTGGGGGGGGGGGGCACAGAGAGAGAGGAATACACAGAATCCAAAGTAGGCTCCAGGCCCTGAGCTGTCAGCACAGAGCCAGATATTGGGCTTGGATCCATGAACCATGAGATTACAGCCTGAGCTGAAGTCAGACACTACACTGACTGAGCCACCCAGGTGCCCCAAAACCATTTCATTTTAAGGTAATATATTACAAAGCAACAGAAACTAGAATATATGGACATGGGCTCTCTCAAAATTTTATCACTTACAGTATTGCTAAAGTCCATCCCTTGCCCAGCACCCAAAGAACAAATTGAAAAATTATAAATCCTAAAAGAATGTAGAAGGCAAAACTCTGTAAAAGAGTGAGAATGTAGGGACCCCTGGGTGGCTCGGTCAGTTAAGCATCTGACCCTTGATTTCAGGTCAGTTCATGATCTCACCATCGTGAGACTGAGCTCTGTGTGGGGCTCCACATTGAGCATGCTTAAGATTATCTCTCTCTTTCCCTCTGCCCCTCCCATTTGTGCATGTGCGCTCTCTTGCTATCTCAATAATAAAAAAAATGAGAACGTGGATTATTATCTCTATATATATCTATTTATTAAATAAGGAAAAGATTAGAAAAGTTATCCAGAGGACTAAGAAGAGTGAAATACTGGGGTACCTGGGTGACTCAGTCAGTTAAATGTCTGACTCTTGATTTTGTCTCAGGTCACGATTCCACAGTTTGTGAGTTCTAGCCCCTTATCAGGTTCTGCGATGCCAGCAGAGATATTTGACAGCCAGCATGAACCCCACTTTGGATTTTCCCTCTCTCTGTCCCTTCCCAATTTGCACACTCTCTTGCGCTCTATTTCAAAAATAAATAAATAAACAACAAAAGAAAAAGAGTGAAATATTAACTAGACAGAACTGACTCCCAAATGCTGACACCTCAGGTGGTACAATTTTTCCTTTAGGTCTTCAACAGTTTTCCTGAAATTAAAAATCTGTCAAGGGGCACCTGAGTAGCTCAGTCAGTTAAGTGTCTGACTTCAGCTCAGGTCATGATCACACAGTTCGTGGGTTCGAGCCCCACGTCGGGCTCTGTGTTGACGGCTAGCTCAGAGCCTGGAGCCTGCTTCAGATTCTGTATCTTCCTCTCTCTGACCCTCCCCTGCTCATGCTCTCTCTCTCTCTCTCTCTCAGAAATAAGAAAAAACATTTTTTAAAAGTCTCTTAAGGGGCACCTGGGTGGCTCAGTCGGTTAAGCATCCGACTTCGGCTCAGGTCATGACCTCACCACTCGTGGGTTCAAGCCCCATGTCAGGCTCTGTGCTGACAGCTTAGAGCCTGGAGCCTGCTTTGGATTCTGTGTCTCCCTCTCTCTCTGCCCTTCCCCCCATCTCAAAAACTAATAAATGTTAAAAAATTTTTAAAAACAATCTGTCAAAAAATATTTCTGCTTCTGGCAAAAATGGAGTAAGAAATACCAGAGTCAGCAAAATTAAATGTAGATGATATATATCTCTGGTACTGCCTAATAAATCTTAGAAGCAAGACTAAAAAGGATGAAAGTATTTCCAAGTAACTGAACTTTGTCCCAGAAAAACAGTCAAGAATATTTATAAGAGTGCATAAATAAATATCCAGCCAGCACTTAGCAAGGTACAATTCAAAAACTAACAGACAAGAAGAAGTAGGAAAATGTGACCCATAATAAGGAGAAAAATCAATCAATTGAAACCAATCCAGAACAGACACAGATGTTAGACTAGCAGAAAAGGGCATTAAAACAGTTCTTATAACTTACTTCCATATGTTCAAAAAGTTAAGTAGAAACATGGGAGATATTAAAAAGATCCAAATAAAACTTCTACAGATGAAAACTATGATGTTTGAAATATAAACTATACTGGATTAACAGTGCACTAGAAATTGCAGAGGAAAAGATTAGTAAACATAAAGATATAGAAAAAGTCACTAACCAAAAATGAAACACATGGAGGAAAAATAATTTTATGAAGTGAGTTGTGAGATAATTTCAAACAGTCTATTGTGCATTTAACTGGAGTCCCTGAAGGAAGGAAATGAAAGAAAAAATATTTAGAAAGACAATAGACACCTTTTTTCCAAATCTGATGAAACTATAGACCCACAAATACAAGAAGCTCAATAAACCCCAAGCACAACAAACAAGAAGAGATGTACACCAAGGCACATTATAGTCAAATTGCTCAAAACCAGTGCTAAAGAGAAAGTCTTCAAAGCAACCTGGAGGTGGGGGTTGAGGAGACACCCTACATACAAAGAAACAAAGGTAAAAATGATAGATTTCTCAGCAGAATCAACACAAGGGAGAAGAGAGTGGAGCATCTTTAAAGCAGTGAAAGGATGGGGTGCCTGGGTGGCTCAGTCAGTTAGGCATCCGACTTCCACTCAGGTCATGATCTCACGGCTTGTGAATTCAAGCCCCGCATCGGGCTCTGTGCTGACAGCTCAGAGCCTGGAGCCTATTTCAGATTCGGTGTCTCCCTCTCTCTCTGCCCCTCTCTTGCTTGCACTCACTCGTCTGTGTGTACTCTCTCTCTCTCTCTCTCAAAATAAATAAACATAATAAAAAGTTTTTTAAAATAATAAATAAAATGAAATAGTGAAAGGGAAAAAAAAAACCTGTCACCTAAAATTCTATACCCAGTGGAACTATCTTTTAAAACCAAAAATAAGATTAAGGACTTTTTCAGAAATATAAAGTTAGAATAGTTTGTCATCAGCAGACTCATACTATAAGAAATGTTAAAGAAACTCCTCAGGCAGAAGGAAAATCATGCCAGATGGAAATCCTGATCTATACAAAAGAAACACTGGAAACGATAACTAGATAGGTAAAAATACAAAATTTCTTTCTAATTATTTAAGTCTCTTTAAAACATAGCTGTTTTAACCAAAATTATAACCACGTTGTAGATTTATAACATAGGTAAAAGTAAAATGTATGACAATAGCTCAAAGAATGGGAGGAGAGAAATGTAGGTAGACTACTTTAAGCTTCTCGTAACTGATGTGTTATATCACTTGAAGGTAGACTACATTAGCTAAAGGTACATGCCACAAACCTTAAGGCAAGCACTAAAAGAACAAAACAATGACTGACAACTAATAAGAGATAAATGAGATATAATGGAATTACAAAAAAAGGATTCAGTTCAAAAGAAGTTATGAAAAGTGAGGAAAGGGAACAACAAAAACAGAGAGTACAAGGAGAAGAAAATGGCAAGACGATAGATTTTTAACTTAACAATACATTTTTAAAAATGTATTTATTATTTATTTTGAGAGAGAGTGAGCATAAGCTGGATAGGGGCAGAGGAAGGAAGAGAATCTCAAGAAGGCTCTGCACTGTCAGCAAAGAGCCTGATGTGGGGCTCGAACTCATGAACTGTGAGATCATGACCTGAGCCGAAATCAAGAATTGGCATTTAATCAACTGAGGCCCCCAGGTACTCCATCACCTGACTCTTGATCTCATCTCAGGTCTTGATCTCACAGCTATGAGTTTAAGCCTTGCACTGGGCTTAGTGTTGGGGATGAAACCTACTCTTAAAAAAAAAAAAAAAAAAAAAAGGATAATTTAAAAGAAGGAAGAGGAGGAGGAGGAGGCAGCAGCAGGTACAGCAAAGATCACATAGGCTCAGCCCACAAAACCTCAAATATTGACTATCTGGCCAAAAAGTTTGTCAATCCCCAGTCTAAACACCCAAATTAAAAGGCAGAGATTGTCCAATTAGATATAAAAAATAAGGCCCAACCATATACTGCCTACAAGAAACCCACCCATTTTGTAAAATGCAAAAAGATTAAAAGTAAAGGGATGAAAAAATATAACACTAATTAACACCGAGTAATGCTATCAGCTGGTACTAATCAAGACAGTGGTTATGGTTCTATTAGTATCAGAAAAAGTAAACACCAGAGAAAAAAATATTACTAAAGAAAGTCATTTTGTGATGGTAATGGGGTCAATCCATCAGGAGGCTATAATGATCCTGATAATGCTGATGCACTTAATAGACTTTCAAAACACATGAAGTAAAAGCTGATAGAACTGTGAGGACCAATAAACCAATCCCTAATCATTGTCAGAGATTTCAATACCCACCTCTCAACAGTGAACAAAATAAGCAGAGTATAGAAGACCTGAATAACACAATGAACCAATCTGACCTTATTGATATTTATAGGACACTGCATTCAACAAGAATAGAATACACCTTCTTCAAATGAATACAAAACATTTACCAAAATCGACCATTATTTTGGTCATTAAAAAGGTCTCAGTAAATTTAAAATTTTAAAAGATTCAAGCCACGTATGTTATGTTTTTGACCAGAATGTAATTAAGTGTGAAACCAATCAGATTTCTGGGAAAAGCCCCAAATATTTGAAACTAAATAATATACTGGGTCAAAAAAGAAAAATTTTAATTATTTTGAACTGAATGGAATAAAAACATACTAAACATACTAAAAGTTGTAGGAGACAGCTAAAGCAGTACTAGGGTGAAATTTATAGCACTAAATGTTAATACTATGGTAAAAAAAAAAGTTAATGGCTTCAGCTTCTCTCTTAAAAAAGTAGAAAAAGAAGAGCAAATTACACTTATAATAAGCAGGATAAAGGAAATAATATCAGCATGAAAATCAATGAATGACAAACACAAAAACAATAGGGAAAAAAAATCAGTAAGATCTCCAGGCAAATTGATGAGGAAAAAAAAAGACAAGAACCAAACCAGCAATCTCAGGAATGAGACAAATAGCATCAATACAAATTCTATAGATATTATAGATATTAAAAGATAATAGGGGACCATTTCAAACTCCTCTATGCCAATAAATTCAACAACTTACATGAAAAGGACAACTCTGAAAGACACCTGGGTGGCTCAGTTAGTTAAGCAGTCCACTCTTCACCTCAGCTCAGGTAGTGATCTCACGGTTTTTGAGTTCGAGCCTGGCGTCAGGCTATGCAATGACAGCACTGAGCCTGCTTGAAATTCTCTTCCTCTCTGCCATCCCACCCTCTACTCCCCACCCTGTGCATGATCGCTCGCTCGCTCGCTCTCTCTCTCGCTCTCTCTCAAAATAAATAAATAAACTTAAAAAAAAGAAAGACACAAACTACCAAAGTTCATTCAAACAGCAACAGCCAGTATAGCTCTATAGCTATTAAAGAAATTAAATCTGCAATTAAAAACATTTCAATAATGAAAACTACAGACCTAGATGGCTTCACTCATGAATTATACCAAATGTTTCTGGAAAATGGAGAGGAAGAAACACCTTCCAAGACATTCTATGAGGTCAGCAGTACCCTGATAACAAAATTATATAAAGACTAGGAGAAAAGAAAACCATAGATCAATGTCCTTCATGAACATAACTACAAAAAGTTTAAACAAATTAGCAAACCAAATCCAACAAGACATAAAAAAGTTAATACAGCATGACCCACTGAGGTTTGTCCCAGAAATGCAAGGTTAGTTTAATATTTGAAATAAATTCACTGAATTAAGAAATAAAGGGAAAAAACCCTTATATGACCATTTCAGTGAGTGAAGCAATTGAAACCCATTCATGATAAGAATTCATAGCAAACTGGAAATAAAAGAAAATTCTTCAATCCATAATGATACTATAAAAAAAAAACAGCTAACATCATACTTAATGGTAAAAGGCTGAATGCTTACTCTCTTGAGATCAGGAACAAAGCAAAGATATTCACTCTTACCTCTTCTATTCAACATTGGACTAGAAGTTCTAGCTACTGCAATAAGTAAAGAAAAAGAAATAAAAAGCACCCATCCTGGAAAGGAGATAATACTATCTTTTTTCTGCAGATGACATGATTGTCTATGTAGAAAACACAGTGGAATATGCCCCCAAAAAGTTACTAGAATTGAAATTTTTGTATCATGTGCAACAGAACAAAAAATATGAAATACTTAGAAATAAATCTAATAAAAGATAAGCAACATTGTACAATGAAAATTATAATACATTACCAAGTGAAATTAAAGACCTAACTATATGGATAGATAATACTATGATCATGGGTCAAACAACTCAATATTGTTATGATGTTAATTCTACCCAAATTGATCTATAGATTCATGCAATCCTGAAGAAATCCCAGCAAGCTCGTTCTAAAAAAATTTTTTTTAAGTTTATTTATTTTTGAGAGAGAGAGAGAACAGGGGAGAGGGACAGAAGGTGAAAAAGAGAATCCCAAGTAGGCCCTGTCTGCACTCTCAGTGCAGAGCCTGATGGGGGGCTCAAACTCAAGAACCAAGAGATCATGATCTGAGCCAAAATCCAAGAGTGACACAGACACCCAGATGCCCTATTCCAAAATTCTTATGGAAATGCAAAGGACTTAAAATAGCCAGAATAACTTTGAAAAAGAGCAACAAAGTATGAGAACTAACACTACCTGATTTCAAGACAGTCTGGTATTGGTGTCAAGATAGATAAACAGATCACTGAAAGTGAAAGGACAAGTCCAAAACAGACACACGCATGTATAAACACCTGACTTTTGACAAAGGGACAAAGACAATTCGTGGAGAAAAGGCAGTCTTTTTAACAAAAGGTACTAGAATAATTGCATATCTATACACCTTCTTCCCCACCAAAAAGAGAACTTCAATTCATATTTTCCACTAGTTTTTAAAAAATTAACTAGGGGCGCCTGGGTGGCTCAGTCCATTGAGCAACCCTTGATTTTGGCTCAGGTCATGGGATTGAGACCACATTGGATTTTGCACTGGGTGTGGAGATTCTCTCTCCCTCTCTCCCTCAGAAGAAAATAAATAGAAAAGATTTTTTTAATATTAACTCAAAATTAGGCACAGATCTCAACAGAAAACTTTAAGCTACAGTATTTCTAGGAGAGAATATAAGTGATAATATTTGTATCTTCAGTTAAAGATTTCTTAATTATGATTTTGAAAACATGATCAAAACTGGAAAAAATTCATTGGATTTCCTCAAAATTCAAAACTTCTGTTTTTCAAAAGATACTGTTAGACCCATAGACCAATGGAACAGAATTGAGAACTCAGAAGTGGACCCAAAAGTATACAGCCAACTGATCTTTGACAAAGCAGGAAAGAATATCCAATGGAAAAAAGACAGCCTTTTTAACAGATGGTGTTGGGAGAACTGGACAGCAACATGCAGAAGAATGAAACTAGATCATTTTCTCACACCATGCACAAAAATAAACTCAAAATGGATAAAGGACCTGAACGTGAGACAGGAAACTATCAACACCCTAGAGGAGAAAGCAGGAAACAACCTCCTTGACCTCCACCGCAGCAACTTCTTACTTGACACATCCCCAAAAGCAAGGGAATCGAGAGCAAAAATAAACTGTTGGGACCTCATCAAGATTAAAAGCTTCTGCACAGCAAAGGAAACAACCCAGAAAATTAATAGGCAACCAACGGAATGGGAAAAGATAGTTGCAAATGACATATCAGATAAAGGGTTAATATCCAGAATCTATAAGGAACTCACCAAACTCCACGCCCGAAAAACAAACAACCCAGTGAAGAAATGGGCAGAAGACATGAACAGACACTTCTCCAAAGAGGACATCCAGATGGCCAACAGACACATGAAACGATGCTCAGCATCCCTCCTCATCAGGGAAATACAAATCAAAACCACACTGAGATACCACCTCACGCCAGTCAGAGTGGCTAAAATGAGCAAATCAGAGAACTCTAGATGCTGGCGAGGATGTGGAGAAACGGGCACCCTCCTGCACTGTTGGTGGGAATGTAAACTGGTACAGCCCCTCTGGAAAACAGTGTGGAGGTTCCTCAGGAAACTAACAATAGAACTCCCTTATGACCCAGCAATAGCACTGCTAGGAATTTACCCAAGGGATACAGAAATGCTAAGGCATAGGAGCACATGTACCCCAATGTTCATAGCAGCACTCTCCACAATAGCTAAAACATGGAAAGAGCCTAAGTGTCCATCAACAGATGAATGGATCAAGAAGATGTGGTTTATCTATACCATGGAATACTACATGGCAATGAGAAACAGTGAAATCTGGCCATGTGTAGCAACATGGATGGACCTTGAGGGTGTTATGCTGAGCGAAATAAGTCAGGCAGAGAAGGACAAATACCATATGTTTGCACGTATAGGAGGATTAGGAGGAACTTGACGGAGGAACAAGGGGGAGAAGAAGGGCGGAAATGGTGGGGGAAAGGGAGAGAGGCAAACCATGAGAGACTCTTGAATGCTGACAAAAACTGAGGACTGATGGATGTGGGGGGGAGGGGGGGATGGGCATGTAGGAGGGCACTTTGGTGATGAGCACTGAGTGTTATGTAGAAACTAATTTGACAATAAACTATTTGTAAAAAAAAAAAAAAAAAAAAAAAAAAAAAAGATACTGTTAAAAAAATGAAAAGGCAAACCACAGAACTGAAGAAAATATTTGCAAAACAAAGAGCTAATAAAGGATTTCTATCCAGAATATATAAAGCTCTCTCAAAATCAAGAAGAAAATAAATGAATGGATGTCAAAAGAGTTAAATAGACATTTCAGCAAATCACACAGATATCAAATATGCACATGAAATGATGCTTGACATCACTGTACTCTAGAAAATTGCAAATTAAAACCAGAACAAAATGCACCATGTAACTATTAGAATGACTGATATTAAAAAGTCTGATCATGCCAATTGTTGAAGATGTGTGGAAACTGACAGTCTCAATCACTGCTTGCAGAAATGTAAAGTGGTGCAGTTACATTGAAAAATATTTTGGCAATTTCTTTAAAAAACAAATATATACCTACCATTTGACCCAGCCATTCCATTCCTAGGTATTTACCCAATTTAAATGAAAGCATACGTCCATACTAATACTTGTACATGAATATTCACAAGAGGTTTATTCGTAATAGCCTGGAACCGGAAAAAAACCAAATATCCATCAACATGTGACTAAATAAACAAGCTGTGGTATATTCATACTCTGGATTATTACTCTGCAATGAAAAGGAATGAACTCTTAACACATACAGTGACACAGATGTAGGTCTCAAATAACTCAAAATAATTATGCTGAGTGAAAGAAGCCAGGCAACAAAATCGAGTACAAAGCATAGAAGTAACTTTTGGGGGTACTAGATACACTCATTATCTTGATTTGTGGCTATAGTTTCACAGAAAAATACACGTCAAAAATTTCAAACGATACACTTTAAGTGTGTGCAATTTATGCTATTTATGTGTGTGTATACCCATACATACCAATTACACCCCAACAAAACTGCTTCAAAATTTAAATGTCAAATAAAAACTATCAAAAAGTTTTTGCATCACTCTGTGGCCCTTAAAAATGCCTTAATTTTGAAAAGGCAGCCAGCAGAAACACAGATTTCTTTCTATTAGATGAAGAAAGGAAACCTTGGTCTGTGAGGACACTGCTGGGAGCAGAGATGACGCCCACTTTGTCAGGCATGTGGGGGTTATTAATGCTTTTTCTTCTCTATTCTGCTCCTGTCACTTGGTTTAAATGGGGTCTACAGAGTCTCCTAGGAACAAGTGGACCCCTGCTTTATGGAAGGCAAGAGATCATCAAATATCCAATGCACTGGGGCTTTCCCAACTGCAGTGAGAAAGAAGATGGGACCCAGGAGAGAGGGGACTGTCACTGTGAGCCAGACATAGCTTTAGGACAAAGGAAGAAGGGCAAGTGGTGGCTCCAGATGCATCTTGCAGCTGTTCTGGGAACTCAGCCCATGCCAGCCACCATGGTGCTGTGTGTGCCCTCCAGGAGAAAGGGGACAGTGTATGTGAACTGAAAGGGCTGATTCACAGAATTCGGTAGCACTCTGGGACCCGAGCCACGGGCTGGGACATGCTGTCTGTCTGAATCATAGTACCCTTCCCACTGAGGATAACAGTCCACCTCCTGGTAGACTGGGGAGCTGCCACGGCCTTGCCAACATCTAGGGCATCCTCTGCCTTCTGTGGAGCTCCTGCCGGGCTACCCCAAGGTGGAGCAAAAAGAATTCAACCCAACTCGACGAGATGGCTAGCACTGGCCTGGGCTACACAGAAGAGAAAGGACTCAAGGCAGAGAAGAGGTCTGGGCCAAGGAGCTCTAACAAGCGGGCCCAGGCAACAATCCTGAATGCTTCCCACCACCAAAGCCCTTGCCTGAGCAAAATGTAGAGAGAAGTAATAATCCCCACTTTCTTCCAAAGAAAGCACTATTGCCCAGGGCGATCCAGAGGTAGACTGCTCTGAGGTGGCAGTGATAGATTTATGGCAGCAGGAGGGCCCCGGGAGCCGGGACAGTCATGGTATAGATGGCCAGCACAGGGCGATGGTCTCACCGATGGCGCAGGAGTGCTGGCCAGGCTGGCTTAGCCAGTGAGGACCAGGGCTAATGCCTGACGCATTTAAGGCAACCTCTGGAGAATTCCCGGAGACACCTTGGAGCAAAAACTACATATCTATCCATGCATTTTGGATACAATTATATGGTGACTATCAAAATTTAAGTTTTAGTATTAATATGACGCATTTCTACCCATAGCTTGGAAGATAACTGAAATTAATCTGAATTAGTCCCCCAATTAACAGGAGTATATTTTCCTCCCAGAGGAGAAAAGGAAATACAACAACAAAGCCCTCCCAATGTGGTGGTCCATATTCAGAAATACATGCCTGGGGATCAGAACAGATTCAGACTGATCTCCTCCAGTGAGAAGTCTGCAAAATGATATAATATACCAACACACCATCCACAAAGTCATCCATGGCTTAAGCAAAGGTGTAGAATAAACTTTCTCAAGTATTTTCATCACGAGGTTTTTTTAAATGTTTGTCTGTTGGGTCCTCTACATTTAAATGATGCTGCAGGTCCCAGTAAGTAAAAGATCTACTGTGTGTGGATATTAGTGATGCAGGGAGTTCCCTCTCTCTCTTTTGTAAACAGGATAACAGAATAAAACTTTACCAGAGTTAGACAGCAGGGGAAACACACGATGGAAAGAGCCCAAAAGCCCTGGAGTTGTTGTCTAAGCGACATTTTAAACTCTGTGCTTTTCAGGAGCACCTGCCCATCAGAAACAGCATCATCTCCAAACATTCTGACAGTTCAAAGAAACATCAACAACAACATCTCGTGCTTCCTCTTTTGTCCCTAAGACTAAATATTTTTGAATATCCATCTGATGTGCTAAGGAATGAACGCAGTCCATTCTTTCCGTAAACAAATGGTTTTGTTAAGAATTCAAATCAGACATGGCAGAATCTTCCCATTTGCTGGTTGCTAGTGTACCCTCACCACAACATATATTCTTACACAATCCAATTCAGCAAAGTCTTCCTCTCTTAGCTGGAGATGCCAGGTTTGGACGGTGCATGTTCAATCTAGCCAAGAGAACATATTTCCTCCCTGAAACACGGCCTTGACAGCAAGGCAAAGTGTGATTAAGTTGTGTCACAAATAGGTGCGGCTCAATCCATCTGGCAAAAGGGAGTCTCTGCTGCCTAATTAGAAAATTTAATGATCTGATCAAACATCCATTTACAGTTTTGATAAGTGAAATCGCCCAACTAGATTACTGTAAATGGGTGTGAGCTAGTGTCCTAATGAAACCCCCAGAGCCAGGAGGTTGGACCTTGGGATGATGAGATTTGTACACATTTAGGTCAGCAACACACACTATAGCAAAGGAATGATGCACGACTTTCTGAAGCTTCTTGGCCAGTAACTTGTGAAACGCTGATCTGATTTGCTTGGAAATTTTTAAAATAATTGGCTCCTGCTGGCTGAGGCCCCATGCCAACACCGCATGGTAATTCATTCGTGACATTCCTAGAAGAGAGAATCTGCCGGAAGAGCTGCAGTAATATGTTTAGGGAATAATCACGCCACCTCCGAATAGGATGCATAAAAGGAAGCAAACAGCAGGAGGCCAGCCGAAAGGCCTCTGGGTTTCCAGGGACAAGATTCTTGATTTAAATGGAAATTGTATGACTGTTCCTTCTTTCTCCCTTCTCAAACTCCAAGTAAGACACTAGCTGGGACCATTTCATGATCAAGTATATAATCCCAGAAATGATTATTTAGGTCTCCTGGATTTGCTATTTATTGCCCAAAGCTCTGGAGACTATGATAGTGACTTTGCAAAGAATTCACTTGAGGCACCATGTTCTGGGCTTTTATAGATGTCGCTTGATTCTCTGGGAAGCCTTGCAAGAAAATGCAGGCAGCCCTTGAGAAACAAAGAAAACCACCGAGGTAATCGAACTCCTCTGGAAATGGTAAGGATTGTACTGTAGCTCAGAGCTGGAGTAAGGGAACTCAGAGAGAAACAGGTATCAAGATCATGAGAGAAACAAACAATGGAACTAGAATCAATCTCTTAAAGTTAAAAAAATGAAAGGAAGGGTGGAAGGGAAGGACGAAGCAAGTTTCAAGAAAAGATTCAAGGGAAGAAATGTGAAGAAATGTGAAGAAAGGCACTATCGGAAACTCTGAGTGACAGGAGAGCTCAAGAGAGAACTATTCTGGGACCATGCTAGGCCCAGGACACAGCTCTATCTCTATTTGCCACTAATCCCAAATGGAAATGGTATTCTTCAAAAATTAGTATGTCAGGAAAGCAAAAAGTGCACAATAGAGGCAACTAGAGCTGAGCACTGGTCTGCCTACCTGTGGTCTGAACAAGGCATTCATGCCAGTTATTCTTTTTTTAAAAAATTTTTTAATTTTTTTAATGTTTATCTATTTACTTCTGAGAGAGAGAGAGAGAGAAAGAGAGAGAGAGAGAGAGAGAGAAACAGACAGACAGACCGTGAGCAGGGGAGGGTCAGAGAAAGGGAGACACAGAATCTGAAACAGGCTCTAGGCTCTGAGCTGTGCTGTCAACACAGATCCCGATGCAGGGCTCAAACCCATGAACTGTGATATCATGACCTGATATTTAGCTGGACATTTAACCGACTGAGCCACCCAGGCACCCCTCATGCCAGTTATTCTTAACCACACACTGCCAGATGCCCATTTTCAAATTCCATCTCTTGGGTTTTCCCATCTACAAGAATGAAGAAAGAACAATAACCAGTGGTCTAGGAGTAAGGAAAACAAGACGGAATCCGAACACTGGAAAAGGCAACAAAAACAGCCTGTTCTGATAATGTCCCAAAGTAAATTACGTAACTGGTGGACCTTCAGCTCCAAGCACACTGGAAGAAATGGTAGATGGAACTCTAGCAAAAGCTGGCAAGAGAACCAGTCATGACCATCCAAATGTGAGAGGATACGACAAACTCCATCATCAGTTTCTATGGAGTCCTAGCTGGTGGAACAGACAAGAACAGTGACAGTGGCTTGTAGGCAGGGGTATTTCTTGGGAGAGGTAGTTAGGGTGACACGGATTCTGAGCTAGGGTAGATGTTGGACTCTTAACAAATAGAGTGCAGCAACCAACCAAGGGAAGAGGAGTCCCAAAATACGAG
Organism: Hyaena hyaena; assembly: GCF_003009895.1. Classification (NCBI taxonomy): domain Eukaryota; kingdom Metazoa; phylum Chordata; class Mammalia; order Carnivora; family Hyaenidae; genus Hyaena; species Hyaena hyaena. The sequence goes on along the minus strand of NW_024080668.1, from coordinate 4,011,232 downwards.
GTGACTTAAGATTAGGGTCCAGGATTACTGACTTGGAATCAGAGCGAGGTTCTAAGACAAGGGTCCTGGGAGGAAACTGGCCCCACGCATTGTGACGTGGAAAGGAGGAGGTAGAGCTGCTTGCTTATCTGGTGCCTGAAGCTCTGATAATTCCTTTTTGAAGACAGGTGGTCTGACCTGGGAAGCGGAATGCCTTCCCTCCCACTCAGGGAAAGGAGTTTTCAATACATCCTGAAGCCTGGTTCTCAAGGCTCAAGGATTGGATAAGGCTGAGCACACAGCGGGCAGGTTATTATTGCTGGCAGATGGCTAGGCTGATTCAGGCAAGGAAGTTAATAAGAATCTACACACCAGGAGGCTCCAAATTCCCCCAATTTGGAGATAGCTTCTTATAGAGATACGGGTGACATATATATACAGGACCTGTGGTTTAACAGAGACTTACTTATTTATGAATGCAACTGCATGAGAAGTATTACAAAGGTATAAAAATCAGATCATATTCAATTATATATTTAATGGATAAAAATGTAATGACAGGAATTCATCCTGTCCCAGAAAATCCACAATAGAAAAAGGCAAACCCAATAGATCACCAGGAAAAAAGATACCCTAAAATGTCATTAATTAAGAAAAGAATAAGTATTCAGTGGCCATTACTATGTGTTAAATAGTGTGCTAGGTTACGTGGAAAATTTAAGAATAAGTAAGATGTGATCCCTGCACTCAAGGGACTTTTAAACTAATAGTGAGGAGGCAGGGATCGGGGAGAAGCTAAAGCTTGTTAAGCACTGCGGTTTCTGCCTGTGCTCCTTGGGCCCCTTGGGCTCAGGCTGGGGCCACAGAAGTCCACTCTGCCCATGTGTGCAGCAGGCTAGCAGAGCTGACAAATAACCCCCTGGGAGCAGCCTTTAGCCAATGACTCTCTGGAGTTAATGTATAAATATCTCAACTCCTTTGCTCCTCAGGTGGGACAACTCAGGCATGTGTTCTATACTGAGTCCAAGAGTTTCCTCATGGGCTTAAGCTGCAGGCAACCACTGTGGTAGTGGCTTAATAATAGCCTTTGCTGTCTGTCTTCCTTCCTCCACTCCATTACTGGTACCCTTGCATTTCCCAAATAAGTGAACTGCACGTGAATCTTGTTTCAAAGTCAGCTTCTCCAAACCAACACAAGCACTTACTGTGTGTGACAGTAGATAATTTACATTCATTAACTCGTTTAGTTCCTTTGGCAATTAGCACTTTACTGCTTGAGATTCTGCATTAGTCCTCTATCGCAATCAGGACTTGGAAAAAATAAAGGTGTATCTTCATATAGTGGACACAAATGGGGCAGCCTCCTGACCCCCAATCATTCCCCCAATAGCTCTCTTAGCTATCAGCCTCTCCTTTGGGTACCTGCGCCTCACCCATCACAAAATGAAGCTTTAAAGGGAGAACCGCCAATCACATAATCCTGCTTTCCCTGCACATGGTGTGGGTATATGACAAGGCAGGACAGATCAGTCTTTGGTGGGTATTTTTACAAATACCAAAAAAAAGCCAACCTCTCCTGATAAATGGGGGGGGGGTGAATCTGGGAGCATTATGGCCACTCTTCTAGGCTCACTGACCAAAAGTTCATCTTTGGTGAAGAAGGCAGAACCAATTGGGAGAAAAGCAGACAGAGGTAGCAAATAGAGAGAAAGGAAGTTCTAGGGGCTGCTTGTCTTTAAAGCCAGACTGATTCCTGCCCTTCTTTGGCATTCATTACAAGTCAGTGATATTTTTTTAACCAAAGTCAGATAAAGTTGGATTCCTGCCACTTGGAATAGAAAGATACCTGCCTAATGAATGCAACACAGCAGATACTATGGAATGACTTGCTCAGCATTTACCCTAACATGGTATAGAAGCCAGAGGTTGGAAATAAAATCATAAATTTCCCAAGATCTCTTATAGGTGGAGTTCTGGATATGACTTAGAAACCACAAATCATAACAGCCAAGTGAGCCTTGGTTTCAGAACTGAGTGGAACAGAAAGAAAGAAGCAGGGTGCAGAACACCCAGTTGTGGGCGCTGATTAGACAGAAGTGAGGCTCTGCTACAGTAAGGAGCTTCCTAATTTGAGAGATGCTTCCTAACTCAGCTTTCTGAACCGCAGAGGCAGTTTTCCCGACCACGCCAGCAGCTGAGTGCTTCTAAGGCTTGACCGTCATTCCCTGCAATAATATTGTAGCATCTAACCTCCGGTATTAAAATGCTTCCTGTTTGCACTAAATAGAGAAGATTCCATTATTGGTATATGAGCTCCAACCGATACACTTGGCCCTTCATAGCCTCTTGCTGTCTACTTCTTATTCTCTTGCCCCTCCCCCTCTCTTGCCCCTCCCCCTCCTTCTCCTCCCTCTTCCAGCCACACTGAATGACTTGGTGTTTCACAAACATACCCATGTGGTGATGCCCAATGGATAATGAGAAATGTGGGTCTCACTTGGGGAAGGGAATTCTAGGCTAGAATGATTCAGGAATCAGCTACATGGAATGATATATCATTGGTGTGGATGGACTTCAAAGAGAGGATGAGATGGCTGAAAAATAAACTTCAGGGAAAGTCTGCATTTAGGGAGCACAAAGACAAAAGGGGACGTTGAAGCAAGCCCTGAGGGTGGTCCAGAATGCTGGAGGAGAAGACACCATCACGGAAACCAATGGAGAGCTAGGTCCACACCACCACCACTGCAGACAGAGAGGGGAGGAAAGACGTTCAGCGGGCACGGTAGATTTCTGATGATGTTCCTGAAGGTGGAGGGGATGGACCCCAAAGAGATGGGTAGTGAGGAAGCAGAGGTCATGAGTGGCACGAAGGGAGAAAGAGTGATCGTGTCATCACAGGTTTTACTATTTTATTAGAAGCAGATGCCATCTAAGAACTACCAGCGCCACGCCTGCCTCAATCTGATATACTTGGTAGAGTCCCCACCCTAACAGTTTTCATACCTGTGAAATGTGCCCCCACTCTGATACTAAAGATGAGGGGGGAAAGAATAGCAAAAGACAAAAATTTAAAAATAAGTTTAAAAAATAAAATTTAAAAACATTTAATGAAAAAAATAATAAAAGGAGGGAGGCAGACCATGCCCTGTTCAGTCCCCCACCTCCAGGCTCACGCTTTCTGGCCCTGCTACCATTGTTCTTCACAAAAAGACCCACAGCTCCAAAATGCTCCCCCCACCCCCGGGCCATCACAAGTAGTGTTGCCTTCAAGTGCAGCGCTTGAAAAGACCACCACCCTGTGGGAAGAAATGTCTCCCTTAATGAAGATGACCCTGGGGTCAACGGCAGAACCAGCACTCACACGGGTAGGACTCAGGAAGGAACTTCGGTCTCAGACGCAGCCCCCAAGATCTAGTCTCCGGGGGCAGGAGCACCTGCCTGACCCGTCCCTATGCTCCTGGCAGGTACTGACTCGAGACAGCCTCTGCTGCACAGGGCAGGAGGGCATCCTGCAGGGAGCCAGGCACTGACCGTGAGTTCACTGTATCCAGACAGCAGATCATCTCATGGTCTCTGTCTCTCCTTGGTTCCCCCAGCTTGTCTCAGCCATGCAGTGAGGCTCTAGTGAAGAAGGGTCCTGGGTCAATTCTTGGACTGCTCTGAAAGGGTTATGATTTTCCCAGAGGACAGGTCAGAAGCCCTCAATATCAGTGGACTTTTAGCTCTTGGACTGCCTCTCCTCACTCTTTCTCCAAGCACCTTCTGATGTCACAGCAATTCTCTTGTCCAGTACCAGGTTTTAGCTCCTCCTCTCTCAAGGAGGGAGGAGAAAAGCATCTCAATCATGCATAAAGGAGGGTCAGAGTAACTCTCCCTTCCATATATTCCATACATCCATTTGTTCACTCGACTTGTTGAGCATGCTCTATGTTTGAGGCACTGAGCTAGACACTGGGACATAATGGCAACAAGGCACCACATTTCTTCAAGAAAGTTTTAAGAAGGAAACTTCGAGAAGTTTTCCATCTAGTGATGTCCCAGAATCTTGTAAGAACAGGGAGACTATAGCACCCTCATCCGTGCTTCGAAAGCCTTTCTCTACAGAGTTGCTTTGAATGATGGGGGTGGGCAGGGCACCTGTGAGAGGTATGCAGTCAGTCGACCATGACCAGCTTTCATGCACTGGAGCATCTGCAATTGGCTTTGTGGTCATTCTGGAATGACCCACTCTCGACCCCAGGCCCTCCTACCCAGGCAGGATGTGCTTCCAGGAGGAGTGAACTATGAAACACTGTGAAAAGGTATGTACAAAGCCCTGAAGCTGAACTGAGACTTTTCCTGGGGGAGGAAAGATAAGGAAAAGTAATCCTAAACAGAATGTTTACACACAAAGGAGACATTAAAATTAGTGTGTTTTCACACAGAGCAAACGTTTAAAATGTGAGCCAGAAAGGAGGTTAACTAGTGAGTAGAAAATCTGAGGCATGTGGAGAAGGGTTTCCAGGTCCAACCAGAACCTGAGGGTAACTCTGGAAAGAAGGGATTCATCTCCCCTGGGCTCAAAAAAAAAAAAAAAAAAAAGGAAGACAGAAAAGCATGATCCTAACCGATTCTGATGAGAAGAACAGACATTGCAGGAATTCAGATACAAAGGACACTGCTTCACTGTGGTTGTGCAAACTCCAACAATCTTTCCAGTTAGTGGGCTTGCATTTGTGTGTAGTGGTAGTTGAGGCAATGTCTCGCATCCCCTAAAGAGGAAGAGGGGAAATAACCTCACTTCACCTCACCCTATTCCACGATCCCCTAAAAGCCACGGTATGACCCATGACTTATGTTCAACCAGAAGCTCCTCTTAGATCTTTCAGTGAGGTGAGTGTGACCTAAAAGTGAAGGGGAGACATATTAGTTACCTATAGCTGCATAACAAATTACTCCAAAATTTAGTGGCTTAAAACAACAAGTATTTATTCTCTCAGTTTCTGGTGGTCAGGAATTCAAAAGTGGCATAGGTGGGTGGCTCTGGCTCAAGATCTCTCGAACGATTTCAGTTAAGATTTTGGCTGGCCTGTAGTCATCTGAAGGCTTGACTGGGGTTAAGGATCTACTTCCAAGATGGTGGACTCACATGACTATTAGCAGGGGCCACAGTTCTTCACTGGCTGTCGGCAGGAGGCCTCATTTCCTCTCCGCAAGGACTGCTCTATAGGGCTTCTTGAGTGACCTTATGGCATAGCAGTTGGTTTTCCCCAGAACAACTGATCGAAAAGAAAGGCAAAACCATTATGACCCCAGGAAGTCACATACTGTCACGTCTACTATATCCCATTGGATACATGGAGAGCCCTATCCATTGTAGGCAGGACTGCCAGGGGTGTGAGAACCAGAAGTGAAGATCATCAAGGGCCATTTTGGAAGCTTGCTACCATAGTCCCTCATGGTCATTGTCCAGCACCAGTGTCCTACAGTGGTGGCCATAGTGCCTGAAATAGCAGCCATGGGAGGGTGTAGTCATACTCCTCCTGCAGCCCGGCCTCCAGACCAGCTTTGAGTTTTGCTTATTTCCCAAGCTTGCTCCTCCATCCTCTTGTGAATTCTGTTGGTCTCCACATAAACTTCTTGTCTTGCTAAAGGCAACAAGGCTAGTTTCCAGGGTTTGCAATCAAAAGCCGTAAATGGAACAGATGACGACCTCCGGGAAGGTATAGATAAGCTCATGTGAGATTAAGAGAGAAGACAGAGCTGAGGTCAGAGCTGTGAAGTTTAAGAAAGCTCGCCATGAGGGCTACAAGGGGGTATCCAAGAGGAAAATATAAGAATGGCTGAGGAGCCATGGGGACAAACAGGAATTTGTATAAGACCCAACTGAGAAATCAATATAGAACAGATTGTTCTTTTGTGTTTTACTTAATTCAGCAAAATACCCTCTCCTTTCAGTGGAGGTCTCCTAGGGTCACTGAGGACTGTACAAACTGCAGAGCCCAGGCTAATGCAGAAACTTAGGAGATTGCACATTTTTATTAATTTATTTTGGACCTCAGGTGCAGAGGATTGAGTAAACCATATTTATTTTTTCCACTCAAAACGCTCTCTTATGCATTTATTTATTCTCCTTTATTCACATATTCACCTCCCCACTCCCATCCCCATAGTTAGTCATCCTAATGGTTCAATCTGTATCTGTTTATTTGTATGTATTAATGCAAATGGGTACTGTTTTGTATGCATGCATTTTTAATTTGTGTAAATGTTGTGTTATAGATCTCATTCTATTTCCTACTGTTTTTCACAAGCTCTGTTTCTAAGATTCATCGATGTTGTTATGTTTACATCTAATCAACGGCTGCAAACCGCTGCAGAAGCTTCCTTGGTGTACCTCTACCACGTGTTACCTTCCCATTCTCTTGGGAATGGGTGCCCAAGATGCATTCAACTCCTCACCATCACCACAAATAGCCCTTCTGTGAGCACACGTGCCCCCTTTGCAATATATCTCCTGCACTGGAATGAATGGGTCAGAGGGTATGAGTATAGTTAATTTGATGAAGCCATGCCTGATTGCTCCCCAGAATGCCTCCACAAGTCCACTCCCACTAGAGGTACATGAAGGTTAAAAGTTTAACTTCAAGATTCATGGCCAGTAAGCCGGCATCATAGGAGCAGTCTCTGGGTGTCTCCAATCTTAACTAAAATTATCTTTTACTTAGATTTCTATGTTCAGTTTGTGCTCCCGTTGCATTTTGCAGGTCCCCCCCGGGCAGTGCTCCCTCCTTTACCATCACTCAACACCACATCCCACAATAAGCCTCAGGATCTAAAGAAGGAAGAGAAGTCTACTCATGGAAACTTTGCCTCAAACGTGGGCCTACCTGCCTCATTACTCCCTTCTTGTGAGCTCCCTGTATTTTCAGATGCACGTGGACCATTAATGAGCACTGAGAAGCTTTCTAATAAAAGTGAGCTTCTTTCAACTTCTAACTTGGCACTGAGTGTATTGCTTGAATCCTCCTTTTCACCCAGTATCGATAAACCAGATGACCACCAAACTTGCATGTCCTCCATTGTATGTTCCCAGAATTATCTGGGGAAAGGCAAAAGCAAAATGATGGAAAGGTCAAAGGGATGGAAGGCCAGCACAACAGGCTTCCTTCCCAGTTAACTAGTATGGAAATGTAAGGTTACAGAGAAAAAGTGGATTATCTGATTCTGGAAAACAAAGAAGATTAATTAGCCAATGCAGAATGGATTTTAAACCACCACCCTACATAAGCAGAGAGCCCAAAAAGCTTCTCCAATTATAATCGATGTTCCATCAAGAATAAGCTAACATTATATTAAAAAAGTATACTTTCTCAAAATAATCTTACTGGTTCCCAACACACCTCAAGGAATGAGGACAGCTATACCTTATGTCCCCAGGTTATTAAAGATGGAACTCAGGGTCAAAGAATTTGTAATGACTCGCCTGAGATCACATTGCTGGTTAGTTGTAGAGCTGAAAACCAAATGCAAATTCCAGTCTGGGATCTGGAAATGTGATTTGTAACAATGCGAAATTCCACTGTTGTAAAAGAGTTTGGAGTCCAAGTAGAGTTTAATATAATGGAATCTGATTCACGTACAATATTCATCGTTACAAGAAACATTTAAAGTGGGACATTTATGTCTGATGCTTCCAATTTGGGGGTACTGTTTACTGGAGGAGAAAAGCAAGAGGAGATAATAATTGTCTCTTAAGGAAACTTAGTTCTTTCCCTCTTTCACCTGTTTACAAGTCAACAGGGGAGGTAATCTCCCCCAAGGCTTTAAGTAGACTCTCTTGTGTCCCCCTCAAGATCAGAAGAGGCTGCTTCTCTCCACACCCCGCTCCAGCAGTTCTTGGAGCTCCCCAGGGGTGGGCGCAGCCTCCTGGACCCCCCGTGTTCAGAGACAGGCAGGGCAGGACTTCCAGGCTGGGGACCTGCAGTCCATGCTGAGAAGAGAAAGATAAAAAACACAGTGGTTCCAGGATCCCAGGAATGGTCTGTTGCAGAACAATGGGGGAAAAAAAAAATTCTCTTTGATTGTAGAGACAGAAGAGACCAACTGCTCCGAAGATGTGCAGTGTCTTGTCAAAACTCCCCCTGAGCCCTGTGGAGTAATTCAGGTCCAAAGCCTGCTGTCTGTGATGCTGCTCCACATGCTTCACTTTGGGGAATGGAAGAGAAGATCCTTCTCATAGTTCCCCCCAGCCCCAGGGACCCCTGAGCTGACCTCTGACCTCTAACTTCTGGCCACTCACTACCCATCTGCCAGCAGGGTCCCTGTGGTTAAGAGAGACCAGCTTTGGTGCGAATAATCACCCTTGATGTCTTCTCCAGGCTCCTACAGTTTTTTTAATGACGATAAAGAATCTGTTTGAAGGGTGATGCAGGTATAAGAGACGGCAAGGAAAAATAAGCTTAAATAGGACAATAGAATCAGACTTGATCAGTGTCACCTCCTTGTCAATGACAAAGATTGCTGAGTAAGGGTCTTCCCACACTATTCACTTTCTCTGGACATCTATTATCATTGCTATTTGCATGGCTAGTAAGTATACTGGCTTACTGTGGCTGACATAATAAAATACCACCAACTGGGTGGCTTAAACAACAGAAATTTACTGCCTCGCAGTTCTGAAGTCTGGAAGTCCAAGACCGAAGTGCCACCAGGACTGGTTCCCCTGAGGGGAGAATTTGTTCCAGACTTCTCTCTTAGCTTTTGGTGGCTTTCCCACAATCTCTGGTGTTTCTTAGCCCGGAGAAGCATGCTGTCTTCGTCTTCAGAGCATTTTCCCTGCGTGCATGGTCTGAGTCCAAATCTCCCCCTATTGAAAGGATGCTAGTCACACTGGATTAAGGGGCTACTCTGTTCCAGTATGACCTTGTCTTGTGCTCGCTTCGGCAGCACATATACTAAAACCAGTATGACCTTGTCTTAACTAACTACATCTTCAACAGCCCTATTTCCAAATAAGGTCACATTCTAACGTACTGGAGGTTAGGGTCTCAAGATATTAATCTTTAAGGGATGCAATTCAAGCCACAACAGCTGGTTTTCCCATCCTTCAAGATGTAGCAGAACATCTCCAAATAAGCTCCTCTAACTGTCTTGTCCAAATCTTCTCCACTACCAAACCCTGCTGGTCTCACTGATCATGACTGTCAATCTTTGATGTTTTCTCATGTTTCTCTGCTCCACTAGAATTGGAAGTTTCACCAGCAAGGGGCTGGGAGTATGTTTGTGCTGCTTTCCACTGGACTTCTTGGTGACAAGAGCACTGAATGCTATCTATATGCTTTGCTGTGCGAAGCCATATTGGAGTCTGAGGTGAAAAAAGAAATCAGTACTGTTCATGTATTCATTTGAACTTTGAATATTTTGTTCATTGAGATTTTTGGCAGTGATTTTGATTTTGTAAATTCTGTATTAAAATATCATTTACCTTGATTACTGAGTCTTTTGGTGCCCTTATATTTCATGCTAGAGGCAAAAAATACCACCTCACCCTAGTCACATTGGGAAGGAAGACAAAATTAAGCCGGTTACTCTATCAAGAGATACTGAATTATTCCCTTTATTACGAAAGGCAGCAAAATGGCAATATTCTCCGCAATAAAACTGGGTATAAATGGACTAAGGGAAACTGAGGAAAGAATTGGGTCCTGTACACACCATGTTCATGGATTGGAAGAATTAATACTGTTAAATTTTCCATACTATCCAAAGCAATCTAGATTCAATGCAATCCCTATCAAAATACTAATAGTACTTTAATAGAACTAGAACAAAAAAAATCATAAAATATGTATGAAACTACAAAAGACGCAGAAGAGCCAAAGCAATCTTACGAAGAACAAAGCTGGAGGTATCACAATCCCAGATTTCAAGATATACTATAAAGCTATAATAATCAAAACAGTATGAAACTGACACCAAAACAGACTCATAGATCAATCAATGGAACAAAACAGAGAGAGAGCTCAGAAATAAACCCACACTTAATGGTCAATAATCTATGGTAAAAGAGGCAAGAATGTACACTGGGGAAAAGATAATCTCTTCAATAGTGCTAGGAAAGGCAGACAGCTAAATGTAAAAGAAGGAAACTGGACCATTTTCTTACCTCATACACAAAAATAAACTCAAAATGGATTAAAGACCTAAAAATGAGACCTAAAACCATAAAATTCCTAAAAGAAAACATGGGCAGGAATCTTTTTCACATCAGGCTTAACAACACTTTTCTAGACATGTCTCCTCAGGTAAGGGAAACAAAAGCAAAAATAAACCATTGGGACAGTACCAAAATAAAAAGCTTTTATACTGTGAAGGAAATCAACAACAAAACAAAAAGGAAACCTACTGAATGGGAGAAGATATTTGCAAATGATAAATCTAATAAGAGGTTAATATCTAAAATATGTATATAAAAGACTTATTCAACTCAACAACCAAAAAACAAATGATCCACTTAAAAAATGAGCAGAGGATCCAAATAGGTTTCCAAAGATATCCACGTGGCGGACACATGAAAAGATATTCAACATCACTAATCATCAGGGCAATATAAGTCAACTACAATGAAATGCCATCTAACACCTGTCAAAATGGCGACAAAAAACAGCAAGTGTTGGCAAGGATGTGGAGAAAGGAGAGCCCTCCTGCACTGTTGGTGGGAATGTAAATCGATGCAGCCACTGTGGAAAATGGTATAGAAATTCCTCAAAAGGTTAAAATAGAAATATAATCCAGTACTTCCACTACTGGTTATTAATCAAAAGAAAATGAAAACACTAATTTGAAAAGATATATGTACCCCTATGTTCACTGCAGTATTGTCTACAATAGCCACATTATGGAAGCAACTCAAGTGTCCATCTACAGATGAATAAAGAAGATGTGGTGTTTATATACACACATATACATACATACATCTTTGTATGTTATATAAGTACATATGCAATGGAATATTGTGTAGCCAAAAAAAGAATATGCTCTTGGCATTTGTGACATGGGTAGATCTAGAGGTTATTAAGCTAAGTGAATTAAGTCAGCTATATGATATAATAAATAACATGATTTCACTATTATGTGGAAATCAAAAAAGAAAAATGATCAAAACAGAAACAAACTGTAAATACAGGGAACTGATGGTTGTGCAAGGGGAAGGAAGGTAAAGTGGGGGGGGGGGTAAAATGGGTGAAGGGGAGGGAAAGGTACAGACTTTTAGTTATGGAACAAATTAAGTTACAGAGATAAAAAGTAGAGCATAGGGATTACAGTCAAGGATATTGTAGTAACATTATATGGTAACAGATTGGTGGGGGGGGGCGCGCCTGGGTGACTCAGTCGGTTAAGTGTCCGACTTCGGCTCAGGTCATGATCTCACGGTTCATGGGTTTGAGCCCACGTCGGGCTCTGTGCTGACAGCTAGCTCAGAGCCTAGAGCCTGTTTTGGATTCTGTGTCTCCCTCTCTCTCTGACTCTCCTGTGCTCATGCTGTCTGTCTGTCTCTCTCTCTCTCTCAGAAATAAATACATGAATGAATGAATGAATAAATAAATTAAATGAATTATGGTAACAGACGGTAGCTACACTTGTGAGGATAGCATAGTATGGACTTGTCAAACCACAATGCTGTACACCTGAAACTAACGTAACATTGTGATCAACTACGCTTCAATTAAAAAAAAAATTGAGTTCTGGAAACCCAAAGGGGATCTAGCAACCTTTTCAATTCCCTGCTCCTCATAACAACAAGGATTGCTTTGTTTCTGTCCTAGACAGCCACACTCTCCTCTTCCCCCATGGCCTCAGAGCTAATCCATGGAGTGTAAACATCAATCCATCTCTGTCCAGCCTCCGCTCAAGAGGGTCATGCCGAAACCCAGGGCTCCTGGTGCTATGAGATCTTCTTTCTCTGTCTCCAACACATCCAGGGTAGGGCCAGGGCTTCTAAAACACACAGAAGTGGCCACTGAGTGGCAAGGATTTCACCAGAAATGTCTAAGGACCGTTCAGCTCCCAAGTAAGAGATAAGAGAGAGCCTGACACATCCTCCCAGGCCCCAGCTCCTCATGTGGAAACAGGCACTGCTCATTTCTCTCCAGGGCCTCTCACATTCACTCAGTATTCTTCCTGCCTCACCTCCTGCCTACCTCTCTCCTTTCCTTGCCCTCCCCTGCAGCCAGAATGAGACACAGCACCTTAGGGACAGGTTTATTCCTCCAGCTCCCCACAAGAGTCATTTCCACATTAAACATCTCTCCATAACCCTGTTTCTGGGTGATAAATTACCTGAAAAGGGGAAGAGTGAGAAGAAGTATCTCCCTGGTGCTGAGTGGGACTCCAACGCCCGTGGTGCTGGTTGCAGGGAGGAGGGTGAATCTCTGCTAAGTCACTGCTGGGGGAGCTGGCTCTGGGTGGCCTGATCACTTAACGTGGGAGATGTTCAGGTAGTAGCCTGGGACTCTGGCACTGGTTCAAGGCCTGCATGTGGAGGAGCTCAGCAGGCCATGAGTGGGGGCACTACCTTCAGTGGTAGGAGCTCTTATAAAAGTATAGAAACAACGTGTCTCCTTTACCAGAACCAGTAATGTTTTTTTCATTTTTATAATGTTTATTAATTTTGAGAGAGACAAAGCATGAACAGGGGAGGGGCAGAGAGAGAGACATAGATTCGGAAGCAGGCTCCAGGTTCTGAGCTGTCAGCACAGAGCACCACGCAGGGCTTGAACTCAAGAACTGTGAGATCATGCCCTGAGCTAAAGTCAGATGCTTAACCGACTGAGCCATCCAGGTGCCCCCAGAACCAGCAATTTCTTTAGCACTTTAGGGCCCACGGCTGCTTCCAGTGGGCCTGATGGTTACTCTCTCTGGCAGATGGGTCTTCTTACATCAAAATACCTGTCCTACTTGGGAGGAGTTGGGAATTTGAATTACTCTATCTTTAAAGTCCATGCTGTGTGGAAGCTAAAGGGGACAAGCATCATGACGCCCTAAACCCTGAGCCAGAGAACCAGTTTATCCCTCTGAAAATCAGTTTTATTGACTCTCAAATGATTACAGTGCCATTTATCCTCTGACTGAATTATTATAAGAATTACATGTGTGGTGTATACTAATATGCCCAACTGCACATGGCAGGAGCTCTGCAAATGCTACACACACCTACTCATCCACCCCAAACAAACACACCCACACAGACACACACACACACTCACATACCCTTCCAAGAGAAACAATGGGGACAGTCACAACACAGGGACATGGCCCATCTGGAGCTTTCCACTCTCAGGACCAACCCAATTTCCCAGATGTCCAGGACCTTCTTCTTTTGTCCTTTCTACTTCCTGTGCCCATGTGCAAGGTACCTGTGACACAAGACCGTGCAGGTGCATATAGGCCCTCTCTACTTCTGGGCTGGGCCATTTTGGATGCTGCCTTTAAGAGATGAAGTTTATACATCTCCAATTACGAACCCCACTGTGCCTTTGTTGGGCTTCCACCATGTTTGAAGCAAACGCATTCACTGCTCAAAAGAGAGGTGGGAGAGAAATATTTAATTTTCTTTTTGTCTCCAGTCCTTATCAACTGATGCCCTTTTCTTTTTATTTTTTTAAGATTCTAGGCCCGAAGACATGAATAGACATTTTCCTGAAGACATCCAGATGGCCAACAGACACATGACAAGATGCTCCACATCACTCATCATCAGGAAAATACAAATCAAAACCACAATGAGATACCACCTCCCACCTAACAGAGTGGCTAAAATTAACAATACAGGGAACAACAGATGTTAGCAAAGATGCAGAGAAAGGGAAACCCTCTTACACTGTTGGTGAGAATGCAAACTGGTGTAGCCACTCTGCAGAACAGTATGGAGGTTCCTCAAAGTTAAAAACAGAACTTCCCAATGACCCAGGAATGGCACTACTAGGTATTTACCCAAAGGATATAAAAATGCTGATTCCAAGGGGCATAGGCACCTTGATGTTTATAGTAGTATTATCAACAATAGCCAAACTATGGAAAGAGTCCAAATGTCCATCAACTGATGAATGGATAAAGATGATGTGGTGTGTATGTATGTATATATGTATGTACGTACAACGGAATATTATTCAGCCTTCCAAAAGAATGAAATCTTGTCATTTGCAATAACGTGGATGAAGCTAGAGTGTATTGTGCTAAGTGAAACAAATCAGAGAAAGATATATACCATATGAATTTATTTAAATGTGGAATCTAAGAAACAAAACAGATGAATATATGGGAAGGGAAAACAAAAGAGAGAGGGAAGCAAACCTAAGAGACTCTCAACTACAGAGAAAAAACTGAGGGTTGAAGGAGGGAGGTGGGTGGGGGGATGGGCTAAATGGGTGATAGGTATTGAGGAGGGCACTTGTTATGATGAGCACCGAGTGTTATATGTAAGTGATGAGTCACTAAATTCTACTCATGAAACCAATATTATACTATATGTTAACAAGAATTTAAATAAAAATTTAAAACAAAGCAAAACAAAAAAGATTCTAGGCCCAAAAGAGTTCCTTCCACTGCCTGACTGGTCAAGGAAGACAAGATTGAAAGAAAAAAAAAAAAAAAAAAAGACTTGGAGACTTATGGACTGCCCAGCCTCCGGGGGGAAGCTGACTTTGACTTCAAGAGATCAAAGCACAAGACTCTAAAGGAGGCAAATGGAAAAGGACTTCCAGAAGCCCCTCCTGGGCCTGGGCCAAAGCACCCCCTGCCTGTGTCTGCATGACACAGGGAAGAGAGAAGCATAGAGTCAGAGGTGGGAAAGCACTTTGAGAGTCAGCCAGTCAGCCTTCTCATCCAGGGGAGAAAGCTATTCGTCATTCACTCATTTGTTCAACAAGCAACTGTTACTTATCTAATCTCTGTGTGCAGATCTGGTGGGAGAAAAGAAAGCTCACTATTTCCCATGGACAGATCTTCAAACACAAAGGAGAAAATTTTGATCCATCAATGTTTTCAAAGATTTCCCCAGAGTACAGGCTCCACGAACTCCAAAATCATGTGTGGTTTGCTCCCTGCTGGATTTCTTGTGCCTAACTCATTGTTACCACTCAATAAATATTTGATGACTGAATGAATGGATGACTGAATGAAATACCATAATCGCAGAAGACAGCAAAGTTATATCTCCAGGGCTCTAGAAAGAGGCATAACCTGAGGACTGAGCAGCAAGAAAAATAAAAGCAGAAACAAAAATTGTAAGTCCCAATTGGTTTCTTAACAATTCGTGCAAAAATGACACCTTGCATTGAAATAGATCCTTGTCCACTGCATTATATAAAGTGACGTTTTAGATTACTTATTAGAGAGCACACTATGTGCAGACCTCACGGTTTTGCTCCAGGCACAATGCCACATGTCCCTGGTGGTACATTCAGCCTTGTCTGGAGTCTGGCGCCGGGTGATTTCCTGATCCCACTACTCCTGGATCCTGTTGTGCACATCCTCCATCCACCGTCCACCGCACTGGCACCGCATCCCGTACCCGACCCCTCACTCTCATCTAGCCCACCGGGGCTGGGTTCTGCCCTCAGAAGAAGGATCCCATGTGGCAGCATGAGGTAGCACTCTTCCTGCCATTTCTGTCTTCTAGAAAACTCTAGGCGAGGCTACTGAATCATTGGTTCCTTCTGGAGAGGGACTAATCATCTGTCTCTCTTGGAGCTGTTACCAGACTGGCCTGCCAAGCAGATGAGTGTTAAGAGGGAAACGTAGGGCAGTGGCCAGGGTGGGCGGTAAGCTCCAGATAATGGAGTCGAGAGCCGCAGAGAGGCCCCTTCCTGGCAGCAGACTATGAATCATGCCCTTCCTGGAGATACTCAAAATTCACAGCCCTCCTGCCCTCCCCTGCTGCAGCTCCACGGGGCTGGACCTGCACGTCTGACTCTCACTCATCCCTTGGGTCTGGACATGCTGCCACCCACTGTATGGAGCCTGTAGGGGGCAGCGGATGTCCCAGTCAATAGGACCAAACCCGTCAATCAGCAGCTATTGTTGAGCTTATTAGGAACCCAGCACAGGGCTTGAGGCTCACAGCCAGAAAGATCCAGATCCCACCTCTGAAGCGGCCGCCTCAGAATCACTCCTAAGGTCCCTGGCTTCCTGTTTGCTCAGGGCCTCATGAAAGGTGTGATCTTCAGTCCTTGTCAATGCATAGCGCCCAGAGTTGCCCGACACTTTTATGTTATTTCATTTCATCCTGAGAATCATCCTGTGAATTTATTTTAGAAACAGAAAATTAAATAAGAGATTCCTCCAAGGTCACAAATCTAGGTAGTGGTGGGCCTGCAATTCAAACCCAGACTTTCCTAAGACCAGTGTGCTTCCTCTTTCCTCTGCTCATGCCCGTGGGAGGACAGGCAAAGTCTGAGGGGATGGGACAGCAGGGGCTGGGGGGCTGGGACCGAAAAGGAGGGTCAGCCGGGCAGGACGTTGCCACGGGTGGCTCTGAGCAATCAGATGACAGTCTGAAGACCCTGGAAGTCACTGAAAAGGAAAAAGGACCATCAGCTGGGCCTGGGACATGTTTGTTCATATTTCTTCCTGGAAGATAAAACACTCAGGTACCTGGGTAGTAATGACATTGAGGTTAATGCGGTGTTTTTTGTTTTTTTTTTTTTTTTTTTGAATCTTTGAATATGTGCGCGATGAAATTGACTCAGCTCCACTATACACAGTACTATACACTATACACGGGTTTCTGCCACTCTCTGAACATAGGGCATTCCAAAGAAACCTTTTAAGCCAAAATGGCATAAAGTAAAAAGTATCCCACACTTTCTGGAAGTTCCCATTAGGCTACTCTGTTTTTACAAAAGACCTACATTAGGGGCGCCTGGTGGCTTAGTCAGTTAAGCGTCCGACTTTCACTTAGGTCATGATCTCACGGTCTGTGGGTTCGAGCCCCGCGTTGGGCTCTGTGCTGACTGCCAGCTCAGAGCCTGGAGCCTGTTTCAGATTCTGTGTCTCCCTCTCTCTCTGACCCTCCCCTGCTCACGGTCTCTCTCTCTCTCTCTCTCTCTCCTAGAAATAAATAAAAATATTTAAAAAAAAATTTTTTTTAAATTAAAAAAAAGACCTACATTAGTATAGCAATGGCCTTTTTTTCCCTAAAAGTGGAAATCTTCTTTGGATTTCTTTTGGTTAGCAAAAGCAGGTACTGATATAGGCCTTTCATAAAAGTGAAGTGGCCTAACAAAAACTTTCAGAAAGCAGAGAATACCTGCACTGGGTCCTTGGAAACCTGTGACTAGGAGTCTGCCATGTGTCTTCCACGTGTCTTCTTTCTTCACCAGGGAGGGGCCAAGCGCCTTCCTTTGCTGTTCACTATATTAGAAAGGTAGGCGCCCTTGATACTCATCAACTATTCCTCTGACAAGGTAGGGGTCTGACCGAGTGTCCCATGTGCCTCTAGGAATAAGAGATGACCCAGAAGAAACAGTACTGGCCTTTTCAGGCACACTCTTTTCATCCATGTCATGGATGAGATCCCTATTTCCCATCATTTAGACCCTTATTATGACATTTTGTTCTGTGCCTCACGTCTCTCTTTTGGTTTGGTTTTCCTGGGCTGCTCACCATGGAATCGCTGCCCTCTTGATGACAAGGAAGGTGCCCTATAGTGACCTGCTTATTGTGTTTCTTTCTTGTGTGTGGCAGAGATACCATGCCACTCCTATACCCTCAGGCTGAGATGTGAGAGCTTCCTGAGACCCTTGAAATCTCCCAGATGCTTTGCTATGAAGCTCTTTAGACGGCCAAGGTGGAAAGACAATCACACACATGTGCACACACACACACACACACACACAATCTACACAATGAATGTATGGCTGTCCCAACAGAAGCAGAATTGGGTGTGGTGCTGTTTCTAAACTCCCAACAGCACTTCCTTTTCCCCAGACTCTCTCTCATGGAGAAGACCCGAATTCTGTTTCCTTGACAACCCATCTCCCTCTCTCCCCATATTTTTTAATGCTGTGGTGATAAGGTGTATTTAAACCCAGCAGCCATGTTCCCATGGTGATAGAAGACCCCCAGTAAGTTGCCATGGGAACAAGAAATGGCTTTGAAAGAGGATAAAAGTAAGTCAGCTTTGCAAGTGATGACAGCAAAGTTAGAAGCAGAGAGGCTGGAGAATATGGCTCAAGAAGGCATCAGGTCACGTGTAAGCATCCAGCCTATTCTACCTGAGGCCGGTGGGAGGTCAATGTGGGGGGCCACGGGTGGGGCGTGGAGGACAGGGAGGTGGGAGATGTGACTCTAAGCTTCCTGCTCTTTCACAGGAAGACCAAGCAACGTGACTGTTGGAATTTAAAGACAAGCTCTCTTCATTTGCTCTTATTTACTATTTACTCCTTTGTCTCTCCTCTTCTGAAAGGCTTTTTAGGAAATAAAGCAACTGGGTGGGGCAGCTGAGATGGGAAGGCCTGAAAGATGAGGGTATTTGTTCTCAGATGCTCCATGACCTGAAAGAAATTGAGCCCTTACAGCAAGGAGCCTTATCCCTACTATTTCTGCCCTCCCCCCAGCATTTTATTATCTGTATTTCCAAACATAGAGCAAAGCTGAAAGAATTTTGCAGTTAACACCCATGCACCCACCAACCTAGGTTGTACCATTAACATTTTACTGTATTTACTCTGCCGTGTATTTATCTGTCTGTCCATTATTCCTTCCCTTCATTGATTTCACACAGCTAGTGGGCGAGGTAGGATTCAAACCATTCAGTTCCTTGCCAAAGCCTCCTTTTTTTTCATTCAACAACCTTTAGGGTGACCCACCACCCCAGTTTCCCAGAACTAAGGGGGAATCGCTCCTGAGACATGGGACTTTAAGGTTTTCAGATTAGCACAGCCACCGGGAGGGGCTACCCCACCCCTTGTCTGGTATGTTCTGAGGAATTTAAGGCGTGGTTAAGGCAGAAGTCCCCCCACCAGGCGAAAAGACATGCAACAACTATCTGTATAAACAACTGTACAGACAGACAGACACAACCAAGTGCTGGACAGGGTGCTAAGGGAGAACTGCCACTTCTTACAACCACTTTGAAACACATTTGGAAGCATCTACTAAAGCTAAGCGTACACATAACCTATGACTCAGTAATTCCACTCTCAGATACCCAGAAGAAATGGGAGTATATCTTCACCAAAAAAGAAAAGAAAAGAAAACCATATAAAAGAATGTTCAGAGCAGCTTTATCCATTTTAGCCCAAACTGGAAACAACCCAACTATTCATCATTATAACTATTTATCAGATATTCACATAATGGAGCACTACAGAAATCTACTAACACATGCAACAAATGGACAAACCTTAAAAACATGGTGAAACTCTAGAATAGACACATCTTGCCTACAGCGATAGATGCGAATGATGGGGTTACGCCTGGGTAGGCGGGGGTGGCGTGGACTGGTGGGTGAGAGGGCCGGACGGGTCTTGCAACAGGATCTGGGTGGGGATTATGTGGGCATTTTCAGATGGAAGCCTTCACTGAGCTGTATGGGTAATGTTAGCATGCACTTGACTGTTATATCTCAATTTCAAAGTTAAAAAAAGGGCAGACATCAGAATGCCGAAATCAAAAATAAGAAGTATATGGAGAGATCAGGAAATGCAGGAGCTGATAGAGAAAGCTGTAGTCTGGTTGCCAGCAAGCCCAGAAGGGGCTGGAAAACACTGAGCTTGTTACCAAATTATTCTTTTACTCCGGAAATTTGATCCACGAGTCTGTCAGTACCAGGAATTTCACGTTGCGCTACCAAGAGCCAGAGCAAGCAGTCTGCAATGGAAAGGTGCTGTAGTCTAAGAATAGAAAAATCATCTTCTGTTTTTAAACAGGAAGGGGCCAAAAGGTTTTCTCTGTCTGAACTGAGGGGTTATTTTGGAAAATCAACAACAATAACAACAAAACACCTTAGAAATAACCCTTGGGACAGATTCTAGGAAATTAAAATCTGGAAACAAAGGCAAAGCTGTTTCTGTCTTTCCCACCCCCGAGGAGGAAATCTAGTCCAGGAAATTCCCATCCCCCTAGCTGGGGAGAGACAGCTACAGGGCACAGGTACATAAGGCCTCAGGTCTCCATCCGAGTCACCTCCACCTGGGCTGTGTCTGGAGTCAGCCCCAAGGGGATAGGAGGGTAAAAACCACACCCGTGCCTTCAGTGTATGCACACCACACTTTCCATGGATTTCCAGCTGCCCTAGAAAGTCAGAGACAGCCAAGCGGAGGCTTGGCCATTGCAGAAATTTCCTCTCCAGGCTTTCTCCTTAGAATAAATGGGGTGTGTCAACTCACTCTGCCTTTGGTATCTTCCAGATCCCCCAGCAACCATCCTCTTCAAACAAAGCCTCTCCTCTCCCACTCAGAGCTGGGAGGACAAGGGCAGGTGGCTGGTTAGATACCTCCCCGCCCCCCTGGGTCTCTCCACCCCAGTTACCTGAGCTCCATCCCTTCTTTCCATCTGAATTAATTTTGCACTGCTGCATGCTTCACGTTTCCTGTTTGGGTTCCAAAGCCCATAACTAGAGGATCCCTCCAGAGAGGAACACCAATTGTTAATTCCTTTAACATGCGTGCTTCTGATGGTGAGAGCAGGAAAAATATACATTTTCATATTACATCTATATCTATATATTTTTAACATGTCATTGTGCCACTTTGCACAGGATTGTCATTTTAAGTGGTGGTTTGGCCTCACTCCAGGGCTTGATACATCAGGGTCATGCGGTCTCCAAGGCAGCTATAAATTTTATGCTGAGCTCCCAGAACCCGACGGGCTAGCTTGGGGAAATTTTACCACACTGCAGAGAGCTGGGGTGAGTGGCTCTCAGTTG
The DNA here is from genome assembly GCF_003009895.1 of Hyaena hyaena. NCBI lineage: Eukaryota > Metazoa > Chordata > Mammalia > Carnivora > Hyaenidae > Hyaena > Hyaena hyaena. The sequence continues at coordinate 3,990,342 of NW_024080668.1, read as the reverse complement.
AAGGGGCACAGCTTTTAAAGAGGAGAAAAGTCTTGTCCTTTTTCCTTCTCTTTTTTCTCTGGTAAGGAAAAATAAACCCTGCCTGCACTGAGGGATTACTGCAAGAGAGAACAAAGGAACACCCCCAGCCAAAGATCCTGGGATACTACCTGGAATCAGAAGGCAAATGGAAACATGGTCTCTGAGGATTTGGGCACCTCAACGTGACAGAGCTGAAACCAAGGGCTGTTTGGGGGCCCGGGCGCCCCGCAGGGGTCTCAGCCCACACCCAGGTGACTACCTGCCACTCCTGTCACTAAAAAGGATGCTCCCGGAGTCAGGAGTCTGTGAAGGTCTCCAGCTTCCCTTTGGGGCCCAAGGGCATACCCACAAAAGCAGTGAAGAAGGTGACTAATGGATTGCCCAGACCCCAGAACACCTGGCCTCCAAACGAGGCACTCGGGAAAGCAGAACTGGGCTTTAAATTCTTCTGTAGATGGGCACCTGCAGAGCCACTCTCCTCTTCTCTGCAGGAAACTTGGGGACCAAAATCCAGCTCCAGCTTTTCCAGGCTCCCGTCTCCATCCTCCCTCCAAGCTGGCCTGCTCCCCCCCCCCGCCCCCCCCCCCCCCCCCCCCCCCCCCCCCCCCCCCCCCCTCCCCCCCCCCCCTCAGCTCCAGGGCAACTGTTCCTGGCCCCTGAGATCTTCTCCTAAGGCAGAGCTCCACTCCCTCCAACTGGCTATTTAGAGCCAGGGAAAGAAATGGAGGAAAAAAAAAATTCTTATTAAATATGTGTATTTCCTTTTGGTGTGATAATCCCTAACGAACCACAGCTGCAAGAATACCAACTGAGCAAATGACGGAAGGATATAAATATCTAGAATTACTGTATCTCAAATTCACTTTTCCTGCTGCAGCCCCAAAGAGCCAGATTTAATTTTTAAAAGAGACTTCAGAGAGGAAACCCAGGCCCCTGGCAAGGCCTTAGATGCACAGTAAACAAAACAAGGCCTTAAGTTCACAGTCAGCAGCACTGCCCTGTTGATGGAGGTGAATGTTCACATGTACATGTGTATGTCTTTGTGTACTTGAACGTCCCTGCACATGTGTGCAGGTGTTTGCACGTGTGCGTCAGCAGTCAGTAAGAAAAAGGCTGGAGAGCTGTGAGGATGAGTTTCAACAACCAGCATTTCTGACTTCCACATCTCTGACATAGAACGTTTGTTTACACGAGAAACCGGGAAGGGAAATTAAACAATGATATTCGAATCCCTCAAGAGCTATTATGCAGCAAATGTCATCCAGCTGTTCTCCACCCCCTGCCCCAGTTTCCCATCTGCTGCCTGTTTTCGGTGGGACTTACAGGACAGGACCACTCACCATCTTCTGGTTGCCAAAGTCCTGGGGAGTTTGGCATGTGGCTTCTATACGGACTGCCCCCTTGGCGACAGAGCTGGCAGGACCTGGCCTTTCCAAGTGGACTGGAGTCTGAGTCTATACCAGCTGGGTGGTAGGCTCTGCTCGGCGGGGGCCTGCACGTAAGGCCGACACGAGTGGTGCATTGGTTCTCCCAGGGCACAGGGCCACGCTGCTCGTGCCAGATACCAGACTCACTCTCTGGATCCCCTGAGAGCAGTTAAGAAAAGATCAAGACTGGTGACTTGGAAGAGTTCCCAGTAGGCATCTGGCCTCAAGCCATGGAAACCAAATCAAATCTTGAGGCTAGAAGAATATGGTGCATGCGTATGCAATTCATTCATCCATTCAACAGATATTTACAGACCCCTATTAGGAGGAGGGTATCTATTCCAACTCTCTGGCCTGACCTGTATTGTTGCCTATGTTAGTTTCCTCGGCAGTCCCCATAACACAGGGCGGCATAGACTTAAAATGTATGAGTAATTTCCCCTTCTGCTGGATATGAAAGAATTCCACTACTGCCATTTCTCAGCTCCTACGACAGACCTCCCCACTCTCAAGTGTGCCTTCTGTTTTATTGGGCCAACTGGTTTCCAAGAAAAGGCCTTGCCTCCAGTGGGCCAGGTGTTGAGGGGCTTCAAACTTGGTGGATGCGGCTCAGCAGACGGATGGATTTGGGCACCTGTCTCTCATCCCCCCTGATTCCAGTGCCACCTTTGGCCAGGTGATATGCACCTGGAAAGCAACTATTTCGAATTCTGGTATCAGATCAGGAGGCTCAGATGATCTGGAGACTCAGGGACCAAGCAAAATGCTGTGTATTTATTATCCCAAAGATCTCCCTGCCATGCCCTTTACCCTACTTCCTATTAGTCATGTTGTGGGCGTACCATGTAAAATCTCACAATGTGCGTTCTTCGTGCTGACTACACATCCCAGAGCTAGATGGGGGTCCGCTCTTGACCTACTTTCATTATTGTTCCCTCCCTGTTTGATTACAGGTGTTTGTTAATCTTACTTGTTCTCTTATGAGTTCCTTCAAGGCTGCTTTGTTCATTCCTGAGGTCTAGCACAGTGCTTTTCATGTAAAAGGAGCTCAATACATATTTGTCAAATGAGGAAAGGCACAAATATATTACAAAAAGTGATACAAATGACACCCTCGCAGCGCTTTTGTTTCAAAGAAGTTGAGAGGCCAGATCTGCAAACAAAATATGATGCCACCTTTCCATTCTCCTGGAATGAATGAGAATAACTTTCATTTTACATTCTGAGTCTTTCTAAGCGAGGAGGGAAGGTAGATCTCCAATTGAGCTTTATTTGCAAAGATCTTTAAGCCATTCTTCTGTAAACCAGCCCAAATAGAACACTTATATCTAAGGAACAGAAAGGCCAATTCAATGTCCGTCAGAGGACTTCCCTTTTCCACACCACGATGGGGACAAGTAACATGGAGATCTGCCAAGGTTCCTCACGGTCTCTGGACCTGATCACACACCTTACCCATTGATCATGAATCCAACTCAACCCGTTCCAACCCATATGGTAAGGCATTCAGATTGGGTTTCTGAACGCTTGTATTTCTATTTTTGTTTGGCTTCTCTACCTAGGCTGTCAGGACCATGCAGTCCCTTAAAGACCCGTACAATATGGCATATGTGATATCCCTGATGTAAGGCAAACAGACCCAGGCCAGACAGGTGTGCCTGAAAGGTTGTCAAATCCCCTGTATTTGCTTCTGTCACCTTACTCACTTTCCATTTCTTGTATTCTCTGCTCACATTTCTCAGCTCCATCTCTGAGGATGATAATACTTATAAAAAATGCACTTAGCGCTTACTATGTGCCAGACACTGTGTTAGGAGCTTCACACACATTACGGAACATCTCTCTCACCATGGCTTTAAGAGACAGGTGCAGTTATGATTCCCGTTCTATCCATGAAGGCAAAGAAACAAAGGAAGGTTAAGCAACTCATTCAAGTCACACAGCTGGTGGATCTGAGAAGTCAGAGTCAGGTCCTCCTGACTCTAGAGGTCATTCTCTTAACCACAACACTGTTCTCCAGCAATCTGCTCTGATCTTGGAGTACCCTATTCTAGCTCTCGGGGTTCTGCTCCAGTATCACCTAGTAAGAGTCCCCATCGCTGCTTCTCCAGCACCAGCCCTCTGCCAATTCCCACACTGCCCAGCACAGCTCTGGGCTCAGGCCAGCTCATCTCTGCATCTCTCGAGGCACAGCGAGTTAACAGGGGTGGACAAATAGAAGACTCCACAAATAACTTGTGCAGCTAATTGATTGGTGGTGTTCTGGTCCTAGTTCTGAGGTCACTACTGTGTATCCTGAAGGGTGGCTCCTGTTCTTCTGCTTCTCTGCCTTCTGCTTGGAAGGCTGTCCTTGACCCACCCAGTGCCTTCCCGACCTGACACTGCACAGGCACTAATGCTTCACTCACTCTCCTCTCTGCCTAAGCTATGTAAATCCACGGGAGAGAATCTGGGAGTATTATCCAACTCCCTTGTGGGGCATTTCAGGGGTCAGCCCACAGTGAAGCCCCTTTGAGTGACTGAGTTTTAGCAACTGCTCCTGTAAAGGAAAATGGAGGATTTTGCAAAGCACTTTTCTTTTTCAGAACAAATGTGGCCAGTTCGGCAGAATTTACCTTCCCAGCACCACCTTCTCCTTGCAGTACAGAACCTCTCAAAAACCCAGAGTTCAGCAAGCAGTCCTCCACAGTGCAGTGCATGGCTAGCTGCACTTGCTTAGCGTCACCTGACAGGCCCTCCAACCCTGGAGGCAGCCTCAGCCTCTGATGTCCTGTAGCACTGTTTTCCACTAATATGCTCATATTTCATCTGCTTTAGCATTTTGCTTTCCCAAGCCTCTTAATCCCTCATAATTGAATATATTTTATGCTGATGAGCAATGATGTTAATCATGCCTCTGGGCCATGCCTAAAGGGACATTTTATTTCATTCTTTCTTGGGCTTTATGCCAACTTGCAATTTTTTTCCACCTCTAGGGAATAGACTCTTTCTGTGAGGATGGGGTATGAGCTAGAGGTGAGGAAGGACTTCCTGACTAATAGTCTTTTGAGACCCTGGAACTAAGTGCTAAGGGGAATTATCTTAAAGAGATAGTTTTTAAAATGGAGATACTCTTTTCCTTTCATTGTCATTCAACCAGCTAAACACTTCACCCGGGAGTCCTGGGGATGAACCAAATGATTTATGGATCCTTCTCCAAGGCTGAGGGTGCAAGCTCTCCCACCCCAGTCAGTTTCTGTATGTTCTCAAGGGGGAGACTGAATAGGAGGGGTGAGTGCAGAAGATTTACAACCCTATTGGAATTCATAAGAAGTACACACAAAGTCAGCTGGGAGCCCCCCATAGATGAAGGATGGGGATGATTCCCTGCAAAGCTTCCATTGATCCTGCCTCTCTATAGGCCTTCCTGGTAGCCACCCTGAACTGCCACGAGCATGATTTCCCTCAACTTCAAAGCCGGGATTTTGTTAAATTAAAAATGCATAAAGCCACAACCTTGTTTTCTTTCAATTTTAGTGCTCACAGAACTAGAAAGGATTGATATGCCAGTAATGGCAGACAAGAGGGAGAAGAATTTATGACCCCAGAAGTGCTGAGGCAAAGCAATAGAAAGAAGCATTTAAGTCTTTCTATTAAAGTAACTCATATTAAAAAGTAATAGAAGCTGGGGTGGCAGAGGCCTTACTTATTTCATCAGTGATGCCAACAGTCAGCAATTTGTCATGGCTGGAGAACAGGAAACAACCGTCTACCCCATGAACGAGCCAATGCTCAGTGCTGCCTGTCAACAGAAAGCCGATCATAATCTGGAAACACTGGGATAGACCATTTAAAGACTCACATTTAAGAGAGGTGGAGAGAGAATAGCATTTCTGTTCGGGGCTGCAGAATAGGAAGAATTTTGATTTCTACCTTAGGCCCTTTGGCTGCTATAATAGAATACCAAAGACTGGGTGGCTTAGACAACAAACATTTAGTTCTCATAGTTCTAGAGGCTGGAAGGTCCCAGATCATGATGCTAGCAGATTCAGTTCTTGATGAGGGCCCTCTTCCTGGCTTGTAGATGGTCACCTTCTCACTGTGTCCTCACAGGAAGAGAGAACTAGCTAGCTTTCTAGAGTCTCTTCTTCTAAGGGCACTAATCCCATTATGGAGGCTCCACCCTCATGGCCTAATCACCCCCCAAAGGCCCCATTTCCAAATATCATCACATTGAGGATTAGGTTTAAACATAGAAATTTTGGGCTGGGAGGGGTAGACAAAAACATGCAGTCCATAACAATTTCATTGCCCTTGAAATTCCAAAGTTTAAAATTAGCCAAGAAGACAAGAATTTAGCAGTTAATTTTAGAAAGCTGGGATATGTTTCTTCCCAAGTGATAGCTCCGGAAATCTTGGACCAGTGATCACAGGCTTAACTTCCTGAGTCCTCACATCCTTATTTACCGAGGATATGGAGGACTCAGGGTGAACACATAGACTGTTTCTTAGCTCCTCCCCCAGACAGAGACAGAATGGAGCACAAATAGGCACATATTTCCCTTAGCTTTAAACAAAACAAAAAGCAATGAAAATCTTCTTCATTAGATAAATGTGTCTCTTTAGCATTACCTCATTCTTCCTTTACACACAGATGAGTTCCTCAACCCTGTGTGCATAATTACTGACCCTGTGTCTGCTCCATCCACTTACTGCCTGGATCCCTACTGCTAAGCATCAATTCTGCTTGAGTGGTGCTTCCCCAGGCCACCAGTGGCTTCCAGGCACCAAGTCCCAAGGCCCCTCAGCATCATTCAGTGCTATAGACACTACTTTTGCTTCTTGAAATTCTTCTTCTCTTCACTCACCTCAGAACCAATATCCTGTGTTGTCCTTCACACTCTTTGACCAATGCTCTTCTTCCTCCTCCTAGCCCCTAAATGTGAGAGTTTCTTAGGGTTTGGACCACAGCATTTAGCTCTTCCATCTCTAGCTGCACTCTAGATGTCCACATTCACAGTTTCAATAACTGCTCCCAATGGAGTGACGATCAAGCCACACTGAACTGAATGAGTGTACTGGTAAACGTTTTACTGTTTTATAGTGTACCATTCTCCATCCCCACCTCCATCTCCAGTCAACCTGCAATGCTACCTGTTGGCCTTCCCACATTAACTTCTTTCTACGTTAGTTTCTGCTGACTGGTTTCCCACCTACCCAGCCCAGATGCATCACTGGCCATCACCCTTACTGCCACACAGACACACATGCAGGCACATTCTCCTACACATGATGATGCACCCACATTCTGAAGTGCTAGGACTTGACTCTGTCTTCCAGGATCAGGGGAAGGAGAACAGGAGTGAATCACACACAATGAAGGTTGAATTAGAAAATAAAGAAATGGAAAGGCTACCAAGCAGTAAAGAAAGTAAATATTATGTATTAATTATGGAATAATATTTTATGATTCAGTGACCACCAAAGAGTGGGAAGGAGAAAAAACATCCTACTGACCCCTGGGCCTCCAAACTGCTATCCAGGTTCTTGGAAGAAAAGCACAAGAAGGATGGATCTGGTTGATGGAAATTCTCAAATAACCCAAAATATACCATTGAAACCTACAATGAGACCCTTTAATTTCCACCATATTTTGTTGACTGTTCCTCCCACTTAGAAGTTTCAGCTAGAAAAATGAAACTTGGGTCTTGATTCCTAGAGAAGGATGGGAGTTGAAAGGTTCAGAATAATAAGAAGGTCAAGAGGGGCAGGATCAATCCACAAACCTGAGGTATCTTTGTGGCCCAGTGCCTGATCAAGACATCAGGGGTCCCTCTTGGGTTATGAGATATATGTATGTATCTTTAATACAACCTGCATCTAGGGATGAACATGATCTTCTACTGCCTCATTATTATTCTTAATGTAAGTTTCTTTCATTTATTAATGACTTCAGAGCCTTAGTACCTCTCTAATACTATGACAATGACTACTGCTATTATTCTTGGGGACTTCAACAACCACACTGATGATCCATCTACTACTCTGGCCTCTCAGTTCCTTAACCTCCTTATCTCTAATAATAATGTCCTGCCCACACAGCCACACCAAGATCTGAGCACCAACGAAAACTGCACCATCTTTGAAATCTCAGCTTCAAACATCACACTTGCTGACCACAATCTCTTGCCTTTCCAATACACTCTAGTATTCCCATTCCAGAATTTCTATTACCTTGTTGGGAGTGCTAATTCATGGACCTCCACCATTGGTTTTTTACTCTGCATTATTCTCCTCATATCTTCACCAAGGTAATGTCAATTAGGAGGAAGAGAGAGGATATTTAAGTATTTGAATGTTTAAGTATAGGTGACCACTGGATGTATGGAGTGAAGACAAAGAAGACTCTTGATAGCTAGCTTGAGTGACTAGCCTCAACAACTTAAGTAGGGAATGCATGGTAAGGAAGAAGGGAAGAAATGATGAGTTTAGGTTTGGACGAGTTGCATCAAGGTGGTCTGATTGACTTCTAGCAGGCAGTGGTTGTACATGAGAGTGAAGATGGAGACTGGGAAATCGTCAAGGTACAGGCTTTCACTGTCTTTCAGTTATATGACAGTAGCCTCGTAATTCATCTCCCTGCTTCCAGGCATGCCCCTTCCAATCCACCTTACATTTTAAAACACAAAAGCCATCCTGTCACTGACCTACTTAAGACACGTTACCACTTCCTATTGCCTTCAAATGAAAGGCTGAGATATACTGGGACTTTTAAGATCTAGCCTCTGGTACATAGCCAACCCTAATCTTCCAGCCATTCCCATTTGCTTCCAGTTCACTAAATATGAAATGCCTTCTCCTGAGTTTTCAGTCCAGCAAACTCCTATTCATTCTTTAAAACTCAACTAAAATTCCATCCTCATTAGCAAGGCAAAATCCTTGTTTCTGCCTCTGTGCTCCCACTGTTAGTTGTCCTTATATCTTGCAGCACTTGCCACACACTGGTTATATAATGTGTGCAAATGCATTCTGTGAGGCAATGAACGCTGTGGAAAGTGATTTTGCTTTATTTTTCACCATTTCCCTCGACGTTCAGCAGAGTGTCTAGCACACTGTACACAGGTTTGTCATTTGTGCTGTTTGCCCGAATGACTGAGCCTTAGCTGACACTTCGGGCCTTGACTCCGGGGTTCTCTCCCCACGGGTTCTTTGCTAGTGAAATAGCAAATGAAAATTTGGTGATAAAACAATCCCTAAGAATTCTGGGGGAAATGAGAGGAGAAAATTCTACATTCTTTTCTTCTAACTCCTCTTTCTTCTCTCTTAACTATTATGTGTAAACAAAACCCTAGCTCAGACCAGACCCGAAGAATCTCTGCTATTTCTACCACACAACCAGGATAACAAGATGGAGCAAATTCCTCTAGGACCAGAGATGTTCTTTGGACTTCTTTGGAATTTCAAGCAACTCAGGAGAACACCTGCTATTCTCTATAGCCTCTCAGGATACAAATAAGTGTGTGGGAAGGACTGAGACCTCTGACTTTAGAGATTTCACTCCATCATGTAATTTATCTGTTTTGAAAGAGTATTTTGTGTTAAAGGATAGAAAGGTTACTATAGTAGCAGTCTTGAGCCTGTTTCTGTATAACCTGGGGCAAACTGTTAGCTGTCACCAGGACTAAGTTTCTCACTTGTAAATTCAGAAGTTTGGACTAAATAACCTCTAACACTTATTTCAAATTCAAAAGCCTATGAGGACTTCAAGTTCCAGTAGGATAATAGTAGCAGCTTAAATCCAAATCAATTCATACATCCTCAGGGGGAAAAAAAAAAAAAAAGAGTAAATAAAACCACTCATAACCCAAGACTATAGCACAAGTAGGGAGCCAAGAAGAGTATGAAATCAAAATTGTGCACAATTCAGGAAATAAACCTACCCAGCCAAGTCATCTGGAGGATGTATGCCAAAGAGGAGACAGAATGGGCGGTGGGGAAGGGAGGGGGCACAAGCATCAGAAAGAGAAAGCAGCATCCAGAATGGGTTAATGATGAGAATCTGTCAGAAACTTGGTGGATCTGAGTGTTGGCCACTAGGGAATAAATTGGAAAAGACTTGGAGGTGCAAGGGGTCAAAGGTGGTAGTCTTGAGTAGGGGCTACTTTTGAGGGAGAGAAAGATGACTATAAAGCAGCATCAGTTTGAAACTTAGTGGGGAAAGGAAAGAAGGAAAAAGAGGTGGAAATTAATGGTCCTACAAAAGAGAATCACCAACTCAGAAGGCACTCTAAGCCGTCTCCTCTCTCAGGCTCTGTGTAGGAAAGAAGTTGCATTTCAGATCTTAACAAGAGGGTAACTCTTGAACTAACAGAATTCTGGTAAGCCTCCTCCATCCCTGTCTACATATAACTGTTACTTCTAGGCTAGGAAAATAAGTATTTTAAGCAAACAGAAAGTGACTGAGAGTCAATTATACAAAGTTACTGTGAAAATTCAAATATTTTTAATTATTTCAGCTGGTGAAAATTCTCCTCCAAATTCAACCATGAAGCAGAACAAAACTGTACCACAACACCTCAACCTAGATTAAATACCCTTAAACAGATATTTTCACATATGAAAACAATTCAAACTAAAAATTCAAAAACTGAAAACAGAAAGGACCAAAAATATAAACTTATGAAATAGGAGTTGACCAAACTTAGGAAATAAAGAAAAAGGCAAAAACATGTTAGAAATGAAAACTAGATTATAAAATGTCCAAGAGAGAATAGATTTAACAAAACTGCAATAAGAGACATTAGGAAAGACACAGGAAAATAAAAATGACATAATGAAGGTATTTAAAAAACAAATCAGAGAGTATGTGATTAATATTGAAGATAAAAAAGATAATCCAACATATATAATTGGAGTATTTTTGAAAGAAAAAAAGCAGAACAAAAATAATATTTAAACCTATCATCTAAGAAAACTTTGCAGAAATGAAACATGATCAGAAACTGCATAATAAAATCCCCTACCATGTACCTGGGACAACTGACTGGAATGCTTACATCTAAGACCCATCTTGATCAAACTTAAAACTTTCCCCTAGCCTTGATATTTGAAGCAAAGACCTGAAGTGAGGCTTTTCAACTTCTGCCAACAATGGAACAGTATTTTCAAGAAACTCAGGAAAAGAGTGTGAACAAAGGATTTTATATCCAATCAAGCTGTCCATCAAATAGCAGTTAGAAGGAAGAGTTGTAAACATGCAATAATGATAGGAAATCTGTACTCAGAACCCTTTCTGAGCAATTTTAGAAAATCGAACTTCGGGGCACCCGGGTGGCTCGATCAGTTAAGCATCAGACTTTCAGCTCAGGTCATGACCTCATGGTTCGTGAGTTCAAACCTCGCATCAGGCTCTGTGCTGACAGCTCAGAGCCTGAAGCCTGCTTCGGATTCTGTGTCTCCCTCTCTCTCTGCCCCTCCCCTGCTCATACTCCGTCTGTGTCTCTCTCTCAAAATAAACAAACATTAAAAAAATTTATAAGAACTCGAACTTCATCTAGCCAGAAGTCTACAAAACATAAAGAGCGGCGCCGGGGTGGCTCAGTTGGTTAAGCATCCGACTTCGGCTCGGGTCATGATCCCACAGTTTGTGAGTTCAAGCCCCGCATTGGGCTCTGGGCTGACAGCATAAGAGTCTGGAGCCTGCTTCAGATTCTGCATCTCCCTCTCACTCTGCCCCTCTCCTGCTCCCACTGTGTGTCTGTGTCTTAAAAACAAATAAAAATATGGGGCACCTGGGTGGCTTAGTCGGTTAAACGTCCGACTTTCGCTTAGGTCATGATCTCGCAGTGTGTGGGTTGGAGCCCCGCGTCGGGCTCTGTGCTGACTGACAGCTCAGAGCCTGGAGCCTGTTTCAGTCTGTGACTCCCTCTCTTTCTGACCCTCCCCTGCTCATGCTGTCTCTCTCTCTCTCTCCTAGAAATAAATAAAAATATTTTTAATAAATAAATAAATAAAAAATATTCTTAAAAAATAAAAATAAATAAAAAACATAAAGAAGTCAGAGCAAGTACTGAATGTGTTTCATTGTTGCCCTAAGACTAAAACCAAGAAGGGTCAAGGGTGGAAGACCGTAACGCAAATGCTAAATGTTGTATCAGAGTAAATACAATGTGAAGTTGAGTGGGGAAGTGAGAAACAAGAAAGTAGAATAAACTCATTGTCACATAGGTAGTAGGGAGGCATCAAAAGTTGCATTTAAACTTGACAACCAAGGTGAGTGAGTGAGTGAGTGAGTGAGTGAATGAACAAATAAACTTGACAACAAAATAATAAATGCCCAAGTAGGAGGAAAAAAGGGGGATTGCAGGTGCCATAAAAAGTGTAAAGTACTAGAACTACATACTCTCTTCAATTTTGAAAGAACTACAAAAAAAAAAAAAAAGAACAGAACCGACAATAAAAAAGAGCACAAGAGGGGCGCCTGGGTGGCTCAAGTGGTTGAGTGGCCGACTTTGGCTCAGGTCATGATCTTGCAGTTCATAGAGCCTCACATCGGACTTGCAGCTGTTAGCCTGTCAGCACAGAGCCCACTTGGGATCCTCTGTCCCTCTCTCTCTGCCCCTCCCCGGTTTGCACTCTCCCTAAAGTAAATATTTAAAAAGGAAGAAGAGCACAGGAAATACAACAATGCTTATAGTAAATATAACACAAAGATATGACAAGTTGGTAACAAACATATTAGTCACATTAATAAATATAAATATACTTAACCTATTAAAACAAGGACATTTTATCTTTTTAAATGTTTATTTTTGTTTTTGTGGTTTTTTTAAATTTACTTCTGACAGAGTCAGAGACAGCATGAACAGGGGAGGGTCAGAGAGAGAGGGAGATACAGAATCTGAAACAGGCTACAGGCTCTGAGCTAGCTGTCAGCACAGAGCCTGACGCAGGGCTTGAACCCACAAACTGTGAGATCATGACCTGAGCCCAAGTTGGACGCTTAACCAACTGAGCCACCCAGACGCCCCAAAATGTTTGTTTATTTTGAGAGTGAGAATGAGAGCATGAGTGGGGGAGGGGCAGAGAAAGAGGAAGAGAGAATCCCAAGTAGGATGCACAAACCATGAGATCATGACCTGAGCCGAAATCAAGAGTCAAAGCTCAACCAACTAAGCCACCCAGTTGCCCCAAAATAAGGAAGTTTTCAAGATGGCTCAAAGAGCAAAACCTGATCCTGTGGTGACTACAAAAGACACATCTAAAATGAAATGAATACAAAAGACACATCAAGAAATGAAGTGATTCTAAAAATAAACTGACAGGCAAGTTATATCAGGCAAATGGAAACAATAAGAAAGGTTATGATTCCAAAATAAGACAAAATAAAATTCAGTCCATTGGTCTGGAATAGAAAGTGTAGATGCAGCCCCTGTAAGTACAGTAGTTTAGTGTATTATAAAGCTACTGTCTCAAATCACTGAAATAAGGTGGACTTTTTAACAAATGGAATTAGGAATGAAGTACCTTTGGAAAATAAATGATAAAACTGGCTTCTTTCTTCATATCATTAGCAAAATAAAACTCCAAATGCACAAAAGACCTTAATGTAAAAGATGGAGCCATACAAGTACTAGATATGGGGATGGGCTTTTAACTCTAATTAGAGATCTGGCAATAGGAAAACAGTATACTAATGAAGTAATTTTTTTCATATGACAAAAAAAAACACCCCATAAGTAATGTTTAAAGACAAGTAGTAAGTTGGGAAATAAAGAGTACAATGTGTGTAACAGATAGATAAAAAGCAGTATCCCTTGGGACTGCTGATGCAGAGGGGCACGTGTACCCCAATGTTCAAAGCAGCACTTTGAACAATAGCCAAATCATGGAAAGAGCCTAAGTGTCCATTAGCTGATGAATGGATAAAGAAGATGTGGTTTATATATTCAACGGACTACTACTTGGCAATGAGAAAGAATGAAATCATGCCCTTTGCAGCAATGTGGATGGAACTGGGAGGTATTATGCTGAATGAAATAAGTCAGTCAGAGAAGGACAGGTATCATATGTTTTCACTCTTATGTGCATCTTGAGAAACTGAACAGAAGACCATGGGGGAAGGGAAGGGGAGAAAAACAGATCTAAACAGAGAGGGAGGGAGGCAAACCACAAGAGCCTATTAAATACAAAGAACAAACTAAGGGTAGGTGGTGGGGGAAAGGGAAAATGGGTGATGGGCACTGAGGAGGGCACTTGTTGAGGAGGGCACTTGTTGAGATGAGCACTGGGTGTTGTATGTAAGCCAATTTGACAATAAATTATATTCATTAAAAAAACAGATGTCTCTGATGCGTTAATGTTTAGAATAAATATTTTAAAACCTGATAGAAAAACTGTAAAAAGCTATAAACAGTTCACAAAAAAATATACAATGTCCCTTAAAGATATTAAAAGATGTCCAATTTCACTCATAATGAAGAAATACAAATTAAAATGAGACTATTTTCTCACCTAAGAAATCAGCAAAAATTTCAAATGCCTGACGGGCACTCTATTGATGGAGGAGTAGGGGTAAAGTTGCTTTCAACCCTGTTGGTGAAAATGAAAAATATCATTCCTACGGAAGTGAATAGGCCAGTATCTAATACAGCTACTAACACGTTTGCCCTTTGACTCGGCAGCCTCATTTTCAAAGTTTACCATGATGATACTCCCTCAGCAATTATAGAATGAAATCACAAAGTTTTTCTTGTTGCATTATTTGCAATAAAAATGACTGGAAATGATCTAAACGCTCATCTACAAAATTTGATTAAATAACTGATAATACAACTACATGGTAGAGGACTATACAGTGATAAGAAGGAGGATGTCCATGAACAGATACTGAATACCTGATGTATTGGAAACTGAAAAAATAGCAAGATGCACGAGATTTATATAATACACAGGCTTTTGTAGAAGACATAGGAGAGATAGAAAAAAATACATGTGTGTGTGTTTTTGTAGGTTTATTTTTACCAAATAAAACAAAGGAAAATTGGTTATACTCAACAGGATGAGTTGGCATAAAGTAAAAATGATTAGAAAAGGGAGAGAGAAGTCTCTGAATATACATCTTACATATTTAAAAAAATAAGTTAAATCACCAAGAAGCAAATGATTTACATATTCAAAACATAAGCTAAGTCAACAAGGTATCTAACAATGAATACCAAAAAACAAACAGAAACAACAACAAATCATCCTAATTGTGACAATACAACCATGTAGAGAAAAAAGAAGTAAATCAAGTAACTTTTGAACACAGTGCTTTGGCTGAACACCCTCAATGGAATACATTCTAAGGATAAAAGGATCTGCAAAAAATCGTGAACTTTAATTTGTTATTTTTTTGTAGTGCTACGTTGAATTCTGATACAACTTTGCTTGTATTGGAGGAGGCAAATCCAACCTGCCAGGGTTCTATGGAATTGGAATTCAGTACTTCAGTATAAATTTGTGATTATGTATAAGATAGAAGATAGATAGACAGACAGACAGACAGACAGACTTACCCTGCATCTACTCACCGAAATGGCCCAGAAAAATAAGGATATTTTGGTTTCGGTATTGTGAATTGAATTGTGTCCCTGACAAAAATATGATAAAGCCCTAACCTTAATACTTGTGAATGTGACCTAATTTGGAAATGGGTCTTTGTAGATGTAATCAAGTTAGATGAGATCATACTGGATTAGGATGTGTCCTAAATCCAATGACTGATGTCCTTTTAAGAAGATAGCCACGTGAAAATACATGTCAGATGAAGACAGAGGCACCTACTGAAGTGAGGTGGCTACCACAAGCCAAGAAATACCAAAGACTGCTGCCAACTAACAGAAGCTAGGAAGAGGCAGGGAAGGATTCTTCCTTAGAGCCTCCAGGGAAGGCATTACTCTGCCTACACTGACCTCAGACTTCTAGCCTCTAGAACAATGAGACAATAAACTTCTGTTGTTTTAAGTCATCCAACTTGTGATGCTTTGCTATAGCAGCCCTAGGAAACTAATGCATCCAGCCACCAAATCTTGGTTTCTAAATACCATTTGACAGGAAAAGAATAGGAGCTCCTTGAAGAAATACCTGATCAAAAGGTCCAGGGCATCTTATTGAGCCAGAAAGCAAGGACGTACTCAACCAACACTGATGGGAGCATGATAAAAAGAGCCAGTTTAAAGAGGTTCTAAGAAGCCAAATTTGGAATAATTTGAGTATTACAAAGAATAAAGAAAAGTGATTGCCTAGAATGATTACAGGAATTATAGAAATGGACATTAACTAGAAAGGGAAAACTTTCTGTGGTGATCAAAATGTTCTATATCTTAATAGAGGAATGAGCTATAGGAGTGCATATGCTTGTCAAAATTCATCTAACTGTATATTTAAGATCTTTACATTGCACTGTATGCAAATTACACATCAATTTTAAAACTTAATAATGATACTAATAGGTTATAACATATTGAACTTAAAATTTCTTAAAAATCTCAGTGTCCAAAATATTAAAAACAAAAATTTGGGGAAGGAAAGCTCTTTTTCACAAAAGGATGCCAGCTAGCAAATGTAGAATTCAATCACCAATGTAACAATTGCTTCAGGCAAGGATAAGCGATGGATGCGTCAAAACATTAAGTGAATGATTTTAGAGATCAGTATAGTCAAAGCGTCTCAACGTACCACCCAACAGGTAAGGGGAAAGGTGCCTTTGCCATGAAGAAATCTGGCAGATTCCAACTTAATCAAGAGATCAGCCCTAACAGTGATAATGGCAGAAAGTGACTTCATGTACCTCCTGACATGTTCTGACTGGGATGCAGACCACTGTACTGTGTGAGCCCAAAACTGCTCTCCTGACTCTAGTCATGAGGAAGCATTCAGACAAATCCAATCACCAGACATTATTCAAAGCCGGTAGTCTAGATTCTTCAAAAGGGCAATATCATAAAAGAGCAAAAGAGAAAGGGAAAATGTTCTAAATTAAAGAAGATTAAAAAGACACAATAAAGTAAATGCAATGCTGGACCATTGATTGCACACTGAAAAATAAATAGCTATGAAGGACATTGTTAGGACAATCATGGAAATTTGAACATAGGTTATATACTAGATAATACTATGGTATCTTTGTTAAATGTCCTGCATGTGATCATTATAATGTGGTTACACAGAAGATTGTCCTTTTTCTGAAAAGAGAAAGCAAATATGGCAGTAATTGTTATTATTATTGTTAATAACATGGCAATAACAATTACTAATAATAACTAGAGAATCTGTGAAGAGAGTATGGATATATGCACTACTTATCCCAATAACTGATTTAGAATTTTTCAAAATAGATATTTTGGAAATGTTATTTTAAAAGGAAAAATCTATAATTTTTTTGCTAAGTTTCTGCAAAATATCTTTTGTGTCCATCACTTTCTCATCTTACTGCCCCCATCCTCAGCAAATTATAGCCAGGATCACCGGATACGTTACCTCACAAGACCTCTTCCTCCTCCCAAAATAATTTTTCTAAAGAGAGCTTTTGTAAATAAAGTATTTTGTAAAAATACTTCGGCACAAATTTTTCCAATAGGTCTAAGTTGTCCTGGGGCTAAATTCAAAACTCTTCAGTGTGGCAGTTTCATGAGTTCTGAACCTGTTTTTCAAATTGTTGGCCTGACATCTCCATGTGAAAATTGTAGTAACCTCAAACTTTAACTCACCCAGTTCAGAGCTGGACACTCCCCCCGCCAAACCCAATTCTCCTGCTGTGTTTCCTACTTCCTTGGCATCATCACCCTTCAGTCACCCAGGCTGGCCCTCTCAGAACCAGCCGAGGCTCCTGCCTGTTTTTCGTATCCTACACCAAGCCCTTAAGATCTAAGGAAATCATCTCATTGTTGATCTCTCTTACATCAGGCCTTTACCATCTCTAAGCTCTAAACTATTCCCTACCTACCAAATGTCTCCCTGATGTTCCCTAATAAATGTTAAATAACTACCAATTGATAGAGGACAATCAGGACTAATTACTGCCCTCTCTAACAGCCTTAATGGCAAATGCCTCTCAGAACAAAAGAACAGCAAAGCAGTTGCCTAAAATTCTGGAAGAGAAAAGTGCCATAGAGTTCACTGCCTCTTCACCTGGAGCCCTGAATGCTCAGTGTGACCAACAGGACAAGGAGATTAAAAAATAAACAAAAAACTCAACCCTAAGGTCTAATGTCCTATTTCCCATTTCAGAAAGAAGGAGCAAAAACCCAGCTGGAACATTCTAGCTATTTGAAGAGTACAGGCTTTGCCTGCCTCTAATTCGTGCTTGCTGCAATATGCCTGGCATTCATGGTGCCTGTGCAGGCACACGCAAGATGGAAATGTGCCCCATATGGCCGCCCACTCTCCGCTATGGTGGTTGGAGACAGACGCTCCAAAGCAGGGACTGGCAAAGTATGGCCTGCAGTTCGAATGTGCCCCGTGCCCTTTAATTGACAGCCCACCAGTTAAGCATGGTTTTTACATTTTTAAGGAGGTATTAAGTGTGTGTGTGTGTGTGTGTGTGTGTGTGTGTGTGTGTGTGTGAGAGAGAGAGAGAGAGAGAGAGAGAGAGAGAGATCACGGCCATGGCCTGCAATGCCTAAAATCTTGACTATCAGGGTCTTTAAAGGCATACAGGCATGAGTGTGAACCCCATTTCTGACTGTCCGTAGCCATGAAACCATACACTATATGAAACTATTAAACTATTAAACCTCTCTTAGTCCTGGTTTTCTCACCTGTGTATGTAGATGAAACACCTGTGTAGAAGATGTTGTAAGAACTAAGTGGTAATCTACTTAATACAATTCCTGGTACCTAAGTACTCCATAAATGTTACTTCTAACTGTAATAAAGAAAAATTATTACTTAAAACAATCACATCTGTCTTTTCAAAAAGAAGACATAGCTCATACTAGAGAAGATATAAATCTCTATATAGCTCCCTTCTCTTGGCTGAGATTAATGGAGGAGGATGAAGGCAAAGATGGAAAAAATTTCAAAGCTTCTGCCAATTATTGAAGCTGCCAAAGAGGAGACTTAGAATACATAATCTATTGTTTAGTAGCACACATCAATGAGTCTTTGCATATATAAACAGGGGTTCAGAGCTGAGCAGGGGATGGGGAGGTAAGTTGATCTACACAATAAAGAGAAGAGAATTAAGTTTGAAAGAGAGAATCAGGCTTCCTGACAGTTCATGGTGGCAGATTGAGCACAGGATGAGATCTCTCCCTTCACTGAACTCCTGGAAATAGTAGAAAATGTAATAAGTACTGGAAAACATAAATGTATACAAATTTCATGTTGAAAGCAAGAAACAGAACTGTCAATAGAGTAGAAAATGGAAAGACATCCTTAAAAGGAAGAAAAAATCTTCAGTTTAACCCACGTTCCATGGCGGGAAACATGAGTTACATTTTTTTCATTTAGAAGCTCGGGATTCCTACCAATAGGCAGTTGGTATTTCACAGCTATAGATACTGATGCAGGTAAACGACCAGATTGCAAAAACATAAGTTTAATCTTTTACTCTTTGACCCCAAAATATGAATGGCTCCTATGAATGACTGAAGAAACTAAGCCATTAAGGAGGTGCTCATTCAGGACTTCTCCTGGACAAGATAGGACATACAGAGAGAGCGAGCCAGGTTGCTGGGAGAGTGGCTCTTGAAAGGTCGACCTACAGTTCAGTGATGCTGACTGCGTGAAAGTAGCAGGCTAGTCTACCTAATGTCCTTCTTTCATACCCAAGATTGGGCAGAAGCATCAGATGGATGAATGCTCTGGTCGCTGAAGGTGGAAAAGCGGGCACTGTGAGGTGCCAGGATATGAAATTCCCTATCTCTAATGGCAGAGTGGGCTACCTTAACAACAAACAAACAAGACAGAAAGCAATGTCAAAGCCAGGGTCAGAGTCCCCCGTAGTCAGTGTAAATTTTTTCCCCAGACCAAAAGTAAAGAGTCCCATATAGTCAACAGGCCGATAATACCTAGCTAATATTTTGACCATAACTTCATGAAACACCTTGAGCCAGAACCACCAGCTAAGTTGCTCCACAAAAACTGTGAGGGATTAAAAAAAAAAAAAAAGTTGTATTATTGTTTCAAGCTTCTAAATGTTAGGGTAATTTGCTACACAGCAATAGGTAACTAAAGCTAGCATAGATAGAAAGCAAGTAGCTTGTGAGCTTATGAGACATGCAAAATTCATAACATACTAATTATAGATAACAAAGTAGTAACCTGAAGATATACTAAAGATGTACAGAATAAACGGAATGTAGGATGAAACAAACAAGGTTGTTACTTATAGATAGCAAGTGACAGAAAGAATAAGTCATGATCGCGCCACCTCTGGCTGACAGTTTTGTCACCCTTAAATCGGCAACCCATTGGCTGACATCTGTATGGTCTCATCTTGGCCCCATGCGCTCTGTGCAGGAAATGCAAATGGCATTCTTGGCTGTTCGGAAGGCTAACTGGCAAGCCGTAGCTGTGGGCAGACACACTTGTTCCTACCTCTGTGTTCGTCCCATTAGAGAGCAAGTGCAAGCTCTGGCCCAAGGGACTTCTGTGCAGCCTTCTTGCTCAAATCTCAAATGCAGTTCTCATAGCCGTAATGTCAGCAGGGAAGGCTGATGCAGCAGAGGGCGCCTCCTACCCCAGGAAACAGGGAGAGCAGCCCTTCTACCTGTCCTATCCCTCTCCCCTTGCTTCTTGATTTGCGTTTTAAACAAATTGAGCCCTGAATTTGGTTTGTGAGGCTTTCTGTTCTGAGATCTCTGAGATAACTTCCCAGTAGAGTACTCAGAGACCACCACTGCTTCCAAGCAATTTCCCATATAACAGGGATCTTGAGAAAGTCATTTAGCCACTCTGAGCCTCAGTTTTCTTATTGAGAAAAATTTTAAGCTAATGCTGTCTAGGGGGCAGTACTGTCAGAATAAGAGACACTTATGAGAATGCATAGCAGACATCCAAGGTAGATACTCACCAAAAAACAGTTCCTTCTGCCTTTGTGCGACTGTACCTGGGGCTAACCTCAGCTCTGTCGTCCGTTAAAAGGCTCACCCACCCTCCTCGGTTACTGTGAGGACTCAGGTAACATTTACAGGCATGGCACACCGTAGACAGTCGACCCCTTTTAAATTCGTCTTCCTTTCCTTACAAAACCAAACCAAAACAAACAGAACCCTGTGTAACAGCCGCTGCGGTGGTATCATTTCAAAAATGTGGGAAATCTCTCCATCCTCACCACCAACTCCAATTACATCCCTCCCCTATTCTCCCTGCTTGCCATCCCTTTGAAGGGTTAGAGCCTTTGTTCCTTAATAGAGAGTTACAACTCATCCTGGAGAAGAAACCAAATGACTTAAATTCACCCAAAGACACAAATGACTAACAATAGATCCTTGCACAGAAAGGAAGATTTTATGGGGAGAGAGGAGGGAGTAAGGAGGCAGGGTTTAGAGAAAGGGCACTCAGAGGTGAGAGAGAAGAGAAAGGCCCAGAAAGACAGCCTGGACACAAGCCATAACAAAGACACATTTATTGCTGTGAATCTGCCCAGAAAGGCCAAGGCCAGAGAGCCACTCTCCCTCGGCAACCCTGCCTTCAGACATGCCCTCTCTCCCTGATGGCCCCTCCCTCAGACGGCTCCTCCTACACGGCCCCCACCACAGCCCCCTCCCCACACAGTCCCTCCTCATACAGCCCTTCCCCCTCAGAGCCCCTCCCTCACACACAGCCAGTCCCTTAGACAGATCCTCCTACACAGCCCCTCCCACAGGCCTCTCCTCACACAGGCCCCTCCCTCATACAGCCTCCCCCTAACACAGTCCCTCCTACACAGCCCCTCCCATAGGCCCCGTCTTCATGTAAGCCCCCATCCCTCAGACGTTCCTCCTGCAGAGCCCCCTACACACACACACACACACACACACACACACACAGGTCCCTTCTCACAGAACCCCCCCTCACACACCCCCAAGCCCCCTCCCTCACACACAACGTCTCCCTCAGACAGCCCCTCCTGCGCAGCATCCACACACACCCAGGACCCTCCCTCACAAGGCTCCTCCTACACAGCCCCCCACAGCCTCCTCCTCACACACACACCCCCAAGATGAAGATGGGCAGCTCTCAAGATAAGAGTCAGCAGGCCAACAGCTGACCTAGCGTCCTAAGGAAAGGAGTTGCAGTAAGCTGAAATGGCCCACTTTCTGGCCACCACACCTCCTCTCCTTAGGACAGGGAAGAGCATTGTGGGCTTTGTGGCTCAGACCAAAAGTGGCCCTTGAGGAGGTTTCAAGCTACACAACCAGAGGCCCCAAATGGTCTAGCAGCCATGGAGGGAAACAGCTGAGGGCAATGAAAAATACATTAGGCTCAGCGTCAAAAGTTGTGACTGCAGAGTTCAGGCTCACACCTTATTAGAGCTGCGCCCTGGCACAAGCCATGTAACTCGCCATCAGAGCCGTTAGAGTAGGGATCCTCAGGGACCCGCGGAGTAGCCCCACCTGGGTGCAGGCAAAGCTAAGCGCCTGGCCCCTTGCCCTTCAGGCCTCCTCCCAACCTGAGTGCAGAGTGTTTCCGGGGGACGCGAGAAGCCAGCTTGGCCAAGGGAGGCAGTTTTCCCTCAGCATTTCTGGTAAGTTGCCTAAAGAGATCTCAGAAGAAAGGCACCTAGATTTCCAAATCTATAGTCATTTTGTGTGTGGATGATTCATTCTACTCTTAATATTTACTTTTATATCTAATCTATATTTGTGTTCTTCTATTAAGGCCTCCTCCCCCTAGATTGTACTTCATATCTCACAAAACCTGGCTCTACCCCTAAAGACATCCGAGGCTTGTTAAATGAAGTGGCCACAGAAAAAGTGACTGGCTCACCAAAAGCTGGAAATAAATGCTTATGAAGCCTGATGCTGCAGAGCCTGATGCTCATCTACCCAGGTGAGGCACAGCAGGAGGAGAAAGGCAGCCCAGGAGACCTCCCCCAGGCTGCAAAACACACTGAGAGAGCTGGTGGGGAGGCTGCCACTCTCCAGCCAGGGCCCCTCTGGCCAGACAGGGCCAGATGATGGAGTGACTTGATTCAGTGGGTAATATCCAGTACGGCTTGCTGGAGGCCCCCAGCCTCGTATTCCTGTGGACACAAGGCAGATTCCCTTGCTCCAAAGCTCTGTTTATATTTTAGTCCAGTGTCCTATATAAATCTCCTACCCGACCACCAGACTCGGCTGCTACAGAAGTAACCAACTAGAAAATGGCCTAATAAGGAGTTTGCTGCAGAAACTGGGGTTATCTCCATATCTCCATATCTCCATATGGGGTTAGTGACCAGGAAATCCTAATGTTGGGCTTTCCAAAATGGGGAGGCAGAGCAGGGCTGAAGGCAGCTTCAGCTAAAATAAAGGTTCTTTTAAAGAACCGTACCTCAACAGGGGACCAGGTCTATAAAATATAGGTTCAGTTCAGCTTGGGTTCAGAGAACATTCTAAAGTCCTCGTTCAGTAGTTCTAGGAAATATGTAGGCTTGGTTCCAGTTCAAACTCATTCTTCAACAGGGGGTTTTCAGAGGCAAAATAGAACACAACTTTGTAATCGCTTTGTGGTTCCATAAATTAATATTAGGGCTTGGTTCAGAGCTCAGCACAGTTGTGTGGTAAGCTGTGGTTTGGGGTTCATGGTCTGGCGGAGGTCCCTGATGGAAGGCTTCAATGCCTGGAGAGCCGTGGCTTGAGAGGAGCAGAGGGGAAATCTTTTCCTTGCAGGAGAAGCTACCAGCTGAATCCAGTTCATCTGGACTCAGCAAGGGGCAATTTAAAAACTGCTTCCCCCAGATATAGCTTTGGGGAGTGGCCTCTATTCTGCCATAGTCCTACATGTATCATAAATAGCTACTCTGGTCTGGACTACCAGAGTAGCTGTTATTTTAAATAATAATTAAAAAGAGTGAGAGTAATCTTCAGGGAATAGAGGCGGGGAGAGGGTGCCTTAAATTTAGATATTCTGGACTTGATTATAAATCCTAGAGCTTGGCTGCTCTGTGGGGATCTTGCTTCTCTAGGCTGGCTCTCTCTACATGATTAACTGACTACTGCCATCTAGTGGATTTGGAGGCCTTTGATGATCCAGCTCCTAATGGACGTGGGCACTGATCTTGAGAGAACCTATGCTTAATTAGGGCAGAAGATCTCATGGTGGCCTGTAGGTAGGATTATGGGCCAGTCACCCTGGGAGATCTCCATATGCAATTTCTCCTCTTTGACACAGATTAAAATAGAAAAAGAAAAAGTGAAAAAACTTCAGTGCCTATGGGTCATCAATGTGAAGTTTCATTTGGCAATAGGATCAAAACTTCCCGTCAGAGCCTCACAAAGATCAGTGCTGAGGCTATGGGTAACCATCTCACTGCTCTATTTTGAGCTCTCCATGCAGACTGCAGAGGCCAGACTGGACCCTGGCATGGCAATGGTGATGGGAGGAAGTCGTCTGTTGGAAACAGAAATCTGGGTCCCTACAGCCATTCTCTGCTAGGACTGGGCCATCCTGTTCAGGTATCCCCCCCGCCCTGGGGCTCAGCCCCCAGGTGATGGGTACGCCCTAATTGAGGAAAGAAGGAAAAAGGAGCCAGGCCTGGACCCCAGAACTTCCCTCTGTGGAAGCTTCTGTTTACCTGGAGTGGCTGTTCTGAAGACAGACACCTAGATGTTCAGGGACAGAGCAGATCAGGGAACCACTGATCTGGAATTTTCAGGGAGCTTAAGAAAGGAGTCAGATGAACTACATAAGGAATCAGCAAATGTGCATAAGTTAGTCTTCAAAATGGACAAGAAACTTGGTATGACTCAAAACATTTGCATCTCTGCCTCAACAACCACTAAGGATGCAAAGCAAATCTGCACAAAGCATTTGGATGAGGTCTGCAAAGATTTTTCAGTTATTGTAGCTTCATGTTCTCCTAGGTTACAGCCTAGCCCTCCTCCCCTGCCCTGTGAGCCTATCAGATTTCTTTCCAAAAGTGTGAATGAACTCAAATCACTCTCCACGCCACCCCCCAACCCTAGGCTTCAGTTTCCTCATCTGGAAAATGAAGAGGTGGGTTTGATTACCCCTTGGTTCTCTCCCAGCTGAATCTGAATTCTCTAACTCTAAATTTTCCTTTGCACACTTTCTTCGAATGTCACCTCAAGTGTGCTCAAGGTCTAGGGCAGACTGAACTGGGAATCTTTTTTAGTATCACCTGGAATGTCTCCCAAGGAGTGTTCACCCAGGACAAGAGGCTATTTGGGCTAGAATATAAACTCAAGTGACCATCAGGTGGGTATGATCAAACAATTTTTGTAGAGCAGCCCTGATGCGAAGACAGCCTAGCAGGGCTCCAGCCTGCTTCTAACACGCTGTGTGACCTTGGGAAGTCATTCACTAGGGATTTGCTTTCCACATCTAAAAAATAAAAATAACAACCCCCTTTCCCCATCTCCCTCTCAGGATTGTTGAGAGGAAACAAACAAACAAAAAAAGGCATAAACAGATGTGAAGTGTGCTTCATTAACAAGCTCAATATGAATTTTAAATGCCATTTTTCTGTTTAGGTTAGATTAAATCTATTTAATATTATAAATGTCTTCCATAAGATACCCACTAAACAAACAGCAGAACAATCCATGTCTGAAAAATCAGACTTTGCTTTTGAGAAAAAAGGGGAGGCTAAGAGATAAATCAGTCCTTCTAACCAACAGGGAAACTCCGGCATTTCTTCAAACGTATTCCTTCCAGTCCCTGGACCCAGATTGCTAGAACTGGAATGAGAAGGTGGACATAGATGACGGCCTGGACCCCACTGGCATGTTGCTTTCAGTGGATGGTAAGGAGAGCTGGAACTCACCTTTTTACCTGGAAGATCTGAGGCTGCTTCCCCTCCTCCACCATAAACCTCTCCATGAAAGAGCAGAGAACCAGAAAACGGCAAGATGTGATTCATAATTGTCAATAACATTTGTGTCATTTTGATGCTCTAACTCTATTACATTAATTGCTTTCCTCTCTACACTTAAAGGTGAACATTAATTGATTCCCAACTGTAATCACAATTATGGTGAGTTATTCTGATTAATGGAAGATGTGATTAATAGGTAGGAAGGTGCAACTGTTTCTCCTTCCCAGGGAAGAGATGATATATGCTATTATAGCTCCCCTGTAGGCTGCGTTTTCCCCAAGAATTCAGAGCTAATGCACAGCTATCAATCAACAACTTCCATTGTTCTGCCTGGTTGACTAGACACAACTCCCTTCAGCCTGGCCCGTTTCTCCCTGCCCACTGACGGTCAGGCTTCCTGGGGGAATTCTCCTCTTCCAAACCCCCAGTGTTAGGAGACTGTCTAGCATGTCAGTCCTGAATTCTGAAATCATGAATCCTGATGCAGTTAAGATGGGCAAAGTGGTGGGTGTGGATGCCCAGGCGCAGACCCAAAAAGACCCCGAAGCCAGGAGAGGAGGAAAACCACTGGTCTCGTGTGTGCTCCAATGGCCAGCTCTGCAGCCAGCACGCGGGAGCTCCTTACCACGCCATATGTGAAGACGAGAATGGGCGGATTCAGTCTGTCTTCCCCTCCTATGCCCCTGTGCTATCCCAGCTCTCTGGCTGCTAGGTGCCCCATGGGAATTCTGCACTTCCCTCTGCCACCCCGCCCACCTTGTCCTGGCCACCTAGCTCATCTGTCCTGTGTCCTGCTCTGTGAGTGCCTTGCTGGGAGACGTGGCAGCTCATCAGATGGATGATTTGATAGCTAGTGACGAGATCACTAATCCTGTAACAGGAACCTTGAATACTTCTCTTTATGACTCCCTCACATGGGTCAGACTTCCTCCCCAGCCACATCTGCAGGCTGCAGCCCCTCCTACCCAACCCTTTCACACACAGCACAGAGCTTCTGTAATTTTGTCACCTATTGTTCCAGTGGCATCTTTTATGCAGAGGCTTCAGGTTATCTGAAGAGGACTTGCTCCGAAGCCATAGTACCTGACAAGCATGGAGGCTTCCCTCGTGGTCTTGGCTTATTTAGGAGAGTTGAGGGGGGCTTCTCATGGAGAAGTTCTGTGAGGAGCTTATGTGGGCACTTCACAGCATGATAAGCCACCAACAGTGTCCAAAATTCAGACTTCTGTGTCTTTTCCAGGAGCAGGAAGGTCTTGTGCTCCATCATCTGTCTGGTGAGATTCTGCTCATGCTCTAGGATTCAGCTTAAACATAAGATCTTTCCAACCTGGGTGTCCTTCCAGCCAGGCCAGACCACCTCTCCGTCCACACCTCTGCACAGTCCACACAGCACAGCAGCACCACCACCTCGTAACTCAGATGTATGCCATCCCACTCCTGTGCCAGACAAGGATCTGGAACCCTGCAGATCTTGGTGTGGCTTGTGCCTATCTGAAGACAGTCAGCAGAAAGGGGGAGTGGGGGCAGAAGTCCAGCCCTCACTCCATTTCCCCAGCTGGGATCCCTGGCCTGCGACTAAATCTGCCTGTATGAGGGGAGCCTTTTCCCTTCTATGAAGGCTCAGCCTGCAGCTGCCCAGGCCCTGCCCTGGTCAAGTCTGCCCAGAGGCGCATTTCCTGCAGAGCTCAGAGACACTGAGGAGCCCCCAGCACCCCTGCTCAGATTCTGTGGGTACTACCCGTGGGTATGACCTCAGCTCCTTCACTGTTTCTCATAAATAATCACACTGGGCATCGTGCGGCCGCTTTATGGACTGCACAGAGAGCCACACAGGGAAGAAGCAGCTGTGTGTCTGACTCCGTGGCACACGCCTCACTCCTCTGCATGGCACACCGCGTTCTCCCCGCAAATGACCTGCCCCACTTCCTGGCCAGCCCCTTGCAGCAGAAACCTCTGCCTTGTGATGTCCCCTCCTCCCACACTCCTCTTATGACCCCAGCCCACCCCACCTCCTCCCCCAAAGCTGCAAACTCTCTTCCATCACAACCCAGCCAAGCTTCAGCTGCTAGGATGCACGGTTTCCCTGCTTTACTACCTCCTCCCACACTCCACCCCGAAACTAATAATGAGAAAAAAAAACAAAAACAAAAAACTTCTGTATTAATTTAGGAGTTAATCTTCTGAATAAAATGTGATTTCCAAGAGGGCAGAGAATCATGCATTATCTATCCTTGTCTACCTGGTCTCAGAGTCCAACTCCTTCACATACTTGGCAGTGTGACTTTGGGTAGTGCCACTTTAGCCTCAGTTTCCTCACCCATAAAATAGAGACAATTACTGGGCCTCTTTCAGAGAGTTCAATAACCTTCTCATTCGATTACGAGGACAGAATGGGATGATGTACACAAGGGCTTGGCATACAAGGGCTTGATAGATGAGAGGTGTTAGGTATTACCAGGTTCTGGTGTTACTAAGTTTTAGTGAGCTGATGACTGGACAGGGCGGTGGCCAGCACACAGGGGGTAACCCTAGCCCCGTCCCTCTCCTCCAACCACAATCTCCATCAGTAGGACCCAAACACCTTCTCACATAAGACCGTGCCACATATGCACTTACACACAAGCCCCTGGAACTGCTTTTTCCAAATCATGAGCTCAGATCTCACCCACATGTGTCAGTTTGGTCCCAGGATTGTACATTTTAAGGATCTGTGGTTGGTGGGTCTTCCCTCAGCCTCAGGGCCTTGCTGCTCTTAATTGGTTTGGTTTCAAAATAGCTCAACCCTTCCAGGCATAGGAAGCTGTAGGCTAGATCCTGACGGACAGTTAATAGATGTGTGTGGGCATGTGTATATGTAAATATTTAACCACCTCAGAAGAACTGAGAGTCAGAACTATGGACATGCGCTTGGAAGATTATGTTACAGTTGGGGCCCTTCGCTGACAGCCTTGCTCTTAAGCTACCACAGAGATGGCACATTTTCAATTCAGTTCCCTTCAACAGATTTTTATCCAGCATCTAAGTGCCCAGCTGCGTGGCAGAATGTCTGATGAACAGCCCTGTGTTGCTACAATAATACTGCATAATAACAACTAAAAGCACAATACCTAAGGTTTCCTTCTCACGCATAAGATTTCTTTCTCACTCATCTGGGGTCAGATGGTCCAAGTTGAGCTTGACTGCAGGTCTGTGAGTCAGCTGGAGACTACACTTCATATGTCTCTCATTTTCGTGGACCCAACAGCGACCCCAGTCATGTTCCTCTCCATGGCCTTGGCAGAGGGAAAAGCCCAAGCCCATCTATGCAAGCTTCTGTTTTGTCATATCGACTAATATTCCATTGGCCAAAGCAGACACATGGCCAAGCCCCAGGTTAAAGGGCCGGAAGGTATTCTCTACCTACTGTGGGGCCAAAGCAAGCACCCAGCCAAGTCCAAAATCTATGGAATAGGAAAATATACCATCATCACTGAGGTGGTGGTGAAGAGTGAATAGCTCTGCATAATAATCCACTTTATGGCATTCCCTCATTGTGATTCTGTAGAAAAGAGAGCTTCATCTGAACCCCAAAAGTGAGGCTTTCACAAAAAGAAGAGGTGACTGTACAATGTGACTGGTTATGTTGCTATTGTTGTTTGCTTGCTTGCTTGCTTGCTTATATTTACTTTTGGGGCAAGGAGATCAAGGAATACATAGAACTAGTGCTCAGAGCTGGTGTTTTGATTCATACTCTGGGTCACTAGGATTATCTCAATGGCAATACTTAGGTTACGGTTTTAAGTTCTCAAGCAATGAGGTGCTGCTTGAAGCTTCAGATTCTCATTGAAAGTGTTTTTCTTTTCCAATTTAGAAATCATTCCTTTTGAACAGCTTAATGAAGGGTTTGGGGCCTGGGGTTCCTGAAAGTATAAGCAGAATGTTGTACGTAGGGTCCATGGGTTCATCAGGTTGTCAACAGGCCAGGAACTGGAACAGAGGAATACTATTCTGGACTTTCACAAAAAGGGTGAAACTCCAGAAATAAAAGCTCAAGTTTGAATTACCAAGTCCAGACTATTTGCTAAGGAGAGAGCTTCTGAATCCTTACAAAATGGTGATCCCATTCTCCATAGGTCCATTCAAAGTACCCAAGCCATATTTAACTTGTTTCCTTTTGGGAAATCTGTAGATTTCAGGAAGAAATCTGACAAAGAGGGGGTGCCTGGTTGGCTCAGTTGGCCAAGTGTCTGACTGTGGATTTTGGCTCAGGTCATGATCTCACAGGTTTGTGAGATGGAGCCCCATGTCAGGCTGTGTGCTGAAGGCAAGGAGCCTGCTTGGGATTCTCTCCCTCCCTCTCTTTCTGCCTCTCCCCTACACCTGTACATACACGTGCTCTTGCTCTCTCTCAATAAATATTAAAAAAATAAAGAAAGAAAAGGAAATCTGACAAAGACTCCTACGAAGTTCTTGCAGTGAAGCTAGAAAAATGGGCAATATATTAATACAGTTAGGTCAAATCTTAGATTGCTACCTAGACAATGTTGATTAAGGTTACCCTGATGGCCTGCCTCTGGCAAGGTTCCTCAGGACTCTGGCCTTAGCTCTCTCCTGACAGTTTTATCAATTACTGGAATAAAAAACAATCAGCTAATCAAGTTTGTGGGTGACACAATGCTGGGACCGTGAACTAAAACAATTGCAAACCCACACTCAGAGTAACAGGCTAAAGTAATAGAGTGCATTGAACAAGGCTAATCACAAAACCCAAATTTAGGCCCTGAAGCAACACAGGCTGTGAAAGTCATCTGCCTTGATGACACTTTAAGGTAGAAAACACCTTGGGATTTCAGAGGGGCCGCAAGCTCAGTGCGAATCAGAAGGGTGACAGAACTGCCCAGAGATGTGATAAAATCTGAAAGTCCACTTTTGTAGCAATTACATTCCAGATCAGAGATGCAGTCCCACTGCACACCAAGCTGATTCAGGCGCTTCCATCAACCCCAGGAGGGACCAAGGATAATTTGACTTTTCTGCCCAACTAGAAAGACATCCTCCTCCCATTTCTGTCTGATTTTCTTTCCTGAAGCTCTACCTGTAGGCACTGAGGGCATAACTTTTGATTTAGCCCATAAGAATTTCATGCATTCAATGAATATTTATTTAGCACCTGTCATATGTATTCACATATGAAGAGCTATGAACATCCCCTCTCGTGCTAGGGGTGGGATGAAGAGCAAGATAAACACAGAAATGGTAGACATGCACAAACCTACACACTGCAATGCTGAAAGTGCTAAGATGATGGTATTCGCAAAGTGCTGTGCTAACACAGCTTTCCCCGAGGTAATGAGTGTCCTGCTGGATGACAGCAGGCAGTTTGTTGTTTTAAGGGAATCAGCGTCGAGGTCATTTCACCCCAGGGTCAGCCACAGAGTCTGGCACATAGCAGATATTTAGTAAGTAACTGATTGATGGAGGGATGGGAAGGCAGACTGGCTGGCACATCTAAAGGCAAGTCCCAACTCTGCAACTGTCCAAGAGGGAGACCATGGGCAAGGTCGATCAGGTCATTGGACATTAGTTTCTTCATCAGTAAACTAGGGATGGTGATCCTCATCTCCTAGGGTTGTCTGGTAAATTTAATGAAATGGAATGGGTAACAGGCATAAAGTCCAAGGTACCTGGGACCTCATAAGAATAAGCTGTTGTATCCACTGTGCCTCTGACTCCTGTGCCAGCGAGACTGCATTTGGATTATTCCAGGTGTCACGTTCTAAAGAAAGGCATTTACAAATCACCGTGTGTCCAGAGAAGAGGCCAAAATGAAGAGAGGGTCAGGAAGCAGAACAGACTGAGGGGCCAAGGAGGTGAAGATGATTTAAGAGCTTTCCTCAGTGAAAGGAAGCCGCCTTATTCTGCAGAGCCCCAGGAGGCAGCCCCGAAAGGGGAGGAATCAGAGAGTTGGATTCTGGGTATGGAAGAATGTTCCGACAACTGCTGCCAAGAATAGTGAGCCGCCTCATCAAGCAAGGAGCGTCTCGTTGCTGGGACTTTTAAAGCAGAGCCTGGAGGAATAGCTGCTAGGGCTATTCATATAGTCACTTACTTATTCAAGAACATGTTTCTTGAGTGCCTACTATGTGCTCTCATCTTGTTCTAGGGAACTTTGGGTTAAAAAGGGGGGAAGGGTACAACCCCTCTGGAAAACAGTGTGGAGATTCCTCAAAAAATTAACAACAGAACTTCCCTAGGACCCAGCAATAGCACTACTAGGAATTTACCCAAGGGATCCAGGAGTGCTGATGCATAGGGGCACATGGACCCCAATGTTCATAGCAGCACTCTCAACAATAGCCAAAACATGCAAAGAGCCTAAGTGTTCCTCAATGGACAAATGGATCAAGAAGACGTGGTTTATCTATACAATGGAATACTACATGGCAATGAGAAAGAATGAAATCTGGCCATGTGTAGCAACGTGGATGGATGTTGAGGGTGTTATGCTGAGCGAAATAAGTCAGGCAGAGAAGGACAAATATCATATGTTTGCACGTATAGGAAGATTAGGAGGAACTTAACGGAGGACTGTGGGGGAGAAGAAGTGGGGAAAATAGTGGGGGAGAGGGAGGGAGGCAAATCATGAGAGACTCTTGAATGCTGAGAACAAACTGAGGGCTGATGGGGGTGGGGAGAGGGGAAGGGAGGTGATGGGCATGGAGGAGGGCACTTGTGGGGATGAGCACTGGGTGTTATATGGAAACCAACTTGACAATAAACTATTTAAAAAAAATAAAAATAAAAAGGGGGGAAGGGGTGGCTCAGTCGGTTGAGTGTCTCACTTTGGCTTAAGTCATGATCTCATAGTTCGTGAGTTCAAGCCCCATGTTGGGCTCACTGCTATCAGTGCAGAGCCCACTTCGAATCCTCTGTCCCGCTCTCTCTCTCTGCCCTTCCTCTGATCATGCCCTCCTTCTCAAAATTAAATAAACATCTTTAAAAAGAGAGAAAAAAAAAGCCTCTGGATCTAAGGTGCTCAATAAAAGCAAACTACTCTGGGCATGCTGCTGTCAGCTGCTGTGGGAGCAGAAAGGGTTTCATAGGAGGGGGTTTGTGCTTGGGTGGGAGGTGGGATGGGATGACCTCTCAAGTCTCTTGGCTATTATTCTGTGATTCTATGTAAGTCATAATCTCTGCAAAGAATTTGCTCATCTAATCTGCAGACTTTCCTCCGATTTAATCCTCAGAGACTCAAGTCCCTAATGCTCAAATGGTAAGACTCCACAAAAAACAGTAATAATGATGCCTTTTATCAGTCACATACTTTCCCTTCTAATATGCTAAAAGAATGTTTACATTACAGCATCTGAAACTCACATCTAACCTACACACAAGACCACATCTAAACAGGAGAGGATAAGGGAATGAAGCAACAGAAACAGCAGAGGTGACCAGCCACAAGTTAGCCAGCTCATCCACAGCAGGCCTGGGGAGAACTCCGGTCTCCTGAGTCCTGTTCACTGCTCTTGCCAAGAGACCATAATGTGTCTGGCTTCCTCCTTTGGTGGATTTTGTCCTAGAAAGCTTCTCTTCTGCTGCCTTCTCCCCTCCTCCCTGCTCTGTTATTGCAAGCACAGAATCTGGCAGATGAATGACCCGGCTGATCTCCCAAGCCTCCCTCTGAAACGTGGAGCCCGACATCCTTTACATTTGGAATTCCAAACACAGTCATTGCTGTGTCAGAAAAATATTAACTGTTTGAGCAGTGGACCTTGCCACTAGCCCAGGAGAATGATAAGCACAGGCAGAGAGGGAAAGCGCCTCACTGCCTTTGTTCAGCTCTAAGGGAAGATGCATGACCTAGTTCAGATGGCGATGCCGCTTTTTAAAAATAAAATATAGGGATCCATAGGCCTGTGATAAGACCATTGGCTCTATGGGGAAATGGCCTTCTCTGAAAGACCAATAAATGTGAGCACTGGCTTATTTATCTGGCTTCCATTTGAGGTTGAAGTGGAAACCAGTGGGCAGGTCCTAAGGCCAGGACTTCTGCAAATGTTGGGCCATGGGATGCTGACAGTTCACTTGTCGTCTTTTATTTCTGAGGGAGTCACTCTGAGAGCCTGTTGAGGCTGCTGAGAGACAGTATGAGGCACTTGTTTTAAACCTGTCCCATCACAGTGGGCAGCATGCCGGGTCCTCATGGGCAGGAGCTACGCAGGGGAAGATGGGCAAAGGGGTTGGGCATCTGAGCAGAATGTGGCCCTGTAGCCTCAGTGTGTCCCTGGCCAATGGTACTGTGGACACCTCCTGAGACACTCCTAAGCCTGGATTGGAATTCTCTGACTAGATCAATCAAGTGACTTATGTGATTTGCTTCTAGAAACACCAGAGAGAAATACAGGCAAATCTATAGACTTTCATCCATGAAAGATTGGGCTTTGAAAGGAATTTCCAAAAGGGAATTGAATATTTTTGGCAATGGCAGGATCATCAGAAGATGACACACACCTATACACACCTACACATCATGCAAACCCCTCCCCCCACAAACACACACTCTTATGTGTGCCAGCACTTCCTAATCCTCTTCTCTGGCTTTATTTTTCCCATAGCACAAAATTTTTTGGAGTCATTTATTTGTATATTTTTTCTCCCTCCCAACCAGGGGACATTAGCTCCATGAAGGCAAGGACTTTGTTGTTTATTGCCACAGCCCCAGTCCCTAAAACAGCAACGGATATACAGCTACTTCTCACTAAATAATTGTTTCTTCACTTGTGGCCCAAAGCCCTATTCTTGGAGATTTATTAACTTAGTTTTCAAAGGCTTCAAAGTTATTAAAATGCAAACATCCCTAGAATAGCACTTTAAGTCTTAATAATAGTTCTCAGCTAATAAATTTTGAAGACGGGAGCCTCTGCAATGACATTATGGAACATAGATTCTTTCCAGAATCATGCCCAAGAGGAAAGCGTACAGGTGAGGACCACCTAATTCAGGAGGTGAGAAACAAGGAGGAGGTAATGAGTAGAGTCTGAAGTGTAGCGTCTTGATTATTTTGCCTGTTGGTCTTGCCTGGAAGTCATGTTTGACTCTCTGGCCTCCTCCAATCCAGCACCAGTCTCCTATTAAGTCTTATGTCAGCTCTGGCTGAGTGACTCTTTCCTCTCCATTCTCACATTGATACCATAGTGCAAGACCTCACTGCCTCCCCCCTGGTGATGTCAGTGATCACCTACGCAGTCTGCTGCCTCCTGTCTCCCCATGTTAGCCATGCATACCACTTCCATCTCACTCCCATGTGATTGTCATTAGGACTGCTTATCAATATTCTCCTTTTACAGACATATAATAAGTGGGTAATGAGTTCTGTTCAGTAAATTGGGAGAAGTGACGGATGCTTCTTTGGGGCTTGAGCATTTCACTGCTGATGTGAAATCTTCCAGGTTTCTTCTTTTTGGCACAGTGACTGCCACCATTTGAGATCAGCCTGGGTCCCTGAGTGATCAGGGTGAGCAGACACCCCTGTTAACCAACCATGGACATGGGGCAAGAAAGTAACACTTGTGTTTTGAGGCTCTGATAAGTGGGGGTACTTTATGACAGCAGCACAATATAGCCTATCCTGATGGATACATACCACCCAGTCAAGAACCTACAATGAGTACCCATAACTGCATGTGATGTAGCCATACAGGCTATGGTTAAACAGACCTGCACCAAAATCCTACTTCTGCTACCTACCGTCAGTTAAGGGCAAGCTACATTATCTTCTAAGTCTCCTCATGTGTGAAATGGGAATAATAATTGGATGGATAATCTTACCAGAATCAAGTTCTCAAATGCCAGAGTCTCAAGAATACAGAAAGTAAGTAAATACAGACAATACAGCATGTGATGGGGAGCTGTGGAATAGAAGGTGACTTCATCCTACAACTCAAGCCACAAGGGACAGAGATTTTGCCTTGAGGTAAGAGTGTGAAGATGGCCGCAATGAAGCTGGGAGAGCACCAATCCCTCCTGTGGGCCCATTGGCAGAAAGGAAGCAGCATCCTTAGGGAAAAACCACGTTTTTGTTAAGGCTTCAGTTTATAAGGAGGAGTCCAGAAATGTAGGGAGTAAGGGCCAAACAACAGCTTCAGAGAGAACAATGAAGAGAACAGGCAAGAGATGAGGAGTGGGAGACAGAACACAGAGGTGGGACAGAAGGCATGAGACAATGAATGAAGGATGGTGGGGGGCAGAGGAACAAGGGGTCATGGTTGGATTGGCCGCTCTGGATCATGGACCCACACAGGCTGAGGTCCCAAGTATCTCAACAGGAAGCCTGATGAAGCTAGTAGTGTTCGTTACTTTGATAATATGTGGCTAAGAAGTTCCTGAATTTTTTTTTATGAGAACTCTACATAATCCCCTGAAGAAAGGATTTCTGGGCTTCTGAATGTCCTACTCCCAGTAGAATTACCAAAGCTCAGGGTAGACTGGGGATTAAAAGCTTTGCCCATGTAAATGAAGAAGCCCACAGTATTTGGGGGAACTGCCTTTGACTTCTCCCCACAGAAATATCACTATCACTATACTAACAATGTGAGCACTCAGGATATCAAGATACAGGAGATAGAGGAAGGGGACGTAAGAGGTAGTTGATCTGAGATCACTTCAAAGAACTCTAGGTTCAAAACACAAGGAGCTCCAGGTGGTCATGCCAGCCCATGGAGAGACTGTCCCCAAACATCCTTCTTTTCACCAAAGGAATTAGTCACTGCCCAATTTTCCCTGTCTAGCTGTTTGGAGAGCTTAAAGCATGAACTCCTCCAATGCCTCTATGCTTTCTTCTCAAAGCTTCTTGCTGTCCATGTTGCATGACCCCTTGCTAGTAATGACCTTTATTCTGACATTCCCTCTCTATCTCAGCCCACACTTCATACCTGCCCCACATGGCTGCTTCTTGATGTTTGCTCACTCATTCCTCAAACATAGAGCACCTACGGTATATGCTGGGAACTGTACAAAATGCTGGAGGCCCCTGACTTCCATCCTACAAACCAGACTTCAATCAACCCAGATTCATGAAGGATCCCCTACCTGGAGCACAAACACCAGGGGTGTGGTGCCAGAAGGAAGACATGCTTGGTTCAGTTCCTGACTAGCTGGAGCCTGCTGTCTGTGGAGGATACGTGACCTACTCATGTCTCTATTCTGCAAGGCAGGCTGGGCAATGGACGAGACACTGCTAAGAGGCGCGTTTTCAATTATAGGAAAAGCAGAGTTATAATCCCAGACTCTTCCATTTAAGTCACTGTTTGATCTTGGCTGAGTTTCTTATTCCTCTGGGAACTTCAGTTTGTCAGCCTATAAAATGAGCATAATAATCATCTACCCTCAAAGTTGTTGTACAGATCAAATGAATTGATGCCTGTGGAAACATTGTACAAACTGTAAAGGGAGATGATGATTATCATTATCTACAGGTTAAAAAAAAAATCATGCCCCAAACCTCACTCCCAAAGGATAAAGTAGAGTGGTGGTAATGTTCTCCCATGTTATCCAGATCTCAAAACCAAATAAGCTGGCTTCAAAAAGCTCTATAAACATAGCTCTGGGGGTCACACTCCTAACCACAACCCTTTCCAGGTTTCTACTATAAATTCCAGTAGTTCCCATAGAGCCATGGGATAGTCACACCTAATCGGGGCCTCCGAACTCTTTGGAAATCTTGTGTACAGAAAGCACCCGGTCCCAGACTGCAGAGCTGAATGCCCATTCAGATAATGAGCCACACAGCTGTGCGGCATCAGATATTTCCCCAATTATGGTAGCATTAGAGAAAGTTATTGGAAAGGACTTTCTCCCACCATTGAGTAGTAAATGCTTTGCTAATTTGCCTGATGATACATTTATGACGGCTGCTTGCTGATCCTCTTCTCCAATCCACCTTTAATGGTCTGTCTGTTAGGAGAGGCCAGTCTTCTCCAATGAACCAACTTTATTTCATTATGGTTTATTATTGTATTTTATTCAGGGAGTGTCCACAAAATGAGAAAGCGGCCTACAAAAACTCTCTCATCACAGGCATAATTACTGCCTCAGTACTTAGAAAGAAAGAAAAACAAATAGTAATCTTTGCTAATTGAAACAGTAAAATATGTGCAGCTCAGAACTATTCTGTGTAGAATTTTAAGAGGGAAAAAACCTGATCCCCCCAACACACACTCACACAAAATGGAGCACTGCCCCTGCAACTATGAATCATAAATATCCAGGGCCCTCTCTCCTCCTCCTTGCTCTCTCTTCCTCGACCCCTTCCTCGACCCCTTACTGTGTGTGTGTGTGTGTGTGTGTGTGTGTGTGTGTGTGTGTGTGTGAAGCTCAGTGTGCTGTTATTAATTATTTTTCAGATTTTTTTTTTTTTTGGCAGGGTTGTTCTATAATTAAATCCATTTCCCCTGAGGGGGGATTTACTTCACTTGTTTGCATTTCTTGTGCTTCTCTCACAGAATGAAAAGTAAAAAGACAGTTTTCTTTGCACTTGGTTCTGTAATTGCTCAACTCCCTCTCTTCTTTTTTCTCCCTCAAGTTCTTCCAGCCTCCGGCCATAGCCATAAAACACAAGCGCATCAATGACTTTCAGAACAATTTTGTGCACCTTGGGTGGGGTAGGGGAGGAGAAGGGATTGTCATCCACAGGAGAAGCCAACTGGTGAGTAAGTGTGCAAATCATGTAATTAATTTGTTTCTATTGTAAAGATAAACTAGCTGTTGGCCTCTGCTTGGTGCTGCTTCCTTCACTGAATCAGAAACATTGTGTGCAAAGGTGGATAACTTTCTGCAGTCATATACTTACACAAGCATAGGAATCAGAGATGGTGCAGTACATGGAAACATGGAGGCTCTGTGGTCAATTCTACATTCAAACCCTTCCTCTACTGTAAGGACTTTCCAAGATGGAACAAGTCAAGCAAAGTGTGTGTGTCTCTCTCTCTCTCTCTCTCTCTCTCTCTCTCTTTCTCATTACAGTTAACAACTCTGGACAAAATATAAAAAGCAACTCTCTGAGGACTGGGAAATATAAAAATATAAAATATAAAAATATAAAAAGTCCTCTCTGAGGACTGGAAAAGGAAACAAAAGCAAGCAGACTATGAATAGAAACTAACACCTGGAGATGCAA
The DNA here is from genome assembly GCF_003009895.1 of Hyaena hyaena. Classification (NCBI taxonomy): domain Eukaryota; kingdom Metazoa; phylum Chordata; class Mammalia; order Carnivora; family Hyaenidae; genus Hyaena; species Hyaena hyaena. Next base: position 3,951,752 of record NW_024080668.1, on the reverse strand, counting down.
ACAATATGGGATGACTTCTTGGAATTTTCTTTCCCCTTTCTCACACAGCACTGCCCTCCTGAGCATGGCCCCCCACACAGAACTGTACCCCATCCCTGGCACTTACAGCTAAAACTCTAATTGAAACATTTTTTTCTGGCCAGTGGAATCGGGAAAAGGGAGTCTTGGAGGTGGAGCCAGTGAGGGGAATAACAGACAAGAGAGAGTTGGAGAAGACAATCTCTTAGTTCTGTGTGTCAAGCCTTACACATCCCAGGGTCACCCCTAAGCTGGGCATGCATGGGAGAATATAGCAAGGGCTCTGGGAAGTGAGCCATGAACCATCATCCATTGAAAGGAAGACAAAATTTATAGTCTGATCCTGACTAAATCAGATGAAAAAAAATTAAAAAATAAATCAACAATCTCTAAAGGATTTTAACAGGATGCAGGCTAGGCACAACATAGCATTTATACAATCCAGGATACAATCTAAAATCACTTGACAGACAAAGAAGCAGGAAAACGTGACCAAACCTCAAGGGACAAGATACTCATCAGATGCTGACCCAGAGCTGATCCAGATGTTGAAATTATCAGGTACTTTAAAGCAGCTATAACAACTCTCTTGCATGAGGCAGAGATAAAGGTAAACACACCTGAAAAGAGTGGAAAGAGAGTTCTCAGCAGAGAAACTGGGGCAGTGGGGGGGACCAACTGGAAATTTTTGATCTCAAAAATAAAACATCTGAAATTGTACATATTTTTTAACATTTATTTATTTTTGAGAGAGAGAGAGAGACAGAGTGTGAGCAGGGGAGGGACAGAGTGAGAGGGCGACACAGACTCTGAAGCAGGCTCCGGGCTCTGAGCTGACAGCACAGAGCCCAATATGGGGCCTGAACTCATGAACTGTAAGACTGTGACCTTAGCCAAACTTGGACACTCAACCAATTGAGCCACCCAGGTGTCCCGAACATCTTAAATTTAAAAAAAAATGTTTACCAGAAGGCCTCAATAGGACTTGAAGGTAAATCAATAGAAATTTTGCAATCTAAGAAACAGAGATAAAAATGAAAACAAAACCAGCAAATAAACAGAGCCTTGGGAACTTGTAGAATGACATGAAAAGGTCATTTATGTCCCATGAGAAGAGAAAGAGTCATTAAAGAAATAATGAGTAAAAACTTTCCAAATTTGGTGAAAGATATAAATGTACAGAGGCAAGAAGTTCAGCAAGGCTATATCCAGTAAAAAAAAAAAAAAAATATTCTTTATAGATGAAGGTAAAATAAAAACATTCTCATATGAAAGAAAACTGAGGAAATTCGTAGCCAGCAGATCTGCTATCAAAGAAATGTTAAGGCAGTTCTAAAAGGAAATGTTAACAGAGAAAATCCTGGATCTTTAGGAACCAAGGAAAAGCAACTGAAATGGTAAATATCTGGATAAATACCAAAGACTGAGTTTTTTTTTTCTTTTTTAGGTGTTTAAAAGAGGTGTGCCAGTTGAAAATAAAAAGTATAACATTGGTGGGGTTTTCAATGTTTGTGGAGATGATATATACATACAACTATAACATAAAGGGGGAGGGTAAAGAGACCTATACAATTCTAGTGTTTCTCCACTTTACTTAAAGTGGTAAAATATTAACTTCAACTAGATTGTGAAAGTACTTATATTGTAATCCTTAGAGCAACTACTAAGAAATAATATAAAGAGAATAGTAAAAAATCTGATAAATAAGTTAGAATGGAATACTAAAAAAAAAAAAAACCTCAAATAATTCAACAGTAATTAAACAGGTAACAAGGGAACCAAAAATAGAAGGGACAGAAAATGAATAATAAACGGTAGACCTAAATCCAACCTTATCAACAACTGTACTAAGTATAAGTAGTCTAAACACCAGTTAAAAGGCACAGATAGTCAAGTTGGATTTTTTAACCCGTTTTTACTACTTACTAACTACACAATTTGGAAAGTCACTTAATTTTATGATCTATGATTTCCTTATCAGCTACAGGAGAATAATATCTGCCATACAGGGGCCATTAGGCAGATAAAATGAGGTGGTACCAATTTGATGCCCAGTGAATAATAAGTACCCAAAAAAAATATCAACTGTCTACTTACGACCATTAAGAGTGGCCACTAACAATGACTAAATTCATTAACAGTGGTTCAAGATCACTATTCATTTAGCCCTATATTCTCTTGTCTTTGAGAACAGCACCAACAGAAACGTATGATCACAAAAGATTAAGGATGTATCTTCCCCAATAAAAGATAGTTTCTTTCATTCTCCTCTGAATATGACACAAAATTGCTATATGCTTTTTCATATAGTATCACTGCATATTTATAATATCTTTGGCACTATTAATTGGTAAATTTTATAGATTTATAAATCTTCTATCAACTAAACATTTATGTATTTGAACTAAGCCCTTCTGTCCTCAGTGAAATAATTCCTGCTCACAAAAAAGTAGTAATTTTCATTTCTATAAGTATATTTTAGTTCTATAATACTGAATATCATAGTAAGGGCCCAGGCCACTCAAGATCATCTTTTATTGATTTATATCATTAAAGCATCCACTAATGAGCACACATCCTCCACAGGAAGGCACAGCACTGATGCACTCTCCTTACTGAGAAGGTAGACTCCTGGGATTCCAGCCAGAGAAGACAAAGGGACACTGAGACTGGCTGTCCGTTTAAGAAGCCAGAGTTGCTAGGGTGCCAAAGAGGGCATGGGCCTTGAGATCCATCAGTGGTTGTCAAATTTCCAGGAGAAAAAATACAGAGAGTTTCATCTCAACAACTACGTATTGAATGCTACCATGTGCTGGGCACAGAGCCAGAGGCCAGGAATAGAGATTAATCAGGGAGCTGAATCAGCATGACTGCTACCCTCAGATGGCTGCAGATCTGCTGGGGGAGACAGCAAACGTGGTCCACTGCCTCATCCATACCCCCTTGGACCTGCCTTCTGAGAGCCTTGATACCCAGCGACCAGGTTCCTTCAAACCCTAAACGCCCCAGAGATCAGTCTGGAGAATCCCCACGTTGGGGACTTCTGGTTTTCTTCAGTCAACATCACACACACAGGGAGGTCTGGGACTGTGTATTTCCTGGTAGTGTTTGCAGTGTCATTTACTACTTTTGTCACCTGTCACAGGAGCCATTATAATATTTGCTTGAGTATTTAAATCAAGTCCTTTACTTTAAGCCAGTGGTTGCTGAGCTTTAATTAAAGCATATTTGCATACATTAATATCACCCAGCTTCTCTACATTTTAACTGTATTTGTGCATTCAAAACATGACATTTCAATAACAATAGTTGTCAGTGCCTGGGTGCTTATTTATGCCACAATTACAGGTCCTGTTAATTACAGCCCCGGCTGGCTTCTCCAGCTTCTTCTGACAGAGCCTCTGTGCAGCCACAGCTTCGACGCTTTGAGGGTGTGCATCTCGCCATGTACCGAGTAGCTCCACTGTGCTGCAAGGGGTTTAAAGATGTCAGGCTCCCTTTATCTGTGGACATTCTAGACCTTTGGGGGTCAAGAGGAGTAAATATAGCTTTGATACTGGAGACCATTGGTCCTGGTAGCTCTGGCTACCGTCTCAGTCTTTAGTGAGGATAGATCTGGTGCATTTAAAGCTGAGGACCAACTTGGACTCTGATCCGGTCTGGAATCCTCTGTTGAGACTGACATAGTCAAAAGAAAGGGAAGAATTCTGGTGAGGAATGCCATGAGTTACAGATGAAGAAATAATAGGGAGGCTCCCACCTCGTGAATACTGCTGAGTGTTACTGGAGTTTAGAAGTGGTAGAAGCACAGACCTGCTTCTTACTGGGCATCAGTAATGAGCTGGGTGCTCAGCACCAGACAGGGTATGGTCACCTGGTGAATTCCTGCTCTTACCTGAGGAGGTGGTCAAGGTCACCCACCTCTTCCGACAAACAGAGTCCATCACTCTCTCCTCTATGCTCTCAAGGACTTAAACTGGCTCTGTGAGGGCACTGATCACTCAACATTATTTCTCGATTTCTCTTTCCAACTGAACTATAAATTCTTGAGAGAAAGGGTCATCCTTTGTTTATCTCCCCATTACCTGACACCCATGGACTCCCAATAAAACATTCTTGGGGGTAAAATCAGTAAAGGACCACAGCGCCAAAACTCAAGGTTCTGATGGAAAGCCCCAGATCAAGAAAGGGCCCTGGTTGTGGGAAACACTGAGACAAAACGCCACAACCACCGTGACGGAGGGCAAGCCTGTTCCCTCCAGTGGACTAGCTAGCCGGCCGGCCAGGTGCTGGCAGGGCACGCAGGGTCCTCACGACCCTCCTTCCGCCCCAGCAGCCCCGTCAATCAGACACTGAACTTCCCCTCCCGACGGCCCCTGTGGAAACACTTAGAAATCAGAAACACAAATGACTTGCGGCATCCCCAGCCTGCAGAGACAGCCAGAGGGGGAGGCTCGTCCCAAACCACCTCCTTTCCGAATCCTGGGCACAGTGCCTTTCTGAACCCTGCGGTGAAGCCAGAGGAGTGAAAAGACGGCCTGAGCCTGACATTTCCAAACACTGAGGCTAGAACAATAAACACTGAGCTCAGGAGGCAGAGAGACAAGCCTGGTCTGGGTTTCTCATGTTTCTCTCCAAATACTCTCCTGCAAGCCCAGCCCACCGACAGTCTGCTTGTCTACTGCAGGTCCCTGAGCTGTCACAGACCTCTGAGAGCCAGGCAGAGCTTCCTGGGCCTGACAACAAGTGACAGTAAATATCTCAGCAGCACAGAGAATGACAGGAGGACATTATGAGCCAGAGACTGCTCTGGCCAAACTGGAACCCTGGGGGTATGCGGGCGGCGGGAGGAGAGCTTAAACACTTGTGTTCGGGCTCACTGCACCGGACAGGGAGGCCCGGTCTGTTCCATTTGAGCACCCCTGTCTGTACACTGCCTTCTCTGCAAGCTCCCCGTCTCCTTCGCATATCAGTTCCCTCAACAAAAATACATTAAACACAGATGTTGTGCCAGCTACCGTGCTGGATTCTGGAGACAGAAAGATGAATTAAATCAGATTGTGTCTTAAGAGAGCTTGCCACCAAACTAAGGAAACAAAGAAGTAATATTTCTATAGAGTAGAATGTGGCCATTTTGGAGCATACAAGGTGCCAGAGGAACAGAGTGGAGGATCCTGAGGCTGAGTCCGGGCAGCCAGGAAGGCTCCCTGGAGGAGGAGACCGCTGAACTGAGTTCAGGAAATAAATAAATTGTACCCAGATGAAGAGAGATGGAAGAGGTATTCCAGGCAGCACAACCAACATGAGCAAAGGCACAAATGTGTGACACCATGCAGTGTGTGCCGGAAACCAGAAGCAGTTTGACAGCACTAGATGTACTGAGCAAAGCGGGACAAGTGGCAGCCAGACTGAGGGACTGGCAGGGGTCAGGTCGTGGAGGTGCTCCGTAGGGTCCTTCGTGCCCAGGGCAGGCACTTGGATTTTCTCTGGAGGAAAACAGGGAGACTCCGGGCAGGACTGGGCAGGCACATGCTCTTCAGAAAGCACACCTGGGCTGCAGTGTGGGAAACGGACAGTTAGAGGGCACCCCTAGAGGTGAGGAGGCCAGGGAGGCGGCTGTCACATAATCCCAGCAGGGAGCTCAGGCAGTGGCAGAGGATGGAGAGCACAGGACAAACATGAGAACTGCTCAGAGGACAGGACTGACCGGATGTGCTCAAGAGGATTTCAGGGGGACAGAGAGGCATTAAGAGTAACTTCAAGATTTCTGCAGTGGAGAGCTATGGGAAGGGTAGTGTTGCCAGTTGAGATAATAATGGGAATTATAGTAGCAGCTTACTCTGTGCCAGACATTTCAAGTTTTTCATGGGATATTTCATTTAATACTCACAACAAGCCTCTGAGTTGGGACTATTAGTTTATTTTATAAATGAGGAAAAAAGAGTGTTACATAACTTGCCTAAGGACACACCGCAACTACTACATGGTGGCCTTGAGGCTATGACCTTGACCCCAGGACACAGGTGGTGCCACAGGTGCCTCCCACAGTGTCTGACAGTCAGCTATGGGAGTCCATCTTGGTTTGCATTACTCCAGCAAGCATTTCTTTGGGAGGCTGTGACATAATAGGAATATATATTTGGTCTCTGCCCTCAGTTCTTGACAAAAAGCTCCTAAACCCTTATAATTTCCTGAGTAAAGGGGGTGACAGGAGAATCTTACAGACAGAGCTTATAAACCCCTTGGAATTTCCTGGGTGATAGGAGCAACTTTTGCTCTAACGAGGGGACTCTTGGTGGGCTCTTGGGTAGCCTCAGGATGGGGGCTGGTATCCAGAAAGACCAAGCCATGATTAGAAGCTTAGAACTTACAGCCCCACCCTTCTGGGGAGGTGACAGGGGCTGGAGATTGAGTTTATAATCTATCTTGCCTACATAATAAAGTTTCCATAAAAATCCTCAGCTACAGGGTTCAGAGAGCTCCCAATTTGGTGAATACGTTCATGTGCCAGGAGGGTGGCATACCCCAACTCCATGGGGACAGAGCCTCCTGTACCCAGGACACTTCTGGACTTTGCCGTGTGTACCTCTTCATCTGACCCTTCACCTGTATCCTTTATCACACACGTTACACTAAATGGGCAAATGTTTCATGAGTTTTATGAGCCATTCCCTCAAGTTATTAAACTGGGGGTGGGGCACCTGACTTCACAGCCCAGTGAGAAGTGTGGGTATCCTGGGGTCCCATTATTTTCAACTAGCATCTGAAGTTAAGGGCATACTCGTGGGACTGAGCCCTTAAATCTGTGGAGTCTGATACTCACTCCAGCTAGTGTCAAAATTGAATTAAATCCCAGGATACCCAGTTGGGTGTCCAGAGTGTTGGAAAACTGGTTGGTGAGGGAATAACTCTCCCACATATCTCATGTCTAAAGTGTTGAGAATAGAGAAATAGTTTTTCTTTAGAAGTGATCCCAAGAAACAGTAGGGAAGTAGGGAAGGGAGACAGGGGTGGTAAGAAAGCAAATAAGGGTAAAGTAATGTACAGGCTACAATTAGAGCATTTGGGGCTCAGTCGTGCTGAGGACCTCTGGAATCAGTGTAGAGCATGTGCCTTAGAGCTGTCCTATGTGAAGGATGAGCAAGCTGGAGTCTGTGCTCACTCCCAAACAGCTGTGATGGCAGGCGGGGTAGGCTCTGGTGGCCAGAGCAAGCCTGCAGGCAAAGTATCATAAGTTCTGGCAGTAGAAGTCTGCCCAGAATGAGGGTGAGGGTCAGGAGGCCCAGATGGAGCACTGACAGCATCTACCACAAAACCCAGTAAGTGCCTCTGAAAAGCTTAACACTCTGGAATGCCTACTAGATGATGATTTCCATATTTCTAAGCATAGGAGGACAGAAACACTACAAGAGACAACCAATAGATACCCAGTACTTCTTTAAAGTAGTACCATGAAATGTACAGGATGGAAGACTCTAGATAAAGTTCCTCTCCCAAAAAGGGAAGAGGGAGAGGGAGGGTGGAGGGGGGAAGATGGAGGGGGAATAGGAAGAGGGGGAAGAGGAGAAAAGGAGAGGGGGAAGAGGGGAAAAGGAGGGGGGGAAGAGGGGAAAAGAAGAGGGGGAGGGAAGAAGACTCCAGGAGCTTTTTTGCCTCTCCTTGTTCTCAAAGCCATGGATGAAGGCCAAGTCACCCTACCAGAGGGTCTTCTAAACAGAAGCACTGCGAGCGGCTCATGACTCCACACCAGGGTTGAGTCCAGGTGTGTGGGCTGGGGGTAGGTGGGATGCCTCCTCAGCATATCTGCAGCCCATATCCCCTTTGACAAGGTCTCCTCCTAAGACCCCACCCTGAACACAGCCATGTAAACCTCACTCCTGGCTCCACCCGCCTCTGGGTATGAACTTCCATTCACTTCTCTAAAGTAGAAAATGCAGACACTTCTATAGTCCAAGGTCAAGAAAATGATCATGCAGCCACATTTCTAAAGTTTGGTGCAGACACAATGGAAAGATTGCAGTAAAGTTAAATGTTAATTATAGTCCTAAAAGTAATTAAGGCTTAGAGGATTAGAGGAGGTGGTTTATAACCAGATCTGCCCATTAGGATAAAATGTGCAGATCCAGACTTGGACTCTGTGTTCAAAAACATGCAAAATTGTCTTCTAAAGAGAGAGTTATTCAAGGGGGCTTGACTAGATATGGAAAACTCACAGATGCCCCTTACAGATACAGAGGTAAGAATTAAACTTCATCAAAGCCATCCCCTTGGTCACAATGCTGTCAGGCAAACTGTTTACAGGGCTACTCAACTTTAGATTCTTTAATAAAGACAAAGAGAAGTGTAAGCTGAGGATGACTCAACGACTACAATGAAATGTACTACACGCAGTTTTTTAAATGGTTATCTTTAAACATGAGTATATATAAGGTCAAGTCAGTAGTGAAGACAAAGTTCAAACTAGGTGGGCCACACACCCAAGTTCACTGCTGTTCAGCTATATCCTCCCCATTTCGCAGATGAACAATCAAGTGAAGGGATACCCACTGTCTGACTAGTGACTCAAGATTAGGGGAGGATGAGTGAGGGAATGAGAGAAGAGAATGCTGACCCTGGGGACAGGTGAGAATCTGAGAAGCCTGTGCCAAGAGCAACCCTACCCATCTGTTGGCTTCTCTATTCTGCTAGTGAGAAACTTCTCTCCAAATATAACATAGCTCCTCTCCTTAACTTGCCATTGCCACCACCCAAGGACTGAGGAGTCCTCACCTCCAACACCACTTCTTCAGGATTCTCAGGTTGGCCACTTTCTCTTGTTTCTCTCCCTGCTATGGATTGAACTGTGCCTTCCCAAAATTCTTATGTTGAAGTCCTAAACTCCAGTACCTCAGACAATATGACTATAATGGAAACGCGGCCTTAAAAAAAGAAATTAAGATCAAGTGAGGTCATAAGTAAGGGTAAGCCCTAATCTGGTAGGACTCACATCCTTTTGAGAAAAGACACAAGGGGCTCAGGCACACAGAGAAAAGCACATGTAACACAGAAAAGACACAGAGAGAAGGCAGACACCTGCAAGGCAAGGAAAGGGTCTCACCAGAAACCAAAATCAACCCAGCCCACCCCAGCCCAACTGTTCCAGCCTCCAGAACAGTGAGAAATAAAATTCTGTTGTTTAAGCCCCTTGGTCTGTAATACTTTGTTATGGTGGCCCCAGCAAATTAATACACTCCACCTGCTCCTCCCCGCTCTTCTGCTGCCCGGGTAGCACAGCACCAGCATACATGGCCAGCTGTGTCCTACTTCCCTCGTCTCTAAAAGGAGGGGCTACAGTAGAGCCTAGGTAACGTCTAGCTCTGACATTCTGTCCACCTGTAACATGAGTTATTCCCTAGAATGGGTGAGAATCTCTGAAATATTAACCACGAATGAAGAGCATCATTCTCTCCTAGCTCACTTAACTCAGTGGGTGCTGCTGACTTTGAAAGCACTGCTTCATTGCGTCCAAGAATTTCTTTTTCATCCACCTTCTATTTACATAGCAACCATGAGGTTCTAGAAAGAGTACTGTGCTGCTGACCTCTCTGTGGCTATGCCTTCCTGTTTTACCCCTACGCCCAAGTGAAATGTTCTTGTAAACTTTCATTCACTCTCATCTTCTTCTCTTGCTCGCCGTCTCACTCGTTTCCTCCTCTCTCCTGTGTTGCTCTGGGGGGAGCCCAGCGCCTTGTCCTGCAGCCCTGGGGAGACGGCCCAGCAGCGAGGAACTGAGGCCTCACACCAACAACCAGCCGGGAACTGAGGCCTGCCTGCAACTCCATAAGCAATGGACTAGACAATGAAACTGGGTTTTCTGATGCTAAATTGGGAACTTTTTCTCCATCTTGAAAGTGGATCCTCCTGCCCTGGTTAAGCCTTCAGATAACTGTAGACAAGCCAATATCTTTGCTGCAGCCTGAGAGACCCTGAGCCAGAACCACTTACTTGCTAAACAGCAACTGGATTCCCACCATCACAAGCTGTGTGAGACAAGAAAATGCGTACTGCTTGGAGCCACTGAGTTTTAGTTGCACCATAAATAACTAACAAACTCCCTGAGGCCCATTTCGTGACACCTTTCACAATGCTTTACATGGGACTCATCTCCCAGGAGGTGTAGTTTCATTATTTGTTTTGAGCAGAAAGACTGCATGCCCCCCCCCCCCCACCTCCAGAGCACAGAAAAGTTTAGGGCAGGCTATAATCTGGACCTTCAGGGAGACAGAGAGAATATAAAGTGGTGAACAGAAGACATGGCATGACATACAGTGGTTTACTAGTTTCCTATGGCTGCTGTAACAAAATACAGCAAACCCGGTGGTTCAAAACAAAGCAAATTTGTTTTCTTTTCATTCTGGAGATCAGAAGCCAAAAATCCGTTTCACTGGCCTAGAGTCAAGATGTCAGGCAGGGCTGGCTCCTCCAGAAGGCTTGAGGGGAGAGTCCACATCCTGTGGGAGAGTCCACATCCTAGCTCCACAAACTTCCAGAGCTGCATTTCTTGCGTTCCTTGGCTCCTAGCGGCTTCTTCCGTCTTCAAAGCCGGTGGTGTCACATGTTCAAATCTCCCTGTGCTACTATCTTCATATCACCTCCTGTCTATAAGGTGATTACATCTGTCCCACCTGGATAATCCAGAATAATTTCCCCACATTAAGATCTGTAACTTTATCATATCTGCAAAGGCCCTTTGTGCCACATAAGGTAATATTCACAGGTTCTGGTGGTGAGGACATATTTGGGGGCCATTATTCAGCCTGCAATAAATAGAAAAACCCCACTTCTAGGGTCAGGTCCGAATTCATATCTTCTGATGAACAACTGTTTGACGATGAACAAATAACACAACTAAGTCTAGGTTTTATCATCTCCGAAACACAGACAATAAAACTTATTAAATGAATACAGTATGTAAAAGCACCTGGCACTTAGTACTTTCTAAATAAGCACCAGCTTTTCTCTTCCTTCCTTTTACTGAGTAGCTATAAAGACAAGGACCTGGACCAAGAAGGAATAGGGCTTCCAAGGTGTGGGCTTGCAGCTAGTTCTGTATGGCACTTAGTGTTTACAAGGCATTTTTAGGCCTATTAACCTCATTTGACTATTATTCCCATTTTACCAAATGAGGAAAACAGAGGCACCAATGTATTCAGTGGTTTTCCCAGAATCCCCCAGCTAGCAAGTGTTGTAATTGGGTTTTCTGATGCTAAATCCTAATCTCTTTTCTTTACACACCATGCCCTTGGGTAGGACCTGCAAAAATCAAACAGCTACCTGGTGAGCAGGCAGTGTTCTCCAAAGCAGCCCCGGGCCGGCTTTTGGGAAACAGGAAGAGAAAGAAAACTGCCTACTACCCACCCACCCCCGCCCCCACACACACCATCTATCCTCATTCTTTTCCTCTCACAAGGGTGGAGACTTTTGGTAGTAAATAATTTTCAGATGTGACTCATCAGCTTGGCTTATCCGATAAGATACCATCTCAGGAGTCAGAGGCCCACCGAGGGGACCATTTCATGATTTCAGGAGGGAATTATGAGGGACTGCAATGTGGCAGGGCCTGCATCGCCTGAACTTGGAAGCAGATGCAGAGGTGGGACAGCTACTCTACCAGAGGGCGAGGTTCATGGACTTACACTGAGGGGAGAGGGCTGTCTGTCCCCCCTATAAAGTCAATAACAAAAACAACTCCAAAGCACACTAACCTACATTTTCTTATTTGCCCTCAGAAAATCACACTTATTTTACAGAGAAAGAAATGGATATACATAGAAAGCACTGATGGTTATTGAATGTTTAATATTCGCTAACCCTGGAACAAAAGCCTTGTAAGCATTATGCAAATGTAATCATCTCAAGTTCTCTATGAGGTAGGTCTTCTCATGTCTAGATGAGGACCTGAGGCTCTGAGAGGTTAAGCAGCTTGCACAGAAAGACCACAGCTACTATGTGACCCAATCAGCACTGAAATGCTGGAGGTCAAGATGCTAACTAGCAGCTCCCTTCCAGCTGAAGAGACAGAGCCCCTTAGGTGCTGACTTGGAGCTTTTCCTTCTGGAGGAGGAATCAGAGGGGCCCTCCTCAGTAAGGAGAGGGAAATGCTACAAGGGGTCCGTGAAATAAAATGCTTCTGTGGATCCCAACCCCTGGCCACCGCGTGTACACGAAAACACACCTTCAATAAAACATGCAGAATTAAGTCAGGCTGCTAAAGGTTTCCTGAGATTCGGTAGTCAAGGCCTCTGTGGCAGCTACCTTAATTTCTCCCTTAGATCTGCATGTTCTCAAAGCAGGTGGACAGGCCCAGCCAGACTTCAAATGGCTCCACATGGGAAAAAGGATTAGAATAGTCCCCCAAGGACCTCTTCTGACATTATCTCACCCCTCCTGGCTAATTTTCTAGTTGAGTGTGAAGGAGAGATCTTTTGTCCCTCTGGGCTGCTCTCCCATTCAATTTAATTTAGAAAAGAAGCCTTTGCAATACTGAATTGAAAATTATTTTTATGGTCCAGGAAAGGAGCCCCAGCATTTGCTGGAGGTGGGGGGGGGGGTGTCAGGGGGCCAATGGGAACAAGGACTAATTAGGACTGGAGTTCAGCGACCTGCACCCACCTGCAGACCAGATGGGGAAGCCTCAACCCCAGCAGTGTCGCAGGGATGAGGCCAAGTGGGGAGAGGGAGGGCATGAGGGGACGTGGCAGGGGGAGTGGGGCCGGAGGAGTGGTCGGGGCAGCGTGGCAGGCACAGAGCCAGCATGGTGGGGCCGAGGGGCTTGGTGGGCACATGCCCAGATGAACTGGAGCAGGGCCAGGAACTAACCCAAGGCAGGACTGAGCCCGGAGCTGTCCTCAGACACAGAGAGCAGAGGGCTCCAGGCACAAGGCTCAGAGTGATCCCAGAGACGTCTCTCTGCCTTGCTTCTCCAGAGAAGGGGCAAGTTCTTAGGCTGCTGCTTAGGGACCTCCACCTACTCCCATCCCCCTCAACAAGGAATCTCACTTCCTGGGGGATGACCACCTGGTCCTCGTCCCTGGCTCTTCCTCAGGACAAAGTGCAGAAAGATCAAAGACAGAAGGTGGGGTCAGACGAGATGGGCTTTGGAACAGAGTGAATCAAATCCAGGGCCCCACTCACTGTCTGAGAGGCCAGAAGCAAAATGCTTCATTCCTACATGCCTTCCCTCATTCCTCATAAATTAGGATAATGGTATCACCCTCAGAGGGGTTTTGTTGAGGGCCAGTAGAGTCTGTGAGCCACAGAGAACAGCCAATGGGGGCCTGCCACACAGGTGCATGATAAACGTCCTTCTCCACTTGCCCTTTCCTCTGAGCAGGGGCCCAGAGAGAGGGTGGGGACCCCAACCTTGAAGCTTTGGCTGCCAGCCCTAATGGCACCTGATGCACTGTGGCTGAGCCTCCCACTTGAGGGGGCATGATCCACAGGGAGAGACAGAGCCCCAAACCTCGAGATGAGAACAGTCTGGATAGATGCTGGACATTTTCTGTGCTCAGCACTGAGCCCCTGGAAGTCGCCCAGGAAAGCATCAATAGCCACCCATATTTGCATAGCGTATTATATACCTCAGAGCTCCTTTGCTTACATCATCAGCATTAGCTTAATACCAAATATAATGCTAGGGATGTCTTTACAAACGAGAAACCCATTTTATATAAATTTTCTGAGGTCCTATAGCTAATGAGATGCAGAAGTGAGATTCAAAGCCACACCTTTCTAGCTGAAGCTGTACCTGAGGCTGAGGAGGAGATAGGAATCTGTCCAAGGTTAACCACAGACTCTAGGTTGGAAGGCTGGGGTGGGGGCTTGTTAATTTAGTGCTAGCTTGACCCCTCAATTAGCTGCTGGACAGAGCCAGGCCCAGGAGAGATGGACAGCAGGGCTTAATGAAAATGGGGATGCTTGTGACGATATGAACAATCTGAATTATGGTCTCAATTTGCACAGAGCCTGATGGATTTGCAATAATTCCAAACCAGGTCAAGTGTCTGTGTCTCCTCTTTTGCTGATCTCACACAAAGTCTCCCCATTTGTCAGGCTCCGACTGTCTCTGAGTGGCCACCCGCCCCCACCCTCCCTCCATTAGCTATGCTCTCCACAGCTCCCCCGGCAGTGCTCTGACCCCAGGGCACCTCTGCAGCTGGGCCCAGAGGGACTGGGGCTGCTACTAGCAGGGCTCAGGGACCCAGGAGCTTTGAGGCCATCTGCAGAGATAGACGGCACTCTGCAGTGAGGAAAGGGACAGCTCCCCACTGTCCAGGGACCCCAGCCTGTGGTAGTTTGTAAGATGACAGGTATCTCTTAATGATTTGGTATCTTTTTCTTTTTTTTTTTTTTTTTATTTCTAGGAGAGAGAGAGAGAGAGAGAGACAGCGTGAGCAGGGGAGGGTCAGAGAGAGAGGGAGTCACAGACCGAAACAGGCTCCAGGCTCTGAGCTGGCAGTCAGCACAGAGCCCGACGCGGGGCTCGAACCCACGAACCGCGAGATCATGACCCAAGCAAAAGTCGGACGCCCAACCGACTAAGCCACCCAGGCGCCCCTGATTTGGTATCTTTTAATGATTTGGTATCTTAGGGGCTCACAGTGTGGACATAACATTGTCACAGAGAATGGATTCTTGGAGAGTCGAGCCCTCCTGGCAGAGAGAGCAAGGCCAGCAGAGGCCTGCAGCAGATGCCAGAGAGCGCCCCCCGCCCCCCCCACCCCGGCCCAGCCAGCATACTGACACCTGCCACAGTTCATGAGCATCCTCAAAAACTTGGAGGATCTTAATGTACCGCCCCTCTTCCTAGACTCTTGCAGCCAGGGCCTGTGAGCAGAAGTGGGTACGCACAGTGTGGGGGTGTGGTGTGGAGTGGAAGATAGTGGCAGGTTCTGGAACAACTACTGTTCTCCATCCCATGTGTCCAGTCCTAGCGTGGCTAAGGCGGTAGAGGAAACCTCCCGGTCACCTTGGCTAGTCACATGCCTGGCTTGAAATTTTGTCCACAGCTTCTTTAGCAAGTGGCCATTCAGCCTCCTTGCGTGCCTTCAGTGCCAGGGAACTAGGGGCTTTACAGGGGAACAACCCATGCCGTCTTCAGGTTGCTTTAATTTTCAAACATTTTTCCTTCTATTACGGAAAAAAAAAATCTATCTCCCTATAGCTTCCACACTTTCTTACCTATGCCAAGAACAAAATAATAGCTAAAAAAAAAAAGTAGTTCTGACTTTTATTTTGATGTGCTTTGCTTGGGGATCATAGGATAGCCTCCCTTCTCCCAGAAGGAAATCCTTGGTCTACTCACCATTGTGGGGAGAGGGAAAGAGCTCCTGAAAGACCAGCATTCAGGAGATCCAGGGGCTGATCCCAGCTAAACTATGTGTAAGGTTTGGCAAGTCTGTTCATGGGTCTGGCCTTTCCACCTCTAATCTCCTGCTATGAATTCATCTGTGGATAAGCCACTATTACTGGATAAGCATCTACTATACACTTGTCTCTTGACATGTTTGTTATAGAATACAGTACTAAAAAAATTAGTACTATAATTTACTGAACATTTATTATATGCTAGGCATTTTGCTAAACACAGTGCATATATTATTGCTTCCTTTATCATGTTTCCACCTTAACCAATAAGGTCTGTTATCATCTCCATTTCATAGATGAAGACACAGTGGCTCATGGAAGGTAAGTAACTAAATGCAACTGGTAAGTAGTAGAGCTGCAGTTTGAGCTCAAGTTTGTCTGGATCCCAAAATATGTTTAACTACTATGCAAAGATACCATCCCAGCCACAGGGAACCTACCATCTAGTAGAGAAGAAAAAACTAAAACACAGGAAACACTAGGATAGATACAAATATCAAATCATTATGTTGTACACCTGAGATTAGTTGTAACTAATTGTTATACATCAATTACACCTCAATTTTTTAATAAAAAACTCACTAAAGACAATAGAAGTTAATGAAAAGGGAAAGTGGAATTAGAGTCTGAACGTCAGTCTGATAAATGCTGTGCTAAAAACAGTAGCAAACATACATTTGTTGAATGAATGAATGACTCTCCAGGCAGAGCAAGGAAGAAATATCCCCCCAAAAAAAAACGCAGGATGAGAAAATTGCAGGGTACTAATTCCTGAGGATTAAAAAAGCACTGAAATGGGGGAAATCCTACAGCACACTAAAGATGCTTTCACTACCCATTCACCTATTCATTTACTCAACATGTTTTTGAGCACCTCTATGCGACCGGCATTGTGTAAGTAACATTATAACATTCGGTCTTTGCCCTTCAAGGAACTGACCTAGGGGCAAATTCAGGTACTCAGGGTAGCGGAGTAAAGAACCAAAATAAGGGGGCGCCTGGGTGGCTTAGTCGGTTAAGCGTCCGACTTTCACTTAGGTCATGATCTTGCGGTTCGTGGGTTCGGGCCCCGCGTCGGGCTCTGTGCTGACTGCCAGCTCAGAGCCTGGAGCCTGTTTCTGTCTGTGACTCCCTCTCTCTCTGACCCTCCCCTGCTCACGCTGTCTCTCTCTCTCCTAGAAATAAATAAAAACCTTTAAAAAAATTTAAAAAAAAAAAGAACCAAAATAAGGAACGCCAGGATAATGACGCAACATGGCAAAGAGAGCCTGACACTGTGCCACGCAGACGATAAATGGCAGGAGGGAGGAGAGCAGCATGGGCCGGATGAAGGCAGGAGGGCTTCCTGGAGCAAGCCTAACAATGGGGAGAGTGAGGAAGGGAAAGGAAGTACATCCAGGGAAGAGTGAGGCCAAATCCTAGGGATTTCGAGGGTTGTGGGCAAAAGGCCTGGAGAGGATGTTCCGGGCCGCACTGTGAAGGACCCGGCCTGCTGGGGTGGGTAAGGCAAGTAAAATGGGTCCGACAGGCATTGTGGGCAGAGGACTTTCTGGCAGGAGACAGCCTAGGGCAGGACTGCATTACGGTGTATGGAGCAGAGAGCTCCTGCCCCATCTGGATGACACAGGCTCCCCGACACTCGACACTTGCACTGAGCACCTACAGCAGTGCAGTCTGGAAGACAAGGTGTGGATTCTCCATGAATACGGAGATCCATTAAAACTGCCCCTCTGGGTGACAGAAGGCGAGAAAGGGGACAGAGAGCTAGCGGTGGGTGACAGAGAAGGCAGAGAGGCATGGTGCAAGCCAAGCTGTAAGCCCTGGAATACGAGAGATGGCCAGGTAAGCACCAGAAATACCACGGGGGCCAAATGCTCCCAAGCTGGGGACGTTAGGGAAACTGCTTTGTAAAGCAGCATGTCCAGCCCACGCCTGAGCTGTGGGCATTGGGCAGGTGCTCTGGAAAAGGCTAAGGCTCTCTTTCCACGGGATCTAAGATCATAGCAGCCAAGCCACGGAGAGAATGTGTGCGGACATCGTGGCGGGCAAGGCTGGCTCCAGCGCCCTTCCAGCGGGGCTGAGGGGGACAGGGGCATGCTGAGCGCAGGTGCATGCCTGCTTCAGACTACCAGCCTTGGCAGATCCCAACAGAAAATATCACCCACTCGTTCCAGAGAACAGGGCTGACCCAATGGCCAGTGAGCCCCATATTCTAACTGTCTTGCCAGACAGGAACTGTGCCTTACGGAGAAGAAACTGACAAGTTTGTTCACCATGAGAAGGGGGCAAGTAGGTGCTGGGAGGTGGGGGTGTCAAGGGACCAGACGACTTCAGCGGAGCCCCACCCCGGCAGAGGTCAAGCACTATGGAACGGCATTCTGTAAATCAGTCCTTGGAGGAATGTGACAGTCACTGTTTGAGCTCCATGAAACTCCGGGAAATCTTTTGCTCAGTGCTTTACAATTTACACAGGTCTTTCACTTATGTTATCCCACTTAATTGCCACCACAGCCCTTTGAAGTGCATTAAACAGATATTTCTCCAGGGGCTTCTGGGTGGCGCAGTGGTCTCAGTGTCCAACTCTTGATTTCAGCTCAGGTCACGATCTCACAGTTCATGAGATCAAGCCTTGCATCAGACTCTGCACTGACAGCATGGAGCCTGATTGCAATTGCTTCTCTCCCTCTTCCTCTGCACCTTCCCCACTGGCTCACGCATGCTCTCTCCCTCAAAATAAACTTAAAAAATAGGTATTCTTCTGCATTTTACAATGAGAAAATGGAAGAGTCAGAGAGGGCAGTCCTGTCCAAGGTGATACAACTCACAGTGGCTGGGCTGGGATTCAATCAACATTCCTTTTTCTCCGTTAAACCACATCCCCTACTCTTCAGTGACTGTTGGATTCGAGGCAGCAAGACAAGTTCTAAAAAAATAAGGACCCTAACATTTTTCACTGAAAAAATGAAAGGAAACTGGCTCTGTGAAGAGACCATGGAAGATCATTTCAGGCTTCTAGTCTGGGGCAGCTGTCCCCAGCGGAGGAGGAGACACTATGGCGTGTTTAAACAAAGCCAATCTTGCTGGAATGAACAAAATAAGAGTGTGGTGCCTACTGAAGGGAGAGGGGGCAGACTGCACAGGACTGTGTTTGGCAAGGAGAGTTTGGACTTGGTCTAAGCACAGTGCATTGAAGGGTTTTACACAGGTAGATGGCATGACCTAATATTTACCTTATAAAGGTACTCCTTGTTGCTATTTGGAAACAAAGAGGGTAAATTTAAAACCCTCTTTTTTTTTAAATAGCTTATTGTCAAGTTGGTTTCCATATAACACCCAGTGCTCAACCCCACAAGTGCCCTCCTTCATGCCCATCTCCCCCCTTCCCTCCCCCAACACTGATCAGTCCTCAGTTTGTTCTCAGTATTCAAGAGTCTCTCATGGTTTGCCTCTCTCCCTCTCCCCGCCTATTTCCCCCCTTCTTCTCCCCCACAGTCCTCCGTTAAGTTCCTCCTAATCCTCCTATACATGCAAACATATGGTATCTGTCTTTCTCTGCCTGACTTATTTCACTCAGCATAACACCCTCGAGTTCCATCCATGTGGCTACACATGGACAGATTTCATTCTTTCTCATTGCCACGTAGTATTCCATTGTATAGATAAACCACATCATCTTGATCCATTCGTCCTCTGATGGACACTTAGGCTCTTTCCATGTTTTGGCTATTGTTGAGAGTGATGCTATGAACATTGGGGTACATGTGCTCCTATGCATCAGCACTCCTGTATCCCTTGGGTAAATTCCTAGCAGTGCTATTGCTGGGTCACAGGGGAATTCTATTATTAATTTTTTGAGGAGCCTCCACACTGTTTTCCAGAGGGGCTGCACCAGTTTACATTCCCACCAACAGTGGAGGAGGGTGCCCGTTTCTCCACATCCTCACCGGCATCTAGAGTCCTCTGATTTGCTCATTTTAGCCACTCTGACTGGTGTGAGGTGGTATCTCAGTGTGGTTTTGATCTGTATTTCCCTGATGAGGAGGGATGCTGAACATCATTTCATGTGTCTGTTGGCCATCTGGATGTCCTCTTTGGAGAAGTGTCTGTTCATATCTTCTGCCCATTTCTTCACTGGATTGTTTGTTTTTCGGGTGTGGAGTTTGGTGAGTTCCTTATAGATTTTGGATACTAGCCCTTTATCTGATATGTCATTTGCAACTATCTTTTCCCATTCTGTTGGTTGCCTATTAGTTTTATGGACTGTTTCCTTTGCCGTGCAGAAGCCTTTAATCTTGATGAGGTCCCAGTAGTTCACTTTTGCTCTTGATTCCCTTGCCTTTGGGGATGTTATCAAGTAAGAGATTGCTGCGGTGGAGGTCGTGGAGGTTGTTTCCTGCTTTCTCCTCAAGGGTTTTGATAGTCTCCTGTCTCACATTCAGGTCCT
Source organism: Hyaena hyaena (assembly GCF_003009895.1). Lineage (NCBI taxonomy): Eukaryota > Metazoa > Chordata > Mammalia > Carnivora > Hyaenidae > Hyaena > Hyaena hyaena. The sequence continues at coordinate 3,931,885 of NW_024080668.1, read as the reverse complement.
TTATCCATTTTGAGTTTATTTTTTGTGTATGGTGTGAGAAAATGATCTAGTTTCATTCTTCTGCATGTTGCTGTCCAGTTCTCCCAGCACCATCTGTTAAAGAGGCTGTCTTTTTTCCACTGGATACTCTTTCCTGCTTTGTCAAAGATTAGTTGGCTGTATACTTTTGCAAAACCCTCTTTTTAACGAGGAAGCCTCGTTAGAAGGGTAATTCAATAATTCCATTGGAAAATGAATTACCTCTTTTCAGAAAGAGGTACTTGAAGGTAGAATATATCTTGGAAGCAATATTGACAAAATGTGACATTGGATTGGGTAAGTGGGAGTTAGAGAAAGGAAAGAACGAAGAACAATTCCTAGAATTCTACTTTAGGTAACTGGATAGGTATCCCTGACATTTGCTGAGACAGAGCAGACAGGTTGAGGGGAGGTTTGAGGAAGAGGTGAACATGAAGAGTTCTCTTTTAGACATGTTAACTAGGAGGTTTCAGTGGGACATTCAGGAGTAGATTCAGGAGAAGACGTCAAGTGGGTATTTGGATACACAAGCTGGAGTTCATAAGATAGGGCCAGGACGGAGACACAAACATGATAACTGTCAGAAGATACATGGTATTTTAACTCCATGGGAATGAGAACATATAGAAAGAGAACATAGAGAGGGAAAAGAAGGGTTCACGATCCAGCCTCAAGGAACTCTAACATTTACAAGTCCAGCAAAAGGGGAGAACCCAGCAAAGAAAACTTAGAGTGGAGAGTGGGGTAGGAAGGAATCTAGGAGCCAAGAAGTCACAGAATCCACAAAGGACTGTATGTTTCAAGAAGGAGTTGTAATCCACAGTGTCAAATTCTGCTGAGAGGTGAAGATCGATTTGGCCACCTGAAAGCCACTGGTGGCCTTGAGAAGAGCAGTTTCAGTTGCAGGGAAGCAAAAGGCAGATGGGAATGGGCTGAGAGGTAAATATGAGGTGTGAGACTAAACAACTTCCCCCAGCAAAACAAAAACAAAAAATCAAACAAAAGCCAATAGATAGATTGGTAGGATCAAGGGAAGGTTGTTGTTTTTGTGGTTTCTGTAAGGTAGGAGATGCTAGAGCATGTTTTCATGATGGGAATGATTTGGTAGAGCAGGAGAAATTAATGAAGGAGTAGAGACAGGGGGCACCCAAAGAAATACAATCTTTGAAAAACTGAAAGAAGATGGAACTAGAGAATCTGAGGAAGAATTGGCCTTTCATTGGGAAGAGACACCTTCTCCATTGTACTAGGAGGAAAGGAAGAAATTGTTTCTGATGCAGGTGGATTTGAAGGTTCAGTAGATAGTTAGCATCTAGTAGTTTCTATTTCCTCAATAAAGACTGAGGTCATCAGCAAAGGAGGAATGCGGAGTAAGAGAATGTGGAGTTTGAAGAAAGAAGGCATGAAGTTATTTTGGGAAATGGACAGTAAGTCCACCAGAAGGACAGCATAGGGTGGCCAGTGATGAGTGCCCAATTGAAATGTATCATCATGAATTTAATTTTAAGAGTCTGTTTTGTGACTTTCTCCATGAGTGCCCCGCCGTGGCTCTGGAGCAGGTGCAGAGAAGGAAAGTAGTATTCAGAAGTCCAACAGAGGGGTTCTGCAAGCCCAGGTGAATGGAGGGAGAGCAGAGTGATGGAGCTGGAGGTATTTGTGAAGGTAGAATTATGATAGACATAGATGCTAGGCTGGACAGGAAAGGAAGTAAAGCCAGACAGGTGCTGATAGAAAATTGGAAACAAATGGGGTCAAGGGATTTAGGGTCTCCATGAGGTCACAAATTTGTGACAGAGGAGGTACCTGGGCAAAAAAGGCAGAGCAAGAAGAGGTGGGTTGGAAAAGGGTATGTTTGAAATTGAGATTTGAGAAGTTGTGTAGTTTCTGTTGATTGCAAGGTGCAGAGTATGGTCATGGGAGTGAGAGAGCCAAGGAAGAATAGAAGAAAATGTGGCTGGATGTGAGAAAGTCAAGGAAAAGAGACCAGGGTGGTGAATCGTTCATCCATCCACTGAAGTTTCTTATGCTTTGTGTACAGGCAAATAGATGTTTAGAAATACAAACCTTGAAATGGACCCACCATCTTACCAAGATGTAAATGCCCCCCTTGAGGTAAGAAGCACATGTATGATCTATTTCAGTGTTAATCAAGCTTGCCCTACACAACCATCAGGCGCAGTGTTCTTTATGCATCATCATGAAATATGGACATAATAGACTTAAAATAGCTCAACATAAAATTTTTGCAGTATCAGGCACCATCTAATACTAGATTCTAGTTTAGATTAAGTGCAGTAGCTGTTGTCAAAAGCTTAAGAGAATGAATTTTAATGTGGAGAAAATCCCATCCATTAACTTAATGTTTTCCAAATACTGGGAAAAGACACCCATGCCCCCCACTGCTCTTTTTTAACCTGAGAATGGTATATACTTGATGCTTTGCCCAAATTGGTCTCCAGAGGAGAGGAAATTGGTCTCCTTTCCTGGAGACGAAAGGGAAGGACTCCTGGCTTAGTAGAGAGGAGAGTTGAGAAGCTCTATCCAAGGACTTAGTAATAAAGGGACATGGGAGCATCTCTCTCTCTCGGTCCTCCAAGGAAGGAGCCTGAGGAGGCATTCTGAAAAACAACAGACAGCCCCATTTATATTTCTATATGAATCAAAGAATAACACCTGTCTTCAGAAAACTGGCATGTGCCTTGTTGGTTTTATCCCCCAACTTCTTTTTTTCTATTAGCTAGTGGTTTTAAATCCCTTAAAGTGAAAGACATTGTATACGCTTCAGAACAGTGAGGAAATAGAGCAATAACCTTGAGGGTGCTGGAGAATGACTTCAGTGGGCCAACTTCAATCACGGATAGCCCATTTCTATTCTCCTCGGTCCACTCAAATGACTTATCTGAGTCAAACACTCTGTAATATGAGGCAATTAAAAATAGAAAAGAAGCCTATTTATTGCATGTGTGAACAAAAGGAAAAGACATAAAAGGCACCAGTCTCCTGGCCCCCTTTGTCTATTCTGAGCTCCTGAGTAAATAAAACACACCCACAGATCTAGGCTTATAACAGACCTGATGGGAGAGGCTGATGAAAGCCAGAAGAGAAGTAGTGAGTCTCAAGTCCCCACCCTGACAGGATGTGTCTAATGCCACCCACAGCACCCGAGGACATGACCAGAGCCCACACTTCTCTATACCCCTTCTCAAACCCCAACTATCATTTAACTTCTGGGGATGTTCAATGAACCAAAACATTCTTCTACTCAATCATATATACCACTGAAAATTGTTTTGAGCTCATGATACCTTTGGAGCTACTATCTGAATCTTGGACAACCGAATGGCCTTGACTTCTGTCTTCCCGGGGGTTGGGGCGGGGGACATCTACCAAGAAGATCCTATGCACAGAGTGCACAAAATGAAACTTCAAATTCTATCTCTTAACCCCCAAAGTAAGGTACTCACAAAAATAATTAGAATTATAGAAGATTTCTTCTACTCAAGAAAATTAACACCAAGAGGTAGACTGGGCTGTGACAGGGACAGGAACGAGACAGAAAATTAGCAAATCCTAGAGTCTTTGAGAAGAAAGGGAAGAAAGCCGGTGAAATAGCTTCACCAGCAGGAGGTTCTCTGAAGTTTTCCTGACAATAATGTGATAATTTGTGAAAAGTATGAATCTGGGACTTGGGGAAATAGCAGGTAGCAAATCTGAAAAGAAATGCCTTTCTCAATCCCCCATAAAAAGAAGATATTATTATCACCCAATGCTTTTCATGGTCTAAAATGCTCCTTGGGCAAGTCAAACTGACTGTCTTCAAGAAAAGGGTGGAAATTTAGAAAAAGTTCAGAAGGTAATGAAAGTTGGGATAAATGGGAAAGGGGCCCTTTGTCTACCCCCAAGTCAATCAGAGCCCACTGTTGACCCAACCGACGGGGACAAAGGGGTTCAACGTCTTCTCTGCAGGTCTACTTCTGGATTCTGGGCTTCTTGCTTCAAACTTTATCCCAGCTTCCCCTCCATGCCATTTCTGGTGTGCCCATAAAGGCTGGACACTAGTGGTACAGCTGATTTTACTACAAGATGGGGCTATCACAGTCATGTTCAGACTATATGGGTTTAGATGTATGTTCTGCTCAGGGTACCACTAGTTCAGGTTTTAAATTAAGACTCCTACGTACTGTAGTATAAACCAGTAGAGGCTTTTTAGAGGGTAACCTGGAACCAGCAAGTCCTGTTCTAGGAATTCATCTTGTTCAGAAAGCAGACAACAGGCCCCAAATGGAGCTGCCTGTGCTACACACCATGTTGGCAAATCAAGACCTTCAGACCTAACCCACCTGCAGCTTCAACATATCCCAGCAATGTAACCTTTAACTGGTCAACTTGGAATTACTTGGTCAGCACCAGTGAGGTAAACTGCCTGAGACGCCCCTCTGTTCCCCTCAGCAAAGGGCAACTTTGCCTGAAACAATCCATTCTTTGCCAATAATTCCCTCTTTCCACCTACTTTCCACCTTTAAAACTTTCCTTTTCTATAGTTCAGCAGAGCTCCTTTCTATGGCTTGATGGCATACTGTCTGATTCATGAATCGCTGAATAAAGCCAATTTTATCTTTAAATTTACTCAGTTAAGTTGTTACTGTTTAAGAATCCTAAGGATGAGCACTGGGTGTTATATGGAAACCAACCTGACAATAAACTATTAAAATAATAAAAAATTAATAAATTAATAAATAAAAATGGGGGGAAAAAAAGAATCCTAAGGAAGTAATCAGGCATGCATGAAAAAATTCACAGCAAGGTTGTTCATATCAGCACTGTTAATGATTGTGCAAACCTGTTAATAGCCTAAATAGCCAGCAACAGGGGATTGGCCAAATAAATTCTTTGCATTCAAAAGATGGACTGTTAGGAAACCACTGAGATAATGATGAAGAGAAATGTTTACTAATTTAGAAACTGATTCACTATGTATGTTAAACGGAAGAAGCAGATCACAAAATGTTATTCACAAAACATACTATTTTGGTAATCTCTACATAGATAAAGAGAAAAGATAAACACAAATATATTAACAGAATTATTGCTAGGTTGCTGGGTAGTAAGATTAAGAATGTTTATAGTTTGTTTCCTGCTTTATTTGTATTTTCTAATTTTTCTACAGTGAGTACAACTATTGCTTTTATGAGAAAAAATATATTTATCTTAATGGTTTTCCTTAAAAGTTTAAAAACACATTTTCTAAGGTAAATCTCCCTTCTTCCCTCCTTCTCATTCCCATTTCTCTTCACCAGAAGCAACCTGTGTTTACTAGTTTCTTGGATCACTTTTCAATGACACTCTGTATACCTAGAAGCATTTGCAGGAAAAAAAAATATTTTTCAAAACCACACTAAACGAGACCTTAATGCCAGGAGTCAGGAGGGGTTTGCTGAGGAAGGAAATCTCAGGTCACTACTCTGCAACCACCTCTGACAAGCAGGGCTGGTACCAGGGTAAAGAGAGTGAGGGACTTGCCTCAGGCACAAAATTTAAGAGAGTACCAAAGAGTAATCAAGATAAAGAATATGCTTATGTAATATTTTAAAAGTCGAAATCAATGCAAGAAATCCATGAAGAACAGAATAAAGGCAGCACCATTATTACTGGGTTTGTTGTTGTTGTTGTTCGCCTCAGGCTCCAATATGGCTCCATCTGGTATTGTCTCTAACCTGTCAGTGAGGAGGAGACGAGAAAGAGCAGGACAGAATGCTGGGGAGGGAAGGGGGAAAGAGACCTCACCTACACTGAATTTTCACTCTGCGAGACACTGTGGTTGGCACATTCTGCCCATTATGGTAGTGAATGTAATACATCTATCTCACTCATGATGGATGATTCCCTCTAGATGAAGGAAGCTCCCCCAGAGAGCCCCGACCTTCTCTCCTGATGGAGGACTAGGAGATAGGAAAGGGGCAGAGATCAGAACTGGCTCACAGGACACGACTGGCTAGCTGGACTGGTGGGGGTGCTGCAAAGTCCAAAATTTATAAACCTAGTGGGTCCCACCTAGAGATTTAGGTAAAAGCTGATACTAAAGCTCAAGTCCAAATTCTTCAGGGCAGCAGGATGAAAATTTTAGGCAGGGTTTCTATGTTGCAGTCAGAGGCCCAACTGTTTTAATTTCTGAAAACTTCAGTCTTTGCTCTTTTTTTTTTTTTTTTAATGTTTTATTTCTTTCTGAGAGAGAGAGAGACAGCATGAGCAGGGGAGGACCAGAGAGAGAGGGAGATACAGAATCTAAAGCAGGCTCCAGGCTCTGAGCTAGCTGTCAGTACAGAGCCCAACGCAGGGCTTGAACCCACGAACCATGAGATCATGACCTGAGCCAAAGTCAGACGCTTAACTGACTGAGCCACCCGGGCGCCCCTAGTCTTTGCTCTTAAGGCCTTCAGCTGATCAGATGAGGTCCACTCATATTAGGGAGGGATAATGCTTTACTCAAAGTCTACTGATATAAAGGTTAATCACTCAAACTACTGCCACAGAAATATCTAGACTGTTACTGACTGACAACTGAGTACCTTAACCTAGCCAAGTTGACACTGTGGCGGAGGCAAAATTTTATTCGACCTTTCTAGGTTCTTTCAGCTGGTCTATTAATTAAATTGACAGAAGACAGATTAACAGAAGAAAAACAAATTTCATTATGTGCATACAGAAACCCCATAAAACATACGCCATCCAGAACTAGGAAATGGGATAGAGCCCTCTGGCTACAAAAGGAAGAGGGTGGGACAATACGAAGAGTAATTAGATGTTTACCCTGCCGTACACATAGGTCTTTCAGATAACTACCTAAATTCTTTTAGGTAGTTAAGGGATAGGTAAAAGTTTTCTTGAGTCTGCTGGATCTTAACCATCTTCAGCTCAAAATAATCTACACGTCAAAGTGGCATATTCTAGGGTCATGTATTTGCTCCCTCAACCTATGAAATTAACGGTCACAAAGGGGTTTCTATTTCAAAGCCTCTCTGCCCTTTGACTCTTATAATGCGGTAAAGTGGGCTTCTCCACCCCAATATTTAGAAGAAGGTATTTAGGAACAAGACCCTTAATTATCATTAAATATAAAAGAGCTTTGTAATTTAGTCTCACATAGGAGGAGAAGCTTTTACACAAGAAATTGAGATAAAACTAAACTGCTAAAAAGAAATGACCATTGTTGAAAGGAAATCAATTTCTATTGTGGAGAGACATGTTTAAGAACATTAGGGGGAAATAAGCCATTGCTCCAAATGGGACCTTCCCCCAAACCCCTGCCACCACCACACTTCCCCCCCATTCATGAACCAGATTTCACCCTTTCATCCCCATAACCCCTAAGAGGCAGCAGCCATGAGGCAATGGCCCACCCCTCCCCCACAGAGATCCAGCAGAAAGTTTAAAGGTAAAGAGAACAGCTATCGGGCTGCATGGATACCCAGGACTGGAACCCAGCCAGAGAACGTAAGTGCCAAATTCGCATGGGCTTTGCTTTTCTGCGGGAAGGGGACATGTCTAGGGAAAAAAGAGGGGGAGCTAGGACACCAGAGAAAAAGAGGATTCAAAGAAAATGAGGAGAAGGGAGGAACACTATGGTACAAGTTGAAATCCACCCACAGCCCAGGCACGTCCACATGGAAGATGGTACCAGAGTGCTCGGCAGCAAAGCTTCGCCTCGAGTGTGGAAGGAGGGAGCTGAGCAACCAGACAAGGGTTCTGACACCCATTTCCTGAGTAAAAATCTGCTTAAACCACCCCTCTGACCCAGAGGTGATACTCTTGGAACAACAGAGGAGGGAATATTTGCAACAGGCAAAAGAAAGATGGCACACTCCTTACGGGCAGAGCAGCGGCGCCCCTGGACAGAGAGAAGCACCGACCTGTGGTAAACGGCTCAGCTGGAGAAAATGTAAAGCTCATCACTCAACTATCTCCTCTGCAGAGGTGGGGGCCAAACAGACAGGAGGGACAGGGATGGATGGAGACCACCATATGAATTACAAATGAAGCTAGCCAGTGATCACGGCCAGAGTCTCTTTATCAGTCACAAAGCACACCCAAATCAGGAGGGCCGGAGGAGAGATTAACAGAAGACTCTTTACAAAGTGTAGGCAGGGCATGGGGGAAAGGAAGAACACTGTGACTTGGAGGAATAAGGGAAGGGGAGAGGGCTGCCTGGAGAGGGGCAGCAGTCAAGGAACATGGCCAGCCCAGGCAACCCTGTAGCAAAGAGGCCAGAGGATAAATGCCCTGACTTTCCCCTCCCATCTCCCTCCCATCAACCACGGAGTTTCCCTATTGGCCAAACTCAACAGAAAGCTAGAGGACTAGGAGCACACTGATGCAGTCCATCAGTCAGACCCCGGGGGAGAGCAGGGCAGAGAGAGCTGGAGAGTGAATCTGGCGGAGCAGACGGAAAGTATCTGACCCAGTCACTACATCCAGGGGAGGCCACTGTGTGTCAGGGACCCTGCAAGGGGCGACCAGTGTATAATAACAGGTAGCTGCATTCCTTTCTGCCTCCTCTTGATCTTGAAACCACCTATGTACACAGGTAAGCATGCCACATGCACAGATACACACACACGTGCACACAAACACACGTGTGGCTTCTACAGAACCTCCTCCAGCTCAGTCAAAAATTACAGTAGATAAAACCGACAGAATTTAAATTAAGGCAAGGGAAAAAAACAGGAATGACGGGCAGACTTCTGTAATTGTTACTATTCTTAGAAACCGGACAGTAAATGGCAGACAAGACAACATACCTCTTAAGAACAGGAAAGCTGACCGAAGAGGCTGCTCTGTTGTTGGAAACAGAAAGGAAAGAAGCTAAGGAGAATGACTGGAAACTGGGAGCAGGGAGGCAGCCCTGCCCCTCCTGCCCCCACCTCAGGAACTAAGCACTGGCTAGGAGGAAAGCACACCAGACCAGAATGTGCAAGTTGACCTAGCTTTCCACTCTGGCCGATATGACCTGCTAGATGTATGACCCCTGAATGTGTTCCTGAGGGCCAGCTCCAGACTAGGGCATCTTTGTGCAAATCATAAGGTGATATCCCTCTTCAAACTCATAAATTTAAAAAAAAATCCCTCTGGTTGGATGCAACACCTCAGAGTACTTTTGTGCAGTGCCCCACCTGCCCAACTACATGTGGCAGTCAGGCGTCACTTCATATCCGCACAGCTCAGCTAGTTCTCTCCATAAGTGGGGATAGCATCTGCCAAACAGGGAAACCCAATGCAGGAAACAAAACATAAGGTAAGAACCAAGGACTTAGGATAATTCAGGGCCTACTGTCAGGGTGAGAGAGCCTCTGCCAACAAAGACTGGGAGGAGCATGGGGTTCTCTGCCACCTGCCACAGGGCAGTGAAGGGAATGTGAAAGGGGGGGGCAGGAGGGTGAAGGGAAATCCAGGGGCTGAATTCCAGTGTCCATCGTCACCATCGGGTTCCTAATCAATGCGGGGTGGAGGGCCGGGGGGCTCTGGGCCCAGCCCTGCCAGTTACTACTTGATTTAAGGTAACTCTACTCTTCAGCCTCCTCATCTGTAGAATCAGGTAAGTGGACACCTTTTTCACAAAGAATTATAGTAATAAAGTGAAAGACTGTATGTGAAAGTGTTTTGTGACTCACATAACATTATGAGGCTCCTTGTTGTTGAAGACAAAATGCTATTTCTTCTGGCCTCCACCGGGGTCTCTTGCTCAGTTTTTTTTAGGCGCCTCACTGTCAGCTTAGGAAGTGGGCTTCCAGGGCCTGCCTCAGAGATGGTGGAGCAAAGTGAGGTCTTGTGTCCCAGCAGGAACACTGCAGGTTAAACTTAAGGAAGAACTTCCGCATATTGCAGCAGGTGAGCAAAGGAGAAAGTGGACTTCTTTCTGGGAGAGAGGGAAGGGTCCTTCAAAGCAGGAGTGGGACCCTCATTCGCTGAGCAAAGGGATTCAGAAGTCTGTTTGGAATTACTCCTGGGACACTCTGAGCCTGGGAGATAAGAACCATACTTAAGAGCCCCTTCTAGGCTCCTCTCCAGGCTCCAGAGGTTAATGTTTCCATTTAAATGGAAATTGAGTGCAAAATTATTAGCAACTGTTCAAAAAGAACCAAATTACAAGGGGCTGTTCTTTGTACAGTACAAACAGAGCTGCCACGGATGTTCTGCACCTTAAATATTAAGGTGAACCCCATGGAAGGTCACTCCTCCACCCGCTAAGGAGCTGAATTCCAGGAAACCTCTCACTCGGAACAGACTCCGTGCAGCCAGAACACTCCCCAAGATCCCAGTGAGCTAAGAAGGATGGTCAAATGCAGACCTTCCAAGAACCCGTGCAGACATAGGCCACTCCCATCCTTATCTCCCAGGGCAGTGCCTGGCGCATCAAGCCAATGCTCACTGGTTCACAGGTTTAGTATTTGCAAATGTGTCTACTTGCTGCATTTGTTTGTGAGCCCCCAAACCAATGAGTTTCTGCTGTCACTTACGGACACGCACAGAGCAGTGAAAAATCTGTGACCTGTGCACATGTGCCTCGCTGAGACTGAACAAGGCCACGCTCTGCCTTCTCGTTCCAGCACACAGGCTGTAAACAAGCAACCTTTCCACGGTCTATTCTGTGCTGCGTGTCACATTTCTGTGCATTTGCACATGTGTGTGATTTCACTGTTTAAAGGGGCGCCAAGCCCAGTGCTGCGGTGCTGTCTAGAATTCCCTCTTGCAAGAGGACCAGACGTACGGAGAAAACCTGTGTGTTGGATGAGCTTCATTCAGACCCAAGTTATAGCACTGCGGGCCGTGAGTTTGATGTTAGTAAATCAACAATATGTATTAAATAAGGTTTCTTTAGATAGAAACACATATAAAACAAGGGTATATATTGAATGGTTGACAACAATGTTGTGGCCAGAGGCTCAGAAAAACCTAACCCTGTATTTCCCTTAGGAGCAACAGTTCATTATTCAATAATCCAGCATTGGAGACTTTATAGAGCTCCTACAAGGAACAGAATCAACTTTAAGAGGTATTCAATCAGTGATTATAACTTCACAGGGTAGTGTCTGGGCTCAAACATGGAGGTACTGTTTTCAATAACAGGTAATCCCTTGTCAGCAGATCTTTCCACCTGTTAAAATGCCTTCTCAGCCCACACTTGCCCCATGCTCAGATCTGCATAGCCCTGTACACAGTATAAGGCCCAAGGGTATCCACAGTGGGTTATGTCTTGAAGGCTTTGGCCGCACAGCTCCCACCTTGTATGCACAAGGGTGTCTAGGAGACTGATGGAGAAGGGTTCTGTGAGTGATAGCTAGGGCAGAGTCTCCTCATCTGAGGTTACAGGAGCCTCCCCCAAAATCCAAAGAGGGGTTACAGTATCACACTCTTCAGAATCCAAAGTTTAAAACCCCAGGAAGGGTAGGGGCCACCAAAATACAAGATGGTGGAAGGTGAAGTCCAGCTCTTAATGAGCAGGGGCCAGAGCCAGGACTGAGCCTGCGGAAATGAGGGCAGGAGCTGGCGAGTCACCTACAAGTGGCAAGGGACGAAGGGAAAGGGCACAGAATGGGCTGGTGTGGTAGTTTGCCTTTATGAGCCCTGCGCTGAGGTCTGGCAGAGAAGAAGCCTCCTGAGGGCAGAGGAGAACAGGAGTTAGCCTTTTCAGTAAAAGCAAAGTGTTCCTATAAATGCCATTAGAGAAGGACTGCTGTGGATAAAGCAGCCCAAGGCTCTAGGGGAGTGCCTACGCCTGGGATGGGGAGACGCTGAGGGGGAAAAATACTGCCAATTCTCAAGCTCCCTGAGCAATCTGCCTAGCACCAAACACGCCTACCCCTGTCATTAAAACAAGAACCCCATGTCAACTGGACCCACTTGCCTTAAAAGGCAGTTTGGCAACCTTTTGCTCATCAAGCTTGATCCCTGGGATCTCCCCTTGACCAAGCGGTTTATCAAAGCATTCCGAAAGAGCTCATGGAATATTTTTATTCAAGGCAGTTCTCTCCATCTTACCACATTTTTGGTGATGTTTTCACACTCTTTAGAGATTGTGGTCCAGGAAATGGCCCAGCTGGCCTAAGTTCTTTCTGGGTCTATCAGTGGGGCCCACAGCGCAGGGCAGAGAGGCCAGACTGCTTACCCAAAGAGTACAGTCCACATCAGCATCTAGATTCATCCATATATGTTGCATTGTCAGGCTGGGTACCAGATGCCAACTCCAGGTGAGGGTGTAGTAGGGTGGGAGTGTCTTAGTCACTGTATCCTTTCCCACCCAGGTTAATCATTATCCATAAGACCCTTCAGTGGCTTACCAACTAATCAAAATCACAGAGACCGGGGACCAGAACTTGGCTCCTGAAAGAGCTGGTTGGCTGGCCTAGAATTGTCTGCTCCTTGTATGCCAGAGGCCAGCCCAGCACTAGGAAGTGCTCCCATTAGAGCTGGCTTCTGGGATAATGGTTTTTCCACACAGAGTTCCAGGAACCAGAAAGCTCATGAGAAGCATGAATCTGCCTAGATTTTTTTTTTTTTTAAGGAAAAAAACTCTCCACAACCATTCCTACTGAAGCCTAGTAGAGGCAAAGTCAGGAATCAGGACCCTACCCTGAGAGACTCTGGCACACTCGTCTGTGATGGACCTGTGGGCAGAGTAGGGAATGACAAGCCATCTGCTCTCTTTCCCATTCTCTCTTCCTGTTTCCCCCTCCTTGTTCTTCATCTTTCTCTCTCCCCTCCCCTTGCCTGGAGGAATGAAAATATAACACTGTGGGGTACCCCGCTGGCTTCCACGACCATGCTCTCCCCTCCACCTGCAGATGAGGTGGCTGCAGGTGCCCTCTAAAACCCCCGACTCCATTCTCTTCGTTCAGGGAAATACTTCTGGTTCCACTTTCTACCTTTCACCTTAAACCTTTGTTTTCATGTAATTTCCTATTTTCTGCCCAAGTGCCTTCCATCTGGATTTGCCTTCCCAGCTCCTTTTCTTCACGCCTCAGCTGGGTGAATTTGCCTCTAATTTGTTTCTCTCTAGATGGGTCTCCTTGGGTCACTTTTCCTCCTCTCTACTCTGCCTGGATCAAAGGCTGTGCTGCAGTGTAGCATCAAGGTGTGCCACAGGAAAGCCTGAATGCAAAGGCGCCCCCAGCACTCCAACCCCATGAGGCTGGTTGTACACACCTAAGACCAGGGACTGGGGCTGGAGAGGAAGGTTCACCAGACTCTGTGTTCATGGTGTTTCACGTGGACTCAGTACTGTTCATTAGATCTGCACAGCACAGGCTGGGGGAAGTCGGGGGAAGAGAGGCAGAAGGAAACCGAGTGAGTTGGACTGGAGGAGCCTTTCGGGATCTGGGACATCAGACACAGCTGTGGGGGTGAGACAATTAGCGAGAACAAGGGTCTTCTGAGCAGTGTTACTATGGGTGCAAAACTGATTCTTCTAACACTCGTTATGAGATCTAAGATTTACATTGTTATTTGGTGATCGTGGAGTGCCCTCCTCAAAATGCAGCCCTTTACACACACTATGCAATGGGGATCGTGGTTTTCAGTTGATACCAAGACAGAGTCTAAACTCCTGAGCATGGCTAACCAGGTCTTACACTGACTCTCCTGGTCCTCTGACACGCTGCTCAGTCACAGTTCACGTCCAGCCAGGTGGGACTTATTTCAGATGCATTAACAGGCCAGATTTTTTCTCCTTGGACCTACAACCATCTTCCCCTGCTCAATTCCTACGTGAGGTTTTAGCTTAGATACCACTTCCAACTCCCCAAGTCTGGGCTCCATGCCTTTCCTCTGTCTCCCTTAGCACCCCACACTACTCCTACCTGTTTTTCTCACACTACATCAAGTTGTGGATTAACTGTCTTCTTCACCCAGTTATAAACATCAGGAGGGCAGGGACTGTCTCACCCATCACTCAATTCTCTATGTTTAATACTGTCTGTTAAGTAACAGTAAACATCTCCCAAATGATTGACTCTAACTTGCAGATCACAAGATACAATGCTGACTCTTGACATTCTACAATTCTTCACCCTTGTTGCCACTTAGGTCTCTTTTCCTAACACTTTTCAACCTCTAGAGCATAGGGCTCACCCACCACCTTCTGCTGGAACAGCTAGAATGGAAACATCCCGTGCTCCCGGCTATCACCCCAGGGGCTCCATCAACGTGAGGAGCCTCAATGGAACGAGAGGGGGCTGCGTGGTGCAGCATTCTCCCGCAGGACGCCTCCACTCACCAGATGCTCATCTCTCCAGAACTGCCTCTGCCAGATTAGAGGGGAAACAAGACCTTCAAAGGGGATTTCTTTTTTTAGGATTTCCTTTCTCAGGCTGGATCTTCCTCTAGTTCCTCCAAATCCTTGCTGTCCTAGGGATAGGACTTCATTCATTCATCTCAAAAAAACAAGCATGTATTGAGCACTAATGGCATGCTGGGCCCTTTGTTCTGAGAAATTTGCAGACTAGTATGGGAAGCAACCACTTAAAGACATAATTAGAAAACATGTGGAAAGTAGGGGCTCCAGAGGAAAAGCTTAATGTAGCCTGGGACTTCAGTTCTCCAAGACTTTCCTGGGTTATCCTTATTTTATTCTTTCCCAGTCAAGCCTCTTCTCCCCATTCATCTCCTTTCCGGTGATTCCTCTCTTTTTATTCTGTCCTGAACACCGGGGTCCTCCCGCTCATGTAGGCAGCTTCCTGGTTCTCCTCTACATAGGGAGAGCCTCAAACACATGAGTTTCCTCCCAGGAGGTTCTGCCTTCAGCCTCACCTCTATATCCTGGCTGGTCATCCTTTGCTCACAAGTGAGTGACTTAGTCAAGCTCCAGATTTAAGCATCTGAGGATGATGGGCTGTGGCACCAGGGAAGGGGATGCCACTCTGTCACTTAGGAATTTCTACGTGTATGCAAGACTTAACACAGTTATCCCTACCTAGCAGACCTTTTCCTAATCTTAACTTAAACTGAACACTAGAAGCGAAGAGAAAAGGAGACTCCAAGGCTCGTGTTTGGGGGAAATCAAAATACTTTCTTGGGCAAGATCCTAGAGACGGAATTTAGTAGCATGTGCTTTGAGATCGGGCTGCTAAGGTTCAAATCCCAGCTCTGCTACTCACTGACTGGCTAAGCATCAGTTGAGCTATTTATCCTCTGTAAGCCTGAGTTTCCTCAACTGTAAAATAGGGGTAATAATAGCTCATACTTCATGGTGTTTCAGTGAGGGTTAACTCAGATAATTTATGTAAAGCCCTCCCTAGAGTGCCTGACACATGGCATTCAATAAATGTCAGCTTTATTTTTGGAAACCTGTTTCAGGTATCTGGCGGCACAGTCCCCAAGCAAGACTCTACAGGAGCCACGTCTTGCTGGGAGAGCTAAAAAGAAGGTATTTTTAAAAGAGATGACATTGATGGATTAAGGCCCACTTTTGGACTCCCCATGTTGTCTTCCTCCTTTAAGTTTTTCTAGGTGAATCTTAGATGGCCACCTAGCATTTTCTATGCAACAACTCTAGAAGACACACTCTGGAAAGTCAGCTACTCTAGCCAAGCAATCCACAGCTGAAGGGCAAGGACCCAGTGGAATGATCAACAGGGAACCCCATCGTCCGTGGTCTAGAGACACAGGAAAGATGCCGCTGTCACCACAACTCCCTGCCCTCCCATCACTGCCACCAGCAGCCACTTCCTGCTTACTACGTGGCCCATGAAGCCTCGCCTCCTAAAGCTGTGGCCACTCCCTGAAGCCCCTCAGGCAACACCACTGGGTACAATGACAACTTGCTTTCTCACAGAGGTAGGAGAGCACACCTCACACAGAAGGTGTAGAGACTTGTCAGTCTCCTGGCTGCCCAGTGCCTCGTTAATGTCCTTCTCACATCTGAGGAAGCCCCTACCCTGTGGATCCTGCCTGCCTCCCAAAGATACAAATGGGAGCAGTCACTTCCCCGGCAAGCGGGGGACTGCGAGGCGGCAGGGATGCCCTAGGTCCCAGTCTTGGGCCAGGTGTGGTGCTGACCCCAAAGGCAGAGGTGGCAACGATCAGGCCCCTGGCAGTGAGGCGGAGTGCAGCATCCAGCTGGCGGCGGCAGTGAGTGGTGGTGAGCAGCCGTCTTCTCATCAGGCCAGCTCGCAACGTGTAATGGAACAGCACTCTGGATGTGCGGCCTCCGGTCCAGTTCTCCAGGCTCCGCCGAGTCTGTGAGACACTCAACATCCTTCTACCAAACCTGTCTTGCTTCATCAGCCAGAACTGGCATCTACTGCTTACAGCTAAGAATCCTGATTCTTACAGGTGAGAATCACAGGGACACACGGTTGCAATTTAGAAACTGAGTCTGATATCTCTCTTGCTTAATAATCTGTTCAGTTCCTTTGAATTCTTTGTGTCCTTGGCCCTGCCCTCAAGGGAAAATTCAGACTCAAATGAATTTTAGGCAAAGAGAACAGGCTGAGAGGGATGAACGGCATCTTAGCATGTACCAAAACAGCTTCCTGCAGAGCAGAGGGCCACACCATCTGTGTTGGGATGATTCCAGAAGCAGGCTCTGGGGGCCACAGCTGCAGGCTAACACCAGAGACCTCCCCCAGGCAGCTGACGCACACCCAGCAGAGGCACCGAGCGTGCATCTGAGTGCAGAGCTTGCAGGGTCTGAGACATCAGGCCAAGGCAAGGCAGGAAGAGTGACGGGAGAGACTGAGAAGCTCGGGCCAGCTCAGCAAGATGTGTTTGCACTTCCTTGGCTACAACTTGTCCCATCCAGAGCTAGGGAACAGTCACTGCTTTCAGCCCTTAAAGAGCCCTGGCACTGCTAACAAAAATGCTGGCAAGCTGCCTCGTTGAGCATAAGCAAATTAACCTTCCCAAACTCCTGGGTGGCTGAAGGACATGGCAGGCCCCGAGAACCATACTGGGACATGTCTACAAGCTCCCTGCTAAGGGTCTTCCCATTTCCTGAAGACCTCTGATCAGGACAATTGTCTAGGAGAGAGCAGGCCTCTGGGCTCAAGAACAGAGGAGAGATGAAGACACAGGGCAGCTGGAATGTGAGCTGTGGGTTTGGAGCGCCTCCCACCTCCGAACCATCTTTCCCAGGCAAGTGTCTGGCTAATGTGCAAGAAGGATCAAAGCCAAGCCGAGAGAGAGAGAGAGAGAGAGAGAGAGAGAGAGAGAGAGAGAAGGAGGGAGAGAGAGATGTGAGCCTTGATGGCAAAGTGCAAGGCTGTGGACCTCTGTGCCAAATTGTTTTCTGGTTTCAGAAGCCAAGAAGGGTCCTGCTCAAGCTACTTTGAAGGGGTTTCTATTACTTGCAACCAAAAGAGGCTAGACCATCACAAGCTCCTACAATATAGTCTCATGCATGTTTCATGTCCTCTATATGATCACCACTGATATCAGTGGGGAGGAACCAGCATCTCGTGAGAGGTGAAGCACTGTGCTTCTTCTGGCTAAAGAAACATCTCTTGTTCATGCTTTCCCTATGGGCACCTCAAAATAGAGCCAACATAATCCAAACACCTGTAAAAACATCAGCCTAAACTCATAATGAACACACAGCCTACTAGAGAAATTTCAGCATAAGTCTGCATAAAACTTGAGTCTTTAATTCGTGTAGACTTAGAGAAAAGATCCAGGCCTCTTCTCCTCTGGTCCCTGCTCTCGCCCCGGGAACCTCAGATTGCCAGACTAGTCTCAGAAGATGCAGGGAACTGGCTGACTGCCCCTTACAAGCCCAGCACTGCAGGAGTCAAGTAAAACAAGGCTCCCACCATCGCATTTGCCTGGCCCCCTCCCACCTTGCACTGGCCATATTCAGGGCTCGGCTCCAAGCTGGAGCTGCACTCCCTGCATTCTTTCCTTGGGATGCTGGCACAGAACTCCAGGCTTCAGCCCAGCAACAACCATGGCTTTGTTACCCTGGGGCATGGAAAATGCTCTCTGTGACAGCCTAATTCATTTGACTCTCCAGACACAGACCCCCACAGTGTCGTGTCCTCTCCTGTGGTCTTTGACAAGCCCCTGGAGGGTCTCCCCTGCCTCCCCAGACTCAGGGGGTCAAAAGACACGTTCTCCAGTCCAAACTCCTACACGGGACCTGCCCTCCATAACCCCAGCAGCTCCCGGACGGTTAAGGGAGTCACTTCCCCAGAGATGGCTCGTAGAGGCATTTCAGCTGTTATAAAATTGACCTTCCTTCTACCCCATTCCTTCTCTATCTTACCATAGGTATAATTTAGTCTCCTATCTACAGGACAGCCCTGAATTTATTTGAAAACAGATCATTCTGTCCTTAAAAAAAGTTAACCCATTTCCTCTCCTAATTCTTATGGTTCTCAGACCCATGGTCACTCTATCTACTCTTGCCTGGATATTTTACAGTATATAAACAATGGACTTATATTTTAGCATCAGAACCAAGGCCTAGCCCAGATGAGACATTTTTTAAAAATGCACATCAGACTTCGAGGGGAGATGGCAGAGGAGGGAGGATCCAAAGCTTGCCTCACCCCATGGATAGAACAGTCACATCTGTGTAAATAACCCAGAAAATGGCCCAAAGATTGGCAGAACAGACTTTCCACAGCTAAATGTAGAGAAGAGGCCACATTAAAGAAGGCACAAAGGATGGGGATGCGGTTGGGAGTCAAATGGACCCACAGGACCGCCCAAGGGAGGGAAGGACAGTGAGGGTGAAGAGAGGGGAAGCAGACCCTCACGCCAGACACTCCAGGCACAGGGAACCCACCCAGGCAAGACAAATCCCCATATCATTTGAGTGTGAAAATTACAGGGGCCATAATTTCACAAGTTCCTAAAATTAGTGGGGCTTAACACTTAGAACTTTAAAAATCAGTGAGCTTGGCTCTGGGAGAGGTGGGTGAGAGGAAACGCGGTTCATGCCCTTAAAGAGACAGCACAACAGCAGCCCATCAGGGATACAGCACAGAGCAGCAGCTTGATGCCTGGGGAATATGGGAGGGAGATTTGTTTACTCATCTCAGAGCAAGTGCTGGAGGAACAAGGATCATTGGGAGACTTCCCCAGAAACAAAGGAGCTGACAGGTGCCATTTTCTTCTCCCATCCCCCAATAGACCGACCTCTATTTGCAAGAACTGGCAAGGCACCAACACTCTCCACCTAACTTGCTAACATTGCAGACCCCACCCCCACAACTCTGCAGACCACACCTTACAACCCAGCCTGGGCAGGAATTTTCTGTGTTAGCTGTGGGTCCCTTCCATGTAGTCTACTGCACAGTTGTTCTGCAGATATGCCCCTTCAATTCACCTGTGGCTGGAGCTCATCCAAAATGGTGCCACAAACCAGGCAGTGTGTAAGCAGCCCTGACAAGAGCCAGCAACACTCCAAAGTGACTCTTGCCTGAGGGAGAGGAGAAGATAACCACACCCTAGTCCAACTGCTACCCCAGCTGTGAGGCTGGGGAAAACAGTGGTTTGACTATAGACCCACCCACCAATGAAAACTTCTCAGGGCACAACACAGAGGAAGTGCCTTGCAGTTTGGTGCTACTACATTTCTGGCAAATGCCTGGTCTGACTCAACTTAACCACAATGCTGCCACAGACTGACCCAATAACACAGGGACAAAACCCTGCCCATAATAGGCAAAGACAGCCAGTGCAGATGACTGGATCGAAGGCAAAAGTGGCTCAGCCACAACAGTAGAGCACACACAACACACGAGAGACATCCCTGAAGCACCAGCTTCTGGGTAACAGAGGACATTGCACTGCGGGGCACTAAAGGACCTCTTCTTCAGTTAGACCACGACTTTCAAGAACAAGAGATATAAGCTGACTTTCCTACCACAGAGAAACAGATCTATAGAGTTAGACAAAATGAGGAGACAAAGGAAAATACTCCAAAGGAAAGAACAGGATAAAGTCACAGGAAAAGAGCTAAATGAAACTGAGGCCAGTAATATACCTGATAAATAATGTATAAAATAATAATCATAAAGATACTCACTAGACTTGAGAAAAGAGTGCAGGGCTTCATTGAGACCCTTAGCAAAGAAATAGAAAAAGAAAGGGCCAATCAGAGATTAAAGACTCAATAAATGTAATTAAAAATACACTAAAGGGGCACCTGGGTGGCCCAGTCACTTAAGCGTTGACTCTTGATTTCAGCTCAGGTCATGTCATTGTCATGAGATAGAGCCCCACATCAGACTCTGCACTGGACACTGAGCCTACTTAAGATTCCCTATCCCCTTACCCCTCACCTCCCTCAAAAAAAAAAAAAAAAAAATACATTAGTGTGAATAAATAGGAGACCAGAGGAAGCAGAAGAAGAGATCAGTGACCTGGAGGAGAGAGTAATGGAAAGCAATCAAACTGAATAGGAAAGAAAAAAAAAAATTAATGAAACTAGACTTAGGGAACTCAGCAACACCATCAAGCATAATAACATTTGCATTACAGGGATCTCAGAAGGAAAAAAGAGAGAAAAGCGGAAAGAAAATGTATTCGAAGAAATAATAGCACAAAATATCCCAAATCTGGAAAAGGAAACAACAATCTAGATCCAGGAGGCACAGAGAGCCCCCAACATACTCAACCCAAAGAGTTCCACACCAAGACACATGGTAATTAAAAATACCAAAAGTAGTAATAAATTAGAGAGAAACTTAAAAGCAGAAAAAAACTATTACAACAAGGAAATCACCATAAGACTATGAGCTGATTTTTCAACAGAAAGTTTACAGGCCAGAAGGAGATGGCAGGATATATTCAAAATGCTGAAAGGAAAAAGAACACATGCTCCCAAGAATACTCTATCCAATAAGTATCATTCAGATTAGAAGAGATAAAGAGATTCTCAGACAAATAAAACTTAAAGGAATTCATCACCACTAAACCAGCCCTAAAAAGAAATATTAAAAGGAACTCTTTGAGTGGAAAGGAAAGACCATAAGCATAAGTAAGAAAAGTAGGAAGCACAAAAGCAGTAAAACTAGTCTATCTATAAAAATCAGTCAAGGGATTCACAAAATAAAAGCAGGAAGAGTATGACATCATATATCTAAAACACTGTGGGGAGAGGAGTAAGGACTGGGTTCAAACTTAAATGACCATTAACTTAATATGGATTGCTTTATACAGAAGATGATATACACAAAGTTAATGGTAACCACAAATCAAAAAGCAATAATAGGTATGCAAAAAAATAGAAATCCTAATATATCACTAAAGAAAGCCAGAAAAGTGTGAGAGAAGAGAGTAAGAGAAAAAAAGGAAGTGAGAACTATTAAAACCACCATGAAACAAGTAAAAAAAAAAATGACAATAAGTACTTACCTATCAATATTACTATGAGTATAAATGGACTAAATGCTCCAGTCTAAAGACACAGGGTGACAGAATGGATAAAAAAAGAAGATCCATCCATATGCTACCTATAAGAGACTCCTTTCAGACCTAAAGCCACATCAACACTGAAAATGAAGGGATAGACAAGCATTTATCATGCAAAGGAAAGTGAAAAGAAAGCTGGAGTAGCAACATTTATATCAGTCAAAATAGACTTTCAAACAAAGACCATAATAAGAGATACAGAAAGATACTATATAATCATGAAAGGAACAATCCAACAAGAAGATATAACAATGGTAATTATTTATGCAACCAAAATGAAGCACCTGAATTCAAGCAGCTTATAGCAAACATAAAGGAAGTAATCGATAGTAACACAATAGTAGTGGACTTTAAACTCCCCTTGCATGAATAGATACATCATCCAGACAGAAATTCAACACAGAAGCAGTGGCTTAGAAGGACACATCGGACCACATGAATCTAACAGATATATTCAGAACATTCCATCCTGAAACAGCAGAATACACATGCTTTTCAAGTGCACAGGGAACCTTCTCAAGAAGAGTTCACATTAGGACACAAAACAAGTCTCAAAAATCCAAAAACGATTGACGTCATTATCATGCATCTTTTCCCACCACAACACTATGAAATCAGAAATCAACCACAAGAAAAAAGTCTGGGAAGAACACAAATACATAGAGGTTAAATAACATGTTACCAAACAATGAATGGGTCAGCCAACACATCAAACAGGAAATTAAAAAATACATGGAGACACATGAAAACAAAAACCTAATAATCCAAAATCTTCAGGATGTAGCAAAAGCTGTTCTAAGAGGGAGGTTTACAACAATACAAGCTTACCTCAGAAGAAAAATCTCAAATAAACAACCGAACCATATACTTAAAAGAGGTATAAAAAAAATAACAAAATTCAAAGCCAGTAGGAGGGAAGAAATAATAAGATGAGACCAGAAATAAATGAAATAGAAAGTTATAAAAAAAAAAAAAAGAGAGAGAGAACAGATTAATAAAACCAGAAGCTGGTTTCTCGAAAAGATCAACAAAATTAATAAAAATTAATAAATGTTCAGTCAGAAAACCCAACATCACAGAAATACAAAGAACTATTAGAGAATATTATGAAAAATTATATGCCAACAAACTGGACAACCTCAAAGAAATGGATAAATCCCTAGAAACATGTAACCTCCCAAAACTCAATCAAGAAATAGAAAATTTGAACAAATTACAGTAATAAAATGAATCAGTAATCAAAAGCTCCCAACAAACCAAAGTCCAGGAGCAAACAGCTTTATGGGTGATTTCTACCAAACATTTAAAGAAGAGTTAATACTTACTCTTTTCAAACCAATTTTTTTAATTTTTGTTTTGTTTTAGTTATTTCTGAGAGAGAGGGACAGAGAGACAGCATGAACAGAGGAGGGTTAGAGAGAGAGGGAGATACAAAATCTGAAACAGGCTCCAGGCTCTGAGCTGTCAGCACAGAGCCTGATGTGGGGCTTGAACCCACAAACTGTGAGCTCATGACCGGAGCCGAAGTGGGACGCTTAACCGACTGAGAAACCAAGGTGTCCCTCAAACCAATTTTTTAAAGGATGAAGGAAAGCTTCCATATGGGCCCAGCACTACCTTGATATCCAAACCAGATAAAAACACTACAAAAAAAAGAGAGCTATAAGCCAATATCTCTGATGAACATAGATGCAAAAATCCTCAACAAAATATTCGGGAGAAGAATCCAACGACATATAAGGGTGGTCCAACATTTACAAAATCAATCAATGTAATACATCACATCAACAAGAGAAAAGATAAAAACCTAATGATCATTTCAATAGATGCATAAAAAGCATTTGACAAAGTACAACATCCATTCATGATAAAAAGTCTTCAACAAAGTAGGTTTAAAGGAAACATACCTCAACATTATAAAAGCCATCTATGAAAAACCTACAACTAACATACTCAGTGGTCAAAAACTAAGAGTTTTTCCCCAAGGTCAGTAACAAGACAAGAACATTCACTCTTACTACTTTTATTCAACATAGCAGTGGAAGTCCTAGCCACAACAATCAGACAAGAATTAAAGGACATCCAAATTGGTAAGAAGAAGGAAAACTTTCACTATTTGCAGATTACATCTCTTATAAAAAAAAAAAATCCTAAAACTGATAAATGAATTCAGTAAGATCACAGGATTTAAAAAAAATATATATATATATATATATGGAAATCAACTGCATTTCTATATACTAATGATTAAGTAATGCAAAGAAAAATTAACAATCCCACTTACAATTGCACCAAAACTAAGAAAATACTTACAAATAATCTCAACCAAGGAGGTAAAAGACCTGTCCTCTGGAAACTATAAAACAATGGTGAAAGAAATTGAAGAAAAAACAAACAAATGGAAAGATATCCCATGCTGATGGATTGGAATAAAAAATATTGTTAAAATATCCATACTATCCAAAGCAATCTACAGATTTAATGCGATCCCTATCAATACACCAACAACATTTTTCACTGAACTAGAACAAGCAATCCTCAATTTTGTATGTAACCACCAAAGGGCCCGAATAGCCAAAGTAATCTTGAAAAAGACCACAAATCTGGAAGTATCACAATCCCGGATTTCAAGATATACTACAAAGATGCTGTCATCAAAACAACATGGCATTGCCACAAAAATACACTGATAATGCAGGAAAATCTCTTCATCTCAAGATCCTTAGTCACATAGGCAAAGGCATTTTTGTCCCTAACAACACTCACAGGTGCTAGGAATGTGACACAGATATCTTTGGGGGGCCATTATTTTAGCCTTCCACACCTAGATACTAAGCATAACCACTCTCAGAGCTTAACGCCTAAGGCCACAGTGGTGGTGTGACAGGTGTCTACCACTGCCACGTGGCAGGAACAAGCTTGCCATCCTGCAGAGTATCCCAGCCAGGGTGTAGGTTCCCAGCTCCTACTGCTAAGTCAAAGCCCACCTGCTCCACTGTCATCTCCTGGACCATGACTGGCCTCTTCTTTGGATGACCGATCGAGGGATTACCCGATGGGATGTGATCCAATCCCTAAGGCTCTAAAAGTAAACGAGTCACCTCAGAACAAAGTGCGGGAAGATTCACTCATTAACCTGAAGAAAGGCAAGGCGGTAGGGTGGCTAGCCTAGCCCGGAAGTCGGAGGATGTGGGCTTGAGCTATAATTCTGTCACTTGCCAGGTACTTAACCTCTTGGTTTCTTCATACAAGATAGATAGGAAATACACACCTTGTAGGGTCATGTTGTGAGAAGTAAACACCATAACCAAATAAACAACAAACGCAAAGATGTGTATGAAGCACACAGCACCACGTCTGGCTCCTAGGAGAAGCCAGGACACTGAGGCTATGCCTCATCCATTTGGGTTTGCCTCCAACAGTTACCTGAACATGCTGCTAATGGAGCTGTGGTCATGACCCAGACAGCCCGGCCCTGTAGGCGCTCACACGCCCCCACCTCACCCCTGTCTGATTCACATGAATGCTCCACTGCCGATTTGAACAGAGTAGTAGGGGAGGAAGCCATTTACTCTTGAAGCTCTCCACTTGGCACTTTCTCAAAACAGGGCAACACAGAAAAAAAATTACAGAGAGGAGTGCATTTGTGTGCAGGGCGCTGCAGTGTGGCGGGACGGCGGGCAGCTGCTAGAACAGACGCCCAACTTACACAGGACGGGCCCGGGCGCGGCGCGTTGCGCTGACCCTTGCCTCACTACTCATACCAAAAAGCAGCATTTTAGTTAAATGCTAAAAACTGGAGGTAAATTAATTAAGATATAATTTCAACAACACCAGACTTCCCTCATCAACAGTTCCTAAGACAGGATGGGCAGCATTAATTGTTGCAATTAATTAGGCATTAAACTGATAATGGGTACAGCTGCTAACAATTAACAGCTAATTATGTCAGGCACTTTAACCATTTCACAAAAGAAATGGAAATTGGAGGGAAGAGAGAGGGAGACGGAAAGAGAGAAAGCGGTTACCTTATAAACAAATGGGACACAGTCAGCTCCAAATGCAGCTGGATCCTGTGTCAGGGAGGACAGGAAACGTGAATACCAGCCCTGTCCCCCGCGAGACTGAGCTACACGGAGGCTGTGTGATTCTGAATTTGAACAGAGGAAATCTGAATCGAATTGACCTGAATAGTGAGCAGAACCAACATGCGCCAAAGCTGCCTTTCAGTACCTGGCGAACATTAACCCATATAATCCTCGCAATACTTCATGGTAGTTACGATTATCATTGCAATTTTATGGATAAGGAAATCGAGGCACGGAGACATTAAATGACTTGTCAAGGTCACACACCTATAAGTGTTAGCGCCTTAGTTCATCCTCAGGCACACGGACTCCAGAGGAGTCAAACTGTCCCCAAAACAAATGGACCTCACTAATTTGCTGAACTTTTAATCAAACCTAGGTAGCAATTTTCTATTGAACCGTGAGCTCAACCAATTAATTTTAAGAGAAAAAGCATCTTCTAGGCAGTTCAAACTGGAACTGAGCATTTTCTGAAGTAATAATGCTGACAAATTCATAAACTCAAATCACTCTCGATTGAAAGCAGTATTCCATTTGTGCTCCCAAATGTAAGGGCCTGTCCCCCTCCTCTCCATGGGAACCTGCTATCCTGCTGGGATCTGCCAGGCAGCTCTCTGGGGGAACCTCAAGATCCTCTTTCTTAGACTTTGCAAGAAACATCACTGGCTGGTTTTTACTCTGGGCTTTTGTTTCCAAAAAGCTAGATCATCTCATGGGAGAGGGAAGGGAAGGGGATAGAAAAATCTGGCCCAACTGGCCAACCCCAAGCTCATATACACATGCGTGCATGTATATGCGTACACAGACACCCCACTCAGATGATACACTGAGGAGGAGAGCTTTCAGCACAAAGGATGAGCCTATGTTGCATTCTTCAAAGCCCAGAGAGACAGAGTAACTTACCTGGCGTCCAGGGCGTGCCAGGTAAAGTCTGAAAGGCAGGTACAGGACTGAAAACCTACATCCCCACGCTTTATCAGTACATCTCAGATGTGAGCATGCATAAGGGCCGCTTGGAGAACTTGTTGAAACATAAACTCCTGGCCCTCTCCCTCCAAGATTCAGATTCGGTGATGGGGGTGGAGCCCGAGAGGCTGCATTTCTGATCAGCACCCCGATGTCAATCTGCTGCTCCACAGACTGAGCCACGGCTCTCATCCACCCCACTTCCAACCACCTGTCCTTGTCCCGAGCCGTCAGACCTCATTCAAGGCTCACCAACTGTCCCCAGAGCGAGCTCTGTTGCCCAATCTCCCCCAGTGGGCCAGGGTTCGTATCGGTCCAACTGATTTGGAAAATTCAAGTGATAGTACTTGGTCATCCTTGACTAGGATCAGTTTTTAAACAAAGAGTCCAGGAAAGGGGGCAAACAGGCCTCCTGTTGGCTGGGAGTAAATATGAAGCTGCGCCACATTCAAACAGAACGGAGGACTCTGAATGCTAGTCTCGCTCACCAGCACTCCCAAGGGGGCTGAGACCTGCCTTCTCGTGCCCTGAGGCCAAGCCCTCGAGGCCCACCACTCTGGTCAAGGGCTCCGTGTGATTTCCACCACCACGCCCACCTTCTTCCTGGAGCTGGGACTCCGGGCTACCAGAGTCCTGACACTACAGTCAGAGCTGCAGGGACCACCTCCGTGCCAGAGCCAGTCTGTCCGAAACAAAGTATGGACAGAAGGCCAGTGGGGCGTTCCTTCAGAGCAAAGAGCACCTTTGTGTGACTGGTTTCAGGCCGCATTTCTGGTCACGGAGGATGAACTGCCCAGAAACACGCCCAGCTGAGGTAAAATCACTAGGTTTCTGTGCACTTTCCTTCAAAGGGGCTCATAACTCCAGTCTCAGTATGGTAAAGGGAAGTTTCTGATAAAATGCACACATTCAACAATGGGGACTTAATGTGTGATCTTTGCTAGGGCTACTTTTATTTTAATTTGTTTTTAATGTTTATTTTTTAGAGAGAGAGAGAGAGAGAGAGCGCGAGAGCGAGCACATGAGCAGGGGAGGGGCATAGAGAGAGGAAGACACAGAATCCAAAGCAGGCTCCAGGCTCTGAGGCACCCCAAGTTACTTTAAAAGATTACAGAGGTGGGGTGTCTGGGTGGCTCAGTCGGTTGAGTCTCTGACTTAGGTTTGGATCATGATTTTGGGTTTGTGGGTTCGAGCCCCACACAGGGCTCTGTGCTGACAGCTGAGAGCCTGGAGCCTGCTTCCTATTCTGTGTCTCCCTCCCTCTCCCCCTCCTCTCTCTCTCTCTCTCTCTCTGCCCTTCCCCTGCTCATGTTCTGTCTCTGTCTCAAGAAATTTTTTTTTTTAATTTTAAAAAAACTAAAAAAAGATTATAGGGGCATTAAGCATAATCAAGTCAAAAAAAAAAAAAAAAAAAAAAACTTTACCAGTGATGTAATTTCAGGTGACCTGAATAGGCCATGACTAATATTTTGGAGGAGAACCTTCCTTTTTTTTTTTTAAGAGTAGTGTTTTTTTTAATGTTTATTTTTGAGGTGTAGAGTGGAATGAGAGAATCACAAGCAGGCTTCACACTGTCTGCACAGATCCTGATGTGAGACTCGAACCCACAAACTGTGAGATCATGACCTGAGCCAAAATCAAGAGTCAGACACTTGACTGCCTGAGCCACCCCATAGAACCTTCCTTTTCTTTCTGAAGCCTATCCCCATATAATAACCTTAGAAGGGTAATTATAAATACGGAGGAAATTTTTTTTAATCTGCATGCACAGGTACAGAAAGGCTGTGTAGTATAAGAAAACACATCTTCAGTACATAATATACATATTCATTGGTCCCTACACCCTTCCATCCCCCATTCAGGCAACAAAGATTTTTTTTCTCCATAATGTCTCCTAGCAGCCAAACACAGGCACTGCTAATGAATATTAATTGACCTCGCATCTTGTGGTGATGAAACTGCAGATTTCCCTGTCTCATTTGGTTGCTAGGGAACCGTGTGAGACAGCCATGGGGCCCTGGGACCTAGGCCTGTTAAGTGCAGGGCAGGGTTAAACCACAAATCAGAAATACTCCGCCTGATTAATTGTGTATGCCAGCCGCTATGTGTATGTATGTGGTCCTATCAAATAAACAAGAAGCAAATAAATATCAATAGGCAGTTTGGCGATGGGCAGGCAAGCTGGTGGGGATGGGGGTAGACTCACCCACCTCCAGGATCTCTGGACCATCCTTTCTTCTTGAATCTCCTTCTTAGGGCTCCACTGGCACCACTGTACCTTCATCGCCATTCTTCAAGGTCTACGTGGAGCCATGCGGTTGGTGCTGGGGCCACACCTGGGAAGGGGAAGGAGGAAGTGTGGTTGGATGTAATCACCCTGAAAACCGCAAGCTTCATGTCCATCCACCCAGGGCTCATCTGAGATGCGAACGAGCTGATGAGTGAACCTGGCCTGCCTGCAATTTTCCTTCTGCACCCGACGTAAGATCTTCTTTCCTCCTCCCTATCCCTTTCCTCTTCTGCCTACTCAACTAGTAGCAAACTCCTCCACACCAGTCCTGGCCTCTGCTCTGGCCACCCCATTGCCTCATACTGCATAGAGAGTGCATTTGATTGCTCAGGTTTCTGGAAGATACTCCATGAACTCTCCGACTTCTCTTGTTTCCTCTAGTCTTATCTCTGTAAGTCCTTATTCTGCACCAATTTTCCTGATCATTCGCCCCTTCCTTTTGACTAGACGTCCTCTCTACAAAATAAAGTCGTCCTTGTCCTTGGGTCTCTTCCTGTGATATGCCACCGGGTGTATCAAAAGCGCTCTCTATTCGGTGTGGCAGGCTCCCTAAAGTGGAGGGCTGGGCTCCAGTCTTGGCACCTGCAGGCTTGACTGGGCAACCGAGGTGGGAGCTTTGGTCCCTTGGAGGTGACAGGGACTGAGGCTGGGGATGGTGGGTGCTCTCATGTGGGTTTCATTTGGTTCTCCCTCAGGTACCTGAAACCAAGTGCAACCATGAAGATAATCTCCTTCCAAAGACCAGTCTGCAGTCCATTATAAATTGGTATTTATTTAAAATATGTGCATGTAAAAATTTCACGTTTGTATTTCTATCTGCTTTTCATTTAATATTAATTAAGCACTTACTCTATGTCCAGAATTTTTGCTGCCCGTGTGTGGATTCAATGGTGAACCCAAATCGATACAATCTCTGGTGTTATGGAGCTTAAAATATCATGGGGAATAAAAATAATAACGATCTTACATATAAAGTCACCACTTTGCTAAATGTGATAAGGAGAAGCATATGGGACTATGGGGCAAGGAGTGGCTCACCCAATCTTGGGGCTCAAGCAAGGCTTTCCTGAGGACATTGACTATGTCTTGAGAAGCACCACCCTCACATTCCCCACCCTCCCCAACCTCACCAACACGAACTGCTGCATTTCTTCCAGGTGCAGAGGGGGTTGCGGGTGCAAAAGGCTCTAGGCATTTCTAATTCTTTTTTAATGTTTATTTTTGAAAGAGAGAGAGAGCAAGAGGGAGCAAGCGAGCTCCAGTGGTGAGGGGCAGAGAGAGAGGGAGACACAGGATCCGAAGCTGTCAGCACAGAGCCTGACTGAGGGCTTGAACCCATGAACCATGAGGTCATGACCTGAGCCGAAGTCCGTGCGTAACCGAATGAGCCACCAAGGCGCCCTTCTAGGCATTTCTAAATAGAAAACAAAAGGTGTACTCATTTTCTTTCTCTCTCTTCTTTCTGAATCTGAAAATGTTGAATTATCACAAAGATTCCACAACAGACTTATGCCAATAAATATTTCCACTGAAAGGGTCCTGTTGGCTGTAGGCATCTTTAGCGGTTAAGGATGTGTGTGGGAGCAGAGGTGAGGGTGCAGGTGCACAGGACTGGAGAGACCAGAAAGTTCCATGGCTCCTCTCAGAACAGGAGAAGGGCAGAGAGACATCTAAGAAAAGGAGAGAGGATCCCAGAGTGGGAACATGGGGAGACACACAGAGATGAAGAAACAAAGGGCCTGACGCTGGTGGCCAACAAGGAGACCAGGGAGAGACATCAAAGGGGGGCTTAGGGGACAGACAGCTGCTGCCCTCTCTAGTTCCTAGTACAAAGTCTTAAGTACAATCTATATTACCCAAATACCTCGTGGAGTATGTTTATGAGGAAGAGTTAAGGCTGCCTTAACATTCGTTTAGAAAAACAGAAGCTGCTTCCAGCTGCAGCTGGACCTCGGTGAGAATGGGAAGGGGCTCAGAGCAGTCATCCAGCCCTTCGGCAGGAATCCCCTCACCTATTTCTCCAGAGGGATGTCTGGCTTCCGTCTGAACACAAAGCGACCAGGAAATCGACTCTTCCTGAAGCACCAGTTCCAATGCTACTTATTTCCTTATATCAAGAGCAAATCCTCCCACAGCCATCCCTGGGCCACGACTGGCTCCTTGTCATGTGAGAGCCCATCAGATACACGAAGACACACCTTCCTCATGTCACTGTCCTCATCCATTCACGTTTCCATTCCCTCTCCAAACGCTAACCACAAGCCTGCTCTGTGATGTCCAGTGACTGGGCTGTGGCAAGACAACTATAAAGAAAAGCCAGCCTTGCCCTCAGCACCCCAAAATTTTCTGTGGGAAACAAAGACTATGTGGACAATTCCATACCGGGAAGTTACAAACAGAGAAGAGCCCATCCTTGTAGGACATTTTAAGAACCCACTAAAATGAAATCAGTTGTATTTTTATTAAGATATGTTTTCACGTACAAGGCTCTAGTTGTAGCCTTCCCATTCCAGGCCATGATCCAGAGGGGACTTAGTAAATGTGAACAAGGGTGCCTGGCTGGTTGGAATGACAAACACCAGGCTGCCACTCAGATCCAGCCACCCCACACACAGCACGTAAGAGAAGATTCTTTGTATTTAAAAGAAACCTGAGCTATTACCTCAGGAGATTAACTCTGTAAAAAGGAGTTGGAAAGAAGTGATGGAAAATAGCTCCCTGGCCCTCTGGTCAAGTCAAGAAGAAAGACAGCATCTCCTGAGTCTATGTTCTGAATTCCCTGGCCCCTCAGAGCCTCGGATTCTTAACACAGAAACATCCCACTAGCCTCCACGAAGCACAACACAATAGCTGGGATTTTTCTATGCTGAACACTCTTTGGGCTTTGACTTGGTTCTCTCTCAAGTCTACCTCAGAAATTTGGGGCACATGCTCCCTGGCTGGCTGGGACACAGAGCTGGGATTAAGCAAAATAAGAAACGCCTGAAAACTGAATTTGGTTTACTAGATGCTTATATAGTGGTTCAAGCTTTCCTTGTTTTGTCTTCCTGGCAGTGTTCTAAGAGCCCTCAGCCTTTTACCTTGTGGAGGACACATGTGGGTGATGCAGACAAAGGATGCACAGTCCGGCCGTCATACAGAGACGCACTAGCCAGGGAGCCTAGACCACACTGCCCACAACCTCTGCTGCTCTTCGGCATCCTGGTGATTGGCATCTAAAATACCAAACCACTCAAATATTACCGTTAACTCCACTATTTGTTCTGGCACTGGGAATCAGCCACTGATAGGAATTTGGAGACCAAAAGTGGCTTTGAGACAGCATATTGTCTTTCCTCTACCTCTCTACCATGCCATCTTAAACAAGGGAGTATCTGTCCTCTGCTAGCATAGAAACAAACATGGGAAAGTAAAATGGTGCAGCCACTTTGGAAAACATTTTGGCAGTTCCTCACAATGACAAACGCAGAGTTTTGGCCCATCAATTATACTCCTTGATATCTACCCAAGCGAAATGAAATACATTCACACAAAATCTTGGACATGAATGTTCATAGCAACATTACTCACGACAGCCAAAAACGGAAACACCCCAAATATCCATCATCTGACGAATGGATAAACAAAATGTGGTATACCTATCCACAAAATGGAATATTATTCATCTATAAAAGGAATGAAGTGCTCCTACATAATATAACCTGGATAAATCTTGGAAACATGCTAAGCAAAAGAACCCAGTCATAAAAAGCCACATATTGGATGATTTCATTTATGTGAAATGTCCAACATAGGCAAATCTATAAAAAAAAAAAAAAAAAGAAAGAAAGAGAAAATGGATTAGTGATTGCCTATGGCTGGGGACAAGGGGCGTGGGGGTGAGACATGAAGTTTTGATGGGTCTAAGTATTCTTTGGGGAATAAAATATCCTAAAAGTGGGCTATGGTAATGGTTATAAAACCCTGTAAACTAGAAACCATTGAACTTTATACTTTAAATAGGTTGATTTTATGATATGTAAATTATATATCAAGAAAACTGTTAGGGGAATGGGGAGGGGCATATTTTAGAACCACAGAGTAAGATGCTCTGGTCTCTTGATAGTACCTATCTTCGTGTGTGTGTGTGTGTGTGTGTGTGTGTGTGTGTGTGTATGTACTTCTGAGGCTCAGTCAGGAACACTCCTAGTATAAAATAATTATTTTGGTGGCCACCAATAAGCCACGCCTCCCTGTAATCACACGGTCTTTATGTAGTGCCCTCCCACAGTGACTCTGGGCATGGCTGCTGACCTGCTTTGGTCACCGGGACATTAGCAAGCATGACTCCAACACACTGGATTGGAGCTTGCACACTGAGGCTTGTCCTCCTGGAATGTACTCGGTTGGATCCCTGAGCCACTATGAGGAGAGGCCCAGCAACACACCAGAAACGTCACATGGAAAGAGAGAGAAAGTGAGAGAATGCCCCAGCCATCCCAGCTGAGGCGGAAGCCATGGAATGAAGACTCCGTCTTGAGTGTTCTGGCCCTAGCAGCCTCTCATGGAACAAAAGAAACATCCAGCTGAACCCAGCCAGCTCCAAGTGGAGACTCATGGAAAAGAAAACACTGCCACTGTTAAAGCCATTAAATTTGGCAGTGGCTTGTTCTGCAATACACACTGACAACACCCTAAAAGACCTGACACCCCGGCACTCACTGATGCCATGACGGACTTCACTCCAATGCCCTTGAGTTCCAAGGTGGATCTAAGAAGAAACACGATTTCAGTGTGTGTATACATGCCATTTGTCACTGTTGTTTAGTGCAATTTAACACTATTTATCTGATTGGCATATCATTCCACATCACTTGGAACTGCTATATGGGAATTCTGTGCTTGGCAGTGAGGAGATTGATTATGGTTATTATAGTAACCGCTGGAAAAATGAATTCCATCAGGAAAGTTGGAGCTGCAGTGACGGCCTTCCGTGTTGACTCATGAACACCATACTGCAAAGTAAGTGCCACACCTAGACCACCCTGGGACCAACATGCTGGAGCTGGAAGGACACACCCAATACCAGACAAAGGGCCCCCAAGAGACAGACACACTTCTTTATTAAACCTTTTCCCTGGAGTCTTAGCACTTTTCCCATTGACTATCTCAGCAAGCAAAGCATTCTGGAAAAAAATTCACGCATCTCCACTAATGAGCGGACCTACCCTCAGAAGACGCCATGGGTGGGAACTTTCAGAAACACCTGACTTCACTAATAGCTCGAGGCATCTGTCTGCATGCCCCCTGATTGCTACAGCACATACTGTTTTGAAGATATTAAGAGTACACACGTTTTCTAGTGTAATGAAACATTTTGACAGCTAAGGCTATGTCAAATAAAGGGTTTTGTGTGGGGTTTATTTGAAGGGTTGGAATTTAGGTGTATGTTTTAAAAGATAAACCTGGAAATTGGGGGCTAAAAACAGTGTTTTCTCTCTCCACAGCAGGTCCTCACCACTCAGTTCAATTAGCTGCCTCATCTTCCCACTTCATTCAACACAGTTACAGCTCCACGGCTGAAATACAGGGTCCTGGCAGAAGGGAGGTCATCTTTCTGCTAAACGGAAGCCTTGTTTGAAATTTCTGACAGCAGTCAGAGGGAACGTATGCAACTGCTGGCCTTTTCTGGACCCAGCTTCTCCATGGCCTCATTAGACTCACTGAGACCTCCCTGGACCTTTACCACTAAAGAGAGAAAATGAGATTTGCCAGATGGTTTTTAGCAAGGGGCTGAGCTCTCCCAGTAACACAGCATTAATGAAATTCACCTTCTGAACCCTTTAATTGCTTCTAGTAGCCCTTCACGTACAATCAGTGTTCTTCTGTTCTTACTGCAGTTTTGTTTTGAAAAATAATAGTGTGACACAGGCTTTGATTAGAAGACATAGGACTGGCCACACTCCTTAGCATCCAGTGATCGGCTCCACCTGAAAATGCTCACCAACCAGCAGTAAACAAATGGAAAGGACATAAAAGTTGAGAGAGAGTCTGTAATTGAGCTGCATAATGAGAGGAAACAGAAGAAGAGCTTCTATTAATAATGACACCGTAATTGGAGGTCACCCAAAGAGAGCCCTGGTACACTCAACACTCATATTAGCTTCACACAAAAACCACTGTAGATCTTTCTAAAGGACTAGTGTGGGCAATAGTGAGGTTGTTTATCAGATACCAGCAGAACGTTCTTCCACCTGGGGAGAACTGGGCCAAGCTAAAGCACTTCACACAGAGAAAAAATTTTGACTGGTATCAGGGAGCAATTAATGCAAAGTTCAACTGAACACCAAAACAGAGCCTTTTTCTCCTATACAAATTATGTGCAAGTGGTTTCCTCCTAAAGAACAGAAGGCATCATACATATGCCACAGGCAGCACTGATGGGTCCTAGGGTGGCGGGGAGGCAGGGGGCAGATTGCAGGGAGTATATCCAATTGGATATTTGAGTCTCATCAATTCTATTTGGGAGGGAAAAAAAAACAATTCCCAGCTCTTTCCATCTGCCTACCCCCACCCCCTGGGCTGGACTGAGGGAAATTCATTATTATATGATGAGTCAATATCAAATTCTAATAAAGAGATAATTTTTTTAAATCCCATTGTGTGGATGGCTCATTATACATCCAGATAACTCTTGGGTATATTAAAATTGTTCATTGCCATAAATTATAATGGTATCAAAATAGATTTCCTTTGCAAAGGGACTTCCATTAATATGATTTACATAACCACCCAAAAATGAGATTTGTACAGGGATAATCTGGAGGTTATGAACACCTTGTCTGGGTCAGATCTGAAAGTTGCTGTAGGCATGAAGGGTATGAAGACACCCTTCCAACTAAGGGTTTGCTACAGGTAGGGCTCTGCCCACCGCAGGCTTGTTCCCTAAGCTCCTTGGCTCCACTGCTGTCTCTGATTTCCTTCCTCATCTACCTACCTGAATTCCATAAATAAGGAAGACTGGACAGTTCTTGATGCACTCTCACCTTCCCAAAGAAAAACTGAAATACACACACAAGAGACTGCAAGGAGCTTAATTAAGGTCAAGGGCTGGGGCTATTCTTCTTTGTGCCCTCCGGCCCCCCCTCCAAGTGCCAACTACATACAGCTTGGACACAATAAGTGGTGGACAAACTTTCTAAAATGAGTTAAGGGAATAAATGAAAACATAAGATCTCTAGTTCCACTCGCATTAAACCAATAGATGAGGGGCACCAAGTCAGGGACTGTACTGAAGTGTGTCCCCCTGCCCCAACACACACAAAACTCATGCCCAACTGGAACCTGTGAATAGGATCTCTGCGGATGTAATGAAGATGAAGCCAAACTGGATGAGAGTGGGCCCTAACACCAATATGACTGGTGTCCCTATAAAGGGAGGACTATTTGCACACAGACACACAGGTGAGAAGGCCATGTGAAAGCAGAGGCAGAGACGGTAGTGCTGCATCTACACCAGGGAACACAAGGACTTGCAGCCACCAGCAAAAGCTGGAAGAGGCAAGGAAGGATTCTCACCTATAGTCTTCAGAGGAAGCATGGCCCTACTTGCATCCTGATTTGGCACTTCTAGACTCCGGAATTCTAAGAGAATAAATTTCTGTTGTTTGAAAACACCCAATTTTTGGCACTTTGTTAGTTGTCTAGCCCTAGCAAACTAGGATAGACGCTTGGAACAAGACCTCAAGGTCCAAAGGAAATCCCTCTGAGAATTCAGTCATAAAGTAGAGACAAGTTTAGATCACCTTCTAAGACACTTGAGTATGAAGGAAGGGTCAACTTTGGCACCATCTACTGGTTCTGCCCTCATCTCTTTTCTTCCTATCAAGAGAAAGAAGGAAAGACTTATGTCTTCCATAGTGATTCACCACACACTCTTGCTTCACAAGGCTTTGACCTTCCAATGCCTATGCCCTTTACCTCCAGATCATGCCAGCCCTTCACACCCTAGCTCCATGCTTCCCATCTAAAAATCTTAAAGCTCAATATTGGTCCTTGGTCTTTAGCTTTTTACCTTAACAGCCATCTCCTCCAGTAACCACAGGTATCCATACACTTTTTCAATCAAGTGTAATTTCAATCAAGTGTAATCAGGCCCCAGATGTGTAAGTCAGATATGACTTAGCATTCCAAATTTGTCCCTACTGAAGTCAACCTCCAAGTGTGAGTTGCTATGTGTTCTTCCAAGGGTCGTGAGCAATGCTGTCCCATATGACTTTCTGTAATGATGAAAATGTTCAGTGCCTGTGCTGTCCAAAACTATAGCCACTAGTCAGTCACCAATGTGACTAAGAAACTTAATTTTTAATTGTATTTAATTTTAACCTTAATTAATTTAAATTTAAATAGCAATATATGGCTCATGGCTACTACAGCAGATAGTGTAGGTCTAGAAGCAGTTTTTTAATCAGACACAAAGAGCCTCAAAGACATCTCTCTCTCTCTTTCTCTCTCTCTCTCTCTCACACACACACACACACACACACACACACACACACACACACACACCTCTCCCAAGGATGAGCATTAATTCAGAGCAATAAGGAAGGAAAGATAGCTCACCTAACTATTCCATAATTTGCAAGTCCATCTTAGCTCACAATGGAGTTAATAGCCTACATCACTATGCAAATCAGTATTAGTTTAATTCCTCTCCCCCAAGCCCCCAAACTCCTTTCAAACTGTACCCCTTTGGGCCACTGAGAATAAAAAATGGGCCCATTACTGAACCTCCCACTCTTAATGGCTGTTCCTTTAGCTACATAAAGACCCTGCTGGTGACTTGAAATCACCACTTACAAGGGCTTGATTAAGTAAATTCTTAAGAAAGTACCATTCTTCTTCCCAGTCTGGGGGAGAGAGAATTGGAGGCAGGAGACTGGAGACTGTTCCTCCAGTTACTGTTATTCCATCAATAACCCCTCGGGTCTATCTCCACTTCTGCTAGAACTACCCTCCCCCCACCACCCCAGCAACATAAAGTAGTGGGCTTGAATCTCACCTCTGCTATTTTCCTGGATCTGATTCCAACCTCTATTTCTTACAAGTGTGTGACCTTGCATAAGTTCTAAGGGCATTTATAAGATGGGGAAAATTCATAACTATCTGTGCAGAATAAATGGAGTAAGAAAAATGAAATACCTATTCCACTATCCCTATTTCTGTTTTTCTAAGTAGGACTTCCAAAGAGAGAAACCGGAATCCTCCTTCTGAGCAGATATTGAGAAGCTGGAAGACACTGTCCTTAAAATACATGCAGGGAGCACCAACCCCATGAAGACTCACTGGGGACTCTGGCTACATGGCACCAAACACCTAAATATTTGCAACTATCCAAATGGCTAGAGGTTTCCATGTCAACCCAGACATTGCCAATAAAGGAAGCATGGTCTGGGAAGCACCGTATGGGTGGATTGCTCTGATCATGGTAAGAGCAGCATTAAAGTGTGGGCTTGTAGCTACAGAGTTCCTGACCCAGGGCAGACAGATAAAAGACTTTTCAGCTTCTGTCTTGACACAGGCAGGCCTCTAGTACTCAAATAAGTACAGGGCTTGTTTCTCTGACTTGAATCATAGCTGCCTAAGTTAGCTGAGAGAGCTTTTTAAGATTTTTCTCATCTCAGGGTGGCTCTCAGTGGAGCCCTGTTTGATCAATAATAAAATAGCTATCCAGCCACTTTGGCTGAGCACAAAATGAAGTTTGATTTTCACAGGGATGGCGATGTGGAGGACGAGTCCCAAGGGCACTCTGCTTTCTGCAGATTCAGGGCTAAGATCTGGGTCTGGTGACACCCTAGCTGAGTCCCTTGATGGAGACGCATGTGTCTGCTACAATGGAAATACCCGTGCTGCCTGCTGGTAATTTCATCCTTCATGTGGTTTGTCAGCGTGCAATGACGGTAGGAGTCTGTTCTTTCTGCCTGTGCACAGGGCAAAGTTGGACCCTCAGAACATAGACTAAGGCTGTGTTCAGGGGTGCCCCTTTGCCATCCCAGTCACCCCTTGTTCCCTACCCCTAACTGAAAAGAATATTAGTGTTTAAAAAAACACATAAATAATTTCATTTTCAATACATGTAAAAACTAAATAACAAAAACACCAGACTACACTTTCTCTTTTTTAAAATGCTTATTAATGTATTCAACAAACACGTATTGAGTTTCCTAAATGCCAGAATCTGTATCAGACCTGAGGATACAAAGAGGGAGACAGACATCAAAACAAGTTTGTGCATCAAATGTTAAAATAGATTGTCTGGCTCAAGTTGAGTGTGATCTTCGGGGTTAGCTGGTGTGAATGCCGGCACTCCAGGGCACCAGCTCCCTGGCTGCCCTCCTATCTCACTGGCCGTTCTTTTTTTGGTATTTTGTGCTCATTCCTCCTCATCTTCCCAACCCTGAAGCAGAGAAGGGGCCTCAGGATGCATCCTTCTCTTTTTGTCTGTATTCACCCTCCAGGTGATCTCTTGGGGCTTTAGATGTTCTCTCTATGCTGGGGCTCTCATTTATTCCTTGAGCCATGAGAAATTTATTTCTCAAGCCCCGACCTGAGCTCAAAATCCCAGACTCATTTATCCAACTGCCTGTTTGCGGTCTCCTCTTGGAAGTCTACGAGAGAGATCTCACATTTATTTTTTTTTTTTTTTTACAAATAGTTTATTGTCAAATTAGTTTCCACATAACACTCAGTGCTCATCCCCACAAGTTAAAGACTCCCAAACTGAATCCTGATCTTCCCTAAGCCTGATCCCCTGTCTTCCGATCTCAGTGGAGAGCTAACTGCATTCCTTTAATGGCTCAGGCAAAGACCTCTGACGTCATCCTGCACCTGTACCCCCTTCTCTACCCCACAGGCAATCCATCAGTGAATTCTGTTAGCTCTGCCTTCAAGGCCTACCCATCACTGTTTACCCCCTGGTCTAAGGCCACACTGTCTTTCTCCTGCATTACGGCAGCAACTTCTTAACTGAGCTCCCTGCTGCCAGACTTGTCTGTGTACTTTATTCTCAATGAGACCTAGATCACTTCATTCCTCTGTTCCAATCCCTCCACTGGCTTCCCATCAATCTGAGATGACTACCCAGGGCTCCATCCTCTGCACCTCACCTCTCCACCATGTTCCAGCCACAGTGACTTCCTGCCTCCTCCTTGAACATGCCGTACATGCTCTCTCCTTATGGTCTTCTTTTCCTCCAGGTATCTTTAAGGACTCTTGTCCTCACCTTCTTCTGATCTCTATCAAATGTCAATGAGGCCTTCCCTTACCACCATCTAACATAGTACCCATCACCCTCCACGAATTCCCTGTACCCTTGCTTTGTCTTGTTCTGTTTCTTAGCACCACTCGCTTATGACACAGGTGAGTTGGGTTTCTTGTTTGTATACTCTCTATATCCCCTTACTAGAAACAAGTCCATCAGGCTCTGTTTTTTTTGTTTTTTGTTTTAATTTTTTAATGTTTTATTTATTTCTGAGAGACAGAGCGTGAGCAGGTGAGGGTCAGAGAGAGAAGGAGACACAGAATCAGAAGCAGGCTCCAGGCT
The DNA here is from genome assembly GCF_003009895.1 of Hyaena hyaena. NCBI lineage: Eukaryota > Metazoa > Chordata > Mammalia > Carnivora > Hyaenidae > Hyaena > Hyaena hyaena. The sequence goes on along the minus strand of NW_024080668.1, from coordinate 3,891,534 downwards.
CTGAGCTAGCTGTCAGCACAGAGCCCGACATGGGGCTCGAACCCACGAACCATTAGATCATGACCTGAGCCGAAGTCGGACGCTTAACCAACTGAGCCACCCAGGCGCCCCCATCATCAGGCTCTGTTTTTAACCAAGACTGTATGTAATCCCAGAGCCTAGAGGACTGCAACCACCTCAAAGGAATTCAATAAATGTCTGCTGAACAGATGAACAAATAAAATACCTTTCATTAAAATGGCTGCAATATTTTGGATCATGTGATCCCATGACCCTGGCCACTCCTGATTAAAACTAGCAAACTGTGCTGCTGTGGAGGGCTGCTCCTGCCTCTCTGTACCTCCTTCCTCGCTGCTCCCCAGACAGCTAACACATGGGGACTAAGACAGTGCCATCCGATAGAAATATCATGAGAGCCACGTATGTCATTTTAACTTAACTAAACTGTACTTTGTTTAAAAAATCATTTAAAATAGTTTAAAAATCGAAACAAGTGGCATCAATTTTACTAAGATATTTTACTTTACCCAATATCTAAAATATCATTTAAACAAATATGCAATGTACAAAATATCAATCAAGTACTTTACATTCTTTTATAGTAAGTCTTCAGAACCAGGTTTGTATTACACCAAAATAAGTGGTCTTACATGTTTTTGAGATGTCTTACATGACCTGCCATGTTTTCAAGGGCTCAATAGCCATGTGTAGCTAATGTCACCCATATCAGACAGTAAGAGGGTCACAAGAGTGAGGGGGTAACTGTGCCTTCATGGTCAGCATCAATGTTTATCTTCCTTTCTTCTGCTTTTATTATTCCAACGACAGGCATACCTCATTTTATCAGCATCAATGTTTATCTTCCTTTCTTCTGCTTTTATTATTCCAACGACAGGCATACCTCATTTTATTATACTTCATTTGCTTTTCACATACTGGGTGTTTTTGGGTTTTGTTTCTTTTTTTGTTTTTTTCTACAAATTGAAGGTTTATGGCAACCCTGTGTGGAACAAATCTATTGGCACCATTTTCCAACAGCATCTGTGTACTTCATGTCTCTGTGCCACATTGTGGTAATTCTCACAATATTTCAAACTGTTTATTATTGTATTTCTTATGGTGATCTGTGATCAAGATCATTAATGTTACTACACAATTGTTTGGGGGCACCACGAACCATATAAAGCTGCAAACTGAAGTGTGCAGGGAAGGTGAAGGAGTAAGAGAACCCTAGGCTCACTTCATCCCAAAGGTACACCTAGATAACACCCACATCAGTGGAAATAACCAACAAAATGACCCAAAGATTGGTAGAACAGACTCTCCACAGCTAGATGTGGAGAAGAGGCCACGCTGAAGAGGGCAGGGAGGGCAGAGACGCAGTCAGGAGACAGACAGACCAGCGGGACTGTCTACGGGCGGGAGGGATACACTGATGATGGAGAGGGGAGAGGAGTGGACCCCACACTGGGGACCCCAGGCACAGAGGACACACACTGCGAAGAGGAATCCCCGTAACATTTGGCTTTGAACACCAGGGCAATCTAACTTCATGAGTTCCTACCATCAGTGTAGCTTAGCAGCTAGGATCTGAGAGAGCCAGAGAGCTACAGGAAACCGAGTCCCTACCCTTAAAGAGACGCTGCAACAAACAACTCCACCAAGATACAGGATGAAGCAACAGTTTGAAAAGAGTCTGGGGCATTAGGAAGGGAGACTGGTTTACTAATCTCTGAGCATCTGATGGAGGGGCAGGATCTTTAAGAGACTGCTCCAGAAACAAAGGAGCTGACAGGCACCATTTCTCTCCCTCATCCCCTAGTCAAACAAAACAAAACAAAACAAAACAAAACAGGAAAGTTGTGGAAACCAGCTCCATACCAACACTCTCCCATTGTGCTAACAGCAGGCCCACCCCTGCACTGGTCCTGTGGCCACGCCCCCTCCAGCCAGGTCCCCCCCACAGCATACTGAACAAAGGACACCACACACTCCATCTTGTGCTCCCCTGCATACCTGCCCCCTCTAGTCCTAGCTGCAAATTTTTTCAAAAGTGGCTCCAGGTGCTCCCTGAAAACAGACCCGTGCAGACTTGCTAACATTGCGTGCTCTGATTCAGACTAGCAATCTACACTGTTGTGGAGGGCTGCTCCTGCCATGTGCCCCAATGCTCCCCTGTGGACACGCCAACTCCACTATGCCCTTGGCCAAAGCCCTTCCAAAGTGGTACCACGAGCCCGGCATTGTGCAAACAGCCCTGACAGAGGCCAACATCATTCCGAAGTGACTCCTGCCTTGGGAGAGTAGAAGATAAACACACACAACAGCCCAGCTGTGGCCCCAGGAGTGGGCTGGGGAAGACATCTGGTCTGACTGCAGGCCAGGCCCACCAGTGAGAGCTCCTCAGAGATGATACCGGGGGAATATCCTGCAGTTCAGGGCTACCGCAGCTCTGACAGACACCTGATCTCACTCAACTCAATGCCAAGGCAGCTCCAGATTGATCCACCAACAACAAAGAGATAAAACTCTGCCCTCAAGAGGCAAAGAGAGCCATCAGAAATGACTGGACTAGAGGAAAAAGTGGCTCAGCCACACAGTAGGGTACATGTGCAATACACACAGGAGACACACCTGAAGTTCCAGGTTCTAGTGAACAGGGGACACCACACGGCAGGGCTCCACAGAACCTCTTTAGAAGACCACCACTTTCATGAGCAGAAGAGAGAGCTGATTTACCTAACACCTAGACATAGGCATAGAGAGTTAGACAAAATGAGGATACAGAGGAAAATGTTCCAAAGGAAATAACAGGATAAATCACAGTAAAAGAAAGCTAAATGAAACAGAGATAAGTAATATGTCCAAGAAAGAATTTACAGTAATGGTCAAAAAAATATGCATTGGACTTGAGGAAAGAGGGTTAGTGAGATCCTTGACAAAGAGACAGAAAACATAAAGAACCAAACAGAGATGAAGAACTCAATAAGTGAAAATAAAAATACACTACAGGGAATAAATAGAAGACTAGAGGAAGCAAAAAGAACAGTGACCTGGAGGACAGAGTAATGGAAAACAATTAAGCTGAACAGGAAAGAGAAAAAAGTAATAAAATATGAAAATGGACTTAGAGAACTCAGCAACACTACCAAATGCAGTAACATTCACATTACAGGAATCCCAGAAAGAGGAGTGAAAGGCTGGCAGAATATGTATTCAAAGAAATAATAGCTCAAAGCATCCCAAATCTGGGAAAGGAAACAAAAATCTAGAACCAGGAGGCACAGAGAGCCCCCAACAAAATCAATACAAAGAGTTCTATACCAAAACACATGGTAATTAAAATGGCAAAAAGTAGTAATAAAGAGAGAATTTTAAAAGCAGCAAGAGAAAAGAAAGCAGCTACATAGAAGGGAAACTCCATAAGGCTATGAGCTGATTTTACATCAGAAAATTTGCAGGCCAGAAGGAAGTGGCAGGATACATTCAAAGTGCTAGGGAAAAAAAAAAATGCAGCCGAAAGTATTCCATCCAACATGGCTATCTATCATTCAGAAGAAAAACAGAGATTGTTTCCCAAACAAACAAAACTTAACACTCCACAAGACACAGGGTGGCAGAATGGATAAAAAAGCAAGACCCATCTCTATGCTCCCTACAAGAGATTTATTTCAGACCTAAAGACACTACATAATCATGAAAGGAACAATCAAACAAGAAGATATAACAACTGTAAATATTTATGAACCCAATGGGAGCACCCAAATACATAAATCAACTAATATCAAACATAAAGAAGTAATTGATAGTAATATAATAATAGTAGTGAACTTAAACACCCCTATTACATTAGTGGAGAGATCATCTAAGACAGAAAATCAACACAGAAAAACAGTGGCTTTTAATGACACATTGGATTTAACAGATATATTCAGAACATTTCACCCTAAAACAGAATACACATGCTTTTAAAGTACACATGGAAAATTCTCCAGAACAGATCACATGTTAGGGCACAAAACAAGTCTCAACAAACTCAAAAACTGAAGTCATACCATGTATCTTTTCTGACTACAACACTATGAAAAGAGAACCACAAGAAAAAATTCAGAAAGAACACAAATACATGGAGATGAAATAAGACGGTATTAACAATGAATGGGTCAAGCAAGAAATCAAAGAGAAAAAATTTTTAAATACATGAAGACAAGTGATTATGAAAACATAACAATCAAAACCTTTTGGATGTGGCAAAAGCTATTCTAACAAGGCAGTTCATAGTAATGTAGGCCTCAATATTGTTCAAGAAGAAAAAAAAAAATCTCAAACAACCTAACCTTACACCTAAAAGAGCTATAAAAAGAATAAACAAAATCCAAATCCAGTAGAAGGTAGGGAAAAATGAAGATGAGACCAGAAATAAATGAAATAGAAACAAAGCAAAATAAACGAAAAAGAACAGATCAATGAAACAAGGAGCTGTTTTTTTGAAAAGATCAACAAAATTGATAAAACTTAGGCCAGACCCAGAGAGTAAGAGAGAGGTGTGGGGGGAGGGAGAGAAGGAGAAAGAGTGGAGACTCATATAAACAAAATCAGAAACGAAAGAGAATAACCAACATCACAGAAATACAAAGGGTCCTAAGAGAATATTATGAAAAAATACAGGTAAACAAATTGGACAACCTACAAGAAATGGATAAATTCCTATAAACATATAATCTCCTGAAACTGAATCAGGAAGAAATAGAAAATTTGAACAAACCAATCACCAGCAATGAAATTTAATCAGTGATCAAAAAACTCCTAACCGAGGTGCCTATGTGGCTCAGTTGGTTAAGCATCTGACTCTTGATCTTGGCTCAGGTCATGATCTCATAATTCATGAGATCAAGCCCCACATTGGGCTCTGCACTGACAATGCAGAGCCTGCTTGAGATTCTCTCCCCCCGCCCCTGCCCCTCCCCTGCTCACTTACACACTCACTCATGCTCTCTTGCTCTCTCCCTCCCTCGCTCTCACTCTCTCTCCAAATAAATAAATAAATTTTAAACAAATAATAAAAGTTCAGGACCAGATGGCTTCATAGGTGAATTTTAACATTTAAAGAAGAATTAATACTTATTTTTCTCAAACTATCCAAAAAAAAAAAAAGTAGAAGGAAACTTCCAAATTCATTCTCAAGTGTCCACTAATCAATGGATAAGGAAGATGTGAGATACACACACACACACTGGAATATTACTCAGCCCTCAAAAAGAATGAAATCTTACCATTTGCAACATGAATGGAGCTAGAGGATATAATGCTAAGTGAAATAAGTCAGTCAGAGAAAGACAAACAGTACATGATTTCAGTCATTTGTGGAATTTAAGAAATAAATGAACAAAGGAGGAAAAGATACACCAAAAAACAGACCCTTAATGATAGAGAACTGATGGCCACCAGAGGGCAGGTGGCATGCACAAACTAGGTGATGGGGATTAAGAGTACACTGAGGATGAGCAGTGAGTCATGTATAGCATTTTGGAATCACTATACCGTACCTGAAACTAATATAACATTGTAGGTTAATTATACTAGAATTAAAATGAAAAATACAGCTTCCCACTTAGTAGATAAGTACTCTGTGTTCTGACCACTCCTCCAAACAGCCATTTCCCCATCCCTCTCCCTCTTCTCAGGGCTCCCTATTCCTTGATATACAATATTGAAATTAGGCCAATTAAAAACCCCTACAATGGCCTCTAAGTGTTCAGCTAGAACTAAATGTCACACATGTCTCACTTTAAATCAAAAGTAGAGGAGGGCATGGGAAAGCTGAGACAGGCTGAAAACTAGTTCTCTCACATCAAACAGTTAACCGAATTTGAATACAAAAGAAAAGTTCTTGAAGTAACTGAAAAGTGCCATTCCAGTGAGCACACAAATGATAAGAAAACAATACAGTCTTATTGCTAATATGAGGTTCAGTGGTGTGGATAGAAAATTGAATCAACCACATTTCCATAAACCAAAGCCTAATCAAGAACAGGGCCCTAACTCTATGAAAGCTGAGGGTGGGGAGGAAGCTGTTGAAGAAAAGTTTGAAGCTCGCAGATGCTGGTTCATGACATTTAAGAAAAGAAGCCACCTCTATAACATACAAGTGTAAAGTGAAGCAGCATGTGCTGATGTAGAAGTTGCAGCAAGTTATACAGAAAATCTAGCTAAGATAATTTAATGCAGGCAGCTATGCTAAACAAAAAATTTTCAATGTAGATGAAACAGCCTTATATTGGAAGATATTATCTAGGGCTTTCATAGCTAGAGAGAACAAGTCAGGCACTAACTTCAAAGCTTCCAAAGATAGGTTGACTCTGTTGTGAAGGGCTAATGCAGCTGGTGACTTTAAGTTGAACCCAATGCTCATTTACCATTCCAAAAATCCTAGGGCCCTTAAGAGTCAGAATTATGCTAAATGTGCTCTGCCCATGATCTGTAAATGGAACAGCAAACCCAGGATGACAGCACATGAGTTTACTGAATGTTTTAAAACCCACTGTTGGGGTGCCTGGGTGGCTCAGTCAGTTAAGCATCCGACTTCAGCTCGGGTCATGATTTAACGGTTTGTAGGTCTGAGCCCCGTGTCGGGCTCTGTGCTGACAGCTAGCTCGGAGCTTGGAGCTTGTTTCAGATTCTGTGTCTCCCTCTCTCTCTGACCCTCCCCTGCTCATGCTATCTCTCTCACTCTCTGAAATAAAAACATTTTTAAAAAAAATTTTTTTTAAAGCCCGCTGTTGAGACTTACTGGTCAAAACAAATTCCTTTGAAAATATCACTACTCATTAACAATGTACCTGGTCATCCAAGAGCTCTGATAGAGATGGACAGTGAAATTAATGTCATTTTCAAGTCTGTTAACCCAACATTCATTTTGTAGCCTATGAATCAAGGAGCAATTCCAACTAATTATTTAAGAATTATATTTTAGTAAGGCTATAGCTACCACAGATAGTGATTCCTCTGATGGATCTGGGAAAAGTATATTGAAAACCTTCTGGAAATGATTTACCATTTTAGGTGCCATTAAGAGCATTTGTGATTCATGGGAAAATGTCAAAATATCCACTTTAACAGGAGTTTGGAAAAAATTGATTCCAAACCTCATGGATGACTTTGAGGGGATCAAGACTTCAGTGGGGGAAGTATCTGCAGATGTAGTAGAAATAAGAGAAACAGAATCATAAGTGAAGCCTGTAGATGTGATGAACTGCTACAATCTCGTGATAGAACTTGAATGGATGAGGAGTTGCTTCTTGTGGATAAGCAAAGAAGGTAGTCTCGTGAGATGGCAACTACTTCTTGTGACGATGCAGTGAAAATAGTTGAAATGACAAAAAAGAATTTAGAATATTGCATAAACTTAGTTGATAAAGCAACAGCAGGGCTTGGGAGGACTGAATCCAGTTTTGAATGAAGTTCTAAGGAGGGTAAAACGCTGTCAAACAGCATCACATGCTACAGAGAAATCACTTGTGAGAGGAAGATTCAATTAATGCAGCAGACTCCATTAGTGTCTTATTTCAAGAAATTGCCACAGCCTTCCCAGCCCTTCAACAAACTCCACCCTGATCAGCAGCCATCAGCACTGAGGCAGGACCTTTCGTCAGCAGAAAGATTAGGACCCACCGAAAGCTCAGGTGATGGTTAGCATTTTTTAGCAATAGAGTACTTTTTAATTAAGGTATGTACATTGGTTTTTTAGAAATAATGCTACTTTAGACTTAACAGACTCTAGTATAAACATAACTTTGATATGCACTAGGAAGTATCTGTTTTATTGCAGTGGTCTGGAATGGAACCTGTAATATCTATCTCTGAGGTGTGTCTGTAGTTGGTTCAGTGAGTGGGTCTGGCCTTTCAGGTGATACTAGATGTTTCCTATCTGGCAGGTCCAGGTCAGAGTCAGGTCTAGCCTCCCTCCTCCACCTGAGACTGGAAGGATAGACTGGGGCTGGGGGGCGGGGGGGGGGGGGGGGGGGGGGGGGGGGGGGGGGGGGGGGGGGGGGGCGGGGAGGGTAGGGAGCCAGGAGTTAGAAACTTCATTAAACTCTCCCAGCTGAAGCCACATTTTCCATGGCAATTTTTTACCATTGTGTGGTAGATGAAGTGATGCTTAATAAAAATTGTGCTTTATTTTCCATTGGGCTCTTTTTTCTTCTAGTGGATTCTCTCAGCAGGGAATCCCTGAGTGGAGAAGCAATGAATGTGTTGGATTCAGGCACCAAAGCCCCATCTGCAAGCCCAAATAGATTTCTGACTCATAACACACATGATTTGGCAGAAAAATAAGGTCCAAAGAAACTTCTATCCTCCGTGTTGATTCAGGTGGTCCAAGGGGGTCCTCTGAGATAGGCTATAGAGAAGACAGAAGCAGAGAAACCTCAAACAGAAAGTAGAAAGCACATTCCATGGAGTTTGAAGTTATGAGTGAAGAGCAGCCCTAAGAGGGGGAGAAGCCGAGTAGAGGGGAGGGGCTGAGTTAGAGAGGAAAGCCATCATAAGCTTTGAAGGAATAAGGTGTTAAAAGGAAAGCAGAAGCTGAAGCACAGGAAAAAGAGTGACTGAAGTGGCTGCTATTTCTGGACAACATTCTCAGTCTGTAGGATGCCCTCCGGTACCATTTTCTATAACTCACAATCAGCTGGGGGCACCCTAAGTATATTATACCTTTGTCATTTACCACCCAGAAAGGCTTACTCCTTTACCCATAGACTTGTGTCTGATTCCTGTATTCTTTGACTTCATTCTATCCCCAAACATCTCAGCTACTGAGGAAAATAGCCTTCCAGATACTCACTCTCTCCTTGTCTTCAAAAATATCTGGACATGCCTGAATGCTAGAGGTGGACACATTTTCAGGCTGGGAAGTCCTTCCGAACACTGGCAAGTACAGGGATGAGCATGAGCAGCAGAAAACCCAGGTGTGGCCTGGCGAGATGGCTCCACACCACCTTCCTCATGGACCAGCAGGGCCGTGGACCCGACTTCCCAGGCTCCACTACCAGCTCGTGCCCTTTACAGTCACTTAGCTAGCCACAGTTGGCTTCTCAGAGCCATCTCGCTCTCTGCAGACCTCATTATGGAATACTGAGTAAGCATTTGTTTTCTGAAGTTCTGTGCTAGGTGCTGTAACAGGGAGTTGTGTGGATGTGGAGCTTTGCCCTCTGGGAGCTTGAAATCTTATTCTGAACAGAAAATAAGAATATTTTATCTGGGAAAGAGGAGATAGTATCATTCCCATGGTTTAGACTTTTGTCTTGGAGAGCCCCTGTTGTCTGTATTTTCTTCCTGACACCATAATTCTTCCATTGGAGTATACTGTAGATTGCCAACACTTTCCTTGTGGATAATCTGTGCTGAACCATCATTTAAAGTTTTGCTATTATCACCTCCTCTACTTAATTAATTCCTTTAACATCCAGGCCATGTTATCAATGTGTTTAATTTTATTCCCAAATGCAGTCTGCAATCCAGCAAGTGTTGGAGAAAAAGAAAGCAAACACCTAATTGCCTTATTGCCTTGAAAGACTTTTTCAGCTACTTCTCCAACACTTGCCTCCCTCTTCTTTTTTTTGGTCACCTCCACCTCACTTCTGACCAAGAGGAAGAAAAGAAAGATCGCAACAAGACCGCAAAACTTTTCTGGTTCACAACATGGCTAACATGAGAGAGCCATGCCATCTGTTCTCATGCCAGAGGAAGGGCTGAGCAGTGACAGTGGAAGCATGCCAAGAAAAGGAATCTATATGTTTGGCTACTACAACTTGAGGACTCACCGGGTCTTGTTTTTTAGATATTTTTCAAATGTTAATACAAAATAAAAATAATGAAAAGCCAAAAGTACTTTTAAGATTCTACCTTCATTTTCAAGTTTCAGCTTCTACCTCCAACTCTACATCACTATCATTAATGAAGGGAAGTAATATCTCTAAAATGGTGCTGCCCTTTGCTATAGCAAGGTGAGAATAATATATAGGGAATCTCTTAGTCACTCCAAGTGCAATGTAAAATTCTTTTTAAAATTCTATACCCAATAAATGTTAATGTTTTTGTTAAAAAAAAAAAAAAAAGCATCCACTTCTCAGTTCTTTTATGGACAACAGAAAGTGACAGGAATTCTGAAATCAGTAAACAATAGCCACGATGCTGCATTCAATCTGGTGGCCAACACAATAATCATGATCATAATAATGGCTGTATCTATTAGGAATGGTTATCAGCTGCTCAAAATAGAGACCAGACCATGGTGGCTTGACACATAAGGGTTTACTCATGTAAAAGAGACGTGGAAGCTGGTAAGTGCTTCCCTCCTTAGCAAAGACCTAGAATCTTTTTATCTTTCTACTCAACCATCTTTGTCACATGGCTTCTCATTCTCAGGATCCCAAGATGCTTACTGGAGTTCCAATCATATGTCCATACTCCTGAAGAAGAAAGAAGGGGGAAGGAGAAAAAAAAAAAATGCACTTGACAGCTGTTTATTCCAACACTAAGGAGCTGTTACAAATGTACTGCTTTGTTTCTCCCCCTGCATCCACCCACCAAATCGTACTCATCCCATTTACCTTATAAAAGGGCTGAAATTTCTAGTATATTCATCTTAAACAGAAAGGTTCCTGTAGAAATCAAAGGTCCCTGTTGCCTTTGTTGTTGTTGGCTGTTCAACATCCAATCTCTTTCTTTTGGAGAACCCTCCTCACGATGCGTCATCTGATCAGGAACAGGCCCCTACTTCCCACTATAAAACTCAAAGGGCCAATATCCTTCCCTCTCTGCCTTCTGGCAGTTGTGAAAACATGGGACCCACCCAGTAAGTCATGACAGTCAGACACTGCTCTAGCTTCAGTCCTAGAGAAATGACACATGGAAAAGGAATCACGAGAATGTGCTGACAAAGCAGCAGCACTTAGCAGCAGAGTCCAGCAGTGGGGGTAACGTGCGCAGCAAGCAAGAGTGGGAGTGTTCTAGTCAGAGTCTTTCTAAAAATCAGTTTCTGAACTTGCTACGTCTTGGTGTTCTAATCCTCCTCATTTCCTGTTTTCCATTCCAGATCCTCTAGTCCCTTGGCAGTTCTGGGCTCCCTTTGTCTTTTCAAAATGCCCCTTTTTGCTTTAGATAACCAGAGCTGGTTTCAGTTACATCCTAACCATACAATTAAGGAGACATATATTATTATCCTAGTCTATGCTCTTTGGTTACCAGAAACAAAAGCCCACACTACTCATCTCAGGTATAGAAATAAGACCTAAACTCACAGACACAGGATTGAAACCTTGTAGGAGATGATACTGGGAAATTGCTGGGAAGAAAAGCTGACCCTCTGAGGCCACAAAGATTCTCATCCCTTTCAGTCTCTGCATAAATGTTTTTCTCATCTCTGCTTTATTGGTCAGCTTCCTTTGATTACTTAGTTTCTTCACCTCCATAACTTTTACTTCCTCTTCATGGACTCTTACATGGAATCTATCTGACCTTTCTGCAGACATGATATTATCAAAACATTTCAATTTCAAGCTCCATATCTCTTAATTAAAAATCTTGACAAAGGAAATGATTAGTAACTACATCAGGGTTACACATCAGTTAAAACAGCTATAATAAAAGATGAGGCTCATGACTGGGCACCTGCCTTCAGTGGGGGTGCCCAGACTAGAGATCTATAGGAAGGGCAGGCAGTAGGACCTTTCTAATACAGGGGTGTGATGTGAAGTTGTGACATGAAGTGATATGGAGGCCTAGGGATGGCACAACTTTTATACAGCAGACCTTAGATGTTCAATCAATTATATATTTTGAACACATATCATGTGCAAGGTAAAGGGCTAAGAACTGAGGAGATTATAAAGATGATAATGTGTGTCTTCCTGTAAGGACTTTACAACACACCCACATATCTTAAGTGATGAGTTAATATATACCTGGTTAACAATTAAACTTGTATTTTCCACAAAGTAATAGAAGGATTTAAAATAAGGAAAGGTCATGTTGAACTACAGTGATCAAAAAAACCTGTACAAGAAGAGGGATTTTGTTATCTTGAGGAAAAATAAGAGGTAGTGAGAGATGAAAAGTCAGAATCCCAAACTGATCGTAGAAGTGGGACAGAGGTATCTGAATCAAAGGATGAACACTGAATGTGCTCAGAGACAAAATTTGAAGAAGTGAAATCCATAAAATAAGGATCATCCGTTTAAAAAAAAAATTTACTTGGTGCAATCACAGTGCTAAAGCAACCTGTAGGTTTATTAATGTCAACAAGAGGGAAAAGGAAGGATATGTGCATTTTAACTTGGGTAGTAGAGATGGAAGACTTAGATTCTGATAATGACTAACTACATCATTCGAACAAATATGGTACTAAATCTGGACAGTATATAAGGACATCTGCTTGAAACATCAGAATGCTACCAAAATAGGGGGAAATTAATGCTCCATGACTGGGGAATAATGATACCCCTGGAAGTAAGCCTGGCATTTAGGACTGCTTTTCCCATGGGGATGTTTACTAATTCCAGAGGAGGTGACCTAGAAACTGATGAATGCCTCCAACAGTCTTGTGGGGCAAAGATGAGAGACAGAGAACAGTAGTCCAGAAACTGACAGAGGAAAAAAGTCCAATGAACTATCTTGAGTTGGGACTCAGAAGTATACAGGCCATCTTGGGTCGTGTGGCTGAATGTCAAGTAATTTCAAACCTTAAATTCAATTAGAGTGATCTCAAATTGTTAGTATCCACAAGCATCTAGCAAAAAAAAATAGAAATCTTCTCTGTAAGGAAATAATATCTTGAACCTCAAAGAAGTCCTACAAACAATTTTGCAAATACCATATCTACCATGTAATCAAAAAATAACCAGGCACAAGAGAAAAATAAAAATACATGGCAACATTTAACCTTATAAACACTTTCTCATGTTCAAGAATATAAAAAAGAAGATACAAAATACTGACAAAGAACTAGAAACTTTAACATGGAATTTATGAAAGTAAATACTATAATAATTGAAAGTTAAAACCCAACAGGTGGGTTAAACGCATATTAGCAAAGATAATAGATAATTAGTAGAGATAATTTACAGAAAGGAAGAGAGACAAGGGGTTAAAAAGTACAAAAGAGATGTCATTCAAAATAGAAGGAGAGATAAAAACCTTTCTAAATAAACAGAAATTGAAAGAATTTGTCACCACGAAGCCAGCCCTACAAGAAATCCTGAGGGGGATGCTCTGAAGGAAAGGTTGCAAGGAACAAAGATACCAGAGACACCACCACAAACATGAACCCTACAAAAGATACAAAGACTCTAAACCCACATATTTCAATAATAACACTGAATGTAAATGGGCTGAATGCTCCAATCAAAAGACATAGGGTAGCAGAATGGATTAAAAAACAAAATCCATCAATATGCTGTCTACAAGAAACTCATTTTAGACGGGAAGATACCTTCAGATTAAAAGTAAGGGGATGGAGAAATATATATCATGCTACAGGAAATCAAAAGAAAGCCGGAGTAGCGATACTTATATCAGACAAACTGGACTTTAAATTAAAGACAATCACAAGAGATGAAGAAGGGCACTACATAATAATTACAGGGTCCATCCATCAGGAAGAACTAACAATCATAAATGTCTACGCACCGAATATGGGAGCACCTAAATATCTAAAACAATTAATCACAAACAGAAACAAGCTTATAGATAAGAATGTGCTAATAGCAGGGGACTTTAATACTCCGCTTACAGCAATGGATAGGTCAACCAGACAGAAAATCACTAAAGAAATAATGGACTTGAAAGACACATTGGACCAGATGGATCTGACGGATATATTTAGAACTTTACATCCTGAGGCCAGGGAATTTACTTTCTTCTCAAGTGCGCATGGCACATTCTCCAAGATAGATCACATACTGGGACATAAAGCAGCCCTCAATAAATATAAAAGAATAGAGATCATACCATGCACACTGTCAGATCACAATGCTTTGAAACTTGAAATCAATTACAGGAAGAAGTCTGGAAAACCGCCAAAAACATGGAGGTTAAAGAACACCCTTCTAAAGAATGAATGGGCCAATCAGGCAATTAGAGAGGAAATTAAAAAATATATGGAAACAAATGAAAATGAAAACACAACAATTCAAAATCTATGGGATGCGGCCAAGGCAGTCCTAAGAGGAAAGTACATTGCTCTCCAGGCCTATTTCAAGAGATTAGAAAAAGCACAAGTCCAAAATCTAACAGCTCACCTAAAGGAGCTAGAGGCAGAGCAACAAGAACGCCCTAAACCCAGTAGAAGAAGAGAAATAGTAAAAATTAGAGCAGAAATAAACAACATAGAGACCAAAGAAACAATTGAACAGATCAATGAAACCAAGAGTTGGTTTTTTGAAAAAGTAAACAAAATTGACAAACCTCTAGCCAGGCTTATCAAAAAGAAAAGAGAGAGCACCCAAATAGACAAAATTATGAATGAAAATGGACTTATTACAACCAACCCCTCAGAAATACAAGCAATTATCAGGGAATACTATGAAAAATTATATGCCAACAAATTGGACAACTTAGAAGAAATGGACAAATTCCTAAACACACACTCACTACCAAAATTCACACGGGAAGAAATAGAAAACCTGAACAGACCCATAACGAGTGAAGAAATCGAATCAGTGATCAAAAATCTCCCAACAAATAAGAGCCCTGGACCTGATGGTTTCCCTGGGGAATTCTACCAGACATTTAAAACAGAATTAATCCCAATTCTTCTCAAGCTATTCCAAAAAATAGAAGTCGAAGGAAAACTCCCGGACTCATTTTATGAAGCCAGCATCACTCTGATTCCCAAGCCAGACAGAGATCCAACAAAAAAAGAGAACTATAGGCCAATATCCTTGATGAATACGGATGCAAAAATTCTCAACAAGATCCTTGCAAATCGAATCCAGCAGCATATCAAAAGAATCATCCACCAAGATCAAGTGGGATTCATTCCTGGGTTACAGGGCTGGTTCAACATTCGCAAATCAATCAATGTGATCCATCATATCAATAAAAGAAAAGATAAAAACCATATGATCCTGTCAATAGATGCAGAAAAAGCATTTGACAAAATACAGCATCCCTTCTTAATAAAGACTCTCGAGAAAGTTGGGATAGAAGGAACCTACTTAAACATCATCAAAGCCATCTATGAGAAGCCTTCAGCTAACATCATCCTCAACGGGGAAAAACTGAGAGCTTTCCCCCTGAGATCAGGAACACGACAGGGATGTCCACTCTCACCACTGTTGTTTAACATAGTGCTGGAAGTCCTAGCATCAGCCATCAGACAACAAAAGGAAATCAAAGGCATCAGAATTGGCAAAGAGGAAGTCAAACTTTCACTCTTCGCAGATGACATGATACTCTACATAGAAAACCCGACAGACTCCACCAGAAGCCTACTAGAACTGATCCAAGAATTCAGCCAAGTTGCAGGGTACAAAATCAACGTACAGAAATCGGTTGCATTTTTATACACCAATAATGAAGCAACAGAAAGAGAAATCAAGAAACTGATCCCATTCACAATTGCACAAAAAACCATAAAATACCTCGGAATAAACCTAACCAAGGATACAAGAGATCTGTATGATGAAAACTATAGAAAACTTATGAAGGAAATTGAAGAAGACACAAAGAAATGGAAAAACATTCCATGCTCATGGATAGGAAGAATAAATATAGTTAAGATGTCATTACTACCTAAAGCACTCTACACATTCAATGCAATTCCAATCAAAATTGCACCAGCATACTTCTCAAAACTAGAACAAACTATCCAAAAATTTGTATGGAACCACAAAAGACCCCGAATAGCCAAAGTAATACTGAAAAATAAAACCAAAACGGGAGGTATCACCATCCCAGACTTCAGCCTCTACTACAAAGCTGTCATCCTCAAGACAGTATGGTATTGGCACAAAAACAGACACATAGACCAATGGAACAGAATTGAGAACTCAGAAGTGGACCCAAAAGTATACAGCCAACTGATCTTTGACAAAGCAGGAAAGAATATCCAATGGAAAAAAGACAGCCTTTTTAACAGATGGTGTTGGGAGAACTGGACAGCAACATGCAGAAGAATGAAACTAGATCATTTTCTCACACCATGCACAAAAATCAACTCAAAATGGATAAAGGACCTGAACGTGAGACAGGAAACTATCAACACCCTAGAGGAGAAAGCAGGAAACAACCTCCTTGACCTCCACCGCAGCAACTTCTTACTTGACACATCCCCAAAAGCAAGGGAATCAAGAGCAAAAATAAACTGTTGGGACCTCATCAAGATTAAAAGCTTCTGCACAGCCAAGGAAACAACCCAGAAAATTAATAGGCAACCAACGGAATGGGAAAAGATAGTTGCAAATGACATATCAGATAAAGGGTTAATATCCAGAATCTATAAGGAACTCACCAAACTACACGCCCGAAAAACAAACAACCCAGTGAAGAAATGGGCAGAAGACATGAACAGACACTTCTCCAAAGAGGACATCCAGATGGCCAACAGACACATGAAACGATGCTCAGCATCCCTCCTCATCAGGGAAATACAAATCAAAACCACACTGAGATACCACCTCACGCCAGTCAGAGTGGCTAAAATGAGCAAATCAGAGAACTCTAGATGCTGGCGAGGATGTGGAGAAACGGGCACCCTCCTACACTGTTGGTGGGAATGTAAACTGGTACAGCCCCTCTGGAAAACAGTGTGGAGGTTCCTCAGGAAACTAACAATAGAACTCCCTTATGACCCAGCAATAGCACTGCTAGGAATTTACCCAAGGGATACAGAAATGCTGAGGCATAGGAGCACATGTACCCCAATGTTCATAGCAGCACTCTCCACAATAGCTAAAACATGGAAAGAGCCTAAGTGTCCATCAACAGATGAATGGATCAAGAAGATGTGGTTTATCTATACCATGGAATACTACATGGCAATGAGAAACAATGAAATCTGGCCATGTGTAGCAACATGGATGGACCTTGAGGGTGTTATGCTGAGCGAAATAAGTCAGGCAGAGAAGGACAAATATCATATGTTTGCACGTATAGGAGGATTAGGAGGAACTTGACGGAGGAACAAGCGGGAGAAGAAGGGCGGAAATGGTGGGGGAAAGGGAGAGAGGCAAACCATGAGAGACTCTTGAATGCTGACAAAAACTGAGGACTGATGGATGTGGGGGGGAGGGGGGATGGGCATGGAGGAGGGCACTTTGGGGATGAGCACTGAGTGTTATGTAGAAACTAATTTGACAATAAACTATTTGTAAAAAAAAAAAAAAAAAAAAAAGTACAAAAGAGAGAATAAGAGATATAGAGCACAAGAAAGCCTAATATGAATTTAAAGTCCTAAAATAATAGAAAATAGGATGTAAGAAATAGTTGATAAGACAATGACTGAGAATTTTCACAAACTAATAAAAGACATCAAATCATGAATTTAAAATTCATATTAAGGATAAATGAAAAGATACTCGTAAGTAGGCATGCCATTATCAAAGTGCTAAAAACTAAACACATACACAAAAATCTTGATAACAGCCAGAGAAAATATCAGCTTACTCCCAAAGGGCCTCTTACTCTCAATATCTAAAGAATATCTACAAATCAAGGAGTCCCTGGCTGGCTCAGCTGGAAAAGCATGTGACTCTTGATCTCAGGGTCATGAGTTTGAGCCCCATGTTGGGTGTAGAGATTATTTAAATAAATAAAAACCTAAAAAATAAATAAAAGTTCACTGCACTGCATGTAAGAATATCTACAAATCAATTACAATTTTAAAAGCAAAAACTTGGGGCGCCTGGGTGGCTTAGTCGGTTAAGGGTCCGACTTTCGCTTAGGTCATGATCTCGCGGTTCGTGGGTTCGAGCCCCGCGTCGGGCTCTGTGCTGACTGCCAGCTCAGAGCCTGGAGCCTGTTTCAGAGTCTGTGACTCCTTCTCTCTCTGACCTTCCCCTGCTCACGCTGTCTCTGTCTCTCTCTCTCTCTCTCTCTCTCTCTCTCTCCTAGAAATAAATAAAACATTAAAAAAAAAATTTAAAAGCAAAAACTTAACAAAGGACAAGAAATTTGCACAGGCAATTTACAAAACAGTGTCTTCAAGTGACCATAAATTTATAAAACATTCTCAGCTTCACTAATCATCAACAAAATATAAATTGACAGAGACAAGGGCACTATGTAATGAAAAAGGGATCAGTTTAGCAAGACGATGTAACAGTTGTAAATATCTATGCTCCAAATAGAGAAGAACTTAAATATATACATCAAATATTAACACACAAGAAGGGAGAAATTGACAGTAATAAAATAATAGTAGGGGAAGTTAAAACACCAATGGATAGATCTTACAGACAAAAAAATCAATAAGGAAACAGTGGCCTTAAACAACACATTAGACCAGATAGAATTAATAGCTATATACAGAAAGAACATTCACCCAACAACAAAATACACATTCTTTTCAAGTGCTCAGGGAACATTCTCCAGGATAGATCACATAACTATCCTAATCAAGTGGGATTTATTCCAGGGATGCAAGGATGGCTCAATACCCACAAGAACAAGTCTCAATAAATTTAATAAGATTGAATTTGTGTTAAGTATCTTTTCTAACCACAGTATCTTAAACTAGAAATAAATTACAAGGGAAAAATGGGAAAAAAACCCAACACATGGAGGCTAAATAACATACAAAAAACATGCTATTATAAACAACTGGTGGTCAGTGAAGAAATCAAAGAAGAAATTTAAAAATACCTGAAGACAAATGAAAATGAAAACACATTCTAAAAACATGTGGGATGTATCAAAAGAAAATAAGAAAGAAGTTTATAGTAATATGATCCTACCTCAGGAAATAAGAAAAATCTTCAATAAACAATCTGACCTTATACCTGAAGGAACTAGGAAAAGAACAAAGCCCCAAATTAGAAGAAAATAATAAAGATCAGAGCACAAATAAATGAAATAGAAATTTAAAAAAAAGAAAGAAAAACTAAGAATTGGTTGTTTGGAAAAATAAACAAAATTCATAAATCTTTAGCCAGACTCATCAAGAATAAAAGAACACCTAAATAGATAAAGTCAGAAAAAATGTTACAACCAACACCACAGAAATGCAAAGCCTTATATGGTGACATTGTAAGAATTATAATAATATAATTATATGCCAAGTTTGACAACCTAGAATAAATGAATAAATTTCTAGAAATATACAATCTTCCAAAGACTGAATCAAGAAGAAGGAAAAAAAAGCTGAACAGACCAATTACAAATCATGAAATTAAATCTGTAATGAAAAATTCCTCCCAAAAAGCCAAGGGACAGATGGATCCATAGGTGAATTCCACATTTAGTTAAAAGTTTATTATTATACTTGCCAAATTATTCAAAAATTTGAAGAGGAAGAAACACTTTCAAATTTATTCTATGAGGCCAGCATTACCCTGATACCCCAAAACCAGACACTACAAAATAATTAAATTACAGCCCAATATCTGATAAACATAAGGGAAAATCCTCAACAAAATATTAGCAAACCAAATTTAATAATACATTAAAAGGATCAAACACCATGACCAAGTGGGATTTATTCCAGGGATGCAAGGATGGCTCAATACCCACAAATCGAGGTGCCTGGGTAGCTCAGTTGGCTGAGCATCTAACTCTTGATTTTGGGTCCAGTCATGATCTTACAGTCATGAGACTGAGCCCCACATTGGGCTCTGTACTAACAGTGTGGAGCCTGCTTGGGAATCTCTGTCTTCCTCCCACTCTGCCCCTCCCCTGCTTGCACTCTCTCTTTCAAAATAAAATAAACATTAAAAACTTTTTTAAATCCACAAATCAACATGAAACACCAAATTAACAAAATGAAGCATAAAAATCATATGGTCATTTCAATAGATGGAGAAAAAACATTTTACAAAGAAAAACATACATTCATTATTTTAAAAAAAAAAACTCTCAACAAAGAGAGATAAAAACTCTCAACAAACTGGACCTAGAGGGAACATACCTCATAACGTTCACATATGAAAAACCCACAAGCAACAGTATATTTTTCAATGGGGAAAAGCTCAAAGTGTTTCCTCTAAGATCAGAAACAAGGATACCTACTCTCAACACTTTTATTCAACAGAGTACTGAAAGTCCTAGCCACAGTAATCAGACAAGAAATAAAAGACATCCAAATTGAAAAAAAAATAAGTAAAACTGTCACCATTTGCAGATGTCATGATATTACACATAAAACCCTAAAGATCCCGCCAAAAGACTATTAGAACTGATAAATTCTGCAAAGTTTCAGAATACAAAAATATACATAAATCTGTTGTGTTTCTATACCCTAATAACCAACTATCAGAAAGAGAAATTAACAATCCCATTCACAATGACGTCAAAATAATAAAATACCTAGGAACAAATGTAATCAAGAAAATGAAAGACCTGTACTCTGAAAATGTGAAGATACTGATGAAAGAAATTACAGACAACAGGGGCGCCTGGGTGGCTTAGTCGGTTAAGCATCGGACTTTCGCTTAGGTCATGATCTCGCGGTTCGTGGGTTCGAGCCCCACGTCGGGCTCTTTGCTGACTGCCAGCTCAGAGCCTGGAGCCTATTTCAGAGTCTGTGTCTCCCTCTCTCTCTGACCCTCCCCTGCTCACGCTGTCTCTCTCTCTCCTAGAAATAAATAAAAATTAAAAAAAATTAAAAAAAAAGAAATTACAGACAACACAAATAGAAAGATATACTGTGCTCACAGATAAGACTATTGTAGTCCACACTATCCAAAGCAATCTCTAGATTCAGTGCAATCACTAGTGAAATTCCATCATTTTTCACAGCTCTGTAGTAAATAGTCCTTTTTGTAAAGTTTATTTATTTTTTGAGAGACAGTGAGAGCACAAGCGCACATGAGTTGGGGAGGGGCGGAGAGAAAGAATCCCAAGCAGGCTCCACACTGTCATAATGGAGTTCAATGTGGGGCTCAAACTCACAAACTGTGAGATCATGACCTGAGCCAAAATCGAGAGTTGGACACTTAACTTACTGAGCCACCCAGGTGCCCCTAGAATAAACAATCCTAAAAGTTGTACAGAACCACAGATGACCCAAAATATCCAAAGCAATTCTGAAAAAGAACAACTGGAGGTATCAAATTCCCTGACTTTAAGATATGCTACAAGGGTACAAAAATCAAAACAGTATGGTACTGGTATAAAAACACACATAGATCAAAAGAACAGAGAGCTCAGAGATAAACCCACATTTATATGGTCAATTAATCTTAGATGAAGGAGGCAAGAACATACAAAGGGGAAAAAACAATCTTCAATAAATGGAACCAGGAAAACTGGATAGATACATGCAAATGAATGAAGTTGGACCACCTTCTTATACCACACACAAAAATAAACTCAAAATGGATTAAAGACCAAAATGTGAGACCTAAAACCATAAAACTCCTAAAAGAAAACATAGGTAATAAACCCTGGGCATATATTAGTAGTATTCTTTTTTAATCTCTCTCTCGTCAGGCATGGCAACAAAAGAAAAAAAATTAAAAGTTGGGACTACATTAAACTAAAAAGTTTTTGCACACCAAAGAGAACTATTAACTAAACAAAAAAGCAACCTACTGAATGGGAGGAGTATTTGCAAATGATAAATCCAAAAAGAAGTTAACACTCAAAACATATAAAGAATTTAATTCAATTACAAAGAAACAATCAATTTAAAAATGGACAGAGGATCTGTACAGATCTTTTCTCAAAGAAGACATGCAGATGGTCAATGGGCACATGTAAATATATTCAACATCACTAATCATCAGGGAAATGCAAATCAAAGCCACAATGAGGTATCACCTCACAATAGAACAGCTATTAACAAAAAGACAAGAAATAACAAGTGTTGGCAAGAATGTGGAGAAAAGGGTACTCCCATGAACTGTTGGTGGAAATGGAAATTAGTATAGACACTATGAAAACGGTATGGAGGTTCTTCAAAAAACTAAAAATAGGGGTGCCTGGGTGGCCCAATCAGTTAAGCATCTGACACTTCGTTTGGCTCAGCTCACGATCTCATGGTTAGTGGGACTGAGCTCTGCATCAGGCTCCGTGAGGACAGCAGGGGGCCTGCTTGGCATTCTTTCTCTCTCCTCTCTCTCTCTGCCCCTCCCCTGCTCAAGTGTACACTCTCTCAAAATAAATAAAATTTTTTAAGTTAAAAATAGAACTACCATGCAACCCAGCAATTCCACTCCTGGGTATTCATCCAAAGAAAATGAATAGAATAATTCAAAAAGATAAATGGAACCCATACATTCACTGCAGAATTACTGACAGTAGCCAAGATATGGAAGCAACCCAAGTGTCCACCAATCAATGACCGGATAAGGAAGATTTGGTATATACATACAATGGAATGTTACTTCATAAAAATGAATAGGGAGTAGCAAGCAGAGAGAACCAAAGCTATAGCACTAGAGAAACATGGGTGTAGGTCACAGGGCTGAGATGCAGGCCCACTAAGCCTGGGGTTTTCTCATAGGATTAGAGGTGGCCCCCTTCCCCATATTACCATCATGCCAACAGAACTCCAATGCAGCAACAATGGACGAAAGCTGCGGGAACTGTAAGACACAAACTCTGAGGAGGAATACTTAGGAAAGTGTGAAATCAAGAGGAGACAGAAACAAGGACACTAGAGGAATCTGAAGCCTCTGGCATCCACAGCTAAAGCAAACACTGAACTAAGTCCAACCCTAACTAGATCAATATCAATCTTTACACTAAAACCATTTTCAACAAAAGATTACAAGGCATATCAAAGGCAAGAAAATGCTCAGTCTAAAGGGAAAAGGTGATTAAATATGACCAACAAACAACAACAATACTGAACATATCATGGTCAAACTACCAAAATCAAAGACAAAATAATCTTCAAAAATGCGAGGGGCAGGGGGAACGAGAGAGGAGAAGTGTAGGAAAAAAACCCCATCAATTTATAATCCATATCCCGTGAAATTATCTTCCAAAACCAAAGGGGAAATATTTTCTCAAACGAAAAGTGAGGAAATTCATCACCACTAGACCTGTCCTGCAGGAAACCTGAAAAGTTCTAGGCATAAGGAAAATATCTAGGCCAGAAACTTGGATCTACGTAAAAAAGGGGAAAGCACCAGAGAAGGAATAAATGAAGACAAAATAAAATCCTGTATTTTCCTATTCTTAACTGATCTGAAAGATAACAGTTAATGTGTTTTTAAATCAATAATAGTAACAATGTATTGGGTGATTATGTATTGGGTAAGTAAGTAAAATGAATGATAACAGTGTCACAAGAGATGGAAAGGAAGAATTTAAATATTCTGTTAAAAGGTATCTGTACTTCACATCAAGTGGTATTGTGTTACTTGGAAGTGGACTTAGATTAAAAATGTATATTTCAAATTCTAGGAAACTGCTGAAGAAACTTTTAAAAGAAGTCTAATTGATATGCTAAGAGAGGACATAAGTGGAATCATATGAATCTGTAACATGTTCAATTAAAACCAGAGAAAGTGAAAATATTGTAGGGTGCCGGTAGGATAATAAAGAATAAATACAACAAATACAAAACAGTTACAAACATGGTAGAATGAAATCTAACTATATCATAATCACTTTACATTAGAATGACCAAAAGATATCAATTAAAAGACAGATTGTCAGAGTAAATTTAAAAAAAAAAAAAAAAAGGAAGACCCAACTATATGTTGTCTAGAAGAAACCTATTTTACATATAAAAACTCAAATAAAAGTAAAGGAGTGGGGGAAAAATACACCTGCTAATGCTAGTTAAAAGAAAGCTGGATTAGCTTTATTGATTTCAGACAACAAAGCAGGTTTCAGAATAAGGAAGTTTTCAAGGATAAAGAGAGGCATCACATAGTGATAAAGGGGTAAATTCTCTAAGAAGACACACCAATCCTAAACATGTATGCACCTAACAAAAGAATGGCAAAATACATGAGGCAAAAGCTGACAGAACTGAAAAGAGAACTAAACAAAGCTCCTAATACAGCTGGAGACTTCACACTCCTCACTAATTGATAGATCGAGGACCCAGAAAGTCAGTAAAGATACAGACGAGCTAAAGAGAAGAACCAGTCAACTTGATCTAATTGGCACTTATAGAATATATGCTATTTTATATATTATATAGTATTATATATTCTACACATTATAGAACGCCATCCAACAGAAGAACACATAGGTCACCAAGATATTTCACATTTGTGTCATTAAACACTCCTTAGCAAACTTAAAATAGAGATCACACAAAGTATATTCTCAGATCACAGTGGAATTACACTAAACATCAATTACAGAAAGATAACTAAAAAACCTCCAAGTATTTGGAAATTAACCAACATATTTCTAAAATAACCTACACGCCATAGAGGATGCCTCACATAAATTCAAATTATTTTGAACTACAGGAAATGAAAATACAAAGTATATAGGATGTAGCAGAAATAGTGCCTAGAGAAAAATTTTAACATTAAATCCATATATTAAAAAAAAGAAGAGGACCACCTGGGTGGCTTAGTCGGTTGAGCGTCCGACTTTCACTTGAGTTATGATCTCGCAGTTCATGGGTTCGGGCCCTGCGTCGGGCTCTGTGCTGACTGCCAGCTCAGAGCCTGGAGCCTATTTCAGAGTCTGTATTTCCCGCTCTCTCTGACCCTCCCCTGCTCACGCTGTCTCTCTCTCTCTCCTAGAAATAAATTTAAAAAACATTAAAAAAAATTTTTTTTAATTTAAAAAAGTTTTAAAAAAGAAGAAAGGTCTAAAACAAATAGGCTACACTTCCACCTAAGGAAACTGGAAGAAGAAAAAAGAGCAAATGGAGCCTAAAACAAGCAGAAGAATAGAAATTACAAAATTTAGAGTATATATCAATAAAACTGAAAACAGGAAAGTAAATTAGAAAAAAATGTAGTTCTTTGAAAAGATTATAAAATCAATAAGCCTCTAGACAGGTTAACAAGAGGGAGAACAGAGTGCACAAATTGCCAATATCAGAAATGAGAGTTTTCACTGATGCCACTAAGAATAAATCTATGCCCATAGATTTAGTAACTTGAGTGAAATGCACCAATCCCTTAAAAGACTCAGACTACCAAACTCATACAGGAATAGAGAACCTAAACAGATCCGCATCCATTAAAGAAATTGAGTCACTCTTTAATACTCCTACAAAAAGAATTAAAAAGCATCAGGCCCAGATTGTTTCACTAATTCCATCAGACATTGAACAAAGAGGGGCACCTGGATGGCTCAGTTGGTTAAGTGTCTGACTGCAGCTTAGGTCATGATCTCGCGGTTTGTGGGTTCAAGCTCACACCGAGCTCTGTGCCAACAACTCAGAGCCCAGAGCCTGCTTCAGATTCTGTGTCTCCCTCTCTCTCTACCCCTCCCCGGCTTATGCTGTGTCTCTCTGTCTCTCAAAAATGAATAAATATTTTAAAAAATCAAAATAAAATAAAATAGAAAAGAATTAGCACCAATTCTCCACTATCTTTTCCAGCAAATAGAAGCAGAGAAAATACTTTCCAACTTGGTTTATGAGATCAGCATTACTCTAACAGTAAAACCAGTTTAAAGACATCCAAAGAAAATTACAGGCCAATGTCTCTAACAGTGATGCAAAAAATTACAGTGACAAATTGAATCCAACAGCGTATAAAGACTGGTTCAACATTTAAAAATCACTCAGTGTAATTTGTCCCCATATCAACAGGCTGAAGAAGAAAACTCACATGATCACATCAACTGATGTAGACAAAACATTTGATAAAATCCAACACTCAAAAACGAAAAATTTCTTAGCAAACTGTAATTAATACAAACTTCTTCAATTTGACACAGAACATCTATAAAAACCTAGAGTCACCACCATACTTAATGGTAAAAGACAAAAAAGGCAAAGATGTCCTCTCCTACCCTTTACCCTTTCTGTTCTACCAGAAGTCCTAGCTAATCCCGTAAGAAAAGGAAATATAAAGTACAGGGATGTGGAAGGAAGAAAAAAAAAAAAGAAGAAAATTGTCTTTACTCAGAGACATGCCTGTCTATGTGGTAAATACCAGTATTTTTTAAAAAACAAAAAACCTCGTAGAACTCATAAGTGAGTGCAGCAAAGTCTCAGAACACAAGTTCAATAGGTGAAACTCACATGTCCTCCTATACACCAGCAATGAACTATTGGAATTCCACATTTTTCAAAAGACTATATCATACCATCCCCCAAAATGAAGTGCCTGAGTATAAATCTAATGAAAACGCACAGGATCTGTATGTGGAAAACTATAAAACACGAATGAAATAAATAAAGGATTTAAATAAATGGAGAGAGAGTATTGTTAAGATTTCGGTTCTTTCCATCTTGATCTACAGATTCACTGCAATCCAACCAAAATTCCAGCAAGCTGTTTTGTATGTGTCAACAAACTTATAAAGTTTACGTAATGCCATGAGCTATACTGAGTCCCTGTCAAAACTCATCCAGTACAGCCTTAACCTCAACGTGACTGTATTTGGAGATGGACATAATTAAGGTTAAAAAGGGTCTTACCTAAGAGTAGGTGCAATAGGACTAGAGTCCTTATAAAAGAGACACCTGAGAGCTTGCTTTCTCTCTGCCACCTGAGGACACAGTGTGAAGGCAGCTATCTGCAAAAGAGGAATAGGGCTCTCACCAGGCCCCAACCGTGTTGACACACTCATCTCACATTGCCAGCCTCTGAAACTGCGAGAAAATAAATTTCTGTTGTTTAAGCCACCAAGTTTATGGTATTTTGTTATGGTGGTCCAAGCTAATATATATAGAAAGGTAAAACCAAAACCAAAACCTAAAATAATAACCAATCCTGAAGAAGAATACAGCTGGAGTTCTCACCCTACCTGATGTTAAGAGTCACTGTAAATCTAAAGTACTCAACACAACATGATATGAATGAAAGAACAGACACCTACCTATCAGTGGAACAAAGAGCCCAGAGATAAACCCACATAAATAGAGCCAATTGATTTTTCAAAAAGGTGGAAAGGAATTCGACAGGAGAAAAACAGCAATATGAATCCACACACAGACCTTACACGTTACCCATAAGGTAGCTCAAAATGAAGCATAGAAAACAGAATATATGAAACTATAAAAACATCTAGAATAAAACATAAATGAAAACCTACATGACCTCGGGCTTCATGAGTATTTAAACAAGATCGGGCACGTTCAGGGTGGTATGTCCATAGACTGGGCTTCGTGAGTATTTAGATAGCACAAAAGCACGATCTATGAAAGAAAAAAAAAAAAAACGGGTAAGTTGGACTTCCTTAAAATAAAAGCATCTGCCCCCTGAAAGACACTGTTCAGAGGATGAAAAACTATACCACAGACTTGGAAAAATATTTGCAAAACATATCAGATAAATGACTTGTATCCAAAATATACAAACTCTTCAAACTCAACTATAATAACCTAATTAAAACTAAAACTAAAACCAAAACCCCAATACCCAAAGCCGGAATAATGTGAGCGGGAAAATAATGTAGCATTAGATTATAACCTAAACTATAAAATACCCATGAGTCCGTGCTGACATGAATAAATGAAGGAGAAGAGAAATCCCTCATGCAGAAGAATCCCAAATAATCTATGTATATCCTCTGCCCTGGATGAGTGGAGCGTAACTCCTTGATCCATACATGTAAGGCTATACACAGTGATTTCCTTCCCAAGAGTTGAGTATGGAAAGGGGGTGAGGAGTGGGACATGACTTCCCACAGAAGTAACCTAACAGCACCTCAGTCAAGTAATCAAGGTGAAATTCAACAGTGAGCAGTCATTGACAGTGTGTACCCTTGATATGATGTGATAAAAATGGCTCTTCATCTCTGTGATCTTCCTCCCAAAAACACATAACCCAAACCTAGTCATAAGTAAAACACTAGGCAAGTCCCAACTGAGGGACATTCTACAAAATACCTGACCCATCATGAAAAACAAACAAAAAGACCTGAGCAACTGTCACAGGCAAGAAGAAAAACTAAATGAAATATGGGATCAGAAATATGAATAACACAAAAAGGATTTTAGGGGCGCCTGGGTTGCTTAGTCGGTTAAGCGTCCGACTTTCGCTTAGGTCATGATCTCGCGGTTCGTGGGTTCGGGTCCCGCATCGGGCTCTGTGCTGACTGCCAGCTCAGAGCCTGGAGCCTGTTTCAGTCTGTGACTCCCTCTCTCTCTGACCCTCCCCTGCTCACGCTGTCTCTCTCTCTCTCGCCTAGAAATAAATAAAACATTAAAAAAAAAAAAAAGGATTTTAGATCAAAACTAAAGAAATCTATATAAACTATGGATTATGGCTAATAATATATCACTATTGGTTCACTGGTGACAAATGTACCATACAGTGTAAGACACTAATAACAGGAGAATCTGGATGTGAGAATAATATGGGAACTCTCTGTGCTACCTTAGCAATTTTTCTGCAAATCTAAATCCCATCTAACATAAGTTTATTTTTTTTAACCGAGTTGTGATTTTTATTTTATTTTCCTCAGTTTAAGACCAGGAAACTGACTATCTGAGAAGTTGAGTGACCCACTCAAGGCCACAGCATTAGCCAGCTGGCCCTGGAAGCCAAGTCTGTTGGGTTCCAGATCATTATATGGTTGTCTTTTCCCTTGGGCTACCAACAATACCGTTTTCTTATATATCTAACCATGACAAAAATTAAGGGGTGGTGGATAATGCATAAGGGATTTGAAGTTACTAAAAAAGCCTCAGTTCCAGGTGGGGAACATGGTCCTGTCCTGCCTATTCTACAACAGGTGGCTGGTCCTGCAGCTGTGACTCAGCTGTGCTAAGGTATGTACACACACACACACACACACACACACACACACACACACACACACTGCCAGATCCACCTGTGCAGCCTCCACCTTGTGTGGGGACTGTGACTCACCTCTCCTAGGGAATGTGCAGACGTACTTGGGTCCTGGACACCCTCCCCACGGCAACCTCTTCAAGGACCCCAGCGACTGGCTGCCTACACACATACTGCTGCTGCCTCAGCCTCCCTCGAGTTGCGAGTTGCGGGGGCGCCTGCCTTTATACCCAGCTGTGCCAGCTCCTTTTTGTCCTCCCCTAGCAGCAGGGGGCGCACAATGGCCTGTGTTTAAATCTTGCACAGGCTATAGTTTTCATCATACAGATCTCTTATATCCTTGGTTAGGTTTATTAATAGGTATTTTATGGTTTTTTGTGCAATTGTGAATGGGATCCGTTTCTTGATTTCTCTTTCTGTTGCTTCATTGTTGGTGCATAAAAATGCAACTGATTTCTGTACATTGATTTTGTACCCTGCAACTTTGCTGAATTCTTGGATCAGTTCTAGTAGGCTTCTGGTGGAGTCTGTCAGGTTTTCTATGTAGAGTATCATGTCATCTGCAAAAAGTGAAAGTTTGACTTCTATTTTGCCAGTTCTGATGCCTTTGATTTCCTTTTGTTGTCTGATGGCTGATGCTGGGACTTCCAGCACTATGTTAAACAACAGTGCTGAGAGTGGACATCCCTGCCGTGTTCCTGATCTCAGGAGGAAAGCTCTCAGTTTTTCCCCCGTTGAGGATGACGTTAGCTGAGGGCTTCTCCTAGATGGCTTTTATGATGTTTAAGTATGTTCTTTCTATCCCGACTTTCTCAAGGGTCTTTATTAAGAAGGGATGCTATAGCACTCTCCACAATAGCTAAAACATGGAAAGAGCCTAAGTGTCCATCAACAGATGAATGGATCAAGAAGATGTGGTTTATCTATACAATGGAATACTACATGGCAATGAGAAACAATGAAATCTGGCCATGTGTAGCAACATGGATGGACCTTGAGGGTGTTATGCTGAGTGAAATAAGTCAGGCAGAGAAGGACAAATATCATATGTTTGCACATATAGGAGGATTAGGAGGAACTTGACGGAGGAACAAGGGGGAGAAGAAGGG